>NC_064920.1:1091878927-1092503927 GCF_023897955.1 Schistocerca gregaria
TCCTTTTTGCCTGCTTCATTTACTGCATTTTTATATTTTCTCCTTTCATCAATCAAATTCAATATTTCTTCTGTTGCCCAAGGGTTTCTACTAGCCCTCGTATTTTGACCTATTTGATCCTCTGCTGCCTTCACTATTTCATCCCTCAAAGCTACCCATTCTTCTTCTACTGTATTTCTTTCTACCATTCCTGTCAATTGTTCCCTTATGCTCTCCCTGAAACTCTGTACAATCTCTGGTTCTTTCAGTTTATCCAGGTCCCATCTCCTTAAATTTCCACCTTTTTGAAGTTTTTTCAGTATTAATCTACAGTTCATAATCAGTAGATTGTGGTCAGAGTCCACATCTGCCCCTGGAAATGTCTTACAATTTAAAACCTGGTTCCTAAATCTCTGTCTTACCATTATTAATCTATCTGAAACCTGTCAGTATCTCCAGGCTTCTTCTAGGTATACAATATTCTTTTATGATTCTTGAACCAAGTGTTATGTCTGTGCAAAATTCTACCAGGCGGCTTCCTCTTTCGTTTCTTGCCCCCAATCCGTATTCACTGACTACGTTTCCTTCTCTCCCTTTTCCTACTGATGAATTCCAGTCACCCATGATTATTATATTTTCGTCTCCCTTCACTATCTGAATAATTTCTTTTATTTCATCATACATTGCTTCAATTTCTTCGTCATCTGCAGAGCTAGTTGGCATATAAACTAGTACTACTGTGGTAGGCGTTGCCTTCGTATCTATCTTGGCCACAATAATGCGTTCACTATGCTGTTTGTAGTAGGTTACCTGCATTCCTATTTTCCTATTCATTATTAAACCTACTCCTGCATTTCCTCTATTTGATTTTGTATTTATAACCCTGTAGTCACCTGACCAGAAGTCTTGTTCCTCCTTCCACCGAACTTCACTAATTCCCACTATATCTAACTTTAACCTATCCATTTCCCTTTTTAAATTTTCTAACCTACCGGCCCGATTAAAGGAACTGACATTCCACACTCTAATCAATAGAACGCCAGTTTTTTTTCTCCTGATAACGACATCCTCTTGAGTAGTCTCCACCCGGAGATCCGAATGGGAGACTATTTTGCCTCCAGAATATTTTACCCGAGAGGACGCCATCATCATTTAAACATTCAGTAAAGCTGCATGCCCTCGGGAAAAATTATGGCTGTAGTTTCCCCTTGCTTTCAGCCGTTCGCAGTACCAGCACAGCAACGCCGTTTTGGTTAGTGTTACAACGCCAGATCAGTCGATCATCCAGACTGTTGCCCCTGCAAGTACTGAAATCCTTGCTGCCTCTCTTCAGGAACCACACGTTTGTCTGGCCTCTCAACAGATACCCCTCTGTTGTGGTTGCACCTACGGTACGGCTATCTGTATCGCTGAGGCACGCAAGCTTCTCCACCAATGGCAAGGTCCATGGTTCATTGGGGAATGGGGCCTTAGTCTCCTTAAATTATCAATGCTTAGTGACTGTGAATGGGTTCTTTTTAGTCTCTGAAAAAAATTATTAGCTTTGTATAAAACTAGATTTTTTAAAAAATTACAGTTGAGAATATGCAGAAATAAAATATAATAATTACAATGCCTGAAATTTAGCAAAATATTATTTAACATAAATAATAAATATCTTCCATCCTTGTTTATTATAATCCTGAAAGCAAATCTTACATCTATGTGAACGTTTTTCTTTAGATGCAGAACTCATTTACATCAATTTAAATCTTTAATATGTTGACAACCACTACGTTTTTTACAGAGCATTTGTTCTTCATCATCATTTTTCATCCATAATAACATTTTAAAATGTTCATCACTCAATATTCATTTTAAATATTTCGTATAATTTTTTGATGTAATATACACTATGTGATCATGAGTATCCCAAAACCCCAAAAATATAATTTTTCATATTAGGTGCATTGTGCTGCCACCTACTGCCAGAGACCCACATCAGCGACCTCAGTAGTCATTTGTCATCACAAGAGAGCAGAATTGGGTGCTCCATGGAACTCATAGACTTTGAACATGGTGAGGTGATCGGGTGTCAGTTGTGTCATACGTAGGTACATGAGATTTCCAAACTTCTAAACAACCCTAGATCCACTGTTTCCAATGAAGTGGAAACTTGAAGGGACAAATGCAGCACAAAAGCATATAGGCCGACCTCGTCTATTAACTGACAGAGACCGCCAACAGTTGAAGAGGGTCATAGTGTGTAATAGCCAGACATCCATCCACACCATCACACAGGAATTCCAGACTGCGTCAGGATCGACTGAAAGTACTTTGACAGTTAGGTGGGAGGTGAGAAAATGTGGATTTCATGGTCAAGTGGCTACTGATAAGCCACACATCACGCCGGTAACTGCCAAACGACGGCTCGCTTGGTGCAAGGAGCATAAACATTGGACAACTGAACAGTGGAAAAACGTTGTGTGGAGCGACGAATCACGGTACACGATGTGACGATCTGATAGCAGGGTGTGGGTATGGAAAATGAACAGTGAATGTCATCTGCCAGCATGTGTAACACCAACAGTAAAGTTCGGAGGAGGTGGTGTCATGGTTCGGTCGTGTTTTTCATGGAGGGGGTTTGCACCCCTTCTAGTTTCGTGTGGCAGTGTCACAGCACAGGCCTACATTGATGTTTTGAGCACCTTCTTGCTTCACACAGTTGAAGAGCAGTTCAGGGAAGGCGAGTGCATCTTCCTACATGATCGAGCATTTGATCCTAATGCACAGCCTATGGCGGAGTGGTTACACGACGATAACATCCTGTAATGGACTGACCTGCACAGGGCATTGACTGGAATCGTATAGAACAGCTTTGGGCCAGGCCTCACCCACTGACATCGATACCTCTCTTCAGTGCAGCCCTCTGTGAAGAATGGGCTGCCATTCCCCAAGAAACCTTCCAGCACCTAATTGAATGCATGCCTGCGAGAGTGTAAGCTGTCATGCAGGATAAGGGTGGGCCACAACCATATTGAATTTCAGCATTACCGATGAAGGGCGCCACAAATTCGTAAGTAATTTTCAGCCACGTGTCTGGACACTTTTGATTACATATTGTATTTTCCATATGTACAAGGCACTTTTCTACACCTATTATTTTGATAGTTTCTAACATAGTCTTTACAGATATGTGAATGATTACCCTATGTATATTTATGTGAGTGAATATTATCAATTGTATTCTCCAATTCTCAATTTTTACACTTCTTGGATTTAATTTTTTCCATTTAATCAGACAGTTTCTTATTAGAATTAAATACATTTTGGTGTAATAAATACAATGGCATCACAAAACATGCTAGAATGGATTAATTAAAATTCGAAAACAGATAAAAAGCTAAAACTGCGTCGTTTTCTTGGTGAAGAATGACAAATTAGAGAATGTTCGGAGAAACAATTTGGGAAAACTGGAGATTCATTTTAAATAATTGATACCCTAGACAACATTAATCACCAACACCACGTTAAACTATATTAAACTATACAAAACTGAATATTAAAGTGATAATCATCTTCACTGTGGTTAACTGTTCCTGATTTAAGTGGATATTTACTAATTGAAGCAAAATTGGGTGAATTGAAGCAATAATTATTGAAGCTTAAATGTGAGGTGCATCATTACGGGAAAGTTACTGGATGTTTGAATTCATTAAATTTTGTAAAATTATGTTACTTTCGTTGGTCTTCATTTATTCATTATAATAGATTTCAGTAAAGATATGAAATAAGCAGGTAATGAATAATAGTAACAACTGATATATCAACAATACAAAACTTTGTTAATGCATCAACCAATCAAGGAACAGCAACTCATTTACTATAGTCAAACATTTATTAAGCTAAAAGATATTCTAAATATAAAGGGAGGCAATCATAGATCTCATCAACAGCAAGCTTACATACAATGGTAAGCATGTATTTATAGTAACTGATGAAAAGAATAAGAGATGCTTTAAAGCAAAAGATATGGTAGAAGTCCTTCAGCACAAGGACACCAGAAAAGCCATCAGCACAAACGTTAATGTAGACAACATGAAAATTCTACAAAATTTAGAGATGGACTACCTTTAATTTCATTTAAAAACGCTATTTTCATCAACAAAGCAGGTTTGTATTCATTCGTTTTGATGTAAAAAATGGAAGCAGCCAAATAGCTCAAAAAATGGGATACACATGAAATATTGTCATAAGTTCATGAACATCGAGAATCCAAGATCAAAAGGTAAGTCAAAGATATGTATCAAACTCAAATAACTCACCTGGAAAATATAAAGAAAATTCGAATAGATCACATACAAAACTTAAATGAAATAGTTGATAAATTTAGAGAAATAATTAGTGAAACAAACAGAAAAATAGACATATTACTACCATATGCTGTACCTGAAACAATCAATCAAGATTTAAGAGCAACTTAAGGTCTTTTAAAATTATTCAGTGATAATTGTGAGTGTAATTATTATGTCATTAGAGTACAAAGGCGAAGTTGACAAAAGTAATTGAACAGTACTAGAGGTTACCATCCAGATTGCGAAAAATGTTAAGATTTAGTTATAATCCTAATTTGACAAATTTATCTCAAAGAGAAAGAGAAAGAAGGGTTAATATTTAAATAAGATTATTTCCAAACAAAAGTGAAAATCCAATTAGTTTTTCATAGTTAAATATTATGTAGCATTCATAATGATTTTTATATACATCTAATAAATTGAACATGTTAATTGTATCTGTTTCAATCAACTCAAATTTAAATTCTCAGATAAGTCTAATGTTGTTGTTGTTGTTGTTGTGGTCTTCTGTCCTGAGATTGGTTATGCCACATTTATTAATTTTATTGTAATATTAAAATACACTCCTGCTTCAATAATGACACAATTAGCAAAGGTAATAGTGTAATCAATTCTAAAAACTTTTAAATATTTAATAATGAGTCCCATTTACATATATAAGAATTTTATAGAATACTTTCTCTTCTTTACTTACACAACTATTGTAGGATTCATCAAAACCTAGCCACTTCACGTAACTTTATGACCTTTCTTTCTCAACAAGAAATCCATCAGGATAATTTGTTTTTGTAGTTCTTGCTCATTATAATTTTCTTTCACTCCTTCTGCATCCATGCCTGCGGACTATATATAACTGGATTAAAAGGAGTAACATGTTCAATTTCAAAAATTTCAGTTCACCACTCGACTGTGTATCTTTTTGGAAAATTCCTGTTAGTTCAGTAATCCTAAATTTATATCTTATTTTAAATTTTTGTTTATCGTTACATACAATGACAGCTGGATTATAATTTTTATTATTACATTCTACTGACCTCATTTTTATTGATGAATGTTTTCTGTTCTATTCATCAACTAGTTTTGTAGCTATGTCAACCCACTTACAATTTCATTGAAGTACAGGCCTTTTCCACAGTTTTTCCTAGTAATATTCTATTAAATCTTTCTGCAAAAGATGGACTTAAGTCAGTAAAAACGGAATTCTGATTAATATCATGTTTTTCATATGTTCTTGGAATTCTGTATTGCAGAATTCTTCACCATTATCTGTCTGTAGATTTCTTCCAGTTCTCTCTCTAATAATTTTTCAAAACCATCAGTTATATTTTTATGTGATCTGTCATTGACTAGAATAGCCCAAGCAAATCTTGAAGACACATCAGTAACAGTTAATAAAATTTTTTAGCCTTTATTTATTCTTGAAATTCAATTTAAGTTGCTACTGCCTATTTCTTCTAGATCAGATTGCCATCACCATACCAAATGAAACAACAGTTATTTTAAAAAAATTCTCATTGGTTTATGTAACTCATTAAGAATTTTTTCATGAAAGTTAGCAGTATTAGATTGTATCTTTGAAGAGGTGAACGATTTCTTCACTTCATCACCTACAAAACCTTTTTAAGAATATTTACTCTTTTTAGTTTCACATAATAGTGCAGAGACCTTCAGTTATCTGCCGCCCATTTTCAGATGTTTCTTTGTGAGGATTATGCTTTTCACTAAATTTTCTGCAATTCAAGTACCAAATACTATTATCCATTTACATAGATCTAACTTTATTAATTCGTGTTCCAATTTATCATCATCATTTGATTCTATAAACAATCACCAAACATGAGTAATTCACCTTAAACAGGTACAGTTTTAACATAATTAGTAGCAATAAAAAATTTATCTTTCCTTTTCATCTTAAGTGATGAATTATTTAGTTCTGTAAGGTGTAAAATTTGCAGTTCATTGACATTTTAACTATTTATCTCATTTTTAAAATTGTAAGTGTCAGGTACCCATTTATATTGGCATCAAAAAATAAAATTCTTTTAATTTTTACATCATGCTGAAAAGCATATTTTCACACTTCTTCACCAGTTAAAAAATGAAATTTCACTTTATGTTTGTCTTGCATTCTATTTTGATGATAGCCTAATTGGTTCATGATGCATGCAGTTAAATCTGTCTTTGAGAAATAATCTGCAAAAGCTTTTTTACTTCCTTTTTTGTAAGGTAACTGTGTAGGTTATCTTTATGAATCTGATTAATTTTTTCTTTGAGATGTGTGAGATGTGTTATTGAATTTTGTAATCAGGTTTTGTAACAAAATTATTTAATTCATTTTCTAGATATTGCTTGATAATTGCATCATAACCACATCTACTAGTCTTTTACCTTTATAATCAATATATCCCTTCCAGAATGAGGCTTTTCACTCTGCAGCAGACTGTCCACTGATATGAAACTTACTGGCAGATTAAAACTGTGTGTCAGACTGAGACGAGAGGACCTTTGTCTTTTGCAGACAAGTGCTCTACCATTTGAGCTACCCAATCACGACTCATAACCCATCTTCACAGCTTCATTTCCGCCAGTGCCTCACTCCTACCTTCCACAATTCACAGAACCTCTTCTGTGAACCTGGTAGAACTAGCACTCCTGAAAGAAAGGATCTTGGCGAGCCATGGCTTAGCCATAGACTGGGGGATGTTTCTAGAATGAGATTTTCACTCTGCAGTTCAGTGTATGCTAATATGAAACTAGGTTGAGATATGAATTTAGGTATGCAGAAGAGCTTCTGTGAAGTTTGGAAGTTAGGATATGAGGTACTGGCAGAATTGAAGCTGTGAAGACGAGTTGCGAGGCATACTTGGGTAGTACCAGATGGTAGAGCACTTGCGCACAAAAGGCAAAGGTTCCGAGTCGAATTTCGGTCTTGGATACAGTTTTAACTGCCAGGAAGTTTCAATATATCACTTAGTTACTTTAAAAATTTTACATAATTCTTTTCAAATTGTTTAACTAAATTTTTTATTTTTGGGTGAATTTTTGACTAGAAATATTCGATTTCATTTTCAAGCTTTTTAATCCTCCAGATTTTATAATTCCAATATTTTGCTTATTTATCTTGTTTCAAAAAATGTCTATTTATTAAATTCAAGAATATCATTAAATTTGCCATTATCTGACAACCGTTTTAAAACAAAAAGATACAAATGATGCATTAAAATTTTGTATTCGCTATCCATTATAGGATAACTCATACAGATGATTGATTTTATTCCTATTCAACAATCCTAGATCTTGGATATAGTTGCTAATCATTAATGGTGATTTTCCAAATCTGCTTGGCACTATTATTGCACATCGAATAAAATTAGGCAAGAATTTTCCATCCTTATTTTATTATTTCTCCTCAGGAATATTTATTTTTTGTTTCCAAATCAGTTTTCATTTAATTCATAATATAGTTGTAGTAAATGAGTCACCTATTCAGTTGAGTTGTAAGTCATTTGTTCACAACAAAAAAAAAAGACTGACTGTTTCTGTACAAGACAGCTGCTACAGTAATATTGCACTGTATGGATTTTATACAACATTTTCAACTTCGAATATTATGTTGAAATATAATAAATTGTGTGATGGGGAGACAATAGAACTTCCTTTTAGTCAATATACTTCGTAAAAGTTTAAAAAAATCATCCATCAAAATGAAAAAATATTCACATCAGGGCAGAGGAAATTTTAAATAGAGTTATTATTTAAAGTGATGGTAAATTATATAAGGTGAAGCTAAACTGTATATGGATTTAAATGACAGTATAGGAAGTGTGCTTGGATTTTGTGGACAAATTATTCTTACTAATGAAAATACTGTTGCTAACAATGTTCCTAAAATTATTATTTTCGAATTAATCAACATAAACTTTAGTTTAGCTTATGGAATGTTTGTGAAGCATACTGATCATTTTCATTGGGAAACTAGCTTCCTTCTAGCCAACTGCTGAATTTGATGGACCACTAATTCATAAACCACATTATCCTGTATATATTCCTGTTTTTGATACTATACAGAATTTAGAGATGATGTAACTGATGAAAATGATAATTACATTGACTTCAATTGTGCTACTATAACAGTTATTTTAGAAATCGCTTACTAATATTCTAACCTTATTAAATGAATACAATTGAAAGCTACCAGTGTTATTATTCCCAGCGAGTGAGAAGACTAAAATTAATCTAAAACTCTCCAGCAGGGAGAAAGAGATTAACATAAATATTGGAGATTGCTTGGTTCATCCTAGTTATTCGCAGCCACACATGAGCTTCAGTATTGTTGGAGCTGATGATGCAGATCATCCAGCACATGATGAAAAATACAAGAAAAAATTAATCGATGAGTATGAGGCAAAAGTGTTCGGGATTATCAGCTTAAAGAAAGGAAACAATATTTTGACAATATTATGGAAAGGACAGATATGCCAAGTCACAGTTAGGCACAACAAAAAGACTGTCAAACGAGTAAACTTTCAGACAAAAAGACCTTCTTCCAAATTAGTCAACATAGACACACACAAACACCCACCCACCCACCCACCCACCCACCCACACCCAACCACCCACCCACCCACCCACCCACCCACCCACCCACACACACACACACACACACACACACACACACACACACACACACACACACAGATGCGCGCGCGCAGACAGAACTCACACATACGACCACTGTCTCTGACTGATGAGGCCAGACTGTGAGCAGATATGCATGAAGTTATAAGAAATCTGGACAATGGAGGTAAAGAGGAGGCTGAGGTGAGGAAGGATAACAGGATATAGGAGGAGGACGATAAACTGTTGTGCATGTAAGCACACAGGTACATGGTGGGGACACATTACGGCAGCTAGGTGCAGTCAGGAGGTTAGACAGAGGGCATGGTGGAGGGTGAGAGCAGTGGAAAAGGAGATTAGTAATTTGACTGTGGGTGTGTTGGTTGAACAGAGGGCTGTGTAGTGCTCAAGTGGGAACAGGGAAAGGGATAGAAGGGTGAAGGACAATGTCATCACCTACAAATAAATCCAGAGAGCAGCAATGGGTACCTACATGGCACCATCCTATGCTAAACTATTTATGGGCAATTTAGAGGAATCCTTTTAACCACCCGGAATCTCAAATGACTCATCCTGTTCAGGTTCATTGATGACATCTTTGTGATCTGGATCAAAGGCGAGGACACCCTATTCACATTTATCCATAACCTTAGCACGTTCTCCCCCATTTGCTTCACCTGGTCTTCCTCAACCCTACAAACCACCTTCCTCAATGTTGACCGTCAATTCAAAGATGCGTATATAAGTACTGCCATCCTTACCAAACCTACCAACCACCAGCAATACCTTCACTTTGACAGCTCCCACCCATTCCATACAGCCTAGCCATTTTTAGTGACAAGCAGTCCCTCTTGAAATATGGAGATGTAGATGAAGAAATAAATCATGAGCCTCACTAAGGCATTCACTGACCATAATTACCCTCCCAAGTCACCCACGCCTCCCAAAGTCCCACTGTCCAACCACATAAGAGCATTCCTCTTGTGACTTAGTACCACCCAGGAGAGGAGCAATTGAATCACTTTATCCATCACAGTTTGTACTACCTCTCGTCATACCCCTAAATAAGTGGTCCTACTCACTATTCTTCTCACCCTCCCACAGTGGTATTCCACCACCCTTGAAACTTGCACAATATATTTGTCCATCCCTTCATAAACCTACTCACAACCCCTTGCCTCATGGCTCAGATCCCTCTAATAGACCTTGATGCAAGACCTGCCCCATAAATCCCCCCACCACCATCTACTTCTGTCTGGTCACAAGCATCACCTGTCCTCTCAAAGGCATTTATGTGTCTAAACGTTAAGTTGCAACCACTGTGCTGCCTTCTACGTGGGCATCGCAAACAAACTGTCTGTCCACTTGTATGACCTCCGACAACCTGCAGCCAAGAAACGACTGGATCACCTAGTTGCTCAGCACGCTACCCAACACCACGTTCTTCATTTTAATGACTGCTTCACAGCCTATGCTATCTGGATCTTTACTACCAATAACAGCTTTTTCGAATTACGCAGGTGGAAGCAGTCCTTGCAATATATCCTACGTTCCTGTAACCCTCTTGGCCTCAGTCTTCGTTAGCCATTGTCCTTCACCCATCTTTCCCTTTGTCTGTTGCCACTTGAGCACTAACAGCCCGCTATGCCACCAACGTACCTACAGTCTTTTTCCTTCTCTCCTTTTCCACTGGATGTAAATATGTAAATATTAGATATGGTGAAAAAATTTGTATAGCGCTTAATAAAGATTTTAAAATTATTTTCCCAAACAGATACTATAAATTAATTACTGTTTGGATCTGCAGTTCTTTGAAGATGGAAATATTAATCTGAGATACAGGGGAAGGTAGAAGCTTGAAAATAACGATAATGAATTTCATGGTCTAGAATTTCCAGTTAAATTCAAATTTTGCAGCTTTATCAATGCCATGCCTATGCCATCCTGCTTTAATTTCATTGTGCTCTGCTTGCTGGCCTCTGGTTCACAAAAAATTCATTATTCCCCCTTTCTCCCCCCACCCAAGTGTGCTCAAGTACCCCACTTAGTAGTGTAATAGAAAACCCGGTGGAGAGTGCTGTTGCAAATGTTGTTGACGATGCTTCTCAGGGGCTAAGTTGAACTAGTATTGGCGTATATGTGGGTAACTTTGAACTGAGCTATGAGTGACAAGAATTACAGAATTATCACATACTAACTAGATACTTGCATATACAGAAACAACCAACTGAATTAGAAATAGCTCCTAGGTTCGAAAGTCAAAGTGCTCCTTTTGCCACAGTAAGTGCAACAGGCAAGCAAGCCTCAACACTGTGCTTAACTCATACCTTGAAGTGGTCTTCGGCGTAACAAGTGGGGAAGACATTTTGTATCAGCATATTTGATAGTGATCACATCATGGGAGAATGCAAAGAGCACTTCCTCTGCAGTTCAACGATGGACATGTGGTCCATGCAGATCTACATCCTTGAAATGTAATAGAGAAACCATCGTTGATATGCATTGGAGATACCCATACATTAACACCTGCTCGCCTCAGGTGACAGGGCAGTTTACCACTGCTACAGAAACAACACTACTGGACGCTTGGAGCATAGTAAAAGTCATCTAAACCGATGGTTGCATTACACATCACGACATGCCACAGTATAGGATGGATGTATCAAAAACTACATGAAACAATGCATCCCATTTGTCAGAAGAGTACTGTTAAAATGAGAGATACAGATATTCCCATATGGGCGATGTTTACACAACATGAAATGAGGCTTTGATGCATGCCACTGTCTCTACCAGCGGATGACACAGGCACCTACTGTCCCATCAAGTGCATCTGTTTGTTCAACTACAGGCCTACCCAATAGATGACCTATACTTTCAGCAAGACAGTTCGAATTGTGTCCAAATGGTTTCGTCAATACTATCTTCCCCCATCTCTCCAGATCATTTATCACAGTACTTTTAAGCACATCTGGGACGCAACTGAAATGGATGTGGTCACTGTGGTCCAACTCACACAAACCTACACACGTTGTGGGTGTCAGTTTAGCAGATATGGGTTCAAACGTTTCCACAACGATATCAGTGTCTTGTGGAGTTATTACAATAACACATGTCATCGCCAACAGGACCTTAGAAGCTACAATATGCTGCTAAGTACGTAACCATAGTTGAATTGTTATGATGGCACACATGTTAGGCTCTCACTGAAGAATAGGAATGGATAACACAGGGTGATCTCTATAGCCTTACACGAGCAAACCACATAAAATGATAAATGCTCACAGAGGGCATACACATTACTGAAGCTCTAAAAGTGCACAGAAAAACACCCAGGATGACGGGATGAATAATTGTTCCCACTGTGTTTTCGGCACCTGTCGGACATTTGATTTCTTTTTATGCAAACGATCATTGGATGTAACGACGTTTTGTTGTGTGCTTAACTTGTGAATGATGTAGGTATAATTTGGAGTATATCCAGTCTGTAAACAGAACAGAAGCATATCTGCAGGAATGTCACCACAGGCATTCCTCATGTGGTCGACCATGACATCACAGCCTGTTGGCACTTGCTGGCAAACCGTATATTTTAAATAACCCCGCACAAATAAATCTGGCAACATCAAATCCAGTGACTAGGGAGCAAATTAACAGGGCCACCTCCCTCCATCCACCGACCAGTGTAAACACGGTCTAATACCTCCTGTACTTCAATTGTGTAATGCACTGGGCAACTGTGCTGTAAATACATATGGATGCAGTATTGTGACAATGCTAATTATAGACATGCCAGAATCACGTTGTGATTGCCGGGCACTTATCCATGGGTTTTGGTGGACTGCCACAAGTACAGCTATTTCATTAGCTTCTACTTCAATACGTTTCCTTTTGCCGATCTGTATACTACCATCAGACTTCAAGGCGTTCACAACTTTGTAAAAAAAAAAGAACGAAAGCGACCTTTCCCTAGAAAACGCTTTGCATACAAGGCAACAGCAGCCTCAACATTTCTCCTATATTCTCTGGAAATCAGGATCACTTTTTTCTCCAGTGGTTGCAACATTCATTGTCTACTTGCATGTCTATTCTCCAGGCAGCAAACACTGAGCAAGGATAGTGATGTTTAGAGCCGCCATCTGTTGTACGTCTGTACGAGACATGAGCTCCTGTCGCAGTATACTGCCTGTTATTATACATTGTACGTTGGATAGTCCCCTGTTCGATATCTCGGAGGAATACAACTTTGCGAATAGTGTTTCCAATTAGTAGTTATAATTCTCTCCCGTGCTACCCTTGCAACATGGAGGTAGGTTCCCACATGCAATTGGATATTCAAGGGCCATTGAGTAGCATGTTGTAAATTACGATCGTGTACCCATTTCTGTTCCACCAATTAGAGCGCCATCTGTGGCGAAAGGAAGAAAATGCTTCAGACAAAACGTATGTAGATTTTGAGATAGAATCGTAATGGAGATTCAGGCTGAAGATTTCAAAGTTGCCCCCCCCCCCCCCCGCCACCCACACACTAGTTGGGGTGGTAGGTCAAGTGTGGTATCGTTGGATGTCACCGCCACGGCAGACAAATTGGAATTACAATTTTCTTTTATCTGATGTGCTGTTTTCGAGATATTTCAATGTCTTCAGTTAAAATGAACACACAGTATATCACTGGAAAGCGTTGAAAGTGGAACCAATAGAACCAGACCAAGTCTGGTGTGCCACTGCCTTTAAGCAGGCATGATCTATGAATGATATCACTCTGGATAAAACTTAAACGTAAGTATACACGAGAGACCTTCAGTGAGTAATGCAACACTTGTTTCTCGGTCAGATTCGGTTGTAAACGTGCGGAATTTGTTACGAGACATGTGTGTCTATTTCCCTTTCAGATCCTATAGTTACACGCAGTTCTGATAGATGGCAACACTATACGTAGCCTTCAAAATCGCGTCTATAACGGAGTTGCGTTCCAAACAGAGAACGGTCACTGAGTTTCTTATGGTGGAAAACCAAAGCTTCACAGATATTCACAGGTGCTTGTAGAATGTCTACAGAGACCTGACAATCAACAAAAGCACGGTTGGGCGGGGCATCTGTGACCATTTCAAGAAATCTAAGCAAACCTGTCTGATCTCCTGAGAGTCACACAAAGCTGTAATTCCTGTAGTGATGGAAACCAGAAATCGACACTGCAGGAATCAGCATGGGTTTCGAAAAAGACGATCATGTGAAACCCAGCTCGCGCTATCGTCCACGAGACTCAGAGAGCCATAGACACGGGTTCCCTGGTAGATGCCGTGTTTCTTGACTTCCGCAAGGCGTTCGATACAGTTCCCCACAGTCGTTTAATGAACTAAGTAAGAGCATATGGACTATCAGACCAATTGTGTGATTGTATTGAAGAGTTCGTAGATAACAGAACGCAGCATGTCATTCTCAATAGAGAGGAGTCTTCCGAAGTAAGAGTGATTTCATATGTGCCGCAAGGGAGTGTCGTAGGACCGTTGCTATTCACAATATACATAAATGACCTTGTGGATGACATCGGAAGTTCACTGAGGCTTTTTGCGGATGATGCTGTGGTATATCGAGAGGTTTTAACAATGGAAAATTGTACTGAAATGCAGGAGGATCTGCAGCCAATTGACGCATGGTGCAGGGAATGGCAATTGAATCTCAATGTAGACAAGTGTAATATACTGCAAATACATAAAAAGAAAGATCCCATATCATTGAGCTACAATATAGCAGGTCAGCAACTGGAAGCAGTTAATTCCATAAATTATCTGGGAGTACGCAATAGGAGTGATTTAAAATGGAATGATCATATAAATTTGATCATCGGTAAAGCAGATGCCAGACTGAGATTCATTGGAAGAATCCTAAGCAAATGCAATCCGAAAACAAAGGAAGTAGGTTACAGTACGCGTGTTCGGCCACTGCTTGAATACTGCTCACGAGTGTGGGATCCATACCAAAAAGGGATTGATAGAAGAGATAGAGAAGATCCAACAGAAGCAGCGCGCTTCGTTACAGGATCATTTAGTAATCGCGAAAGCGTTATGGAGATGATAGATAAACTCCAGTGAAAGACTCTGCAGGAGAGACGCACAGTAGCTCGGTAGGGGCATTTGTTGAAGTTTCGAGAACATAACTTCACCGAGGAGTCAAGCAGTATATTGCTCCCTCCTACGTATATCTCGCGAAGAGACCATGAGGATAAAATCAGAGAGATTGGAGCCCACACAGAAGCATACCGACAATCCTTGTTTCCACGAACAACACAAGACTGGAATAGAAGGGAGAACCGATAGAGGTACTCAAGGTACAACGAAGGCTCATCTGTGCGGAACTGCTTGTGCATGGTTGATCATGCCCTTTCTTTATCGATGATCGTCACAGACTACGAAACACGGATTCGTGACTTCGATCCCCGAAGCAAAACGGCAGACCTTGGAGCGGCGCCACACCACCTCTTCTCTGAAGAAGAAGTTCAAAGCCGCACACTCATTATTAAAGTCATGTCGACTGTCTCCTGGGAGTCTTAAGAGGTTATCCTGTTTGATGCCTTCCCTCATGGAGCAAAGGTCAGCTCTGAAGTGTATTTTGCTGCTGTGAGAAAATTGAAAAAATGACTTCAGGGAGTTCGTCGCCACAAAAATGCAAACGAACTTCTGCTCCTCCATGACAACACAAGGCATCACATAAGACAGCTTAGAAAAGTTCATTGGGTTGTTCTTCTTCATCCCCCCCCTACAGACCGTATCTTGCACCTTTCGATTTCCATCTGCTTGTCCCAATGAATGATGCACTCCGTGGGAAGCAGTACGTGGATTATAGGGAAATTATTGATGCAGTAAGACTTTGGCTCTTGATGTCGACTAGTAGAGTGGTACCACGCTGGCATAAGGACCCCAGTAGGATGGCGCGAGCCCGTCGCATTAAGCAGAAACTTTGTTGAAAAATAGGGCTTTGTAGCTAAAAGAGTCGGGAATAATGTGGTGTATTCGAATCCTGAATAAAACCGAGTTGATTTCTGAGAAAAATGTGTTGCATTACTTATTGAACACCCCTCACAGCAAGCTTTCGCTGCTGTCTATAATGACTTTCAGTGTGTGCTGTTAGGAAACAAAGCTTCCTACTTTCAACTGGAAAGTGGCTGTTTGGTTTGTTTTTGGGGAAGGAGACCAGACAGCGTAGTCATCGGTCTCATCAGAATAGGGAAGGATGGGGAAGGAAGTCGGCCAGCATTTTCCTGGAGCAATTTAGGGAAATCACAAAGTAGATGTATCTAGTTGTGTGACCAATTTGGTTCCCATTCTCTCAAGGCTACAGTTCAGTTAGTCACCTGACAGTCAGGGGGTGTAGGAGAAACGGGGACTCCTGGCAGCAGGCTTAAGCCGTTGGCACACTGACCGTGCTGTCGAACGTTAACGTTGAGCGTGCCAAGTTCAACGTGCTGCTGAACGCTCAGGAACGATGCGACTCGTGCATACGGTGCGTGGGCCCCAACGTGGTATACGCGATGGTAACGCACTCCAGCGGCAGTTGAGGGTTGTTTCTAGCTCGTAAATCACACTGTTTACTCAACGGGTGCTCGTAAAATTCTCACATTAGCACTGTTAAAACGCACATTTCCTCCATCGTCCACGAAACAGAAAGTACCATGTTCAATTAATAAGGACACAGGTTTATAAAAGTTCCATTACGAACAGTGCGGTACAAATTTGGAATACTGCTGCACATAAGATAAACATTATTTCATCATTCCCACATTTTAGTAAAACCCCAAGGTCAGTCGTACTTGATCAGTGTTCCTACCCAGTAGCAGAACCTTTGCAACATGTGAATTACAAAGCGAAAAAGAAAAAGGAGCAAAATATCTTTATACAAGTAGTGCAAGCTGTCCTGTAGATTAAGCCAATCGAACAAAGTCACCCCTCAAAAAAAGGTGAACTTACATTTACAAATCGGCAAATATTATAGTATATACTTATATTAAACTAATAATAAAGTATCAGAACCCAATAAAAACCCGAATGTGAGGAAAAAAAATTTAGAAGTGGCAAGACACGAACCACCGCCTCATCAAAATAATACATTAGCGGCAATGACGCTAGTCACTACGCTACAGCAATAACTTACTCGAACTGTCTAATTATAATATGTTAGCTCATGCAGAAAACCTTAATCGTAGATATGTTACTAATTGAAGTTTAATTATAACAAATTGTACCAAGAACAATGCATTTTCGGTAGATCTTCAGTGTGTCTCTGGCTTCAAATAGCCTACTCTCATAATACGCAAGTTACAATAATTTTTTTGTCGGGAATATGATGTTTCTCATTATTTTATTGGAACGAATCACACAGTTAACAACGGTTTTTTAGTGATTCTCTATTTGCTGGTGCTCAGAAACGGCATATATACACATAGACTTGAAATGAATGCCAATATGGTGCGTCATAACTCTGTACTGAAGGGACGGCGTGCGTGTGACGTAGGTGGCGTTGCGCCATCTCATTGGTCAACGCTCAGACGCACGCTCAGAATATCTGACATACCAGATATTGCTGTGCACATCCGGAAAGACTCCCGAACGTGCTATTCCACGCTGTGACGTCAGAAACTCGGCACGCTCAACGCTCAACGTTCGGATGCACGGTCCGTGTGCCGACAGCTTTAGGCATGCTCGCGACAGTAGGTGCGGGTGTTAGTCTAGTAGGAGGTGGAGCTCTTACTGGACTCTATGTTGAGCTTGGTCGGCGCGAGTGGTCTCAGCATGTCGTCGTAGTCCTCTCGGGGCCTTCCTAGTAGCCCCATCAGGCCCTCCAGCTCTTCTTCCGGACACATCAGATACTTCTCCAGCGTACTTAGCCGCTCGTCTTTCCTGAAACATGAAGCGCGCACTTCCCCAATCTCGCAGTAAAGCCTGTTACCGTTACCTGAACTGAGCAGTTGTCACAAGTCATATTCCATTACTTACTTGTTCTGAACTTAAGAAAATCACAACGTTTCAAAAATAAACCCTTGTGCAGAACTACCGGTTTTCCACAAAGAATTTGTCAGGTGTTCTCACAAGGACGAGTTACGGAAACGACAATATACAAAAGTTTAGACTAGATATTGTGATGGGACAGAATGATTTCGCACGATTTACCAATGTAATTTTTTAGGGTTCGTTTCATGCTATTGAAACAGCACGAGACAAAATACGGGGAAAGGAACATGAAAAATTTGCAACTTTGTCTATGTAAATGTATGTGTTGTGTATTTGTGGAGATAATCGCGTACCTTGTATAGCACGATCGGGAGGTGGCAGCAAAAATCATCCGTCAGCCCAAGGGCAACAGCAGAGCGTTGGAGCCAGAGACTATAGTGCACCAGCTGGCCGCTAGGAGAACGACAGACGGCTGTATGTTGCTCATTTATAATCGTTAAGAAATAATGGAGGCGCCGTATTTTTGTCAACGAAATGGTTCAGTTATGATTTTATACCTGAGGAAAAGCAGTTAGAACAGGGGAGCAGCGAAGGACACTTAAGAGCAACGAAGTTTGTATTCAGAGGATCGAAAGGACCGATAATTAGTTGTTGTTTGTTCGATAACTTGCGTTGATGCGGTTAGCTATCGAAATTAATTAATCGGACAGCTGTATCAATTTATTGTCCAGGTGGGAAGTTTCCGCAATTTTACTAGTGTGACTGAAAGTGTCTGTATTTCGGTGAAAGGTTGCATCTACTGAAGCAAACCAAGAGCTGTATCATGTGCGAGATACAGAGGCGAGAGAGTGCGCCGGGACACCCCAGTTCACTGCTAGTAGCGCCACGTCACCTTAATGCGTCTGCATATAGCGCACAAGTATTGCACCACAATTTAGTATGAAATTAAAAATCAAAATTTATGTTTAAAGCTTTGTTAAATTATAGTTTAGTGTAAGAATGTTCCAAATACCAAGTTTTGATGTTCTAAACTTAATAGTTTACGAAAAAATGCCGTTTTAAGAGATAAATTAGAGATGCTAAATAATGACGCTAGGAAGTCAGAATTTGCTCAGAAGGTGCAGTTAGAAGTTATAAATATGCGATGCTGGTTTCCAAAACCATAAAACAAAAATTAACGCCAGAATCCACGTGTTTCTGGAATAATCAGAGGCGCTAAATAATCGACTTAGAAACTTGAAAATTTGTTTTATGCTTCAGTACACCCCAAAAATAATAACAGAGAGTCCACGTTAATCTACCTCTTATAGTTTTTGAGTAATTAAATAAAAACTAATTTTGTAACTAAAATGTACCTAAGTGTTGCAGATTAAGTACTTGAAATTTTAATGACAGAGAATTTTGGTTAAACCAAATGACCAAATATATCAAATGCTAGAGCTACACCAAGTTTAAGACTTGTAACAGAAATAGCAACTGATATAAGTCTTAGCAAAGGTATGGTTCTGAGGTAACAATCTACCGTTAGTTCCACTAAATAAATTCTATTAAGCAAAGTTTTCATTCTAGCGAGCTGGAACTTTCTACGTGCTTTTGAACTGCATATCTGCAAACCAGCAAAAATTAAGAAGTTTCTGAAGTAACTGGTAACTATATTATTAAAGATTATGTGCCCGAGATAGCGGTCGTTTGTAGACTGCCGCCGTATGCAAACAGAAAGAGACCACAGATGTTTCTGGGCAGTCCGCACCGCTACCTTATAAATACAGCCCCTCAAGCAGAAGGAAGGTTCACTTCGCTCTCAGGTACTGTACGGTCCACGCCAGTTTTTTTTTTTTTAATCTCATGTTGTTTGCTTAAGATCGTTGCGTCTGTTCGGGGCGGACGTCGTAAGACATCCGTTTAACTTCGTTGATGATCGATTAACTCAGTTTTTTTTTTTATTACAGAGGGCGCGTAACCCTCTGACCGAACACGCTGAGCTACCGTGCCGGCTATTAAACGTCTGGTCGCGCTCTGCCTCGGACGACGTCAGAGCCGAGCTGTGACAAGCGCGTATTTGGCAGTGAAAACGGATAGTGAACTCGCGAGGACTGTACACCGTCCTGGATCGTTTAGAATTCGGTAAAAAAAAACTGTTAGTGTGCCGTCCGTGTGAAATTCAATTCCGCGTGGCAAGTGGTGAATTTATTTCTACTTTTACGGCGAGCATTAATTTTTGAACATTTATTGCGAACTTCCCCCCATGAGCCATGGACCTTGCCGTTGGTGGGGAGGCTTGCGTGCCTCAGCGATACAGATGGCCGTACCGTAGGTGCAACCACAACGGAGGGGTATCTGTTGAGAGGCCAGACAAAGATGTGGTTCCTGAAGAGGGGCAGCAGCCTTTTCAGTAGTTGCAGGGACAACAGTCTGGATGATCGACTGACCTGGCCTTGCATCATTAACCAAAACGGCCTTGCTGTGCTGGTACTGTGAACGGCTGAAAGCAAGGGGAAACTACAGCCGTAATTTTTCCCGAGGACATGCATGCCGTTTTTCCGTATGATTAAATGATGATGGCGTCCTCTTGGGTAAAATATTACGAAGGTAAAATAGTCCCCCAATCGGATCTCCGGGCGGGGACTACTCAGGAGGACGTCGTTATCAGGAGAAATAAAACTGGCGTTCTACGGATCGGAGCGTGGAATGTCAGATCCCCTAATCGGGTAGGTAGATTAGAAAATTTAAAAAGGGAAATGGATAGGTTAAAGTTAGATATAGTGGGAATTAGTGAAGTTCGGTGGCAGGAGGAACAAGACTTTTGGTCAGGTGAATACAGGGTTATAAATACAAAATCAAATAGGAATAACGCACGAGTAGGTTTAATAACGAATAAAAAATAGGAGTGCGGATAAGCTACTAAAAACAGCATAGTGAACGCATTATTGTGGCCAAGATAGACACGAAGGCCACGCCTACCACAGTAGTACTAGTTTATATGCCAACTAGCTCTGCAGATGACGAAGAAAATGAAGAAATGTATGATGAAATAAAAAAAATATTCAGATAGTGAAGGGAGACGAAAATTTAATAGTCATGGGTGACTGGAATTCGTCAGTAGGAAAAGGGAGAGAAGGAAACATAGTGGTTGATTATGGATTGGGGCTAAGAAATGAAAGAGGAAGCTGTCTGGTAGAATTTTGCACAGAGCATAAGTTAATCATAGCTAACACTTGGTTCAAGAATCATAAAAGAAGGTTCTTTACATGGAAGAAACCTGGAGATACTAAATGGAATGAGATAGATTATGTAATGGTAAGACAGAGATTTAGGAATCAGGTTTTAAATTGTAGGACACTTCCAGGGACAGATGTGGACTCTGACCACAATCTATTGGTTATGACCTGTAGATTAAAACTGAAGAAACTGCAAAAAGGTGGGAATTTAAGGACATGGGATCTGGATAAGCTGAAAGACCCAGAGGTTGTACAGGATTTCAAGGAGAGCATAAGGGAACAATTGACAGGAATGGGGGAAAGAAACACAGTAGAAGAAGAATGGGTAGCTCTGAGGGATGAAGTAGTGAAGGCAGCAGAGGATAAAGTAGGTAAAAAGACGAAGGCTGCTAGAAATCCTTTGGTACAGAAGAAATATTGAATTTAATTGATGAAAGGAGAAAATATAAAAATGCAGTAAATGAAGCAGGCTAAAAGGAATACAAACGCCTCAAAAATGAGATCGACATGAAGTGCAAAATGGGTAAGCAGGGATGGCTAGAGGATAAATATAAGGATGTAGAAGCTTATCTCACTAGGGTTAAGACAGATACTGCCTACAGGAAAATTAAAGAGACCTTTGGAGAGAAGAGAACCACTGGTATGAATATCAAGAGCTCAGATGGCAACCCAGTTCTAAGCAAAGAAGGAAAGGTGGAAGGAGTATATCGAGGGTTTATACAAGGGCGATGTACTTGAGGACAATATTATGGAAATGGAAGAGGATGTAGATGAAGACGAAATGGGAGATAAGATACTGCGTGAAGAGTTTGACAGAGCACTGAAAGACCTGAGTCGAAACAAGGCCCCGGGAGTAGACAATATTCCATTAGAACTACTGACGGCCTTGGGAGAGCCAGTCATGACAAAACTCTACCAGCTGGTGAGCAAGATGTACGAGACAGGCGAAATACTCTCAGACTTCAACAAGAATATAATAATTCCAATCCCAAAGAAAGCAGATGCTGACAGATGTGAAAATTACCGAACTATCAGTTTAATAAGTCACAGCTGCAAAATACTAACGCGAGTTCTTTACAGACGAATGGAAAAACTGGTAGATATGGACCTCGGGGAGGATCAGTTTGGATTCCGTCGAAATGTTGGAACACGTGAGGCAATACTGACCTTACGACTTATCTTAGAAGAAAGATTAAGAAAAGGCAAACCTACATTTCTAGCATTTGTAGACTTGGAGAAAGCTTTTGACAATGTTGACTGGAATACTCTCTTTCAAATTCTGAAGGTGGCAGGGGTAAAATACAGGGAGCGAAAGGCTATTTACAATTTGAACAGAAACCAGATGGCAGTCATAAGAGTCGAGGGGCATGAAAGGGAAGCAGTGGTTGGGAAAGGAGTGAGACAGGGTTGTAGCCTCTCCCCGATGTTATTAAATCTGTATATTGAGCAAGCAGTAAAGGAAACAAAAGAAAAATTCGGAGTAGGTATTAAAATTCATGGAGAAGAAGTAAAAACTTTGAGGTTCGCCAATTACATTGTAATTCTGTCAGAGACAGCAAAGGACCTGGAAGAGCAGTTGAACGGAATGGACAGTGTCTTGAAAGGAGGATATAAGATGAACATCAACAAAAGCAAAACGAGGATAATGGAATGTAGTCAAATTAAATCAGGTGATGCTGAGGAAATTAGTTTAGGAAATGAGAAACTTAAAGTAGTAAAGGAGTTTTGCTATTTAGGAAGTAAAATAACTGCTGATGGTCGAAGTAGAGAGGATATAAAATGTAGACTGGCAATGGCAAGGAAAGCGTTTCTGAAGAAGAGAAATTTGTTAACATCGAGTATAGATTTAAGTGTCAGGAAGTCGTTTCTGAAAGTATTTGTATGGAGTGTAGCCATGTATGGAAGTGAAACATGGACGATAACTAGTTTGGACAAGAAGAGAATAGAAGCTTTCGAAATGTGGTGCTACAGAAGAAAGCTGAAGATAAAGTGGATAGATCACGTAACTAATGAGGAGGTATTGAATAGGATTGGGGAGAAGAGAAGTTTGTGGCACAACTTGACTAGAAGAAGGGATCGGTTGGTAGGACATGTTTTTAGGCATCAAGGGATCACAAATTTAGCATTGGAGGGCTGTGTGGAGGGTAAAAATCGTAGAGGGAGACCAAGAGATGAATACACTAAGCAGATTCAGAAGGATGTAGGTTGCAGTAGGTACTGGGAGATGAAGAAGCTTGCACAGGACAGTGTAGCATGGAGAGCTGCATCAAACCAGTCTCAGGATTGAAGACCACAACAACAACAACAATTGCGAATTTTCAATTGAGTGATGTTAGTCAGGGCGACAAACAATCTGGTAGGAAGTTACCGTAGAGGTAGCCTCTGAACTGCTAGAGGTGCTGCTAGATTAGAAAGACTTGTTTTCAATTGAACATAACGCAATTTTAAGTGTTGTTTGTGTGAAACTTTAATTAAATTAAATCTTGATTGGAACTTTAAACTTTTACTGAAGTCATAGTCCTGATCACGCAAACAAATGGGAAACAGACACTTCTCTTTCTGTGGGCTGGACCGGAATGTGGCCGTGCAGACTGGAAACTAAGGTCAGTATGTTACCCTTCGCTTTCTGGCTGACCACCAAATTAGTTGCCAGGCTCACGTGATTAAAGATGGCATCAAAACTTTAAACTAGTGAAGTAACTTACTCGCCGCCCCACACTACCCCTGTAGGGCTGGGTGTAAAAGACTGAAAATAATTGAATGTTATTGTTCTCCTCGATTTATTTTGAAGAATTATCGCAGTGACGCATTCTTCTGTTAGTTGAGCATGGGTTTAAGCTTTTTACTTGCAACGCAGCTACGAATGTTCTGAGGACTGTGATTAATTGAAGAGGTATTGTTTGACTTCAGCAATCGGACTGAAGCTAATTGTTTTGGAGTTCCGGTTATGGCGTATTTGTAGCACGGTTCTAAAGTGAGTGCTGTGATTAATTGTAAAGGTTGATGAAGTCGTACTCTGACGCAAAGAGTAATGGCCACGATTGTATTGGATGGATTTGGTACTCGAGGAGATAAGTGAGTAGGATTTTGCGCATATTGTATTATTTTGCTGTGGAGAGGAGTTCTCGATCTTTGTAGAGATTTGAAGATTGTTACCAGAACACCCAGACCAGTATTTTTTGTTGCTTTTCTAATAAAGTTTATCCCTCTCAGAGTTGCGATAGTAATGTTCATGTTGATGTAGACCATAGCTGAAGGATATTTAAGCGGAATTCCACTGCAACCACTATTGCTGTAGTTAATAGCGATGAGTGACGTTCTCTTTTAGGTATTGTTAGTGAGATCGTGTATAGCTAACACCTGAATGGCTGAGAATTTTGCAATTTGTGTTTTAAATATAAATTAAAAAGAAGTGGTAGCATCTAGGATTTTTTAAAAAATCACTTTGTTTCCTTTAGAATTAGAATGAGGATTTAGTTTTGCTACTCACTCGATCACTCGTAGGTGTTTGTCTCCGTAAGTAGTAAAGAGAAGAAAATAAAATGTTATTTTGTTTAAAAATCTAAACCTACTCCCCATGTTCTCATTAAGCCAAAAGTTACTAAATAACTGCTATTTGAGAGTAAACAGTCATTATGGTAGAAGCAAGCAGGATCTTAAACTGTGGAACATTAACAAGTACAAAAGAGCTGTCAAAGTCAGAGACTCTTGAGTGACAAATGAAAGTGTTGCTAATAATTGCCGTAGAGCGCTAATAACACACTTTAGACGTCGAATATACATATATTTAGCACAGAAGTAAGTGAATGGCAGTACAAACATAGCGCGCTGAAAGAACATAGAACAAAACGTAAATCAAAGATGATCGAGTCCAAAGATGTGGAACTTTACGCCAAAGACGCCACAAATGCAAGGTAGGTAATCCAAACTACTACCAAGGTAAAGACTTTTGACTTCGAGATCATTTAATTGATAAAATAATTAGGGCTATGGTTTGTGTTTAAAAGAATGTAAGAGTGAGTTATCTATTTAAAAGTATGGAAAATGTGAATGACTGGTTTTGTTTTGTTTTGAAGTTGAAAGCTTACAAACGTAGTTTTGTAGCATAAAGACAGGTGTTGACACTACTGATGACCATTGCCGTAGAAACAAAATACATCACTGACTGTAGCTGTGAAAATTCATACATTTGAAACGTATTTTGGATTTTTTGTAAAGGTAATATGTGTAAGTAACAAGGTAGCGAAAATATATAAAATTTCAGTGTGATTTTACCAACGGCTCAATTGGGAAGCGAGTGCATATAAGGTATGTGACTTATGTTAAAGTGTGGTGTGGCATATATATTGGTAGTGTTGATTCTTGACTACTCTAGAAGGTTATGAGTAAGGAAATTAAATTATTTCTGTTATAGGAACATTTCTAGAGCTCTACCTCGTACATACATGTTTAGACAAAATAATTTCAGATTAAAAGCGATTATTCATGGTGTTTAAACTTTGGTATTACTGGATTGTATGCAATATGCAATGGCATTTTTCCTTTAGTGTGATGACATCATTATACAAGGAACTACCTATTAAAAAACAATACTATTGACTTTAACATAATAATAATAAATAATGAAAAGGTATTTCAAAACTACAACAATAATAATATATGTAAATAGCTGCCATTTGTGGGCTCACTTGCAATTCCCCAAAACCTGAAATTCTGTGCAGCGAGAATGTTACTGCTGCATTTCTTCACATCAAAAATCATAATTCTGAAGACTATTTAAAATTTTTCTTTCTCAGTTTCTTTTCTTACTGGGTTGGGGTTGTGTCTGATACAAACACCGCTAGTTCTATGAAGTTATAGGCGGCAATTCCGGCTCAGCGCAATATAGAGGGGCAGAGAAAAATATGGTAACTCCAAAATCACGACACATTACCATACCAAAAACGTTGTAGGAAGACCGCTGGCATTCAAAACGGTCTTCAGTCGTCTCAGAGTGCGTAAATACAGATACTGTATGGCTTTTAAGAGAATCTTCTACCATTCTTCCAAAAATAGGAGCAAGTTCAGGGAACGATGATGGAGGTCGATAGCGATCACATACCTTTCTCTCCAAAGTTGAATACATAGGCGCCATAATGCTGAGCTCTGGTGACTGTGGTGGCTAGGGGATGTCTGACAATCCACTCTCATTCTCACACAACCAGTCCTGGATGATGCGAGCTGTGTAAACAGGTGCTATGTCATCTTCGAACGCACTATAACCACTGGGGAACAAAAATTTTGCCATGGGATGAACTTGACCAACCAAAATGGTCACATGAAAAATGAAATGATCGTATGGCACTGTTGGCCAGGAGGTCCCATATGGGGAAGTTCAGCTGCCAAGTGCAAGTCTTATTTCAGTTGACGCAACATTGGGCGATGAGGATGAAATGATGATGAGGACAACACAACATCCAATCCATGAGCGGAGAAAATTTCCAACCCGGCCAGGAATCGAACCCAGACCAAGTGCATGGGAGGCTAGCAGGTTACCACTTTTTTTTAAATCTCATTTTGTTCGTTGAATTTGTTCGAGGGTGACGTCTGATGACACCCATCCAGGTAGTTAGTTGATCCATTCATTCAGTTTTTTTTATTATCGAGAGTAGCTAACCCTCTGGTTGAACACGCTGAGCTATCGTGCTGGCATATTCAGCTAAGCAGGCAAAAATCTTCACATAGTCCTTGGCAGTAATGCAAACTTTCAGAGCAACCATGGGGTCCACGGAATATCACGATCTGGCTGCCCCAATTATTATCAAACCCCCACCATAAAAACTCGGCCAGAAGTTGCAACAGTGTGCCACAAGACTCATCAACCAAATGACTCTCTTCCATGGCGCCATAGTCGAGATTTTATGCCCTCAGCATTACGTTTTCCAGTTACTAGCATTTGCATCACTTATGAGTAGTTGTGGTATTCCAGCACACCCTGCGATTACTTGCTTATGGATCTTCTTTGTGTTGTTTTGGTGCTGACAAGGTTCGCGAGTGCAACATTCAGTTCTGCAGTGACTTTTGCAGGTGTCGTCCTCTTATTTTTCCTCAGAATCCACTTCAACGACCGACTGTCACTACCATCCAGCACACATTTTCGTTTGCGTTGTGACTTAGTGGATGACTTGTTTCCGCTTTCCTGTGTGCGGTATGAATCTTCGACAAGGTGTGTCTTCAAACACGAAACACTTTAGCTACCTTATGACATCACTTTCTTTGGAATCCACTTGTTAGAGGACGTTCCAAGCTCTCTGTTCATTCGGCGCTTCGATTTCTTCCCATTATGTTTTACTTTTAGTAGGCCATGACATTTATCTTTGCAATACTTTATGCACTTCTGCTATAACCAGTTTCGATTAATCGATGTAAGCACTGTAGCAACCTCTTTGGATGGTCACTGGAAGCAATTTTATGTCTTTGGGGAGTCATTTGTTTTCGACCAATGGAAATCATTCGCGGGTTGCAAGCCGTGAAGGCCTTTTTGTTTGAAGGAAGATTTTACTGTATGTTCTGTTACAGATTTACTATATTCGGTTGGTGAAGGCTTGTTTGGAGAGAAGACTGCCCTTATCCGGTAGACGTCCACACTGTTGTGGAGATTCTATGGCGACTAGAGAATTGAGTGAGACCATTTCAGTTTACTTGCCATGGTGAAGCTTAATTACAGTGGCAGGGTCACACTGGCATTGCTCGATCATTATTACTCCAGGAGCACGAATACAGCAGGAATACGTAAGGCAATACTGACCCTACGACTTATCTTAGAACCTAGATTAAGGAAAGGCAAACCTACGTTTCTAGCATTTGTAGACTTAGAGAAAGCTTTTGACAATGTTGACTGAAATATTCTCTTTCAAATTCTGAAGGTGGCCGGGGTAAAACACAGGAAGCGAAAGGCTATTTACAATTTGTACAGAAACCAGATGGCAGTTATAAGAGTAGAAGGACATGAAAGAGAACCAGTGGTTGGGAAGGGAGTGAGACAGGGTTGTAGCCTCTCTCCGATGCTATTCAATCTGTATATTGAGCAAGCAGTAACGGAAACAAAAGAAAAGATCGGAGTAGGCATTAAATTCCATGGAGAGGAAATAAAAACTTTGAGGTTCGCCGATGACATGGTAATTCTGTCAGAGACAGCAAAGGACTCTCAAGAGCAGCTGAACGGAATGGACAATGTCTTGAAAGTAGGGTATAATATGAACGTTAACAAAAGCAAAACGAGGATAATGCCATGTAGTCGAATTAAGTCGGGTGACACTGAGGGAATTAGATTAGGAAATGAGACACTTAAAGTAGTAAAGGGGTTTTGCTATTTGGGGAGCAAAATAACTGATGATGGTCGAAGTAGAGAGGATATAAAATGTAGACTGGCAATGGCAAGGAAAGAGTTTCTGATGAAGAGAAATTTGTTAACATCGAGTATTGATTTAAGTGTCAGGGAGTCGTCTCTGAAAGTGTTTGTATGGAGTATAACCATGTATGGAAGTGAAACATGGACGATAAATAGTTTGGACAAGAAGAGAATAGAAGCTTTCGAATTGTGGCGCTACAGAGGAATGTTGAAGATTACATGGGTAGATCACATAACTAATGAGGAGGTGTTGAATAGGATTGGGGAGAAGAGGAGTTTGTGGCACAACTTGACTGGAAGAAGGGATCGGTTCGTAGGACACGTTCTGAGGCATCAAGGGATCACTGATTTAATACTGGAGGGCAGCGTGGAGGGTAAAAATCGTAGAGGGAGACCAAGAAATGAATATACTAAGCAGATTCAGATGGATGTAGGCTGCAGTAGGTACTGGGAGATGAAGAGGCTTGCACAGGATAGAGTAGCATGGAGAGCTGCATCAAACCAATCTCAGGACTGAAGACGACAGCAACAACAACCCTCGCTTGAAGTATAAAATGATTTGCATGGTGGCCATCTTGTGACATGTTATGGGTTTGCCCAACGACCCATGTATTTTCTTGATGCTTCGAAAATCACATAGCATGTAACTGACATGAGACACTAGTACTAATTAATTCTTCTCATGGTGTTAGGCTCCAGGTAGAGCCAAGGAAGGTCGATTGGAGCTGTTTCACCGACTGCTGTTTGTTATACATCGTACAGATTGATTTCGCACATTACTATGTTATGTAAACAGGGTATTCAGAATTAATATGTCCTTTCAGACTGCTTACAGTTTCTTTATATTCAGGCACAGTGCTTGCAAAACTGAGGACACATCCTCTAGAACAACTAGTGACACATTTTTTGTCTGCGCTGATATATGGATAAACTTAAGTTTTTCGTGTCTTACTATCTAAAACATTTATACAGGCTGTGTCAGGAGGAAAGGTACATGCTTTGAGGCGTGATAGTAGTAGTGATTCTGAACAAAACGTTTCATTTTTACGTATTCCCTACTGCGAACGGTTTCCGAAATAGAACACGTTTAATATCATTTTTGTACGTTTCTCTTGAATAACTCGAAAATCGCATCCTCCAACGAAAACGAGTCTCAGTACACAATTAAACTAAATTAAATTAGCTACAAAAAAGGCCCTATCTAGGACTAACAGTCTGAGCGAAGGGATCGCAAGAATATTGGAAATCTCGCTCGACACACGTCCGCTGTAGCCTAGGTACTTTTTGTAGATCAGTTTGATGTAGTTTTCCGACTAGATAGACCACAAGCGTACTGTATCAAAATGTTAAGTCTTAGCTTCCCTATACTACTGTGGTACGTTGTAAACAATGACAATAAATAATAGAGAAAATAAATAAAAATGTACGTGAAAAGCGTTAGTCTCGGAAACCATTCGGGATAGGGCATAAGTGCTCATCACATTTTTTGTTCAGAATCACTAATGCTTTCACCCGTCAAAATACGTACCGTTCCTCCTGAGTCATCCTGTATACCATCTTATGTAGGGCTAATATACGTCTGGAGGCGCCCTTTTTTGTGGCTACAGAAATACGATTTGTTGGAAATAGGCTGAAGCAGCTGGTGATCGATATGAGAGGTGCACACGCTGGCGGTGTCAGCACTGAAAGACAAATAGGGAAAAATTTCCTGCTCTCATGTCCCCACTCCGCACGAGACATTGCGGCCATCGTCGACAGACTGTATTCGTCCGGGAAAATAATTGGATTTGACTCAGATATCCGGGATTTTCGTAGTCTTTGTCTCGGGTCGAGAACGGCAGGCCTAATACTACGTTAGTACGTTTCAGATGAAATTCAAAATAGCAAGGCTGCTAAGTCTGAAATGGGTCGTGGACTTAAATTAGGAGTGTATCAGTAACAAGATGTTTAACGGATTAAAAATACATATTGTATGTTAGGAGCTGCGACTATATAGAAAAATTCCAATGGGGATAACCAGACATCTTTAGAAGACACGTGATAAGCAGCCCTTTTCTCAATCACTGAGCCAGCGGGTGGAGACTGTTAGGATTTAGTCTCGTAGTTTATCCAACACAGCCCTCCATAGGTGACGTCATACAATATGTAACTTACGGAGTTGGCCCATTTTGACGCAGTGCTTTGAAGTTGCTGTAATTAGTGGTAGCTAGCTCTGAACGTAGGAAAATGTAAGTTAACGCAGATGCAAAGGAAAAACAATCCTGTAACGTTCGAATACAGCATTAGTAGTATGCTGCTTCACACAGTCACGTTTATTAAATATCTAGGCGTAACGTTGCACATCAATATGAAACAGAACGAGCATGTGCGGATTGTAGTAGGGGGAGGGCCAAAAAGCTCGAGTTCGATTTATCGAGAGCATTTTTGCAAGGTCTGGTTCATCTGTAAAGGAGACAACAAGTACAACAGTAGTGCGACCAATTCTTGAGTACTGCTAGAGTGTTTGGAATCCCCATTAGATAGGATTAAAGTGAGACATCGAAGCAACTCGGAGACAGGCTGCTAGATTTGTTACCGGTAGATTCGAACAGGATGGTAATACAGGGTGTCCCACTCAAACCTCCCTGATAAACAAAGTAAGAGCCTACGGAATATCAGACCAGCTGTGTGGCTGGATTGAAGAGATTTTAGCAAACAGAATACAGCATGTTGTTCTCAATGGAGTAACCTCAATGGAGTAACCTCTGGCGTGTCACAAGGGAGTGTTAGGGGACCATTGCTTTTCACAATATATATAAATGACCTAGTAGATAGTGTCGGATGTTCCATGCGGCTTTTCGCAGATGATGCTGTAGTATACAGGGAAGTTGCAGCATTAGAAAATTGCACCGAAATGCAGGAAGATGTGCAGCGGATATGCACTTGGTGCAGGAAGTGGCAACTGACCCTTAACATAGACAAATGTAATGTATTGCAAATACATAGAAAGAAGGATCCTTAATTGTATGATTATATGATAGCAGAAAAAACACTGGTAGCAGTTACTTCTGTAAAATATCTGGGAGTATGCGTACGGAACGATTTGAATTGGAATGATCATATAAAATTAATATTGGTAAGGTGGGTGCCAGGTTGAGATTCATTGGGAGAGTCCTTAGAAAATGTAGTCCATCAACAAAGGAGGTGGCTTACAAAACACTCGTTCGACCTACACTTGAGTATTGCTCATCAGTGTGGGATCCTTACCAGGTCGGGATGACGGAGGAGATAGAGAAGATCCAAAGAAGAGCGGCGTGTTTCGTCACAGGGTTATATGGTAAGCGTGCTAGCGTTACGGAGATGTTTAGCAGAGTCAAGTGGCAGACTCTGCAAGAGAGGCGCTCTGCATCGTGGTGTAGCTTGCTGTCCAGGTTTCGAGAGGGTGCGTTTCTGGATGAGGTATCGAATATATTGCTTCCCCCTACTTATACCTTCCGAAGAGATCACGAATGTAAAATTAGAGAGATTCGAGTGCGCACAGAGGCTTTCCGGCAGTCGTTCTTCCGGCGAACCATACGCGACTGGAACAGAATAGGGAGGTAATGACAGTGGCACGTAAAGTGCCCTCCGCCACACACCGTTGGGTGGCTTGCGGAGTATAAATGTAGATGTAGATGTAGATTTCAAGGACCTAGGAAAGAAAAACCACAGCAGATACGACAGTGAAAAATGCACCACATTGTAGAGCATCTCAAAGAATTTATATTCCCGCATCAGAAGTGCCAAGTATCGTCGCCAGAGTGCAGGATGGTAGCATGAAGTGAAAATGACGACTCCACAGAATCGCGTGCAAGCAGCGGAAACAAAATCGCCGATTAATGTGCAGAGAAACTATCGTCGTGTGTTTGAATGTGATCTAGCTGATGTCAAAACAATTAAGGAACGGCACAGGAAGCTTCTGGCAACACGAAGTGTTCTGAAACATTCTGGCAGTGCATGTTACGGAGTCGGAAGTTACAGTGGTGAACATCAGACAAACATTTCTCAGAAGCCCACGTAAGTCAATTCGTCAAGCACCTAGGCAACATGATGTACCTCGACCAACACTGCATCGTATAGTTGACCAGCGTCTTCGTATGTGTGCTTACAAAGTGCAAATTTTGCAACATCTGACGCCGAACGACAAACCACGCCGACAACAATTTGCTTTGGATAGGCTGCGCCGTATTGATATGGATACCAGCTTCCTGGAAAGATTTTTATTCTCTCTGTCAGATGAGGCAACCTTCAATCTATCAGGAAGTGTTAATAGGCGTAATGTTCAGATTTGGGGTTCCCAAAATCCGCACGTTGTCATTGAACACGTTCGTGATAGCCCTAAATTAAACGTCTGGTGTGGGCTAATGCACGACAGGACTGTTGGGCCGTCCTTCTTTGCGGAATAAACAGTGTATCTGGGCATTTTGGAGCAGTTTGTGTACCCTCAGATACAAGACAGCATCATTTTTCAACAAGATGGAGCTCCGCCGCAGTGGTCCACTGCTGTTCGCAAGTTCCTGCACAGGAAATTTCCCAATCGTTGGATCGGACGCGGAGGACCCACTGCCTGGCCACCACGTTCATCCGACAATATGGCGCTTGATTTCTTCATGTGGGGATTCGTGAAGGAGAAGAGACACGGAAGGGAGTGAGAACAGCATTACAAAAACGAATAGATTGTCCAAAATTAAAATGAATTACAGTAGAGTTTTTTTAAGGTTGCAACGACCTACCTTCTTTTTTTTACTGACATGATAAATAATGGAAACATCATTTCAAAAGATAGATAGGGAAAGTGCAGCTCAGTGACAAAGCAGACAAAAATGCAATCAACACCGACGATTAGCTCGCTGCCCTCTTGCACGAACATCTGTTGTCAGTATGACACGAAATACCCCGACTGCTGCCGGCTGCTACTGATCAAAACCGAGGAGTTCATACGCTGCTGCAGGTCCCAGTACCTGTAGTGTACAACGTTGTGTGTCGTTCTGTTTGCTGACTGTGTGTTCCGTTGTACACCTTACAAAGGTGAGTGCTGTAACAAAAAAGAGGAAATTGGTGCCTTTGCATCTAAAATTAGAAGCACTAAGACGACAAAGGAGAAACAATAAAAAAACTTGCTCTCGAATATGGTGTCGGTGAAGTTACTGTTGGTGACTGGCGAAGAAACCGACTTAAATTGGAACAGTTTTCTTCACAGAAATGCTCACACGAATCTCTCAGTCGAAGAAGTATGAAGAAGTCAGACTTCGAAAAAACCAGTGAGGCATTGTTCATGTGGTTTACCCATCAAATCAGTCTGGCTCAATCTTGCAATAGAAAGCTTTGTTTTTCAGAAACCAGCTGCAGGAAGGATATATGACAATTTCGCCGCTAGTGTGGGCGGGCTGGCTCGAGAAATGGAAGAAGAGGAATGGAGAGCGTGAACTAGACGTATCTGGAGAAAAACTCTCTGGTGACGCTCAGGCCGTTTCAAAATTTATCGTCGAGTTTAAAAAAATCATAACTGACGAAAATTTGTCTAATGAATAAATATATAACTGGCGAAACTGGGCGAAATTTTAAAATGTTACCAGCGAGAACACTTGCTTCTTGTGAAGAAAAAAATGCTCCTGGGCACACAAAAAAGCAAAGACCGGGTGACAGTTATGGCAGCTTCAAATGCAACTGGAAACCACAAACTAAAACTAGTTGTGATTGGTAAGTCTGCCAAGCCAAGAGCATTCAAGAATGTATCCATCTCAGCTCTTCCGGTTGTCTACACACTTCAGAATAATGCCTGGATGAATCAGGAAATCTTCAAGAACTGGTTTTTTTAGCTCATTTGTACCTGACAGCAGGAATTTTTTAAAAGAAAGTGGACGACCGTGCAAAGCAATTTTGCTCATGGATAATGCGTCCTCACATCCAAATGCAGGACAATTGCAGTGCGACGGTAATCGCGTCTTGTTTTTCCCACCAAACGTTACCTGTCTCATTCAGCCCATGGATCAGAGCGTTCTGGAATGTCTAAAAAAAAGTATCGACGGCGATTGCTACAGTGAATCCTGCATTCTGAAGACAACGAAAGCATTGTAGGAGCTTTGAAGAAAGTGACTTTGAAGGACGTCGTGTACTGGATTAGCGAATCTTGGAGCGAAATAAGGTCAGACATAATTTCTAAGTCATGGAGGAAAATTCTACAGGAAAGTATGCCAGACACGGAAACTGAAACTTCCTGGCAGATTAAAACTGTGTGCCCGACCGAGACTCGAACTAGGGACCTTTGCCTTTCGCGGGCAAGTGCTCTACCATCAAGAGATACTGGCAGAAGTAAAGCTGTGAGTACCGGGCTTGAGTCGTGCTTCGGTAGCTCAGGTGGTAGAGCACTTGCCCGCGAAAGGCAAAGGTACCAAGTTCGAGTCTCGGTCGGGCACACAGTTTTAATCTGCCAGGAAATTTCATATCAGCGCACACTCCGTTGCAGAGTGAATATCTCATTACGGAAACCAAAGATTTAGCAGATGAGGACGATCAGCCATTGTGTAATTTAATCAGAAGATTGCCCAGGGTGTGAAGAGGCAGAAGAGGTGGAAGTAGGCGAGTGGTTAAATTCGGACGAACAGTTGGAAGTGACAGACTCTTCTATAATTGACAGGGTTAATATTCCGTCGCCCGCATCTCGTGGTCGTGCGGTAGCGTTCTCGCTTCCCACGCCCGGGTTCCCGGGTTCGATTCCCAGCGGGGTCAGGGATTTTCTCTGCCTGGTGATGGCTGGGTGTTGTGTGATGTCCTTAGGTTATTTAGGTTTAAGTAGTTCTAAGTTGTAGGGGACTGATGACCTAAGATGTTAAGTCCCATAGTGCTCAGAGCCATTTGAACCATTTGAACATTCCGTCGCAATGTGGGAGTGACGAGGATGACAAGGCAGAGGCTGGACCGATGATGAGTCACACCGATGGCTACGCTGCTCTCGAGGACGCCATATGCTGCGTGGAACAGCAGCCTGCGGCGACACCAACTGACCTATTGCTCCTGAGACGGTGGCGTGACATTGCCGCGAGGAAACTTTGCAGCTTCGCCAAACAAAAGACACTTCAGTATTACTTCTCTAAATAAATAATTATTGTTATTCTGCCAATGCAAATGCATGTGTAAATACATTTATTTTAATAAAGTATTATTACTTACAATATCATAATATTTCTTTTTCCCATTTAAATTTCGATAGTCCGAGTTTTCGATAGTTCGACATGGTTCCGGTCCCGATCACCTCGAACTATCGAGACTCTACTGTATCAGGCAATAGAGAAAAGAAGTAGACAGATGGGATAGAAACAAATCGGCAGCAAGAAGAGCCGTTGCACGCAACAGGCAGATGTGGTGCGGTAGTGCAGCTGCGGCTACTCACGGTTGCCAATCGACGACGGCGATGGCGAGCGTGCGGTAGTCGTCCCGGGGCCGCAGCAGCTCCAGCGCGGCGGGAGAGCAGGCGTGCAGTTTGCAGATGTCGGGCGGCGGGTCGTCCACGGGCGTGGGCTCGAAGCGCCGCCGCTGGCGCCGCTCGGCGATGTTGAACGGGTCCGAGCGGAACAGCCGGTTCGTCTCGCGCTCGATCAGCCCCAGGCTGCGCCGGCCCAAGCACACCCACACGACGCGCGCTGACACCTGCCCGCCGTCACACAGGCAACGGCTAACAGCCACCCGAACAAAAGGCCGGTACGTTAAGCGGAGTACGTGCATGTTGTTCTTGTTCTTGTGGTCTTCAGTCCTCAGACTGGTTTGATGCAGCTCTCCGTGCTACTCTACCATGTGCAAGCTACTTCATCTCCCAGTACCTACTGCACCCTAAATCTTTCTGAATCTGCTTAGTGCTTTCATCTCTTGGTCTCTCCCTACGATTTTTACCCTCCACACTGCCCTCCAATGCTAAATTTGTGATCCCTTGATGCCTCAGAACATGTCCTACCAACCGATCCCTTCTTCTGGTCAAGTTGTGCCACAAACTTCTCTTCTCCCCAATCCGATTCAATACTTCCTCATTAGTTACGTGATCTACCCATCTAATCTTCAGCATTCTTCTGTAGCACCACATTTCGAAAGGTTCTACACTCCTAGAAATGGAAAAAAGAACACATTGACACCGGTGTGTCAGACCCACCATACTTGCTCCGGACACTGCGAGAGGGCTGTACAAGCAATGATCACACGCACGGCACAGCGGACACACCAGGAACCGCGGTGTTGGCCGTCGAATGGCGCTAGCTGCGCAGCATTTGTGCACCGCCGCCGTCAGTGTCAGCCAGTTTGCCGTGGCATACGGAGCTCCATCGCAGTCTTTAACACTGGTAGCATGCCGCGACAGCGTGGACGTGAACCGTATGTGCAGTTGACGGACTTTGAGCGAGGGCGTATAGTGGGCATGCGGGAGGCCGGGTGGACGTACCGCCGAATTGCTCAACACGTGGGGCGTGAGGTCTCCACAGTACATCGATGTTGTCGCCAGTGGTCGGCGGAAGATGCACGTGCCCGTCGACCTGGGACCGGACCGCAGTGACGCACGGATGCACGCCAAGACCGTAGGATCCTACGCAGTGCCGTAGGGGACCGCACCGCCACTTCCCAGCAAATTAGGGACACTGTTGCTCCTGGGGTATCGGCGAGGACCATTCGCCACCGTCTCCATGAAGCTGGGCTACGGTCCCGCACACCGTTTGGCCGTCTTCCGCTCACGCCCCAACATCGTGCAGCCCGCCTCCAGTGGTGTCGCGACAGGCGTGAATGGAGGGACGAATGGAGACGTGTCGTCTTCAGCGATGCGAGTCGCTTCTGTCTTGGTGCCAATGATGGTCGTATGCGTAATTGGCGCCGTGCAGGTGAGCGCCACAATCAGGACTGCATACGACCGAGGCACACAGGGCCAACACCCGGCATCATGGGGTGGGGAGCGATCTCCTACACTGGCCGTACACCTATGGTGATCGTCGAGGGGACACTGAATAGTGCACGGTACATCCAAACCGTCATCGAACCCATCGTTCTACCATTCCTAGACCGGCAAGGGAACTTGCTGTTCCAACAGGACAATGCACGTCCGCATGTATCCCGTGCCACCCAACGTGCTCTAGAAGGTGTAAGTCAACTACCCTGGCCAGCAAGATCTCCGGATCTGTCCCCCATTGAGCATGTTTGGGACTGGATGAAGCGTCGTCTCACGCGGTCTGCACGTCCAGCACGAACGCTGGTCCAACTGAGGCGCCAGGTGAAAATGGCATGGCAAACCGTTCCACAGGACTACATCCAGCATCTCTACGATCGTCTCCATGGGAGAATAGCAGCCTGCATTGCTGCGAAAGGTGGATATACACTGTACTAGTGTCGACATTGTGCATGCTCTGTTGCCTGTGTCTATGTGCCTTTGGTTCTGTCAGTGTGATCATGTGATGTATCTGACCCCAGGAATTTGTCAATAAAGTTTCCCCTTCCTGGGACAATGAATTCACGGTGTTCTTATTTCAATTTCCAGGAGTGTATTCTCTTCTTGTCCAAACTATTTATCGTCCATGATTCACTTCCATACATGGCTACACTCCATACAAATACTTTCAGAAACGACTTCCTGACACTTAAATCTATACTCGATGTTAACAAACTTCTCTTCTTCAGAAACGCTTTCCTTGCCATTGCCAGTCTACATTTTATAATCCGTCCTCTTTTAGAATACTTCTGCGCGGAGTGGGATTCTTACCAGATAGGACTGATGGACTACATCGAAAAAGATCAAAGAAAGGCAGTACGTTTTGTATTATCGCGAAATAGAAGAGAGAGTGTCATAGAAATCATACAGGATATGGGCTGGAAATTATTAAAAGAAAGGCGTTTTTCATCGCGACGGAATCTTCTCACAGAATTCCAATCACCAAATTTCTCCTCCGAATGTGAAAATATTTTGTTGACACTAACCTACATAGGAAGAAACGATCACCACGATAAAATAGGGTAAATCAGAGCCCCTACGGAAAGATATAGGTTTTCATTCTTTCCGCGCACTATACGAGATTGGAATAATAGATAATTGTGAAGGTGGTTCGATGAACCCTCTGCCAGCCACTTAAATGTGATTTGCAAAGTATCCATGTAGATGTAGACGTGGATGTAGATGAAACATCATGCCCCATGCAGCAGTTTCGTCATTGTGTGGGGGATGTCAGCCGGAAAAAGTTTTGTAAAAGTTTGGAATTATTTCTGAATTTTTAGCTACTCACTAAGTGTTCTAGTTCTCCAATACTGGAAGAATAATATATGGGTATTGCATGCTCTGTTTCCTGTGTCCATGTTCCTGTGGCTCTGTCAGTGTGATCATGTGATGTATCTGACCCCAGGAATGTGTCAATAAAGTTTCCCCTTCCTGGGACAATGAATTCACGGTGTTCTTATTTCAATTTCCAGGAGTGTATATCTGAGGTCTTGTAGGCGCCGACGTTTGATAACAAAAGCATCCTCCTCCATCGCAACGTTTCCACTAAACATACCAGGTTAAAAAATACAAAAAAATACAAAAAAACATGCAAAACTACAAAGAACGAAACTGGTCTAGCTTGAAGGGGGAAACCAGTTGGCGCTATGGTTGGACCGCTAGATGGCCTGGTCACGATCAATGGACCACCCTGTATATGTTTCATATCTCCTCCAATACCACTGGAGTGATGTGAACTGAACTTGGTACACGTATCACTTACCATCTGGAAAGAATCGCTGTGGGGGTAAGAACAAACTACCTACCAAAGGTGTAAAGGTGGAGATGAAAAATAAGTGAAGGCCACGATGCACGAATGCCCATTTTAATTACATATTCGTGTAGTACATAAAGAAATATGAATGTTTTAGCTGGACCACTTTTTTCGCTTTGTGATAGATGGTGCTGTAATAGTCACAAACATATGGCTCACAATTTCAGACGAATAGTTGGTAACAGGTAGGTTTTTTGATTTCGGTTGTTCCAATGTAATACATGTACCTTTGTGAACTTATCATTTGTGAGAACGCATGCTGTTACAACGTGATTACCTGTAAATACCACATTCATGCAATAAATGCCCAAAATGATGTCCGTCAACCTCAATGCATTTGGCAATACGTGTAACGATATTCCTTTCAACAACGAGTAGTTCGCCTTCCGTAATGTTTGCACATGCATCGACAATGCGCTGACGCATGTTTTCGGTGGTTAATGATAGCAAACCTCCTTTAGCTTTGCCCACAGAAAGAAATATGGGAACGTCAAATCCGGTGAACGTGCGGGCCTTGGTATGGTGCTTCGACGACCAACCCACCTGTCATGAAATATGCTATTCAATACCACTTCAACCGCACGCGAGCTATGTACCGGACATCCATCATGTTGGAAGTACATCGCCATTGTCATGCAGTGAAACATTTTTTAGTAACATCGGTAGAACATTACGTAGAAAATCAGCATACATTACACCAATTATATTGCCATCGATAAAATGGAGGCCAATTATCCTTCCTCCCATAATGAAACACCATACCTTAACCCGCCGAGGTCGCTGATGTTCCACTTGTCGCAGCCATAGTGGATTTTCCGTTGCCCAATAGTGCATATTATGCCGGTTTACGTTACCGCTGTTGGTGGAAGACGCTTCGTCGCTAAATAGATCGCGTGCAAAAAATCTGTCATCCTCCCATTTGTCTTGTGCCCACTGCCAGAACTTACACGACGTTCAAAGTCGTCGCCACGCAATTCCTGGTGCATAGATACATGGTACAGGTGTAATCGATGTTGATGTAGCATTCTCAACACCGACGTTTTTGAGATTCCCGATTCTCGCGCAATTTGTCTGCTACTGATGTGCGGATTAGCCGCGACAGCAGCTAAAACACTACTTGGGCATCATCATTTGTTGCAGGTCGTGGTTGACGTTTCACATGTGCTGAACACTTCCTGTTTCCTTAAATAAAGTAACTATCCGGCGAACGGTCCGGACACTTGGATGATGTCGTCCAGGATACCGAGCAGCATACATAGTACACGCCTGTTGGGCATTTTGATCACAATAGCTACACATCAACACGATATCGACCCTTTCCGCAATTGGTAAACGGGTTATGTATCAAGAAGCAAATAGCGTCCGCACTGGCGGAATGTTACGTGATACCACGTACTTATACGTTTGTGACTATTACAGTGCCATCTATCACAACCGTCTCTAATGACCTCGTTGTCGACGGGACGTTAAATACTAACAACCACCACCATCTATCACAAAGCGAAAAAAGTGGTCCAACTAAAACATTCGTATTTCTTTACGTACTACACGAATATGCAATAAAAATGGGGGTTGTTATTTTAAAATAACGCAGTTGATATCCGTTTGACCTATGGTAGCGCCATCTAGCGGGCTAACCATAGCGCCATCCAGTTTCCCCTTTCAAGCTAGACGAGTTTCGTTCTTTGTAGATTTTTCGTTTGATGCTTATTTCGTGAGATATTTAGCCTGGTCACTATCAATGGTCCACCCTGTATACATACATACTTCGTTATATTTATGTGTGACTATATTTTTTTTCATGGTCCAGTTTTGATGAAATGTAGCCTATACAATGCCCATAGCTACGATGAAGTTACCTGTGAAAACCTAATTAGTATCCATTTTGTAGTTTTGAGGATTAGTATCTTCAGAGGCAAACAGACAAACATGACACTTTAACAGATTAATTATTAATACAGATTATTTAAGTTTAATGCAATGTGTCACATGAAGGGCAAGCACTAGTTCAGAAGGGATTCAGACACCAGCACCATATGGTATCCCCAATATTATTCAATCCGTATACTGCTACAGTAAACGAAACCAACGAAAAAATTGGGAAGGGGATTAAAGTTGAGAGGAAGAAATAAAAGTTTCAGTGTTTACTGGTATGACTGCAGTTCTGTCTGCAACGTCGTAGTATATGTGGGTTACAGAACTCGTACCTAATTTACAGTTTGGGAAAAGAAAATCGTGTGCTTCTCAGCCTGGTGTAAGCCTATTAATTTGACACCTACTTCTCAGATTGTGTGTCAGTTTCTCTGCTTCTTTATTTGAGCAATTTGTTATTTGATCTCTCGTGGCTGAATTGAATCCACTCGCAGTTTCTCATCACAAAATATATGAGGATTCAGGTAAAATTGGTGATATCTGAGAGTAATATCTAATGGTAAATAACAAACAAGAAAATAATTTCGTGAGACCAGTTACGTGATATTACCTCAAGCCAGTGACGTAATTAGGTTATGGCAGCGGCTACGAACAATATGAACCCTGCTACAAACTTCTGATGTCACACTAGTCGGCTTGTCCGCCACACTTTGGAAATGCTCAGCTCCATGCAGAACCCACAGGAAATCGATATGTGACTGAAAACGCACCCACTGAAGTTATTAACTTTGCCACATGCAATCAAGAGCTTGCATGTATTTAAACGTGCATTCACGAATTACTAAACTCGTCTAAAGTAGTTACTTGCTCCCTGCCACAGATGGCTGCTAGCTGGGACACATGCCTTGTTCACTATTTCCAAGGCAGCAAAGAATTGTGACAGGTAACAGAAATGAAGAATTCCAATAGAAAAGGAGAATAGGAAGCCTCCCACACACTACTGACACAGAGTAACCTATACACGAACCCCTTACTCACAGATCACGATTCCCATAACTTATCAGGTATAGTGTGCATTGACACTGAAAGACAGGATCCTTGGTCGTTTACACACACACACACACACACACACACACACACACAGACTGTGGCCGTGGCTGAAGGTGAATACTACCCTACTTCCCTAATTTAGATAAGTGTTCCAGCACATTACTGCCAACATGAATACACTTAGTGATCCGCTTTTCAAATGACTGTGCACAGGATGGAAGCATGTGTGTGGCAATGTCAGCACAGACTTTTTCCATGCACTCGACCTTGTCTTCAACGCCTGTTGACACTTTCTCGCACACCTCATCGTTCAAATATCTCCACAGAAACAAATACAGCGATATCAAATTAGACAATCTAGTAGTTCAGTTAATAGGGCCACCTTTGCTGATCCACCAACCAGAGTGAACACGGTCTAATACCTCCCTTGTTTCAATTGTGTGATGCACTGGGCAACTGTCATGCTGAAACCACAGATTTTGTCGAACGTCCAGGGCAACATCCTCTACTGGCACAAGTGGTTCCTGTCCCAAAAACGCTCGATATTTGCTTCCATTCAATTTGCCATCGATAAAATAGAAACCTTTGCGTTTCCAGAATGAAATTTTCACTCTGCAGCGGAGTGTGCGCTGTTATGAAAGTTCCTGGCAGATTAAAACTGTGTGGCGGACCGAGACTCGAAATCGGGACCTTTGCTTTTCGCCGGCAAGTGCTCTACCAACTGAGTAAACCAAGCACGATTCACGATCTGTCCTCACAGCTTCAATTCTGCCAGTACCTCGTCTCCTACCTTCGAAACTTCAGAAAAGCTCTTCTGCGAACCTTGCAGAACTAGCTTCCCTGGAAGAAAGGATATTGCGGAGACATGGCTTAGCCACAGCCTGGGGGATGTTTCCAGAATGAGAAACATGACCAAATGCAGCTAATATCAATGAAACCGTTTGATCAATAAAGATCATTTGTACATTACACTTTAAAGTAATGTCAAGACGATCTCACAAGGAGAATACATGGCAATCGAATTTTTGTATTTTGTTTTTTTGTTTATGTTACATGGAGTCTGGAAGCCAAAGCAGTTCAATGCAATTCCCAAAAGTTGTTGGGGAAATCGACTTTGAACATATCAGAGTGTCTATAATACCTTACTGAAAGACTGCATTTTCAGTGGTCCATGTGGCTCTGTGCTAGAATTCTTGCCTATCATATCGGTGGCAGGTGTTAGATTCCTGGGCACAGTAAAAATTTTAAACAAAGGTGCATGTTCCATGAATACTTTCATGAAGCATAAAATAAATAAGGATAAAAAATAATTTATAATTTTTTAAAAATGTAAACGATCTTTTATAAAAGATCAATAATTAATAGTTCGTATTTGGAATGAAAACTGGATTACTGTGAGCAATATGTAATTATAAATGAGATGTGCATTTTTAAAAAACAGTGACAGTTATATGTATTTATTAATTAACTGATATTTGATTAATTTTATAGTTAAGTGACACAGATATTACAACTGAATGGAGAAAATGAAACAAATAATGACTGAAACGGGACCGAACCAGCGATTATCAGTCCTGAGAGCTACCCATTTTTTCACATCTATATGTATTTTACGCTTCACAAAAGTGCTAGTAGATCTTGCACCTCTGTTTAAAAATTTTCATTCGTCAGGAACTGAACCTAAGCTCTCTATGTAGCCGATGAGCGTGCAAATACCGAGCCACGCTGCCTGTTGAGAAAAACTGGGTTTACTTTAACGTATTACAGACGGTTGGGAAACTTCAAAGTCGGTTTTGTCGATAATTTTTTAGAGCTGCATCGAAATGCTTTGGGCAATTAATATTCGAGTTCTGAACTTCAGTTACCATAAAAATAAGAAGTTGTTAAATTCCGATTGCTAGGTGGTCTCCTCGTCAGCAAAGCAGTAATAAACAGGCTAGGCAATGATGAGGGTTAAACTAAACATGAATGGGGAGGTGTGGAAAGTGGGAGAGGGGAGGTGAGCTCTGGGCGCCGGTTAGCCAAGCTGCGCCACAACAAAGCCAGTCCCGGCAGGCCGGATGCTTACCCTGATGAGTGACTCGGCGATGCGCAGGTCCCTGGTATCGGTCTCCCTCGGGGTGAGGCCCTTGTGCAGCCAGCACTTGACCCTGTCCAGCATCAGGCAGGCGTAGTCGCGGCCCACAAGCGCGCGCGCGTCCGACAAGTCCTGGCGCATGCGCTCCACCATCCCCACCACTGGCAGCGCCAACTTCTTGGCCAGGGCCTCGCGCTTGCTGCGCAGCTCGGTGTACGACTGTGGACGAATAAAGACAGATGTCAGCCTTTGTCCAGACAAAGCCTGCCTTTATCCAGCATTGATCAAGCTTCTGACAGGTCCTGGCATATGTGCTCCCACCATCCCCACCACCGGCAGTACCAGCTCCCTGGCCAGCACCTCGTGTTTACTGAACAGATCACTGTGTGCCTGTCGAGAAACGAAGGCAAATGTCAGCTTTTTGTCCACACAGTGTTGGGCCACTTTAGTCACAATGCAGTACCACACACCCGATGCCGGTACTCAGCAACCCGCGTCTCATTTTTATTGACGACCCACGGTAGGTGTCTGACGTGGTTTCCTCCCAAGCACCGAAAAACCCACAAAGAAGATTTATTTCGTGTTCCAAAAAATCGGAACTGTAACCTTCCACTGTGACAGAGTTTGGAGCGTTCTACTGGGTTTTTGCGCGAGCCACATTAAAACAGGAACCCCCCTGTCTCACCACCAGTTACGAATCAGCTCAGCAGCGCTTCTCCTTCGACATCGCAACGAAAAGTAGAGACAAGAGACCGAGGCATCGTATAATTTTCTGCACTTCAAAACGAGTTTTGGAACCATAGGAAGATGCATCTTGTGTTACACTAATTGTTTTGTCAGGATCTCAAGACAGACACACTCAAGAACTGACATTCTTGCTCTCTAAAAAAGACGACAGCAGGGTCACGGAAACAGATGACCCTCGAATCTGCGGATAGGCTTGGAATTTAAACCAGAATATCAGATCAGCCTACCTCCGTAGCTGAGCTCGCTGACACAGGCTTGTGGAAGTGTTGCTCGACTGGGAGGTAGCTGTTGGATTTCAAATTGTTTATGAAATATTTTAGTGTCACTACCTGGTCGACAAGGAGCAGAAACGTCGCGGAGTCAATATTTCGATCACCAGGCTTTCCATCAATATCCTAGATTAATTTCCAGTCGTCTGCACAGTGTCTCGCCGAGTGAGGATGTGTAATACTGTCGGCGACAATCCGTTCGCCGGATAGCCACCTACGATTCGAGTGGCACCACCCGAGGCTGAGTTAGTAATCCTGGCTGTGGAGACAAGCTGTTTGGCAGTGATTTGTTGAAACAATGTGGAACCTCCTACCACTGTTGGACGTTTATGACATTCTTCCCTGAAGATTTCTTCAGCATGCCTGTCGAGAAACGAAGGCAAATGTCAGCTTTTTGTCCACACAGCGTTGGGCCGCTTTAGTCACAATGCAGTACCACACACACGTTCTGTAGGTTCTGGAAGGTATGCTCTGAAATCCCCAGCACTGGCTGCCACTGCTTTCTGGCCAGCTTCTCACACTTGCGACGAATCTCATTTTACTTCTTTGAGAAAACGGACGTAACTGTGAGTCTTTCGTCCACACGCAGCCTAGCTTTGTTCAGTGCCAGGAAGACATTGTCACGTCCCAATTGTACATTCCACAGTTTCTGGTGCGTTTGGTCTACTGTTTCCCCCACCAGCAGTAGCAGATTTTACCACCGCCTCGCTTTTGCTATGGAGAAACAGATGTCTACCTTATAAACTAAACAATCCTTTCACTCAATCTTCATTTACATCTCTAGGTTTGCTGAAGAAATCTTCAGGGAAGAATGTCATAAACTTCCAACAGTGGTAGGAGGTTCCACATTGTTTCAACAAATCACTGCCAAACAGCTTGCCTCCACAGCCAGGATTACCAACTCAGCCTCGGGTGGTGCCACTCCAATCGTAGGTGGCTATCCGGCGAACGGATTGTCGTCGACAGTATTACACATCCTCACTCTGCGAGACACTCTGCAGACGACTGGAATTTAATCCAGGATATTGATGGAAAGCCTGGTGATCGAGATATTGACTCCGCGACATTTCTGCTCCTTGTCGACCAGGTAGTGACACTAAAATATTTCATAAACAATTTGAAATCCAACAGCTACCTCCCAGTCGAGCAACACTTCCACAAGCCTGTGTCAGCGAGCTCAGCTACGGAGGCAGCCTGATCTGATATTCTGGTTTAAATTCCAAGCCTATCCGCAGATTCGAGGGTCATCTGTTTCCGTGACCCTGCTGTCGTCTTTTTTAGAGAGCAAGAATGTCAGTTCTTGAGTGTGTCTGTCTTGAGATCCTGACAAAACAATTAGTGTAACACAAGATGCATCTTCCTATGGTTCCAAAACTCGTTTTGAAATGCAGAAAACTAAACGATGCCTCGGTCTCTTGTCTTTACTTTTCGTTGCGATGTCGAAGGAGAAGCGCTGCTGAGCAGATTCGTAACTGGTGGTGAGACAGGGGGGTTCCTGTTTTAATGTGGCTCGCGCAACAACCCAGGAGAACGCTCCAAACTCTGTCACAACGGAAGGTTACAGTTCCGATTTTTTGGAACACAAAATAAATCTTCTTTGTGGGTTTTTCGGTACTTGGGAGCAAACCACGTCAGACGCCTACCGTGAGTCGTCAATAAAAATGAGACGCGGCTTACCGAGTACCGACATCGAGCCTTAACACGACAATGCTTGGCCACAATCAACGGTTGTGAATATCCGTCTCACATCCTATTTCTTCATGCATATAGCAAAAGTGGCTTGGCTCTCGAAGCTCTGACTCAAACGAAGAACTTAACGATGCTGTCATGAGCTAGCTATAATCACAGGCGACATAATTTTATGCAGAGGGAATTTCTAAAATTATTAAGAGTTGTGATAAATGCTTAAATGTCAGTGGTGGCTATGGAGAACATAATACAAAGGTGTAGCTTTATGACTCTTCCAAAAAATTTGCATTAACTGCTCCAGCATTTTACTTCTGGGCTTTGGAGGTTATTCTCCGGATAGCACTCATAAAATAAAGTTCATTCTGTCTCCGTCAGGTTGTCTTCTGTTAATTATTTCTGGCTAAGGTTTCTCAAATACACTGCTCGCCATTGAAATTGCAGTACCACGAAGGCGGCATTCAATAAACATCAAAATGGCATGCGAAGGTTAGTATTCGGCGCTACTGCAAGCAGGAGGAGCTCTCTGTACATAAGGAAAGATAACGCAGCTGGTTTCCCCTTCAGATAGTGTGACTGTTGTTATGTACAATCCTGTCATCGGGTATTATGTTCCACATACACACTTTTCCATTCAGGGTTCTCCTGAATTGATCAATCATCGTTCGATTTTAAGGTCCTCACTGTCGAGTGTGATCCATGGAGACAATATTTTTCGTTTCGTTTCTCCAGTGACATGCGACCAACTCACAAGTGTCTGAAATCTGATAAATAAATCTTAATATTTTCCAATGGATATTGATGGTTCTTTATGTAAATTTCCTTTACACTCCGTTTCTCATGCGTTTGCTATTAGCTTAAATAAACCGTGCAATGACTGGACTTTTTCTGTTAATTCTGTAGCCACATAATCCCTGCCTCTTTTATTTAATGTTTTTCCAACGCCTACATACACTGTTTGTTTACGACGGTCTTTTCCATTTAATCCATTGCACGAATTGTAAATTACGTATCTCAAGACTTGGAGAGCGGATTGACTGCTACAAAGTCCTGCCAACATCAGACATTAAACTGCCAGCTGATTTCGAGACTCACGACCGCCATTTTCCACTGTGAGAGTGGACTCTCAGCAAGTAGCAAACTTAACCGAGTAAACCAATTCAGAATAAAAATATTTTAATAAATTATCCCAATCGTCTCCCAAATGGTGACCTCCTGCATATCTCTTTGAATTGTCTGCGTGATGTTGAGATACTCCCGTAACCAGCATGATCCCCAGATGTGTCCTGAATAGATGGTTCTCACAAAATGGACTCTTCCTCAATTCTGAAAAACACACTATATTCAACAGTTCTGTACAACTAATGGAGTCATAGTAATAAGTGATGTAGCATTTAAGCAGGAGTCAGTAAATAGGGTAGAATACTCTAAATTTTTGCTGTACATATTTATGATAAATATAATTGGAAGAAGCATATTACCGAGCTCCTCAAACTATCAAGTTCAGCTACTTTTACTCTCCATATAATAGCTAATCGTGGAAACAACTAAATTAATCTGCTGGCATATTTTGCATATTTCCACTCAGTAATGTTTTATGGAATAATTTTCTGGGGTAACACTTAGAAAGGAAGTACAGACTGCACAAAAGCGAGTAGCAAAACTAATTTGTGGGCTTCACCGCAGATGTCTGGTAGGTACCTCTTCAAGGTGTTGGACATTTTAAGTGCGCCATCCCAATGCAATATAGTAGCTAATGAAATTCATATGTACAATCTATCACAATTTAGGAAGAACGGTGAGGTCCATACTTACAACACTAGAGAGAAAAATTACCTTTGTTGCCCAGTATCCGAGATGTCAGGGGTTCAGAAAGCAGTTCAGTATGGAGCAACAAAAATGTTTGCTCATTTGCCCAATAACAGATGTAGCGTGGTAAGATTTTGCCACCATACATTGAATATTCCTGTACATTTATATTTGCATTAGATCATATCTACTGTGTGAAGTCGGATTAGCAATCATTTCACGGGTTGTTACTGGATATCACCCCATGCTAACAATTCCGATGGTCCTGCACGTCTGGGAGTTAATTTGAGCTGAGCACTGACAGAAAGAGCCAACTGGCTTCATGTTGCTCAGAAGCTGGTATCAGCTAAAGAGGGGCTGGGAAGCATGATGTAATGTTATGCAAGGGCGAATACGAGGTGCGACAATAAAATAACGAGACTGATTTTATTTGCAAGATGTAGCAACCCTGCAGGCTTGCGTAGGCACTATCTTTGACCTTGGTCTATAAGCCGATTCTAGTCCATGTGGCACATCGATGCAACTGCTGAGTCGCGAGTTGTGCTGTAATGAGTTAACACGTGTTTGTGTCTCTCGTCATGGAAATGGAACAGGATAATACTGAGCAACGTTATGCCATTTCTTTTTGCGTTAAATTAGGTGAAAACGCGACGACAACTTACGGCAAGCTTCAGAAGGCTTTTGGAGAGGAGATTTATCAAGAGCTCAAGTTTTTCGTTGGCATAAAATGTTTAATGAAGGCAGAATGAATGTTGAAGATGAAGACCGCAGTGGACGACCATCAACCTCACGGACGGATGTCAACTTGGCCAGGGTGCATGAACTCGTACGATCTGATCGACGATTACCCGTGAAAATGATTGCAGAAGAACTGAACATCAATCGAGAAACGGTTCGTCTAATAATAACTGAAGATCTTGGTACGAGAAAGATTTGTGCAAAAATGGTCCCCAAGAATCTCACACCAAACAGCGAGAAACACGGAAAAATGTGGCAGCCGATCTGTTACAGAAAACGGAAATCAGTTCGGAATTGTTGAGCCATGTTATCACTGGTGATGAAAGTTGGTTTTTTCAGTACGATCCAGAGACAAAACGCCAAAGTTTGCAATGGTGTTCAAAGGGATCACCCAGACCAAAAAAAGCTCGCATGTCAAAAAGTCAAAAGCAAAATGCATGCTTTTGTGCTTCTTTGATTCCAAGGGATTTGTTCATAAAGAGTGGGTGCCTGCTGGACAAACGGTTAACCAATATCACTACAAATAAATTTTAGAAAGACTTCGTGTCCATGCCAACATTGCTGATAATTGGATTCTGCATCACGATAATGCGCCATCCCATACTGCTCTGTCAGTACAGTAATTTTTAACCTCAAAACAAATTTCAGTACTACCACAGCCACCCTATTCTCCAGATATCGCTCCGTGCGGCTTTTTTTATTTGCAAGTGTCAAAACGGCGGTCAAGGGACACCATTTTCAAACAACACAAGATGTCCAAAAAGCTGTGACGAGGGTCTTGGAGGATACTACAGAAGATGAGTTCCAGAAATGTGACCATCAATGGCAGAAGCACTGGAGAAAGTGTTTGCAATCAGAAGACAACAGTAAATTTGACTAAAACGGTAAGCAACATTTTTTTTCACATCTGTCTCATTACTTTATTGGCGCACCTCGTATTTACTATCTTGAAAGAGAGCAGAGCGTGGCGCAGTGGTTTACAACGCTAGCAGCTGCAGAATCCCTGCAGTGGAGACAGAGCTGGTAGGAGAATGCTCTCTTGTCGGACGATAAAAAAAAAAATTCAGTATACCTACAGAAAGAGCATCAGGGGCGGAAGAAGCAGAAAGGACATCGTTTTAGTGCGAAGGAATGCATGGCTAGCTGACCGCCGAGGCATCTCCTCTTTGGAAGTGCTGAAGCACCCTTCTTGCCGATAAGCTGAGCTGTTTTTTTTTTTTTTTTGGTGTGTGTGTGTGGGGGGGGGGGGGGGGGGGGTATGCTAAATGCTAAGGATGAAAAAGGGGAAACGGGACCTTCCAGAGACCTGAAAAGAGGACGAGCTTCAGGTGACCGGCTGGCAGACTCATGACCCATGACGCCCTTCCCAGCCGAAACAGCGGTCGCATCAAGATAAGTGAGGGTGCAACGTCATAGCGATAACTGGCCTCAAGCTGTCGAGCTCTTCATAAATTCGACTCAGTTTTGTAATTACTCCAGTAACATAAGATATCTTCTCTACCCGTGAAGTTTCATTTCCTTTGCTCGTCACTTCCTTCATGCAGGGTAATTACTGAAGATTGTTGTTGTTGTTGTTGTTGTTGTTGTTGTTGTGGTCTTCAGTCCTGACACTGGTTTGATGCAGCTCTCCATGCTACTCTATCTTGTGCAAGCTGCTTCATCTCCCAGTACCTACTGCACACTACATCCTTCTGAATCTGTTTAGTGTATTCATCTCTTGGTCTCCCTCTACGATTTTTACCCTCCATGCTGCCCTCCAATACTAAATTGGTGTTCCCTTGATGTCTCAGAATGTGTCCTACCAACCGATTCCTTCTTCTAGTCAATTTGTGCCACAAACTCCTCTTCTCCCCAATCGTATTCAATACCTCCTCATTACTTATGTGCTCTACCCATCTAGTCTTCAGCATTCTTCTGTAGCACCACATTTCGAAAGCTTCTATTCTCTTCTTGTCGAAACTATTTATCGTCCATGTTTCACTTCCATACATGGCTACACTCCATACAAATACTTTCAGAAAAGACTTCCTGACACTTAAATCTATACTCGATGTTAACAAATTTCTCTTCTTCAGAAACGCTTTCCTTGCCATTGCTAGTCTACATTCTATATCCTCTCTACTTCGACCATCATCAGTTATTTTGCTCCCCAAATAGCAAAACCCCTTTACTACTTTAAGTGTCTCATTTCCTAATCTAATTCCCTCAGCGTCACCCGATTTAATTCGACGACACTCCATTATCCTCGTTTTGCTTTTGCTGATGTTCAGCTTATATCCTCCTTTCAAGACACTGTCCATTCCGTTCAACTGCTCTTCGATGGTGTACTATTTCCGAGGGACACTGCGTACATTTCACCATACCTTCTTTCTACGGATGTAACAACAAAATTTGTTCTATCAATAAGTTTTTTGTGCAAAATATTTTGGAATAAATAGGAAATCACCTAAACTTAGGCGGCACAGGTGTACAGAGACACGCAAACATAGAGCGCAGTGGCGGCAAGACAGTGGAGGCTGCGCACCTGTAGGTATATCCGGAAGTAGAGTATGAGCGCCCTGAGGAAGCGGTCGGCGGTCTTGGTGTGGAACAGGTCCATGAACTCCGGGGGCGGCCGCGGTGTCGCCAGGAAGAGCACCACGTCCTTCACGTCCCTGCCGAACACGACTCGAACAGTGGTTGCTGTACTCTGGCTTCTCAAACATCGAGTTCTAGATTCATGTGCTGCACAAAGAGCATACATGTGAGAAAAGTGGCGTAAATTCAGTCAAAACTCTCCAAGACGTTTTAATCACACAGGACAAGTACGGAGATTATGAGAACTTCCTGAATATTGTCTTTACAAATTTAAAAAGGTGCGCAGCGGAGAGTGTTCTGCCGGCCGCAGTGTGGCCGAGCGGTTCTAGGCGCTTCAGTCTGGAACCGCGCGACCGCTACGGTCGCAGGTTCGAATCCTGCCTCGGGCTTGGATGTGTGTGATGTCCTTAGGTTAGTTAGGTTTAAGGTAGTTCTAAATTCTAGGGGACCGATGACCTCAGATGTTGAGTCCCATAGTGCTCAGAGCCATTTGGACCTTCATTTGAGAGTGTTCTGCCTTGGAACACTTTTCATACCTCCGCCTGTAGCCATCCCTGTAATATGAGGGAGTAAGGTCCGATCGGTCGCGAAATGAAAACCACAGTGAAAATCAAAAATGTTTTATTTAGAACTGTTTGCCACATCTTCCAGCTACTACTCTACATAGTAGCCGTTGCGACATAAGACATCTTCCGTAGCCCTGTACCAAACTTCCCATACCCTCATCGTAGAAGGCAGCCAACCGTGCTTTCCGTCACTTCTCTACAGTGGTCTGCAGTTCGTTGTCAGTGGCAAAACATTCTCTTCATGCCAGCGGTTCATGTCAGCAGAAACGAACATCAGAGGAGTCAGTTACGGGCTGTGGGTGGTCAAAGACTTGCCATCGAAAACGCGCCAGGGGTGTCCTCAATGCCCCTACAGAGTGCGGCCGAATGCTGTTACGAAGAAGGAAATGCATGAGAGTTACGTTATGTGGGGTTGCATGAAATCAGGCAAAACCTCTCTGCGGGCACCCTTAATTGGCGGGAGACATAATTCTTCCAGGCATCTTCTCGTGTTCGCCAGCGCTCAGAACTAAAAAAGAGTGATATGATGTGGTCGACGTGCATAGTACACTGAAGCGCCAAAGAAACTGGTATAGGCATGTGCGTTCAAATACAAAGATATGTAAACACGCAGTATATGGCGCTACGGTCGGCAACGCCTGTATAACAAGTGTCTGGCGCAGTTGTTAGATCGGTTACTGCTGCTAGAATGGCAGGTGATCAAGATTTAAGTGTGTTCGAACATGGTATTACAGTCGGCGCACGAGCGATGGGACACAGCATCTCCAATGTAGCGATGAATTGGGCATTTACCGTACGACCATGTCACGAGTGTACCGTGAATATCAGGAATCCGGTAAAACATCGAATCTCAGACGTCGCTGCGGCTGGAAAAAGATCCTGCAAGAATGAGACCAACGACGACTGAAGAGAGTCGTTAAACGTGACGGAAGTGCAACCCTTCAGCAAATTGCTGCAGATTTCAGTGCTGGGCCATCAACAAGTGTCAGCGTGCGAACCATTCAACGAAACATCACCGATATGGGCTTTTGGAGCCGAAGGCCCACTCGTGTACCCTTGATGACTGCAAGACACAAACCCTTGGCCCGCCTACACCGACATTGGACTGTTGATGACTGGAAACATGTTGCCTGGTCTTGTTTCAAATTGCATCGAATGGATGGAATTGTGCAGGTATGGACACAACCTCAATCCGTGGACCCTGCATGTCAACAGGGGACTGTTTGAGCTGGTGGAGTGGAGGCACTGTAATGGTGTGGGGCGTGTGCAGTCGGAGTGATATGGAACCGCTGATACATCTATATACGACTCCGACAGGTGACATGTACGTAAGGATCTTGTCTGATCACCTGCACCCATTCATGTCCACGGTGCATTTCGATGAACTCCGTCAATTCCAGCAGGACAATGCGACTCCCCACACGTCCAGAATTGCTACAGAGTGGCTCTAGGAACACTCTTCTGAGTTTAAACACTTCCACTGGCTACCAGATTCCCCAAACGTGAACATTATCGAGCATATCAGGGATTCCTTGCAACGTGCTGTTCAGAAGCATCTCCAGCCCCGAGTACCCTTACGGATTTATGGACAGCCCTGGAGGGCTCATGGTGTCAGCTCCCTCCAGAATTACTTCAGTCATTAGGCGAATCCGTGCGACGCCGCGTTGCGGTAATTGTGCGTCCTCACGGGGGCCTACACGATATTAGGCACGTGTACCAGTTTCTTTTTCTCTTCAGTGTAGACACACTCCCCAACACATATACGCAAAGCTTCATCACATTTTCACTGTCATTCCCATTATGCGACTTACCGGAACTTACTTTCCGAATAACCCTCGTATAATTTTAATATCGTTATAGTGCTGTATGTATGAAAAGGCCGTGCGCAGAGTAGCGACTTGGGTGAGTCTTGTAGCTGGTTCCCTATTTGAGGTAGGAACTTGGGGTAAAAACTGTTTGGTTTAGGCCTGACTAGCGGCCATTTGTATGTTTATTCGATCATCTGTCTCACTGTGACTATGTTACACTATATTAAGCAAGGTTTGAGCGACGAATACGAGCTGGCACACAGGCAAATTGTGCGAATCGATTAATTCGTTTTGCAAAAGATTTTAATTAGGTTGAAATTAATGCTCAGTTAATGGTATCATTGTTATGTACATCGTTCGGATTTCACGTGCAAAAAAAGTCAGTCTCGTTCGGCTTTTACGTGCAAAAAACAGTGACCATTATATAACTCCGGACTGGAGCCAGATAGATGGTTCAAATGTGACCCATTGGCGTATCAGACCTTGGTCTAAGATAACTTACAACCGTTTGAAAAAATCTTGCTTCATTTACATTTTACGTACAAAAACCACGTTTTTCTGGGAGATTTTGAAACGCGCCATTTTTATTCTTTAAACTTGTACGAATCGGTTCAAGCTCTGCACTAAGTTATATAAAAAGTAAAAGCCAGAATCAATTTTTTTTTCAAATAGTCTTTGTCCCCTGTCGAGATACGATGGCTGAAATCGAGCTAAATATAACACGTAAAATTCGTTCTTACGTGAAATGAATACGCGGAAACGCTTTAAAGTGAATAAATAAGATTCAGATTTTGTAAGAAAGGAGACAAATTTATGTACTATCTCTTGCCGTGATATAAGTAAGATGGTTCGAAGGATAATTAAAAAAAAAAATCTACTCCGGATCAGTCGTCGCCTGAGTCAATAAAAATCTACAGCGGTTGCCCTACTATGTATAATGTCAAGATAGTGCTAGAGTAAAGGTTGGGAACCAAAATGAAAAATGCTACTATCACAGCACACAACAAAAGACGAATGTATTCTGTGCAGAGTTAGGAATGTAACAGAAGGGAACTAGCTGTTCGACATCTGCAACTTGCAATTTATAGGCTAAAGTCCGTGATCCTATGCCCAAAATGCAGAAGATTTGTGAGCGGCAGTAATCAATACATAACATCGTGTGACAGAAGAGCAAACATTAATAATTAAAAAAGTTTTTCTGGGGGAATAAAATTTCTGGGGATGGATTGGTTCGAGGAGGGGGGTTACGACGCTACAACAATTTATTGATCTCTGCCTGTAACAAGTAGACACACATTTATGTGCTTCTAGAGAGTGGGACGCATCTACAACAAGAAGCATGCGAGAGTGGGAGAGTATTTATAATAGGAAGTATCCGAAAGTGCATCCTAAACTTAAATGACACGTTGCATCATATTACACGACGTAACCAGTGCCATATTGGATGACGTGGTGTATGTATCATGTTATGTAACAGGACATGACATCACTTATCATGTTAGTTTACTTGATGTAACGCATTATTTTACATTCATGGGTACTAACGTCAACAAGTAAAAAAAGCACGCATATGTCAAGCTGTATTGATTTAAACGTCTTTGAAGCTGCAAGATAAGTCGAAAAGCCGGTTCCCTTCTTTTACCTTCCTATCTCTGCCCATGACATATTCACCTTTGTACTATGATAGGTGCATATTTCATTCTGTTTTTTTAATTCCATTATTATATGCTGGTATTCACTTTCTACGCTGCAGTTTTTTCGGAAGTTCTAAAATTACTCTGAAAAAGTAAGGTATTTCAAAATGTGAAAACTGTTCCAAGGCACACCACCATGCACTGAGGAACAAACATTGTATTTAAATTTAAAAGTGTAACAATCGAAAAAATCTTGTCACTATTGTATTTAATAGTCCATGTCTTACATTATTGCTCTAGTACATACCAATAATCAGTACGTGAAAACAAATTAAGAAGAAGTGTTAGCAAATTCTGTTACAAGTTAAAGACCTTTTGAAGTAAAAGCTTTTCGCAACTAAACAGGTCTCCGTCTTCGAGATAGGAAAAATTGTCCAGACCTTAAAGAAACTCAGCTAATTTGCAAATATTACGTGTTTCATGGTAAACAGGTTTTCCTTTTCGATGTACAAGATGGCGCATCATTACGAAGTATGGCTTAACCGTCCATTCCCTGTAAATAGTTTAAGAGTATTCAGAATTTTATTCAGCATAAGTCTTTGTAACTGAAGAATTTACAGAATCTCCCAAATAGCAGTAATATATTGTAGAGCGTTAAATATGTAGAACTCTAATATTTACAAACGCTACGAAAAACACAACCTTATGTCTGACAACAACAGAAACGGTAGAAAATGTCCTAAACTGCTTATGGCGAACTGTGTTGCGCGGCCGCTAATGTGATTCCAAAGTTGGCCACTAGAATGCAACACCGACCCAGAAACATTGTGTGTCCCTAGGTACACTATGCTCCAGGTGCAACACTCTACTCGACTGAAAGGAGACCTACACATTTAGAACAATCTAGACCCGCAGTTAAGTTCGCACCATAAGAATGTCAAAAAGAATGTGCTTATTGTAAAATATTAACGTTAATGTAGAACTAGTACCTATGAGGTGAAGAATGAGAGTGAGCGATCTAAATTTTACTTGCCCTAAGGAAGAAGGAATGTATTGCACCAGAAAGTAAAAATGGAAGACATTTGATCCTAAAAATATTTCTTCATGTGGCAACTCGCTAAATTGTTGTATGGCATAACTCAAAATTCGACGCTTTTGGAAAACTGTCACTTTGGAGTTCTAGGAAACCATTTTGAAATTAAATGGCAGGATAAGTTATTAAAACACAGATTCAGAAATGTACTCAAAACCTAAAAAAATAGCGTTGTCTATCTCTTCTTATCCCATAGCAAAAAAGTTGAAGATCTTGGCTGTAAACACTGGAAAGCTACATGTTCTTTATTTTAAGAAATTGCACAATAATTAATAAAATCTCATAAATAAGGTGTTTCAAGTACATCGGTGTGGTTTTTTCATTCAGTGAAGTCATTGTTTTCAAATATTTCCAGGGTAGCGATGTATTTTTAATATCGTAAATTCCATTCAAAATTTTATTCTTAAAAATACAGCAGTGGGTACTTAACAGTGTTTACTTGCAAACTGAAAGCATTCAACACGCGTTAGAACTGATTTCCACTGTTTATCCGCTGGTCAAGGTAACGGAACGTTACTTGGAAACCTCTCAGAAATACAAATTTAAAAGATACGAATTATTTCAGTTTACGGTACTACGATTTACATTATAAATTTTTTGCAATAATAAATTATAATAAGCTCAAAGATTAATGTATGATTCAGCACAATACAAAATTATTTTGTCACATTGCTACAGCACGTAAACAATGATAATAATGGCCTTTAACATTTCTGCCATCACACTGTCAGCTAAGCTATCGTAAGGGATACAACATTGCTTACATGCTTAAATAATTATTCATATTCACCTGATTAGCAACAACTTTTGAAGCACACTTAGTTCAGGAACGTATAATAGTCCTTATCTGAGCCGTAGCTATCCACGTCATCCTCGTATCTGCACAACTCGTCGCTGAAAAGCATTTTCCTGGCACGGAGACCGCACGCATTACTACCACTGGCAGTTTTTCTGTTTACGCTCACAAATCCTGACAAATCTGAAGCTAGAGAAAGAGCTGCCAGTTCTCGGTTTGTTGTGGAATTATCAACTAACATGAATAAAGGACATCACTTACCGCGTTTTACATGCAGTAACTCTGTTTCTCATCGATGTCCCTTACCGCTGTTTTGTCCGTCCCCGGTAGCTGAGTGGTCAGCACGACAGAATGTGAATCCTAAGGGCCCGGATTCGATTCCCGACTAGGTCGGAGACTTTCTCCGCTCAGGGACTGGATGTTGTGTTGTCTCAATCATCGTCATTTCATCCCCATCGAAGCGCATGTCGCCGAAGTGGCGTCAAATCGAAAGGTTTGCACCCGGCGAACGGTCTGCACGACGGGAGGCTCTAGTCACACGACATTTACATTTATTTACCACTGTTTTACTGCAGAAATCCTCTCTTGTGCTGCGACGTTCAGTATTGACTTATTTAGAAGATAGGTCTTCAATCAGCCTCATCTGACGAGGAGAACACGGCAAGTGCCAAAACCCGGTTAACCCGATTTCCCAGGAACTTCGCTCAATGGAAGAGGGGTCAAAATAAGCGAACTTGTGTCTCTGCACGTTCATAGATACTCGACCATTTCTGAGAAAACGACGGTCAAAGAACTCGAGATACTTTATGTGCCTTTTAGTAAGGAAACAGTTCACCCGAATCTTTGGGACAGTGGCTAGCGTCGTCTCGACTTCACACTGCTGCGCCTCGTGTTCAAAATCCTTTTATTATTTTTTTTTTTCGTTTATCTACCCATGACCGTAGACGATTACTACATGAACGTCTTTCAATGTATATTGAAATAACGTTGTCCTTATTCATCTAATAATTGCAGGTGAATGAATCAAAAAGAAAAAAGGCAATAAATTGATGGACAAAGTATTTGAAATTGATTTCGATGAAACTCCTGTAGTCTATCTTGATTCATAGTCAATCGCAAGCCCCAATTGTCGGAAGAGTAATCCTTTGTGAGAGGTTTGGTGCAAAATTGTTGCCACCAGCGGTGTTAACGACGTTTCTTCCCGGGTGAGATTCATACGAAGAAAGGTCGCTATGGCAGACCTGCCACCGCACGATGTTCGTAATGTTCGGAATTTTTATGTTTCGATTTTTTCTACGACCTGTGTCATCAAAAGAAACGTACCAAATCTTCCTGAAGAATAAACATAAGAATAAGACATAAGAATTAAGAACTGATATAACGGTGAAATATAAGAATATGAGAATTTAAAAAAGAAAAATAATTGTAACCCCTGAAAGTACCATGTACATAATAAATGTATGTCACTTATTGTGAAAACCAGTTGTAATTTTACAACTGACATAACGCTGTTGTATCCCCTAACTTGGTATGAAACACTGATGTAGTAACATTCTACGGACATGGGTAGATAAATGAAGAAAGTAAAATAAATAAAAACAATAAGGATTCGAACACGGGACACAAGTAAAGAGGCCATGACGCTACCCACTATGTCACCACTTATGCTGAGTTAGTTCGGCGCCAAAAGGCACCTTAGTAGCAACGAAAACCTACGTTTTCTAAGAAACGGTCCAGTATTTACGGATAAGCAGACACACGTGCACGTTTGTTTTGACTCCTTTCCCATTCAGCGTAGTTTGTGGGAAATCGTGTTATGTCACTCGCCGTGTTCTGCTAGTGAGTTGGGGCACAAGCGAAATGCTATTGTAATTACATCTCCAAAGTTTTTAGCCAGTTTCATTCCAGATGTCGAACGAAACTTATTAGGATATCTATGAAACGCGCGCACAAAATCTTCGGTACTTCCGAACAGGATCTGTCGCTACTAGTGATATAATAACATACACGGATATAACAGCATACACCGAAATATCAAATTTACCATGGAGATAGAAGGGAACAGAAGCTTACCCTTTCTGGATACCCTGATCACAAGAAACATGGACGGCACGCTGGGACACGCAGTGTATAGAAAAAAAACACACACGGACTTCTATCTTAACGCCAATAGCTGCCACCACCCTGCGCAACGCAATGCTGTATTCAATACCTTAGTGCACAGGGCCAGGTCCATCTGCGATAAGGAAAGTTTTGCCAGGAGAATTGCAGCACCTAAAGGACACCTTCAAGAAAAATGGACACAGTGAGACACAAATAAGGAGAGCTCTGAAGACCGACCACAAGAAGAGAGAAGAGAGACCGGATGAAGACGAAGCAATGGGCTGTGCGTTCTTGGCATACGTGGGTCCTCCGACGTCCAAGATGGCGAGAATTCTCAAGAAACATAAAGTGAAGACCGTTTTACGCGCAGAAAAGTGAAGACCTTATCGGTTCAACCAAGGATCCACTAGGTCTGACGGCACCAGGTGTGTCCAAGATCGGACGCGAATGTGGGATGCAATATATAGGACAGACGGAGCGTTGCATCTCACAGCGCCGCAGTGAACACATTAGGGATGTACGCTTGGGTCACACCAACAAATCTGCTGTGGCGGAACGTAGTATTGACGAGAAGCGCACCTTCGATTTCGAGGACACAAAGAAAATATGCAGTACAAACGGATTTTGGGACTCAGTAATCAAAGAGTCCATAGCAATACGGTTACACGACAACCTAATCAACCGCGACAGTGGCTACCATGTCAGCACAGCCTGGGAGCCTGCAATGAGGAAAATTAGAGAACAACGTTACGTTCCACCAAGGGCCGCCGACGGAGCAGACAGAGACGGACGCCGGGACTCGAACCCCGCGCCCCCCCCCCCCCCCCACCACCACCACCACCACCACCGCCACCGGCCGAGCCACGTGCATCGGGCGATTCCGTGGGCGCGTGCTGGCCGGCAGCGGGAAGCGGAGAGCGATCCAGCAGAGGATATCCCGACACTTCGCCTGAAGATGATGGAGACGCATTCCATCGAAACGTTGCTACGAGACGACGACGCTGCTCGGCTGACAACCCGTGAAGACTTCATTTATTTTTGTTGTTCTGAAACTGTAACACCAAGACATGACCAATATCCTTGCAAAAGAGATCTACAAATGAAAAAACCAACTTACTGCGATTTTTACAACCTACACATCCTACCATTATAAGGTGACGATTCCTTGATGCCCAAGGATGTTACCTATCAACTGGGCTCTTTTAGTCAAATTAGGCCAAAAAGAAATAATTCCGAATTCGATTCAATTGGTCACCTAATCTGCCCACCAAATCTTCAACATTCTTCTGCACTACAACTTTTCAAAAGCCTATATCCTTTTCATGTCTGAATTCCTTTATCATCCAAGTTTCATGGCCATACAAGACCATGCTACATAAATATCCTAACATTTAAATTTATATTCGATGTTAACAAGTGACTCCTTTTCAGAAATGATTTTGTTGCTGTTGCCACTCCCCATTTCATCTCTTACTCATTCGTCCATCGTGATGCATTTCGTTGCACAAATAACAAGACTCATCCAGTACTTATAGTGTCGCATCTCCTAATCAGAAAAGGATATCTCGTCCTGTATTTCAGAGGTATTTATTTGCCACACTGATTATTTATAAAGTTCAGGTGTCAGGGGATGAGTCTCTTTATTTGGCGAAAAAAACTCACATCCAGCAACTGCATGTTCTTATTATGTAATTACTCTGCTGTAGACGGGAGGTGTTGTCTTGTTGGGAAATTTTCGTATATATGCTCACCTTGACATGCACGGGTCGACTGAGCTACTGCCGACCGCGGTGGCCGAGCGGTTCTAGGCGCTACAGTCTGGAACCGCGCGACCGCTACGGTCGCAGGTTCGAATCCTGCCTCGGGAATGGATGTGTGTGATATCCCTAGTTTAGTTAGGATTAAGTATTTCTAAGTTTTAGGGGACTAATGACCTCAGAAGTTAAGTCCCATAGCGCTCAGAGCCATTTGAACCATTTGACTGAGTTACTGCACAGGGGAAGTCTCCCCCTCCCTCCCCAACACACCCAGAAAAAAACGGCGGGGGAGAAAGTATCTCCAGACACGAAATTCAGATCAGTGTCAATGACATATTGGTGCATATTCTTCATTGATTCAGTTTGCGGAAGACAGGGCTTCCCCACTTGGATAGAGCTCTTGGTTGCACCCTGACCCCGCTTCCAATGACCTAATAACTGTAAGCACCGTGGAATGAAATGTATTGCGGCATAGGTAGCTACCGTTTTGGGTCTCCTGCGTATGATCTACCGCCAGAGCGCCGCCACGAAGGTCAAAACCACCCAGTGTCCTAATTACAGATCACGATACTAAACACCGCCGAGCACCGACGGGATAATGGCCTCCTTTGAGCTCATGGTCCCACACAAAACATCAAATGGCAGTACTCTATTGATCGGGAAATTGCAGTCTCGCTTCCTGTCTCTGTCTGCCTCAAGAAGTCCATCTTCTTCGTCTGTGTGAACCAACGTCTCCAAACATGCAGACAGAAGTTTTCACTTTTACTCAGAATGCTTTGTTCCTATTGTCTCATGCTGGGAACAAAGGGAGAGCTGGCGAAATTTCGACATCAAAAAAGAGGGAAGTAGTCCATTTCCTCTAGCCTATCAAATTAATTGTTTAACAATTTACAGGGGTCAAATAGATCCCTCAAAACACTCACCACCGCCTTACAATGATCCTTGTTCGTAATAAAAATATATTTTCAACGTTTGAACATCACACGCAAACATTATGCAAATCAAGTAATTTTAGATCGTAGTACTAAATACACTCCTGGAAATGGAAAAAAGAACACATTGACACCGGTGTGTCACACCCACCATACTTGCTCCGGACACTGCGAGAGGGCTGTACAAGCAATGATCACACGCACGGCACAGCGGACACACCAGGAACCGCGGTGTTGGCCGTCGAATGGCGCAGGCTGCGCAGCATTTGTGCACCGCCGCCGTCAGTGTCAGCCAGTTTGCCGTGGCATACGGAGCTCCATCGCAGTCTTTGACACTGGTAGCATGCGCGACAGCGTGGACGTGAACCGTATGTGCAGTTGACGGACTTTGAGCGAGGGCGTATAGTGGGCATGCGGGAGGCCGGGTGGACGTACCGCCGAATTGCTCAACACGTGGGGCGTGAGGTCTCCACAGTACATCGATGTTGTCGCCAGTGGTCGGCGGAAGATGCACGTGCCCGTTGACCTGGGACTGGACCGCAGCGACGCACGGATGCACGCCAAGACCGTAGGATCCTACGCAGTGCCGTAGGGGACCGCACCGCCACTTCCCAGCAAATTAGGGACACTGTTGCTCCTGGGGTATCGGCGAGGACCATTCGCCACCGTCTCCATGAAGCTGGGCTACGGTCCCGCACACCGTTAGGCCGTCTTCCGCTCACGCCCCAACATCGTGCAGCCCGCCTCCAGTAGTGTCGCGACAGGCGTGAATGGAGGGACGAATGGAGACGTGTCGTCTTCAGCGATGAGAGTCGCTTCTGTCTTGGTGCCAATGATGGTCGTATGCGTGTTTGGCGCCGTGCAGGTGAGCGCCACAATCAGGACTGCATACGACCGAGGCACACAGGACCAACACCCGGCATCATGGTGTGGGGAGCGATCTCCTACACTGGCTGTACACCTCTGGTGATCGTCGAGGGGACACTGAATAGTGCACGGTACATCCAAACCGTCATCGAACCCATCGTTCTACCATTCCTAGACCGGCAAGGGAACTTGCTGTTCCAACAGGACAATGCACGTCCGCATGTATCCCGTGCCACCCAACGTGCTCTAGAAGGTGTAAGTCAACTACCCTGGCCAGCAAGATCTCCGGATCTGTCCCCCATTGAGCATGTTTGGGACTGGATGAAGCGTCGTCTCAGGCGGTCTGCACGTCCAGCACGAACGCTGGTCCAACTGAGGCGCCAGGTGGAAATGGCATGGCAATCCGTTCCACAGGACTACATCCAGCATCTCTACGATCGTCTCCATGGGAGAATAGCAGCCTGCATTGCTGTGAAAGGTGGATATACACTGTACTAGTGCCGACATTGTGCATGCTCTGTTTCCTGTGTCTATGTGCCTGTGGTTCTGTCAGTGGGATCATGTGATGTATCTGACCCCATGAATGTGTCAATAAAGTTTCCCCTTCCTGGGACAATGAATTCACGGTGTTCTTATTTCAGTTTCCAGGAGTGTATATCTGAGGTCTTGTAGGCGCCGACGTATGATGACAAAAGCATCCTCCTCCATCGCAACGTTTCCACTAAACATACCAGGTTAAAAAATACAAATCATGACACACAAAAGTGATCGTGAAGAGCGCACCATCCGCTGACTGCCAGGAACTATGGCTGCCCCATCCGCTGCCGGCAGAGACATCGCATCATCTCGTAGGAGTCAGTGAGGAGAGACATGAACACATATTAGCTGTGCTGGCAGCTGCATGCCAAATCCCCTGCATCCACATTTCCTCCATACTGAAGGCTCAGGGGTCAGAGAGGCTATCACCAAGCAGCAAGCAGTCAACCAATCAATTTACTTTGGAGGGGAGGGGGGGATAATTATCCATCGCAAACACCTGTTATTCTTGAACCTTTTCATGGAACACGCACATCCGCTTCTGTCGCTGCTCACCCAGCACACTGGTCACTTCGCTAGCTCCTGCTGCCTTGGGCAAGAGCAGACAGATCGCCACTTTCTTTGTACTAAACCACCAGCCACAGGCTGAGATAATATGCGACTTCCGGTTGCCAACATATTGTGACCAGTCACTCCATAAGCCACTGTCAAGCACGAATGGTTTGGATGCCTACAGTAATTTAAGCCTAATATAGATCCCAAGTTTAAAAAATGGGGGTGTTCTTGACCACAGGCGAAATGTAGATTCCTCTCTTTTCTATAAGATATTTCCTAAGATAGAAATCAGGGCACACACGCGTTTTAACATCACTAAAGTATCAAATGGCTCTGAGCACTATGAGACTTAATATCTGAGGTCATCAGTCACCTAGAACTTAGAACTACTTAAACCTAACTAACCTAAGGACATCACACACATCCATGCCCGAGGCAGGATTCGAACCTGCGACCGTAGCGGTCGCGCAATTCCAGACTGAAGCTCCCAGAACCGCTCGGCCACACTGGCTGGCGCTAAAGTATCGCTGCTCGTGGAAATCCTGTACAACACTATGGTATAGGCTATATTTCCGCCAAGTACTTTCTACACAGATAGAAAATGTTCTTTTCAACTTAATATCTGCCATGTCCTGCATCACAGGACTTCAAAATTAAACCCATTTTTCCTTGACGGCGGAGAGCTAAGAGCATCCTATAGCGCCATCACAGGATGCTTCCTCACTTTCGAACTTTCTTAAAACTTAATATCTGCCATGTCCTGCATCACAGGACTTCAAAATTAAACTCATTTTTCCTTGACGGCGGAGAGTTAAGAGCATCCTATAGCGCTATCACAGGATGCTTCCTCACTTTCGAACTTTCTTAAAGTAAACAAATGTCTCACCCTCCTCAATCGCAACGTTTCCACTAAACATACCAGGTTAAAAAATACAAATCATGACACACAAATGTGATCGTGAAGAGCGCACCATCCGCTGACTGCCAGGAACTATGATGTCTCTCAAGGTAACAGCACAGAGAAGTTGTAAATATCAAGTTTATATTACGTATCACTTTATAAATTCGATAATGTATCTGATTTCATTACGACAATCATCTCTACCTGCGTAAGAGACAGATTGAAATTCCATCAAAAGATCTCGCTGCAACGAAAAAACGCCTAATTACCACTCCAATTCTTGAATCATAAGTTGGATACTCTCACCCTCACTTCTTTCCACTTAGTGGCACGCAATTGGAATTAAATTGATAAGCTAATTAATGAAATTGATCATAAGAGTAACTTTGTAAGGCGAGTAGTTATTATCTGCAGCAGTTGGTTTACTCTTGCCAGGTGGCTCAAATGGGGGTCCCTGGACGGAAGACAACGACCTTTTCGAGGAACACTATTGAGAAGCGACATTTGAAGTTGTCCACAGATATATTCTACTGGTGGAAGCATATGTATTGCGTTAACGACCACGCTATTAAAAACACAATCAACAATCACCTTCGCCCTGCATAAAAAGCTGTCTTGGTTCTTCAGGCAAACACAAGGGTCGCTAACAATATCCGTGTTAAAAACTAAACGTGCTTTATAAATCGAGGTATGGTACCGCTTCCAAATGAAGTGATTTTCCACACAAATACTGCGACATTGAATATAGACCGAAAAATGGCACACCTCAGTACTGGTTGAAATATCGCGCTGTACCGAGTACTTCCGGGAAGGAACGAGCAAAGCCGATGCAGGCCGAGCCATGGCACGACCATGGCCCTCACACCCCTGCCAGTGTGAAGTTTGATGCCGTGCCGGTTCTGATTTGATGGCTATAGTGCTGCCAAATGTCGCTGTGTGTCTTTTTATCATCTTAAGTTAGTGTTTTCATTTCTGTGCACAGTTTAATGAATTAAATAAAGAAATTTGTTGTGATTCTTCAACTTCTCCTGGCGTATTCCTTGCTCGAACAGTCCACGGGTTTGCTGCCGGTCCATAGTGTCCAACGGGCACAATATTTCGGCGATCAGACATGTCGCCATCGTCAGGTGCTCTGGCGAGCTGAGCTGCTGAGGGCGGGCGGCTGTCCTAAATGCCCTTCCCCGCGCGTCGGCGGTCGCTGAGAGGCTGGCGTCGCCGTCTGTGGTGTAACTGCCTCTTCCGCCCTGGTCGCTCGTTCGTTTTCTTCGCTGAGGCTCTTTTTAATGAGACTCAGTGCTGGTTCCCATGCCTTGCTGAGGTTATAGCCGCAATCTCTGTTGATGAGTCCGTCCCTGGTACGAATTTCGATAGCCTCTCTAACGACGCTGTCCCAGTATTTAGATGTCCGTGCCAAGACCCTGTTATGTTGGTAGTCGATTTCGTGATTTTCAGACAAACAGTGCTCTGCAACTGCCGACTTGTTGGGGTACATAACTTGAGTGTGCCTCTGACGTTCTCGGCAACGATCTACGTAGGTGCGCACTGTCTGTCCAATGTAAGTCTTCCCACACTCACAGGGAATCTGGTATATGCCGGCCTTTCGCAAACCGAGATCGTCTTTGACATTTCCCAATAATGCTCGTGCTTTACTGGGCGGGCAAAAGACAGTTTCTACTCGGTGTTTACTCAATATTCGTCCTATTTTCCCCGATAGTGCGCCAGTATACGGTATACAGGGGGTGGCTATCTCTTCCCCCGTGACTTCGTCCACCTCCACACGCTGTACTGTAGAGGTGGGGCGGAGAGCGCGTTTGATCTGCCATTCTGCGTACCCTTTTTCCGAAATGCAGTTTTGAGGTGTTCCAGCTCATGGGGCAGGCTCTCTGCGTCTGAGATGGTGCGCGCCCTGTGCTCAGTGTTTTTAGTACCCCGTTCCTCTGCGAAGGGTGGTGGCAGCTAATTGCATGCAAATACAGGTCGGTGTGCGTTTTCTTCCTGTATACCCCATGTCCCATGGTGCCATCCGCTCTTCTTTTGACCATCACGTCCAGGAATGGTAAACTTCCTTCTGCTTCTGTCTCCATAGTGAATTTGATGTTCGGATTTATGGAGTCCAGCTGTGTAAGAAAGTATAGGAGCTTGTCCCTTCCAAGGGGCCATATCACGAACCTGTCATCAACATAACGTAGAAAACAAGTACGTTTCCATTTGGATGACGCCAAAGCTTCCTCCCCGAAATACTCCATATAGAAATTGGCGACCACAGGCGAAAGTGGGCTCCCCATTGCGACTCCTTCTGTTTGCTCATAGTATTCTCCATTAAACAGAAAATACGTGGAGGTCAGAACGTTCTTGAAAAGGTCGGTCGTCTTCTCGTCAAATTTCTGTGCAATGAGCTCAACTGACTCTCGAAGAGGCACCCTGGTGAATAACGAGACAACATCAAAACTCACCAGTACATGTGAGTCTTTCAGCTTGAAGTTCTCGAGACGTTTCAAGAAATCCATAGAATTCCGAACGTGATGAAGGCATTTACCAACGTAAGGGCTTAGTAGTTCTGCCAGGTATTTGGCCAGCAACTATGTAGGTTCCCTAATGTTGCTGACAATTGGGCGTAACGGGACCCCTTCTTTGTGAACTTTAGGGAGTCCATAAAGTCTTGGCGGTACTGGTCCTTGAGGTGTCAATTTCTTGGCGACACCCTCTGGTAAATGTGCGTCCTTGAGAAGAGCTCTAGTCTTGTTCTCCGCCTTCTTTGTGGGGTCAACGTTGATCTTTCTGTAAGATTCGTCACTTAGCAGGCTCTGCATCTTCTCAATGTAGTCCTTATGGGAAAGGACAACTTAGCATTGCCTTTGTCATCTGGTAAGAGAACAATCTCAGGGGTCTGTCTCAGGTCTCGACTGGCTGATCTCTCCCTGCTGGTAATATTCGACTTGATCGGCTTAGTTCTCGTTAGAGCACGACAGGTTTCCCGGCACACTTCTCCAGCTGCTTCAGGTGGTAGTCGCGCGGCAACCTGTTCAACTGCACTGAGGATGTGCGCTACCGGCGTGAACCTAGGTGAGGGCGCGAAATTAAGTCCCTTATCCAGAACAGAGACTATATCACCAGTCAGCTCAATGTCCGTGAGATTGATGACCGTCTTGCGTGGGACCTCCATTCGTTATACAGGGTGTTACAAAAAGGTGCGGCCAAACTTTCAGGAAACATTCCTCACACACAAAGAAAGAAAATATGTTATGTGGACATGTGTCCGGAAACGCTTACTTTCCATGTTAGAGCTCATTTTATTACTTCTCTTCAAATCACATTAATCATGGAATGGAAACACACAGCAACAGAACGTACCAGCGTGACTTCAAACACTTTGTTACAGGAAATGTTCAAAATGTCCTCCGTTAGCGAGGATACATGCATCCAACCTCCGTCGCATGGAATCCCTGACGCGCTGATGCAGCCCTGGAGAATGGCGTATTGTATCACAGCCGTCCACAATACGAACACGAAGGGTCTCTACATTTGGTACAGGGGTTGCGTAGACAAGAGCTTTCAAATGCCCCCATAAATGAAAGTCAAGAGGGTTGAGGTCAGGAGAGCGTGGAGGCCATGGAATTGGTCCGCCTCTACCAATCCATCGGTCACCGAATCTGTTGTTGAGAAGCGTAGGAACACTTCGAATGAAATGTGCAGGAGCTCCATTGTGCATGAACCACATGTTGTATCATACTTGTAAAGGCATATGTTCTAGCAGCACAGGTAGAGTATCCCGTATGAAATCATGATAACGTGCTCCAATGAGCGTAAGTGGACGAAACTAAAATGAGCTCTAACATGGAAAGTAAGCGTTTCCTGACACATGTCCACATAACATCTTTTCTTTATTTGTGTGTGAGGAATGTTTCCTGAAAGTTTGGCCGTACCTTTTTGTAACACCCTGTACAACTAGTCCTAAAAATACAAGTATATGGGATTTTACTCGCCATAAAATTCTGCAAAATGAAGACTATTTTCACATAACTATAACACATTATACAGCACTCAAATATGTGTAACACAAAATATTAACGTTTGTTACATAAAACAATACCTCATGTCTAGCGACAACAAAAACGGTAGAAAACACTGGAAACTTTCAAAGACGATCTATAGACTGCATTCCCTTATGTGATTCTAAAATTGGCCACTAGATAGAAACATTGTTTAGGAAACATCAGATGTTTCTCGGTAAACTATCTCCCCTACCAATCTGGAGCATGCTCCTTTTTTTATTTTTTAGACAACATGGTTGTGGAGAGAAGCAGCGATTAGTATGATTAATCAATAATTCAAAAACAGTCTTAATCGCATTTATTATTATTATTATACCGTCAACCGTTTTCAACCCGACATAGGGGTCATCTTCTGGGTGTTAACACTGTGAAATTATAGATATCCGTCAGAAAGAAACTGTTCAAGAATTCGGATGTTACGATTGCTTTCTCTACAAATACCATAGCTAACAGTCTTAGGAATAGTATGGAAGATGTTAAAAACAAGATGCTTGCTAAATCAGGAATTTATAAATTGACTTGTAAAGATTGTAGCAAAATTTACATCGGGCAAATAGGGAGAAGTTTTAATACCAGATTTAAAGAACATACTACTGGAACAGCACGTAATAAATCACTCTTCGGACAGCATTTAGATATGGAGAAACATGCAGAAATCAATATAAGGGAAAATCTGAAGATACTGCATGTAACCCAAAAAGGACCTATGATGGATATTCTAGAGAGTCTGGAAATTTTTATACATAATAAACGGAATCCGGCAGCGATGCTGAATGAAGAGATAGAGAGTCACGATAAAAAATTTTTCGAGCTATTCGAAAATATTATTTGTACACAATGATGCTACTTTTCCTTTTATTATTTTAATACTTTCTAAACATTCATGGTGGTGTCTGTTTGTTCTACATCGTGTCTCCCTACCACTTTCGCGCAACGACGCTCTGAGCGTGTTTTTTAGGGAATTAACTAGTTTGAACCTGGGACCTGTTGCTGGTAAGGAGACGCCAAACCACACATGACATGTAGAATTTAGAAGAGTTTAGTGAGACTAGCGATGATATAACAAATACTAAATGGTCTCAGCGTCAGCTCCACTGCACTCCCTGTAAAAGAATCTTAATACTAACTAAATTTAGTGGAAAGGGTTCAAGGCTTTCCTATTTTTAGATAGCTGGTAAAATAACATCGAAAAAGCAGTTAAGTTTACCATTGAAAATTTTATTCTACGCACAAAACATTGTTTATAAATTGCACTATTGATAAAAGGAAATGTTTTAATACAGGATGGTAAAAACCAACTGCGTTCAACAAAACTGTGAACGAATATTCCCTGAATGGGTTTCCAAGTTCTACAATCGATCGAAGGATGACCTATGCCATATCACATCTATAATCTAGGTTTAATTTAAGTTTCACAAAAGAGAAAACTATCAAAATGGTCTACAGTGACCCTCAATTATCTTTAATTACTTATCTAACTTGTCGTAAATTACAGTAGCTGATGTGGCTTCTCAATAACTGTATAAAAGAAAAATCATCGCGTTTCAGATCTTTTCTTCAAGTGGCAAATGTGAACACCATGAGTTTTAATTAACGATCGACTCTAGTATTACGCAAAAAAGGGGTGTAGCAGATGAGACTTCTGCAGTTCTGAGTGAAGCCTTATGGGCTCAAAAATGCGGCAACGCGTGTGTTCATTATCTTGTCGGTGTTTAGGCAGCGTCAGGGCGACAGCGGCCGGCGCACCAGCCATCCAGCTCGCCGTCTCGGAACTAACTAACCTCTCCTAACTTCTCCTTACTACAATTTACCGAAGTTAGTAAAAAAACTATCTGGCTATGTTTTCATCTGACTAATCAGGGTCTCAATGTTAACCTTAAGCTCCGCCTACAAAAATTCTGTCTATCCAATGAGAAACGTTATACTTTTCGTGGTGGGGCAATGTTTTTAAAGTTTGCAACGTAACAGAGACGCTAAAAAGTCTCACGCTAAAACCTGCAGCTGGTGTGGTCCTTTTAGCGTTATCGTAAGATCTATACTGTTCTTCTGGAGGGCTCTATTTTTTAACATGGGCTGGTGGATTGTCCTAATGTAACAGACACGCGAAAAAGTCTCCTGCTAAAACTTGCGGGTGGTAGTGGCCCTTTTTGTGTTATCGTAAGATCTATACTGCTTTTCTGGAGGGCTCTAGCTTTTGACATGGGCTGGGGGTGGTCCTTGACATACCTGAGACGCGAAAAAGTCTCACGCTAAAACGTGCGGGTGGTAGTCGTATAGGTAGGCTGGCCCGTCCGTCCCTTATCGTAGGGCCTTCTAGCTTAACACGGTTCTGCTCTCGGCTTCTGTCCTCGTTTCTCCCCTCGGAACTGCGTCTGCCTCACGGTGGGAAGGTACGACATGCATTTAGGCATTCTTGTGTTAGTTTGTGGCATTCCATTTGCTCACTCGTTACTCGTATTACTTTGGTTAATTTAATGTCACGATTTATTCGGAGCTATGTGACATACTACTGGATTTGCTTATCATGTCAGGGTTTTCATGGAAGGTGTTGGATTTGCCTGACACCTTACAACTTTAATTCCTTTAATGGGTATTACAAACGTGTCGTAAACTTTTATCCTGTCTTCAGATTTTTTACGTTATTCTTGACTGTCGATATTTCCACAACCTCAAATAAGTGACAACTTCTCTGTGGGTGAAGAGCCATGACATACCGCTAACACGGCAACGGACGCCGTGGCCAGGGCAAAGATAACACCATTTGAACACACCAGCTGCTACCATGACGACAGCGTCCTCGCTACACAGACTAGAGGGCGCCTGATATACGCTTCATAATCCATGGCAACAGTGTCCTCACCACAACGAGTAGAGGACTTTATAGTGCTTCCATATTAGACGTTTTAGTAAATTGACTCAAATGTTTTCTACGTTAATGTACGAACAGATATATTATAATACAAGACGACACCAGTTTTTGTGTGTCACAGATTGTTTTACTTTATATTATGGCTCATAATGAAATATACTTTTACGAATTTTACGAGTTGACTACGGAACATTTGTTATTATTTTATAATTGAAACTATAATTGTATCTCTTTTTAAATGGAATGGTTCCGTTTTCTGTTATTTACTGTCACTTAAATTTATGTTAAACCAAGGTGACTAGTAATTACATATAATAAACTGTATGAAATGCCGTTGATCACCGCTAGGGTTGTTGCAGTCTATTCACGTGATCTCAGTACGCTATTTCAGCCCATACGAAGGGTTAGACTCGCATAGTTTCCTGCCGTTATGTAGACAGGAGTGACACCGCCAGCAGTCGGCCAATGGGTAACATATTTTAAAGTTATGTAATTTTAACTGTTGTACAATAGAGTCTTTCTGACGGATATCTATAATTTCACAGTGTAAACGCCCAGAAGATGACCCCTACGTCGGGTTGAAACCGTTTGGCGGTATAATAATGATGCAAAATGCGATTAAGACTATTTTTTAATTATTGATGGTCCTTCCAGTTCAGTCATTGAAAGAAAATAAGGCAAAAACTATGTATAGGAGCAAATTTTTGTTCAATGGTAGGACGGAGTGCCGTGAACAACATACTAAAAATCCTGACCTGTACGGTGTGACGGTGGAGGTGGGGTGACGTTTAAAGGACGCTTTTTATGTTTTTCTTTAACGTTTTGACAACCGTACCTTCTGTCGGAAAATTTTTTCCCAGTACAAAATTAAACCACATTAAATTTCCTACAAAAAAGATTCTATTCATTTTTTCTCTAGTACTAATAGTTTCTGCATTGCACAGGACCGAAAAATGCTAGATTATTAAAAAAAAACTTAAGTCACAACGGAAATATTGAGATTGGCTGCAAGTGGGCATTAACGGAAATCAGTAGGGAAAGTTGAAAATTTGCACCAGAGTGGGATTGGAACTCGTGTCTCCTGTTTACTAGGCAGAGGCTGTGATCAGTAATCCATCCAAACACAGTGGTCAGACAACTGCACAGACTACTCTAGCACCTCCCTCAAGACAGCCAAATTCTCAACTTACCCACACACTACTAACGCAGGGCCCCTTGCCCATTATCCTCATTACTCGTCGCACTTCGCCGATCCTATAAGAACTCGACTGGTGTGAATCTGTACTGAAGAGATCAGTGGCCGTCCCTCCTTAGAGTGGTTAATAATTAAATAACACCATTGGTCTGAATGACGTCAAAATGCAACTGAACATTATCGGAGAAAGGGGAAAACATATGGCAGAGGAAAAATATAGTTACAAAATGTAGTAATAGATGGCGCTGTTAAGCATCATAATTTACCGAGCGAGGTGGCGCAGTGGTTAGCACACTGGACTCGCATTCGGGAGGACGACGGTTCAATCCCGTCTCCGGCCATCCTGATTTAGGTTTTCCGTGATTTCCCTAAATCGCTTCAGGCAAATGCCGGGATGGTTCCATTGAAAGGGCACGGCCGATTTCCTTACCAATCCTTCCCTAACCCGAGCTTGCGCTCCGTCTCTAATGACCTCGTTGTCGACGGGACGTTAAACACTAAGCACCACCACCACCACCATCATAATTTAACAGTGGCCGGCCACAAGTGACAAATGAATCATACAACAATGCCTAAGGTGCCCGTCTGGCGTTAAACAAACTGTATTACTCAGTGTGAATGGGTGCGCAGACTGTTAGTAACGTAAGCCCATCCGCCATAGCAAGGTCATATCACCAGATAAAAAGCATCAACACATCGGTTTTTAATCGCCCTGAGGCCACAAACCGGATAAAAAGCATCAATCACATCGGTTTTTAATCGTCCTGAGGCCACAAACCGGATAAAAAGCATCAATCACATCGGTTTTTAATTGTCCTGAGTTCAAAAACCACATAAAAAGCATCAATCAAAACCAAGTCGGATTATTCATTCCTGTGTGACTGGCACAAAACATGTTCAATATGCTGTCCACCATTTTCTGCAACAAGTTGAAATCGAGAAACAGCGTTTTCTAAAACTGATCGAAGTGTTTCTGGGGTCACTTTCCGAAGGTGTTGCGCAATGCGTGCCTTCAGTGCAGCTAAGTTTGCAGTCGCAACACTGAACACAACATCTTTCAGATAGCCCCACAGCCAGAAGTCACACGGATTAAGATCAGGTAGTCGGGACGACCAGGCTGTAGGGAAATGGCGGCTGATAATTCTAGCATTTGCAAAATGGCGCTTCAGCAGCTGCTTCACAGGATTTGCAATGTGCGGAGGTGCGCCATCTTGCATAAAAATGATCCCATCCACGCTGTTGGAGAGATGGAATGACGTGGTTGCGCAAAATACACTCGTAGCGCTTACCGATGACGGTACAGGTAACAGACCGGAAGCATTTGTCACTTCGAAAAAATATGGCCCTATGATAAATGATGCCGTAAACCAGCATCACACAGTGACCTTTTCAGGATGAAGTGGTACTGGTTGATTTGCGTGTGGATTTTCCGTTGCCCATATTCGACAATTCTGTGTATCGACATATCCTGTCAGATGGAAGTGGGCTTTGTCTGTCCACAAAATCTTGCACAGCCAATCATTGTCCACTTTCATGCGAGCAAGCTTTTCTAAAGCGAAGGTCTCTCTTGTTGGCAGGTCAACCGGAAGCAACTTGTGCACATGGGTAATTTTGGATGGATGGCAAAGGAGGATGTTTCGTAGGATTTTACACACCGTGCTCATGGGTATGTCCAATGTTCGGGCAATCCTCCAGCACTACATGACTGCACACCACCACCCGTCTTGTCCTGCATTGCTGTGGCCGCTGCTTCCACTGAAGTCCAATCAATTCGTTTCGCCCCTCTACCAGGTTGCACATCAAGAGAACCCGTCTTTTCGAATGTCCGAATCATTTTCTCCACACCCACGGCAGAAATTGATGAAAGGAGAAAATATAAAAATGCAGTAAATGAAGCAGGCAAAAAGGAATACAAACGTTTCAAAAATGAGATCGACAGGAAGTGCAAAATGGCTAAGCAGGGATGGCTAGAGGACAAATGTAAGGATCTAGAAGCTATCTCACTACGGGTAATATAGATACTGCCTACAGGAAAATTAAAGAGACCTTTGGAGAGAAGAGAACCACGTGTATGAATATCAAGAGCTCAGATGGCAACCCAGTTATAAGCAAAGAAGGGAAGGCAGAAAGGTGGAAGGAGTATATAGAAGGTTTATACAAGGGCGATGTACTTGAGGACAATATTATGGAAATGGAAGAGGATGTAGATGAAGACGAAATGGGAGATAAGATACTGCGTGAAGAGTTTGACAGTGCACTGAAAGACCTGAGTCGAAACAGGCCCCCCAGAGTAGACGACATTCCATTAGAACTACTGACGGCCTTGGAAGAGCCAGTCATAACAAAACTCTACCAGCTGGTGAGCAAGATGTACGAGACAGGCGAAATACCCTCAGACTTCAAGAAGAATATAATAATTCCAATCCCAAAGAAAGCACGTGCTGACAGATGTGAAAATTACCGAACTATCAGTTTAATAAGTCACAGCTGCAAAATATTAACGCGAATTCTTTACAGACGAATGGAAAAACTGGTAGATGCGGACCTCAGGGAGGATCAGTTTGGATTCCGTCAAAATGTTGGAACACGTGAGGCAATACTGACCTTATGACTTATTTTAGAAGAAAGATTAAGAAAAGTCAAACCTACGTTTCTAGCATTTGTAGACTTGGAGAAAGCTTTTGACAATGTTGACTGGAATACTCTCTTTCAAATTCTGAAGCTGGCAGGGGTAAAGTACAGGGAGCGAAAGGCTATTTACAATTTGTACAGAAACCAGATGGCAGTCATAAGAGTCGAGGGGTATGAAAGGGAAGCAGTGGTTGGGAAAGGAGTGAGACAGGGTTGTAGCCTCTCCCCGATGTTATTCAATCTGTATATTGAGCAAGCAGTAAAGGAAACAAAAGAAAAATTTGGAGTAGGTATTAAAATTCATGGAGAAGAAGTAAAAACTTTGAGGTTCGTCGATGACATTGTCATTCTGTCAGAGACGGCATAGGACTTGGAAGAGTAGTTGAACGGAATGGACAGTGTCTTGAAAGGGGGATATAAGATGAACATCAACAAAAGCAAAACGAGGATAATGGAATGTAGTCAAATTAAATCGGGTGATGCTGAGGGAATTAGATTAGGAAATGAGACACTTAAAGTAGTAAAGGAGTTTTGCTATTTAGGAAGTAAACTAACTGCTGATGGTCGAAGTAGAGAGGATATAAAATGTAGACTGGCAATGGCAAGGAAAGCGTTTCTGAAGAAGAGAAATTTGTTAGCATCGAGTATTGATTTAAGTGTCAGGGAGTCGTTTCTGAAAGTGTTTGTATGGAGTATAACCATGTATGGAAGTGAAACATGGACGGTAAATAGTTTGGACAAGAAGAGAATAGAAGCTTTCGAAATGTGGTGCTACAGAAGAATGCTGGAGATTAGATGGGTGGATCACGTAACTAATGAGGAAGTATTGAATAGGATTGGGGAGAAGAGAAGTTTGTGGCACAACTTGACCAGAAGAAGGGATCGGTTGGTAGGACATGTTCTGATGCATCAAGGGATCACTAATTTAGTATTGGAGGGCAGCGTGGAGGGTAAAAATCGTAGAGGGAGACCAAGAGATGAATACACTAAGCAGATTCAGAAGGATGTAGGTTGCAGTAGGTACTGGGGGATGAAGATGCTTGCACAGGATAGAGTAGCATGGAGAGCTGCATAAAACTAGTCTCAGGACTGAAGACATCAACAACAACACGGCAGTCATTGGACCAACGCCTTTTTTCAAAGCCTTCAGTATCCGGAACTTTTGCAGAGCGGCGTGTGCACAGTCATCATTCTTGTAAAACAGCTTCACAAGCAGAGCGCGATCCTGCATTGAGACAGTCATGGCGAAAGTCGCAGAAGCGAATGGAGGAAAAGCCGTGTATCCGGTGTGTTTATACAAACTTCAACGGGTCGCGCGCTTGACAGGTGTTTTCATTACGTATTCTGACACATACAGCGCCATCTATTGATCAATTTTCACACTTTTTTTCTTCTGCCATACGTTTCCCCCTTCTCCGATAATATTCTGTTGCCATTTGACGTCATTCTGGCCAGTGGTGTTATTTCTACATCGGTTTGAAAGTTTAATTATAATCACCCTATATATACATAAATGAAACTCAGAACTGACTAAAACAAATGAAATATACAAAAATTATTACATTACTGTACACCATTAACAACACATAGTGATAGAACATTACATATTAAATTTTACAGTAAGTCTTCAGCACTTTATTGAAACTGCAAAATCATTCGTCACTCTCATTACTAATGTCTTTTTCATTTAAAACTGTTAGCCTTAATGACAGGAAAAATCCATTGTGGACAGGTGATATGTAATCTAGGAGCGACAGGACGTCAGCAACTTCCTTCTTTTCAATAAGCCTTGGCCCCTTGTATTTAAGTCGAAGCGTAGGAACTGGTCTGTGCCTTCCACGTTTCCTTAAGTTTATTTCATGCCAAATGTCATGACAAAATGTCTCGCTGATGAATAAAGATGATGGATATTCGGAGGTCACCTTCCACCTACATATTTTCCTTAGGTTGACATCTCGATCATCAACTGTCTTCTTTCTGAAGACAAACGCTTCTTTAGAGTGTCGTATTTGATAGAAATCCTCTCTTTTCATATTGCATACCAGCCGACGTCTTGATTATCTCGCAGCACCTATGTGGACTGTACACATCTTGTACTTGTCGGCGAACGTAATTTTCAATTGTACTTCAGGAACATAATGGTATGTACATGCACTTACCATTATGTTCGTGAAACGAACTAAAGACAGTATATTTACAAAAAACATACCTCTGAATCATCTGAATCGGGAGGAATGTATTCTGGATCCCTCTCGAAGATATTAGTATCATTGGAAGTATATTCCTCGACTTCTGCCATATTCACTGTTGACATAATCTCAGAGATGTTTTTACTTGCCGCCATTCTCTCTGTCACTTACCATTATGTTTCCGCAACAGACGGACAGTGGCCCTTACCATTAAGCTCCTCCCTGACATCTGTTGAATGCATTTGGAACTACTAGTAAGTTTACTGCATTGTGCATCCCACAGGTGGTGTCATTAGCCATCTACCGCAAAATACACGGCGATGGCGCTTACCATTGTGTTCCCCCAAGCAGCTCATATATATATATATATATATATATATATATATATATATATATATATATATATATATATATAATCAGTTTATTAAGTGGATATTTATCTGCAGTGGTTAAATGAGCTACTATGTAAGAAAGCTCTACAGCTGCAGATGTCCACTGTCCACCACATTGAAGAGCCTGCCCCAAATGTAAAATGCTGTCAATCTGTATTCGAGAACGTCTACTTCATTGTCCCCACTACTACTGGTGGAATACGTTATATATATATATATATATATATATATATATATATATATATATATATATAAACTATTAAACGAGTTTACCGCATCTTCGTGTGTGTAGTAGGGGCTCAAAATGGCTCTGTGCACTATGGGACTTAACTGCTGAGGCCATCAGTTCCCTAGAACTTAGAACTATTTAAACCTAATTAGCCTAAGGACATCACACACATCCGTGCCCGAGGCATGATTCGAACCTGCGACCGTAACGGTCGCGCGGTTCCAGACTGTAGCGCCTAGAACCGCTCGGCTACCACGGCCGGCAGTAGGGGCTCATTAAGAGATAAACTGTGTTCTGGGGGCGTGACAGACTGGAAGAGTGGAGTAGACCTGTGAGTGAAGGCAGGTCGCCAGATGGTCGTCATGGACTTCCCTCCTTCATAGGTCTGCATCCTGAAGAGTACGCAGGTGATTCCGCACCCTACCTTCTCCATTATGTCACAAGAAGTGACTATGGGGTGATTCACAAAGTTATACCGATGCTCCGCAGCACGCCTTATAAATCACTGGCGATACACTGAGCAGACACATCCTGAGATATTTATTCTCCACTAACTGTATTAACACTACAAGGATGCAAGTATGAGTTCCTGATAATAGTAAAGCAAGAAACGCTTATGGAGAGATTCCATGTAAATATTTGCATACTGTTCTACTCTGCTAGAGGGGGAATTGCATCTTAATCATTCTGTACGATAGTTGTAACTAACCCTCTTCCGGGAAAGGAACTTCCCCCACCACGAACACTCCTCGCTCTTCAGTTTACAGACAGATTATAACGATGCAGTTTTTTCTGTACATTTCTCATATGGGAGCAGACAAAATAATTTCGTTTAGCTCGTGTTTGTATAGTAGGGTTATTTTCAGCTTATTAAGTGAATATTTATCTGCAGTCGTTATGTAAGAAAGCTCAACAGCAGCAGATGTCCACTGTCTACCACACTGAAGACCCTGACCCAAATGCAAAAAGCTGTCAATTTGTATTCGAGAACGTCTACTTCATTGTCTCCACTAACAATGGGCGGAATACTTTCCACAGCATCAGTGGTATGAAATGCATCACCGCAGCCTCATCTCTCCCAACGTCTCAAGATTCCCAGTGGCTTAAACTGGGATCGCCTAGGTCTAATGGGACTTCCGATATTTCCGCACAAGGGAAATTACTGTTCTAGGCTTCAATATGATCAATCCCATTCCGTCACACGTATTCACATCGACCTTCGTTAATATGCTGTGGATGTATGGTAAGTGGCTCCAATGAGTGCAGCCAACTCCAGAAGTGCCAGCAGTTCGTAGCAGTCTACCAGTAACACAGTTAATTGTGACAGAAGTGCACTAACTTCCTGGTCATTCATTATTTCAACAGCAAGTAACTACAGCACAGTCACAAGGATTTACAATACGCTGACAACGACAGACAACAGCAAGTCGTCACATTCATCAAACCAACCTCTTTCGCACCGAAGCTACAAAGGTCGCTGACAATGTCTCACTTACACATAACAGTTCTCGTTCACTGTTTGTACAAGCGTATTTTCCACAAAACAACTACAAATAAGTGCTCATATAATAAACTGAAAATAACTCCACATGTGTCCAGTGAAATAATTTTGTACTAAGCGATGTGGTCCAGCGGTTAGCACTCTGCACTCGCATTCGGGAGGAAAATGGTTGAAATGGCACTGAGCACTATGGGTCTTAACATACTATGGGTCTTAACATCTGAGGTCACCAGTCCCCTAGAACTCAGAACTACTTAAACCTAACTGACCTATATGTATAATAGCCAACCATGGACCATGCCATTGGTGGGGAGGCTTGCGTGCCTCCGCGATGCAGATAGCCGTATCGTAGGTGCAACCACAATGGAAAGGGTATCTGTTGAGAGGCCAGACAAAAGTGTGGTTCCTGAAGAGGGGCAGCAGATTTTTAGTGGTTGCACGGCAACAGTCGGGATGATTGACTGTTCTGGCCTTGTAGCACTAACCAAAACAGCCTTGCTGTTCTGGTACTGTGAACGGCTGAAAGCAAGGGGAAACTACAGCCGTAATTTTTCCCGAGGGCATGCAGCTTTACTGTATGATTAAAATATGATGGCGTCCTCTCGGGTAAAACATTCTGGAGGGAAAATAGTACGCTATTCGGATCTCCGGGCGGGGATTACTCAAGAGGACGTCGTTATCAGGAGAAAGAAAACTGGCGTTCTACTGATCGGAGCGTGGAATGTCAGATCCCTTAATCAAGCTGGTAGGTTAGAAAATTTAAAAAGGGAAATGGATAGGTTGAAGTTAGATATAGTGGGAATTAGTGAAGTTCGGTGGCAGGAGGAACAAGACTTTTGGTCAGGTGAATACAGGGTTGTTGTTGTGGTCTTCAGTTCTGAGACTGGGTTGATGCAGCTCTCCACGGTACCCTATCCTGTTCAAGCTTCTTCATCTCCCAGTACCTACTGCAACCTACATCCTTCCGAATCTGCCAAGTGTATTCATCTCTTGGTCTCCCTCTACGATTTTTACCCTCCACGCTGCCCTCTAGTGCTAAATTTGTGATCCCTTGATGCCTCAGAACATGTCCCACCAACCGATCCCTTCTTCTAGTCAAGTTGTGCCACAAACTCCTCTTCTCCCCAATTCTACTTAATACTTCAACATTAGTTATGTGATCTACCCATCTAATCTTCAGCATTCTTCTGCAGCACCACAATTCGAAAGCTTCTATTTTCTCCTTATCCAAACTATTTATTCTCCATATTTCACTTCCATACATGGCTACACTTCGTACAAATACTTTCAGAAACGACTTCCTGACACTTAAATCTGTCCTCGATCGTAACAAATTTCTCTTCTTCAGAGATGCTTTCCTTGCCATTGCCAGTCTACATTTTATATCCTCTCTACTTCGACCGTCATCAGTTATTTTGCTCCCCAAATAGCAAAACTCCTTTACTACTTTAAGTGTTTCATTCCCTAATCTAATTCCCTCAGCATCACCCGACTTAATTCGACTACATCCCATTATCCTCGTTTTCTTTTTCTTGATGTTCATCTTATATCCTCCTTTCAAGACACTGTCCATTCCGTTCAACTGCTGTTCCAAGCCCTTTGCTGTCTCTGATAGAATTACAATGTCACCAGCGAACCTCAAAGTTTTTATTTCTTCTCCATGGATTTTAATGCCGACACCGAATTTTTTTTTGTTTCCTTTGCTGCTTGCTCAATATACAGATTGCATAACATCGAGGAGAGGCTACAACCCTGTCTCACTCCCTTCCCAACCACTGCTTCCCTTTCATGCCCCTCAACTCTTATAACTGCCATCTGGTTTCTGTACAAATTACAGGGTTATGAATACAAAATCAAACAGGTTTAATAATGAGTGCGCGTAAGGTACAACAAACAGCATAGTGAACGCATTACTGAGGCCAAGATAGACGCGAAGCCCACGCCTACACCAGTAGTACGGTTATACGCCAACTAGCTCTGGGCTACTGTTCCGACCGCAAAGACCGCCGCGCCCCACCTGAGGGTGATGATGTCCGGCTCGCCGGGCGCGAGGCGGCGCTGGTAGGTGCGGCGGAACTGCATCTGGTCGACCACGTCGACCTCGCTCTTGAAGCAGATCTGCAGCGCCTGCGGCAGGCGCAGCGCGGGCGCCGCCCGCCGACGGCCGCCCTTGGCCGCCTTCCCCACCGCCGCCTCCGCCGCCTCCGCAGGCGGCCCCAGCGCGGCCAGCGCCTCCACCACCCCCTGGGTCCGCGCGTCCGGTGCGCGCGCGCTGTCCGACAGGAAGCTGCGGGCCGCCACACACCGAGGCTCGTGTGACTCCAAGAAAACTTCACAGCTCTACACGTGGCTATTACTCAGCATTCGTATACTACACAACGATACTGGTATACGCATCCGTATTCAAATACACTCCTGGAAATGGAAAAAAGAACACATTGACACCGGTGTGTCAGACCCACCACACTTGCTCCGGACACTGCGAGAGGGCTGTACAAGCAATGATCACACGCACGGCACAGCGGACACACCAGGAACCGCGGTGTTGGCCGTCGAATGGCGCTAGCTGCGCAGCATTTGTGCACCGCCGCCGTCAGTGTCAGCAAGTTTGCCGTGGCATACGGAGCTCCATCGCAGTCTTTAACACTGGTAGCATGCCGCGACAGCGTGGACGTGAACCGTATGTGCAGTTGACGGACTTTCAGCGAGGGCGTATAGTGGGCATGCGGGAGGCCGGGTGGACGTACCGCCGAATTGATCAACACGTGGGGCGTGAGATCTCCACAGTACATCGATGTTTGACGCCAGTGGTCGGCGGAAGGTGCACGTGCCCGTCGACCTGGGACCGGACCGCAGTGACGCACGGATGCACGCCAAGACCGTAGGATCCTACGCAGTGCCGTAGGGGACCGCACCGCCACTTCCCAGCATATTAGGGACACTGTTGCTCCTGGGGTATCGGCGAGAATCATTCTCAACCGTCTCCATGAAGCTGGGCTACGGTCCCGCACACCATTAGGCCGTCTTCCGCTCACGCCCCAACATCGTGCAGCCCGCCTCCAGTGGTGTCGCGACAGGCGTGAATGGAGGGACGAATGGAGACGTGTCGTCTTCAGCGATGAGAGTCGCTTCTGCCTTGGTGCCAATGATGGTCGTATGCGTGTTTGGCGCCGTGCAGGTGAGCGCCACAAACAGGACTGCATACGACCGAGGCACACAGGGCCAACACCCGGCATCATGGGGTGGGGAGCGATCTCCTACACTGGCCGTACACCACTGGTGATCGTCGAGGGGACACTGAATAGTGCACGGTACATCCAAACCGTCATCGAACCCATCGTTCTACCGGCAAGGGAACTTGCTGTTCCAACAGGACAATGCACGTCCGCATGTATCCCGTGCCACCCAACGTACACTAGAAGTTTTAAGTCAACTACCCTGGCCAGCAAGATCTCCGGATCTGTCCCCCATTGAGCATGTTTCGGACTGGATGAAGCGTCGTCTCACGCGGTCTGCACGTCCAGCACGAACGCTGGTCCAACTGAGGCGCCAGGTGGAAATGGCATGGCAAGCCGTTCCACAGGACTACATCCAGCATCTCTACGATCGTCTCCATGGGAGAATAACAGTCTGCATTGCTGCGAAAGGTGGATATACACTGTACTAGTGCCGACATTGTGCATGCTCTGTTGCCTGTGTCTATGTGCCTGTGGTTCTGTCAGTGTGATCATGTGATGTATCTGACCCCAGGAATGTGTCAATAAAGTTTCCCCTTCCTGGGACAATGAATTCACGGTGTTCTTATTTCAATTTCCAGTAGTGTACGTATATGTAAACAGGCAGAATACGGCTATATACACTTCTGGCCATTAAAATTGCTACTCCATGACGAAATGCAGATGATAAACTAGTATTCACCGGACAAATATATTATACTAGAACTGACATGTGATTACATTTCCACGCAATTCGGGTGCATAGATCCTGACAAATCAGTACCCAGAACAACCACCTCTGGCCGTAATAATGGCCTTGATACGCCTGGGCATCGAGTAAAACAGAGCTTGAATTGTGTGTACAGGTATAGCTGCCAATGCAGCTTCAACACAATACTATAGTTCATCGAGAGCAGTGACTGGCGTATTGTGACGAGCCAGTTGCTCGGCCACCATTGACCAGACGTTTCCAATTGGTGAGAGATCTGGAGAATGTGCTGGCCAGGGCAGCAGTCGAACAATTTCTGTGCCGGCCGCGGTGGCCGTGCGGTTCAGGCGCTGCAGTCCGGAACCGCGGGGCTGCTACGGTCGCAGGTTCGAATCCTGCCTCGGGCATGGGTGTGTGTGATGTCCTTAGGTTAGTTAGGTTTAAGTAGTTCTAAGTTCTAGGGGACTTATGACCTAAGATGTTGAGTCCCATAGTGCTCATAGCCATTTGAACCATTTTTGAACAATTTCTGTATCCAGAAAGGCCAGTACAGCATGCAGTTGTGCATTATCCTGCTGAAATGTAGGATTTCGGAGGGATCGAACGAACGGGAGAGCCACGGGTCGTAACACATCTGAAATGTAACGTCCACTATTCAGCGTGCCGTCAACGTGAACAAGAGGTGACCGAGACGTGTAACCAATGGCACCCCATACCATCACGCCGGGTGACACGCCAGTATGCCGATGACGAATACACGCTTCCAATGTGCGTTCACCGCGATGTCGCCTAACACGGATGCGACCATCACGATGCTGTAAACAGAACCTGGATTCGACCGAAAAAATGACGTTTTGCCATTCGTGCATCCAGGTTCGTCGTTGAGTACACCATCGCAGGCGCTCTTGTCTGTGATGCAGCGTCAAGGGTAACCACAGCCACGGTCTCCGAGCTGATAGTCCATGCTGCTGCAAACGTCGTCGAAACTGTTCCGGTAAAACATCACATCTCCGAAACCGCTGCGGCCGGAAAAAGATCCCGCAAGAAGGGACCAACGACGACTGAAGAGAATCATTCAACGTAACAGAAGTGCAACCCTTACGTAAATTGCTGCACATCTCAATGCCGGGGCACCAACAAGTGTCGGAATGTGAACCATTTAACGAAACATCATCGATATGCGCTTTCAGAGCCGAAGGCCCTCTCGTGTAAACTTGAAGCCTCCACTACACGAAGCTTTACGCCTTGGTCTCGTAGAGTGGCAGCGCTGTTTAGGGCGCCATATCACGGGCATGAGTGTGTGTATAAGTTAGTTTCAGTATCGCGTAAGTCTAGCGACGGATGACCTCAGCAGTTTGGTCCCAAAGGAATACACACACATTTGAACATTTTACACTTCGCCTGGGCCCGACAACACCGTCATTGGACTGTTGATGATTGGAAATATGTTGCCTGGTCGGACGAGTCTCGTTTCAAATTGTATCGAGAGGTTGCACGTGGAGACTCTGCAGGAGAGACGCTCAGTAGCTCGGTACGGGCTTTTGTTGAAGTTTCGAGAACACACCTTCACCACTACAGAAGAATGCTGAAGATTAGATGGGTAGATCACATAACTAATGAGGAGGTATTGAATAGAATTGGAAAGGAGTTTGTGGCATAACTTGACTAGAAGAAGGGATCGGTTGGTAGGACATGTTCTGAGGCATCAAGGGATCACCAATTTAGTACTGGAGGGCAGCGCGGAGGGTAAAAATCGTAGAGGGAGACCAAGAGATGAATACACTAAGCAGATTCAGAAGGATGTAGGCTGCAGTAGGTACTGGGAGATGAGGATGAAGCAGCTTGCACAGGATAGAGTAGCATGGAGGGCTGCATCAAACCAGTCTCAGGACTGAAAACGACGACAACAACAACAACAACAACAACAACAACAACAACAACACCTTCACCGAGGAGTCAAACAGTGTATTGCTCCCTCCTACGTATATCTCGCGAAGAGACCGTGAGGATAAAATCAGATAGATTAGAGCCCATACAGAGGCATACCGACAATCCTTCTTTCCACAAACAATACGAGACTGGAATAGAAGGGAGTATGCAAATGATTCGAAGTGCATAAATAAGGTGTTGAAACTTTACTGCCCTACAGAATTCGTTTTATATAAGCAGCATACCCTGTTCTAACAAAGAAATGAAGGGAACCAGCTGAAAAATACTCCTATCGGCGCACAAAAAAAGGCGGCTATGTACCAAGTGGGGAACCAGCTGCCTCAGTCCACATTCCACACCCTCACCATAAATTTTGGTATGCGAACATATTCGCGACTTTTGGTGCTAAAAGAGAGTAGCAGATAGAGAGCGACTATGTAAGAGAGAAGATACAGTGCCACTTGGAGAGAAAGAGAGAGGAGACAGTGATGGAGGGAGAGAGAAAGTGGCACTGAAGGAGAAAGGAGAGATGGTTTAAGGTAACAGTAATGGGAGCTAAATAGACAGCCGATAATGATAGTCAGAGAGAGGTAGTGATAGTAAAAGAGAATACCCACGTATTAAAATGTCCTAATTTAGGGGTCGAAACCCCAAGTAAACCCTCCACAAGAACAATGGTGGTTGAAGAGAAAGACAGCTGACTGTGAGGGAGAAAGAAAGAGACAGAAGCAATGGGAGGGAAAAAGAATGGGATGAGGACAATGGAAGTGAAAGGGGTGAAGACAGCGGGAGAGACGGACAAGAGGAAGTTCCAGTCGGAGAAAAAAGAGAAGTGTGAAAGAGACATACACAGGACGATTCTTAGGACGAGGAATTCCGCCTTATGCAAGACACCTTTTTTCTGTTTTGTTTCACCCAGACATGTTTCAGCACTTTTTGTGCTATCTTCAGTGGGTTATTTTTTATTTTCTAGCTGTAAAATTGTTGTTACAAATTAACTTTCGCATTGTAGTTAGATATCAATATTTGTCTAAATGTTAATATGTAACAACAGTTTTAAGGATAGAAAATAAAAAATAACCCACTGAAGATAGCACAAAAAGTGCTGAAACATGTCTGGGTGAAACAAAACAGAAAAAAAGATTCTTGCATAAGGTGGAATTCCTCGCCCTATTTCCGTAGCAAGCACGGACATAACAAGAAGTGCAACACCGCAATATAATTAGGACGATTTTCATTAACGTTTAAAAATACCGAAGCGATGTAGATGACGCTGAGAAAAGTAATTTAATATCATCATCATCTGATGAGTCACATGTTCAACATTTATTATCCACTTCTGGAGTATTTTCCAATGGCGGCCCATGTGTCTTATATTAAATTACTTGCCTCAGCGTCATCTAATTCGCTTAGGAGATTTTTAAACATTAATAGGATCACACTGTGTGGACAGTGGCAGTGAGAGGGAGGTACTGAGTATGAAGAATTACCTATAAAGAGCGAATGTGCATAAGAATTTAAAATGTTCTGTGTTAAAAGAGCCCGAATACGCACGCATGCCAAACTTTTTGGTGAATAAAGTGGTACTAGAATTGCGACAGCTGATTCCACATTTTTCTGTAAGTCTTTTAAAGAGAAGCATATTCGCCTTTCTTGTGCTCCGGGAATCATTTTTCAGCAGCTATGTAAAATAATGGAATACATGACAAAATGTTTTAGATGATTTTCACAGAGATCGAAATTTCGTGGAAAGACCTCGTCGCAACGAAAAAAGGCTTTGTTGTAATGATTTCCATTCCAATTAATTTGTGTGGTTTATCCTGTAATCTAAATTTAATGGATTCCTTGTAGTACTCATATGATCGATCTCACATATCTCATTATTCAGGGTCAATTGTCAATTTTAGCATCACACAGATATCTTGTCTAAAGCATTGTTTTGATCTTCTGATGACTTTACTAGAAGGCAAACATCCGCAATCTAAGAGGGCTGCTCAGATTGTCTCCTAAATCGTTTACACAGATTAGAAATAGCAGATAGCCTATCACACCTCGTTGGGGAACGCAAAATACTGCTTTTGTTTGACTGATGATTTTCTATCATTTAGTACGAACTATGACCTTTCCGACAGGAAATCGCAAATCCAGTCGCATAAATGAGATGAAACTCCATTACTATACAATGAACGGTATCAAGAGCCTTTTAGATGTCTACGAATATGGAATTCGTTTGAGCTCCTCTGACGACAGTAAACATGGCTTCGTGACAATAAGGAGCCAGTTATATTTCAAAAGAGCGGTATGTTCTGAGTCCGTGCTGACTATTTATCAATAAATCGTTTTCTTCGAAGTAATTCATGATGTTCGAACACAACACACTTTAAATAATTCTACTACACATCGACGTCAATGATACGGGTCTGTAACTCATCAGATAATGCAGTGACCAGTCTAACAATCCAGGCTTAGGTAGAATCTTTCGTCGAGCGAGTGGTTGTAAGTGATTGTTGGGTACTCTGAAAGCAAAGTACAATCTCGACCGGAGGACTTTCCATTATTAATTGATGCACTGAGGGATGCACTATGGGACTTAACATCTGAGGTCATCAGTCCTCTAGACTTAAAACTACCTAAACCTAACTAACTTAACGACATCACACACATCCATGCCCGAGGCAGGATTCGAAACTGCTACCGTAGGAGCAGTGCGGTTCCGGAATGAAGCGCATAGAACCGCTCGGCCACAGCTATTAAGTGATTTAAGCCGCTTTGCTACATCAGGATATCTACTTCGAAGTTACTCGTGTTGGTGGCAGTCCTTGACTGGAATTATGGAATATTTACTTCGTCTTCTTTGGTGAAGGAATTTCGGACAACCGTATTTAGTATCTCCGCTTTAGTGCCACTGCCATCGGTAACTTTACCTTCGCTATCGTGCAGTAAAGGTTACTGATTTTGTCTTTCCACTCTACGGCCAAAAACTCCTTGGATTTTCTGCCAGATTTCGAGACAGACTTTTGCTGTGGAAACTATTAAAAGCATCTAGCACTGAGATTCGAGCTTACGTAAAACACTTCCAGTCTTGAGGCCATGGATTTTCTGTCCTCCTGTATCATTGTTCTGACCCTCTTTGTGCACCATGATGAATCAGTATCATCTGTTATTAGTTTATCTGGTACAAACCTCTGAATCGCTATCGATATTATTTCTTTGAATTTAAACCACATCTGGTCTGCACTTTCATGGTTAGCTCGGAACGAATGGAGGCTGTCTCTTAGGCACATGTCAAGTGAATTTTTATTTGCTTTCTTAAATAGATATATTTTGCGTTTATTTTTGGTGGGTTTTGTGTATTCAGTCTCGCTACAACCACCTTGTGGTCACTAATCCCCGTACTCATCATAATGTTCGTTATTTGCTCGGGATCATTTGTTGCCTAGATAAGGTGACCAAACGTCCCGGAAAAGCAGGATTGTCCCGGTTTTCATCCCTGTGTTCTGGTGTCCCGAAAATTTGTTTCGGGGCGCTCAAAAGTCCCGGTATTCAATTTTTAAATACACTTCGTGAAACTTTCTCAAATTTTTGGGATTTCGCTATATTAAAGGAAATACAACACAAGAAATTAATATATTTTAGCTTATTTGTCTTAAACCTCCATTGTCCCATACTAGTAATCACAGTATCAGTATTGATACACTCAGGCAATAATTTACTTTGAGCGGTACTTTGGCCAACAAGTAGTAAGTTGTATTATTGTAACAGAGCTATGAAACCGTCCGATTGTCGCGCCACTTACACATTCATTGTCAGAACAGTGTAGCAGTTGATGTTTTGTCAGACAAACTGCAATAGTTTTTTCTCATATTAGTGGTATTATTGCTGCAGTACTGTGAAACGCAATGCCGAAACGTGCCTGCAAGTTCAGTGACTGTTATTCCAAGGAATTGAATTTCATTAAGAAAGGTCGTTTTGATTACGGAGCAGAGTGTTCCGTATGTAACTGTTTTATTAGTATAAGTCATGGTGGACGTTCCGACATAGTTGATCACATCAGGTCAAAGAATCACATTAACAGATGCAGTGCACCGAGCTGCAGTAACACTCTACAAAATTATTTTGTGAAACCTCAGTCAAATGAAGGGACGAAAGTTCGAGCAGCCGAGCTTACACTAGCCTACCACACGGTAAAACATCACCAAACTTATAGATCTAGTGATTGTACTAATAAGCTTAACAGCATTATGTTTGATGATTCTTCCATTGCAAAAAAAGTTTAGTTCGGCAAGAACTTAAGTGTCAGACTTAGTGAAAGGAGTTATTGCTCCCCAGAGTGTAAAGGAAAGCCTTGAATACATCAAAAAGTCTTATTTCTACGGGATATCCACTGATTCCAGCAATCATAAGGCCACTAAAATATTTCCGTTTGTTGTTCAGTTTTTCGATATTAATCAGGGAATTCAGACCAAACTTTTGAAGGCGAGTTCCCTACCTAATGAATCATCTGACGAAATTTCAAGATTTTGTATGAATAGTATCGAAATGTTTGATCTTGAGAAAAATAAATGTGTAGCATTTTGTGGAGACAACACCAACACGAACTTTGGTGGTTTAAAAAGACAAGGCAAATGCAACGTATTTACCAAATTAAAGGCAACATTGCATGAAAATATTGAAGGCATAGGGTGCCCTGCACATGTTTTACACAATAGCGTGCAGACCTCTGCTGACAGTTTAAGCTGTGATGTTGGAACTATCGTCATGAAGGTATACTCACACTTTTACATATGTACTGTTAGAACAGAGAGGCTTAAGGAGTTCTGTGATTATGAGGGAACTGAATATATGAATGTAATGTGTCATTCGAAAACTTGCTGGTTATCACTGTTTCCAGCGGTCGAAAGAGTAATCCGCCTGTTTGAACCATTAAAAGATTTTTTCCTAAATGAAGACAAAGCCCCCAATATTGGTTCAGTTTTTCAGTAACCCTTTAGTGAAGCATACTTATGGTTCATTTACAGTCAGCTTAGCACTTTGCAAGGAAATTGAGGGAAGCACGAAAAGTGTAATAGAGGTAAGAGATGTTTTGAAAAATACTCTGAAAACTGTTACTAAGAGGAGAGAACAGCAGTTCATTTCTTTTAATGTTAAATCTGTCCTTAAAAGAGCAGAAGTATCAGCAGCAGAAGAAAGGAGTTTTAGAGAAAAAGTTAACAAGTTTTATGACATTTGTGTAGAATATCTCAGCAAGTGGAGCGCCTCATATTAACCCTTATCGCCTGTGTTTGATTGGATGTTACTGAAGAGAGTGGCAAAATGGGAAAGTGTTGAAGAGACAGTTTCTTATTTGAAAAGTAAAGAGATTGAAGTCGATGATTCCATTCTCTTTGATCAGTTCGGCATACTGACAAATTTTGTTGAAGAAAGTTTTCACAAGTGGAATGATGGAAAAAAAAACACCATTGAAATGTCATGAGAAGTGGGTGAGTTTTTTAGAAAGCTGTGACTGTCTTCAGCATTACTCTGAGTTGGTAATAATTGCAAGGTATTTATTTGCAACCCCAGCCCATAATGCCAATGTGGAAAGAATATTTTCGTTCATGAATATCCAGTGGACTGCTGAAAGAAACAGAATGGAGGTGGACTCTCCTGAAGCAATCCTGCAGATCCTGTACAAATACAAAATGGATTGTGCCGAGTTTTTTCACTGTGTCTCAAAGAACAAAGACATGATCAAGAAGGCTGGAGGCAGTGAAAAATAACCATTTCTCCAAGGACAGTCGATTCCATCTGCAAGTACTCAGTAATATTAAAGCTCATGTTAATATTAATTGATTAAAAGTTGAATGACTGTAAAATTTTGTAAAATCGTAATACATTTCTTTATTACTGTATGCGTTTATTAAATGTCATTAATTATACAGATAATCTAGCTTATATCAATCTTTACTATACTCTTATTAGTTACAATAATCGAGTTAACAATATGTATCAACAAAACATTAATATTTAAAATTAAGCAACCTGGCTACATGTGGAATGAGGTGTCCATTGGCACCCGGGTGAATGTGTCCCGGTTTTCACCGAAAATAATTTGGTCGCCCTATGCTGAGAGGTCGAGTATATTTTCGCACCCGTTTACACTTCGAGTGAGCTCCTGAGCTAAATCTTCAAAATAATTTTCGGAGAAACCATATAATACGATTTCGGACGATTTTTTATGCCTACCATCGACTTCAAACATATCTGAGGTGTGTGGATGAGGTACCTATTTGCAATTAAACTAAAATCTTCTTTGAACTGTTCAGCAACTGTTTCATCTGAGTCGGAAGGTCGGTAAAACGAACCAATTATTAATTTATTCTGGTTTTCAGGTATAACTCTACCCATACGAACTCAACAGTAACAGTCTACTACAATTTCGTTACAAGGAAGTCGTAAACAATCCCCTTGGGAGACTGACCGCATTTCCCTAGCATTCTACCAATGAACCGTAGTCTGCTACCTGTTTTACCTACGAGTGACCGTCTGTTACCAATCCATTTCATATCTCCACAAAGTGTGGTCACTTTTATTTTGCACAGCATTTTATTTGTTGATTTGAACGTTATATATAGACGCTGCAGATAACAGAAATAACTTACTTTCTTGAGCAGCAGTGAAGGACGCTATTGCGACGAATAAGAAGTGCGTCCCTAATTCGGAACGCAGACTTCGAAACTGGCCAGGCCATATGGTACTGGTGTACGCCAGTAACATGGTCACCTATGGGCAAGTGGTGAGTGTCCTATCTTCACTACTTAGTTCTCTAATTATCTGCTCTAATTTATTTTTGGTCAAGACTTTCAGAATAATGCCACACGGATCCCTGTCTCTGGCACCAGTTTCGATAGCACGATTCTCCTAAATTATACCTGAATAGGTGAAGTCACTCCCTGTAACGGTGTGCGGACATTTGCCACGAGTTTACCTGCTCCGAAGGGTTGGAGTTCCCCCCCCCCCCCCCCCTCTCCTCCTCCTCCTCCTCAACCACCGCCCGACCCGCGGTAAAGGTACTTGCTGAGCCTTTCTGATGGTTTACTTAACATAGGACCAGAATCTCTATGGATTTTCCGCCACATTTCTAGAGAGAGTTCCGTTGTGGAAACTATTAAATGCATCTCGCATTGAAATCCGCACCAAATTTCGAGCCTCAGTAAAACTTCGCCCATCTTGGAGATTTTGCGTTCGTCTAAATTATACATGCCTTTTTCGGTCCTCCAGCAGCAGCTGTCTGTCGTGTTTTGTGTACCGTGGGGAATCAGTTCCGTCTGTTATTAATTTATTTGGTATGAACCTCTTGAGTGCTGTTGATATTATTTCTTTGAACTTAAGCCACATATGGTCTTCACTTACGTAGTTTGGAAGGATTGGAGACTGTCTCTTAGAAAGACGTACACCGAATTTTTAGCTGCTTTTATAAATAGATATATTTCGCGTTTAGTTTTGGTGAAATTCTTTGTTACGAAATTGACTGCGACTGTGTGTTCACTAATCCCTGTATCCGCCGTGATGCTCAGGATAATTTTGGCGAAGAGGTCAAGTGTGTTTTAGTAACCATTTACATTTTGAATGGCCTCGTGAACTAATTATTCAAAATAAATTTTAAAAAAAGCATTTAGAACAATTACAAAAGTTGTTTTCTATCTACAATATGGTCTGAAAATATATTTTTGTCAACATACTGAAGTCACTGCCAACTATAATTGTAAGAGTAGGGTACCTATTTGCGATGGGACTCCAGTTTTCTTTGAAATGTTCAGCAACTGTTTCATCTGAGGCCCGGAGTCGGTAAAAGGAGCCAGTTATAATTTATTCCCGTTGTCAAATATAACCTCTGCCATACTAAGTCACAGGAACTATCTGCTTCAATGTCACTTGTGTGTTGGAACACACATTACATTATTTTTCCTGAAGTTGTACTTCTTGTTTCTGTTGTAGTGTAGATCATTACAATTACGTCTTTTCCCTCCAAAACCTCGGATGCTTGCTCTGTGACCCAGTAAATACCAGAGCTAAACAATGTAGAGCAACAACGTACGTTATAAGCATAGCATTCCGTATTACTTCATTTCCTTATTTCTAACATTTTGCAATTTTACGTCGACTTTAGATGACATGTCAATCATAGATGTTCTTATCTCTGTTTATGAACGTACTTTCAGTCATGTTTTGAACATTGTCCTGCTACACTTTATTAACTAATGTTTCGCTGCAAGTGATATCGGATTTTTGAGAATAAATTAATATGGAGTATGTCGTTCTTCTTTTCAAATATTCACATACCCATTTCTTCTTTGCATATTATCTTTTGGGCATGCAGTTGCAGTAATTACAGTAGGCACAAATGCAGTGATAAAAAAGAAATGATTCTCTTTACATCGTTCCTTTCTTGTTGCTCCCATGGCGATGGACTGTTTCTATCGCAATCAGTAAGCGTGAAAGGAAGCTACCGTACAGACAGAGGGATCGATGTTTATACTTGGCAGAACTAATTACATACTGACATAATCGTCGGAATTGCTTCCATTTCCAAAAAGTTATAAATATTTCGATTTCGGAAAAGAAGCTCTGCATTTGGCCAATAACTTGAAGAAGAAGGTCCCTTACGTACTGGTTGTATCGAGTAAGATGTGGAGACGGCGGTTTGAAAGCGGACAGAAGTAGTACGAGGAAGGGCGTTCCTTACCTGAGGGATCGCTACTCAAGCTACCTGGCGAAGGGCAAGTGTGGCAAATGTCCGGCATTCCCTGTAACTAAGGCATGATGGGAATACTAACGATATTCTGAAAGTTCTCGCTGAAGCATTCTACCACTACTAACCCAGGTGCTCTTTAAGCATCCGATTACCACAGCTGCTGTTCTTCGATGCTTAACTTCACCCACATTAAGTCACATTCGGAATCCGTGATAACGTCGCTAGATATTATCGAGTTCTTTATTGCAATAAATACGTTGCTACCATTGGCGACTAACCTATCTTTACAATAAATATTCCAATCTGAACTAAGGATTTCGTTGCTATTCACTTCCGGTTCCAACAAACTTTCTGTTCCTAATACTTTCTGGGCATTATAACCTTCAATAAGCGGTAGTGACTTTGGGGACTTCCCTTGGACCTTCTGCATTTTATTAATATCATATTAGTATTTTCTCCGAGAACACTGCGGCTGATGTTAATTCGATTTTTGCAGGCAATTCGTCTCTCATCCCAAGGGGATGGAGTTCTCTAACCTAAAAAGAAACCATGTGCACGCCACATATCTTATAACATATTACCTCGGGAGTTTAAACGATTAAAAAACTTCAGCTAAAAACTCGTAGAAATTGGAAATTTGATGAAGAATATAAGATTTTTCTTCACCACGAGGATTTGCTTTTGACAACGACTGAGTTTTTGCAAAGGGTTTGTTGTACTCCGCTCACGAAAACAGAGCATTATGTGCAAAAAAGTTTAAGGTTAGTTAGTGCACAGCGACAAATTTCGCAGATTTCAAATACTGTTGCTCCTGGCTTAAAATTATTCAAAGATGTTGGTTCAACTTGTTCTGATGCCTCATTATTTAAGTTTCCGTAAGCGAGCCCACGCCGCCCGGTGTGGCCGAGCGGTTCTAGGCGCTTCAGTCTGAAGCCGCGCGACCGCTACGGTCGCAGGTTCGAATCCTACTTCGGGTATGGATATATGTGATGTCCTTAGGTTAGATAGGTATAAGTAGTTCTAAGTTCTAGGGGACTGATGACCTCAGATGTTAAGTCCCATAGTGCTCAGAGCCATTTGAACCATTTCAAGTGAGCCCACAAGACGTAAACATTGCCAGATGAGCAGGCAGATTATTGTCGGTGGCTTATATTCTCTCGAACAGCACAGCTGCCAAAACTACTATGATTTCACTGATTTGCGTGACTAATAAAAGCAAAAGATGTGCATTTCGAACCATGCCTAAAAATGGCGACTTCACACTTTGATTCCACCTTATTGGCATGTGAAAAAGAAAGCATTTGAGTTTATTGTTTCAGATTGGTTGAAACTGCATGAACGTTAAAAAACGAAAAGGGCATACGGGCAATGTCAGAGAGTTGGAAAGACACCGCTCTTTCCTGAGGAAATAAAGAGCGAATCAATAGTATTTTTTTAGGATGATAAATTCTTTTCACTTTGTATAAAGAATTGTGTACTGTTAGAATTGTCGATTAAAAATTTAAAGGCAGAAGAAATTACTCTTCGCCAATTCAAAAGAAGTGTTTCTTTTATAGCATAACAAGCTTGCTGCAGAAATAGGATTTCCAAAATTTAGTAACTTAAAACCAAAATTGCGTGGCACTGTTTGCTCTGCTGGAATGCATCCATCTGTGAGTGCATTGTTTCATCAACATGTATAACTTTCTCTTTGTTAGCGCTACTCAAGAAGACTATATAGGTAGAACTGCAGATCTTTCAATCTACAATGTCGTGTCAAAGCAACAAACTCAATACCTAAGAGAGGTGTAAGAAAAACCCGAAACATGGAGAGATAGTGAGACTAGAGGATTTTGCAGAAATTATTTATTTGCTTCCAGAAGTACAGCTGTGAGGACCGGGCGTGAGTCGTGCTTCGGTGGCTCAGATGGTAGTTAGCCGGCACGGTAGCTCAGCGTGTTCGGTCAGAGGGTTAAGCTACCCTCTGGAACAAAAGAAACTGAGTGAACGAATCAATGAACAACCTAAGCGGGTGTCACTGGACGTCCGCCACTAAAAAATTCAACGAACAACGTAGAATAAAATGAAATAAAAAAAAGAAGCGTGTTCGGTCAGAGGGTTAGATGCCCTCTGCAACAAAAAAAAAAAAAAAAAAAACTCAGTTAATCGATTAACAACGAACTTCAACGGATGTATTATGACGTCTGCCCCAAGCAGATGAAGCAAACAAAATGAGATTAAAAAAAAAATCATGGTAGAGCACTTGCCCGCGAAAGGCAAAGGTCCCGAGTTCGAGTCTCGGTCGGGCACACAGTTCTAATTTGCCAGGAAGTTTTATTTATTTGTCGCTGTTCAGGTTTTCACTTGGAGAACAACTAGGAAACTGTTCATCCGGATATGTGAAAATCGCACCCAGTGAAAATCGCACCTATCCAGAAATCTGTGAAATTCGCACACAGTTTTGCTGGAAATGTCATCAAAAGTATCCGGACACCTGGCCGAAAATGACTTGCAAGTTCGTGGCGTCCTCCATCGGTAATGCTTGAATTCAATATAATGCTGCCCCACCCTTAGCCTTGACGATAGCTTCCACTGCCGCAGACACACGTCCAATCAGGTGCTGGAAGGTTTCTTGGGAACTGACAGCCCATTCAGCCCATTCTTCACGGAGTGCTGTGCTGAGAAGAGGTATCGATGTCGGTAGGTGGGGCCTGGCACGAAGTCGTCGTTCCAGAACACCCCAAAGGTGTTCTATAGGATTCAGGTCAGGACTCTGTGCAGGATAGTCCACTACAGGGTTGGTTTTGTCGTGTAACAACTTCGCCACAGGCCTGCATTGTGAACAGGTGCTCGATCGTGTCGAAAGATGCAATCGCCATCTCCGAATTGCTCTTCAACAGTGGGAAGCAAGAAGGTTCTTAAAACATCAAGTTAGGTCTGTGCTGTGGTAGTGCCACGCAAAACAACACCATAACACCACTGCCTCTGAATTTTACTGTTGGCACTACACACGCTGGCAGATGACGTTCACCGGGCATCCACCATACCCATCCCTGCCATCGGATCGCCACATTGTGTACCGTGACTCGTCACTTCACACAAGGTTTTTCCACTGTTCAATCGTCCAATGTTTACACACCTTACACCAAGCGAGGCGTGATGTGTGGCTCGTGGGCAGCCACTCGACCATGAAATCCAAGTTTTCTCACCTCCCGCCTAACTGTTATAGTACTTGCAGTGCATCCTGATGCAGTTTGGAATTCCTGTATGATGGCCTGTATACATGTCTGCTAATATACATTACGACCCGCTTCAACTGGCGGTGGTCTCTGTTAGTCAACAGACGAGGTCGGCATGTACGTTTTTGTGTTGTGCGTGTCCCTTCACATTTCCACTTCACTATCACATCGGAAACAGAGGGCATAGGGATGTTTAGGAGTTTGGAAATCTCGTGCACAGACGTATGACACAAGTGACACTCAATCATCTGACCACGTTCGAGGTCCGTGAGTTCCACGGAGCGCCCCATTCTGCTCTTTCACGATGTCAAATGACTACTGAGGTCGCTTATTTGGAGTACCTGGCAGTGGGTGGCAGCGCAATGCATCGGAATATGAAAAACGCATGTTTTAGGGGGTGTCCCGATACTTTTGATCACATAGTGTACATGCTCAACGGCAGAGCTTACTTATGCCCCCGGGAGTTGTCATTCACGGGAAACGATCCCTGTGCGGCACGGCCCACCTGCACTCGGGAAAAAAATGTTCAAATGTGTGTGAAATCTTATGGGACTCAACTGCTAAGGTCATCAGTCACTAAGCTTACACACTACTTAACCTAAATTATCCTAAGGACAAACACACACACCCATGCTCGAGGGAGGACTCGAACCTCCGCCGGGACCAGCCACACTGTCCATGACTGCAGTACCCTAGACCGCTCAGCGCACTCGGGAAGTCCTCGTCCACTCAAGTGACTGATCGCTTGGCTAGCCACTGTCAGTGTGAGTCTACAGAGTATTCAGCTCGTTGGCCTTGTGTCTCTGTGTGCTTTTACGTTCGAGAGAAGAATGCTGAAGATTAGATGGGTAGATCACATAACTAATGAGGAGGTATTGAACAGAATTGGGAAGAAGAGGAGTTTGTGGCACAACTTGACTAGAAGAAGGGATTGGTTGGTAAGTGTTCTGAGGCATCAAGGGATCACCAATTTAGTACTGGAGGGCAGCGTGGAGGGTAAAAATCGTAGAGGGAGACCAAGAGACGAATACACTAAGCAGATTCAGAAGGATGTAGGCTGCAGTAGGTACTGGGAGATGAAGAAGCTTGCACAGGATAGAGTAGCATGCAGAGGTGCATCAGACCAGTCTCAGGACTGAACACAACAACAACAACAACAACAACAAGGAACTTTCAACCACCACCCACGGTAAACCATGTGCCCACTATGATGGTTACTCGTACATCGTAAAGAGAACCAAAGCAGATCGGACTGTGATACGGCGCTGTTCGAAACATATAACAACATATTGCCGAGGAATGCTTAAGACCAAAGACTGTATCGTGCTTAGTTCAAACGTTCATCAATGTGGGACACCGGATGACGATCGCTTAGAAGTAAATAAGACGGTGAACCAGGCGAAGAAGAGATGCCGAGAGGAAAAGACTTCGATTTCTAAAATATAAACCGAAGCGTTAGGCGACTCTCACAGTTAAGGGTATGATTCTGTTACCAAAATGCCAGAACAGCAAGCGATGAAGAGGATATTATATATGCACAGGGCCAAATCTCACGGCAATCAGAAGGAGCCAGAAACAGAACAAGAAGTTGATCTTCAGGCAGAGTTACTAACCATGAATGACGGCAGCAGTTTTCTCTTCGGTGATGACAGCTTTCGAGATAGAACCATAGTTTTAGGCGGAAAAGCAGGAAGAAACTTCAAATGCTTTAGCAAGCAATTTTCACAAATATAGCCTATATTCAAAGTACGGAACAAGCATCTATACGTGGCTTTTGCATTTTTACCAAACAAAAGAAAACAAACATATATATGTCTTTTCCGCAATATTATGGATAATGGTTCAAATGGCTCTGAGCACTATGGAACTTAACATCTGTGGTCATCAGTCCCCTAGAACTTAGAACTACTTAAACCTAACTAACCTAAAGACATCACACACATCCATGCCCGAGGCAGGATTCGAACCTGCGACCGTAGCAGTCGCGTGGTTCCGGACTGAGCGCCTGAACCGCGAGACCACCGCGGCCGGCTATGGATAATGTATCAGAATGGAATCCTAATCATGTCACCGTCGATTTCGAATCAGCTGCATTTCTGCTCTAATAGTTGTGATCCCATCGGTTCAGGTGCATGGCTGCCATTCCCATATGAAGAAATCTCTCTGGAGGAAAGTGCAAGAGTTGGGACTTACTTACGAATACAGAGAAATCGAAGAAGCAAGGCTGCAAATTCGCATGTGTGCTTCTCTGGTGTTCCTTCGACCTGAAGATGTCTTCGATGGCTGGCTCGTGATACATTCACAAGCACCGGATATCGCCAAGTTTTCTCAGTTTTTCGACTATTTTGTAGATAGATGGTTGGAAAATGACGAAAACCTGATCAGCCTTGGAACTGCAACATACGGCGCCATCGTACCACCAATGCTGTAGAAGGTTGGCGCAACAAAATTAATAATCTTATCGGAAAACCGAAGCCTAAAATCAAAGACATGATCGAGTGTATGAAGACAGAAGCAGAGAACTCAGTATGTGCATTAATGAGGTCAGAATGAAGTATGGAAGGCAAACGAAAGAAAACAACTTATACGAAACTTGATGAAAGGCTGAAAGAAGTAGTAGAAAAGTATGAAGAGGATGGTGACATCAGGGCTTGTTTGAAAGTAGAAGTGGTTAAATCTTTAAATTCTGTGTTTGTACTCGTGATGGCTGGGTGTTGTGTGCTGTCCTTAGGTTAGTTAGGTTTAAGTAGTTCTAAGTTGTAGGGGACTGATGACCATAGATGTTAAGTCCCATAGTGCTCAGAGCCAGTTGAACCAGTTCTGTGTTAGTAAATTGGTTTATCTGTTTTCAGTTGTAGTTCAAATGGTTCTGAGCACTGTGGGACTTAACTTCTGAGGTCATCAGTCCACTAGAACTTAGAACTACTTAAACCTAACTAACCTAAGGACCAGATTAGAGACAGAAGTGATGACACTTTCTGCAGAAGCTGACCATCATTTTGCAGGACAATGCTCAGTCATGTACAGTGCAAGCTGTTATTGATTTGGCCGGCCGCGGTGGTGAGCGGTTCTAGGCGCTATAGTCTGGAACCGCGCGACCGCTACGGTCGCAGGTTCGAATCCTGTCTCGGGCATGGATGTGTGTGATGTCCTTACGTTAGTTATGTTTAAGTAGTTCTACGTTCTTGGGGACTGATGACCTCAAAGTTAAATCCCATAGTGCTCAGAGCCATTTGAACCATTTTTGTTACTGATTTGTTTGACTGATGGGGCTGCTAAGTGCTACACCACCTACTACACTCCCCTGACTTAAGCCATCGTGAGTTCAACTCGATCTCTAAACTGAAGGAAACACTTGACGGCATACGCTTCAGAACTGCTATAAATTCGTCGGGCAATAGACCGCGCCCCTCTAACTCTCAACACAACTGGCACTGCCAAGCGTATCCTGCGACTTCCACACCGCTGGAAATGGGTTATACACAATGCTGGTGACTACATTGAAGGTCAGTAAAGCTTTGAAACACGTATCTATTTTGCACGAGCTGTAAATAAATAGTTACCACTATTAGAGTTCCAATCCTCGTAGAACTGTCCACACCAAACACATCCTCAATACAAAATACGTAAATAGCAACCACGTAACCATATTATTTATGATACCTTTATTATCTACAATCAACGCAGCCACTCGTAACAGATTTAGTTCTGTCTAAGGAGCAGATGGCGAAAATGGGCGAAGTCCGAAACTAGTCAACCAGCAATAGATAATTAATTAGCAACTTTGTTGTAAATGTTTAAAAAGTCTTTTCTTCTACATTTTTCAGCTGCCAGACGCGATGCACTGAAAAATTTTATATCTTTAAAGTTCATTTCTCATCCTTATGCTTCTTGGTACAATGCATTTGCAATGTTTTAGTGGAAGGGCTCAAAGAATTTATTAAAGTAGTAGACCAGAGTTATACGGGGGGCAACGTAAGGTATACAACTATCGCAATAAATTAATAACTGTTGGCAAATTTATGCCCATTTACAACAAGTGGTGAAGCTTCAGAAAAGTTCAGGCGTCTTAATAACCGATTTAGAATAAAATTTCTGTTCAGTACTGCAGATCTTCTAAATCGATAGCAGCGAGAACGAGCTCTTTCAGAATTCGCCGTTTGTATACATTACTTCCTGTTTCTTTCTCTCTAGTTGTAGAGGTATTTACACCACTGGCCGTTAAAATTGCTACCAAGAAGAAATGAACATGATAAACGGGTATTCATTGGACCAATATATTGTACTAGAACTGATATGTCATTGCATTTTCACGCAATTTGGTTGCATAGATCCTGAGAAATCAGTACCTAGAACAACCAGCTCTGGCTATAATAACGGCCTTGATACGCCTGGGCATTGAGTCAAACAGAGCTTGGATGACGTGTACAGGTACAGCTGCCCATGCAGCTTCAACACGATACCACAGTTCAGCAAGAGTACTGAGTGGGGTATTGTCACGAGCCAGTTGCTCGGCCACTATTGACCAGATTTTTTCAGTTGGTGAGAGATCTGGAGAATGTGCTGGCCAGGGCAGCAGTCGAATATTTTCTGTATCCAGAAAGGCCCGTACAGGACCTGCAACATGCGGTCGTGCATTATCCTGCTGAAATGTAGGGTTTCGCAGGTATCGAATGGAGGGTAGAGCCACGGGTCGTAACATATCTGAAATATAACGTCCACTGTTCAAACTGCCATCAATGCGAACAGGAGGTGACCGAGACGTGTAGCCAATGGCACCCCATACCATTACGCCGGGTGATACGCCAGTATGGCGATGACGAATACATGCTTCCAATGTGCGTTCACTGCGATGTCGCCAAACACGGATGCGACCATCATGATGCTGTAAACAGAACCTGGATTCATCCTAAAAATGACGTTTTGGCATTCGTGCACCCAGGTTCGTCGTTGAGTACACCATCGCCGGCGCTCCTGTCTGTGATGCAGCGTCAAGGGTAGCCGCAGACATAGGCTCCAAGCTGATAGTCCATGCTACTGCAAATGTCTTCGAACTGTCCGTGCAGATGGTTGTTGTCTTGCAAACGTCCCCATCTGTTGAGTCAGGGATCGAGACGTGGCTGCACGATCCGTTACAGCCATGCTTATAAGATGCCTGTCATCTCGACTGCTAGTGATACGAGACCGTTGGGATCCAGCACGGCGTTCCGTATTACCCTCCTGAACCCACCGATTCCATATTCTGCTTACAGTCGTTGGATCTCGACCAACGCGAACAGCATGTCGCGATACGATAAACCTCAATCGCGATAGGCTACAATCCGACCTTTACCAAAGTCGGAAACGTGATGGTACGCATTTTTCCTCCTTACACGAAGCATCACAACAACGTTTCACCAGACAACGCTGGTCAACTGCTGTTTGTGTATGCGAAATAGGTTGGAAACTTCCTCATGTCAGCACGTTGTAGGTGTCGCCACCGGCGCCAACCTTGTGTGATTGCTCTGAAAAGCTTATCATTTGCGTATCACAGCATCTTCTTCCTGTCGGTTAAATTTCACGTCTGTAGCACGTCATCTTCGTTGTGTAGCAATTTTAATGACCAGTAGTGTATCACGTTCATGGATTTCTCGTTGGTTGTCTCGTTTTCCCAATTTTACATACTTCTAGCTGCTGCTGTATTCTTGGAACGGTGTTTCGTGTAATTCATTAGACGAACCTAATCTCCAAGAACGAAATTATGCTGTTTCACGTGGCTTGACACACCAGCACTGTCGGCTGAGGGAGAAGAATCGAGGCTAAGAGTGAAAGGCAAACACGTACAGACAAGAACTAAGACGGATATCGCCTGGGCACTGACGCCTTGCAGCAATGTTGCTGGAACACTATTGCGGCCACGCACTGCCGTAAAATAAGGCCTTCGGCTATCCTAGTTACGATTCTACCTGCCGAGCGGAGATTGGACGGAGAGTTTAAGGGGCCTTTCCTCGACATTTTCTGGGTGCGAATTTGACTGGTTGCGAATTTCAGGACACCGTTTATCCTGATACCTTGTCAGAAATGAACAGTAGCAGCGGAAAAACTTGTCTGCAGCCGAGTACAGGAATTTGAAGTTTTTTTTAAAATTTGTGCCATCATTTTGAAGATTTTAGAATTCGAGATGAGTGGGTTCATTTTCGAACCGGCTACGGGAAATCACTGTTTAGTAGTTGTGGTGCCACAGCAGAGTGATTGGCTACTTCAGCAAGTCTGTAGCGACAAAAAAAGAATTGAATTATCACACCATGTGACCTGCACAAATTTTATGACGATATTTTGAGAGATATTAAATTCGTATTTGTTGAAAATTCTAAAACTGAACGTCACTGACCTGCTCAAGAAGAACGGTTTGCATTCGCTTCCTCCACTAATTGAACAAGGAAAAACCATCAGCTTATTCTTGTCGATTTACTCAGGAGTCACGTGTGTAGAGTTCCAGATGTCTCGAGTGCATTTATAGCGGAGCTTTGTATTTCCAACTCTTGCGCTCGCACAACACGTAGCTGTGAACTTACAGCTGGGTCAGAATGTTGCTTGCATTCACGATGAAGGGTCGGTAATGTGTGAGAAAATTCAGTTGCGCAGACTGTGTACTAATAAATTTTATGCATCCTTGTGGATCATCACGTTCTGCCAGTGTCCTTTGAGAATAGATTTGTCCCGCATTCCTGACCAGGATCTTTTGGTAACTTTTACTGAAGCGGCTAGTACCTCTATGGGCCGTGAGATACTTTGCTCAAAATTTGGGCAGCAATTTAAATTTGTGGCAATGATAAGTTTATTTTTGTGATATAGTCAGGTAGACAGGGAAGTAGTAAGAGACGCATCAGAGGCTTGGAGGCCTCGGTTTCAAAATCAACTGCAAGCTTCAGAGCCTCAGAAAAGTGCGCCACTCATGACTATACTTACTTAGGTAACAAGCTTCGTGATGGGGAAGACAAGTTTCAAAACCTGATACTGACCATCGCAAGCTTATTTTCCATCCACAGACACAGTCCAATATCGAGCTCACGATGGCAATTTGGTAGTCATTACGTTTTGTCATTTAAAGGCTATTCCCCAAGCGTCCTCAAAAAACCAAGTTCACATTCTTGTAGAAAAAAATTAGCCGATATAAATTATAATTAAAATTAAAAATAGTGAAGATGTCTCTTTTGAGATATGGAACTTCGAAAATGAATAGAATTTGGTGGTAAACATTTTGAAACGCATGATACTTTAAAGTTTCTCTGAAACTAAGTGACTTTAATATCTAAGGCATGTTTGCTTTCCTAACCGATAATTACTTTAGATTATTACAAAAGGAGCAATTTGTAAGTTGGTTACTGCACATAGCAGTGAGATCGGTAGCAAATTTCACATAACTCTCATAAATAACAAAAAGTTCAGCATGTCATGCACGATATCTTACCACCATCACGTGGATGAGTGCAACATCTCAAGTATTTAAGAGGTAAATATATGTGAAATTAAGTATGGGAAATGTTGGAAACTAAATACCTATTTTCAACAAAAACTGAGATGCTAAGGTGAGGAGACATTATTCTACCCATCTTTGCTTCAAATAAACATCAGTACAACGTTTCTCCAAAACCGAAATTTGAGAACAGATTAGATTAGATTCAGCCTTCGCTCCATAAAAAAGCACTCCGTGTTCAGGCCACGAGTGGCCTACCGTGACCATCCGACCGCCGTGTCATCCTCACGGGAGGAAGCGAGACATCAGCACACCGCTCTCCCGAACGTTATGATGGTATTCATGACCGAAGCCGCAACTATTCTGTCGAGTAGCTCCTCGATTGGCATCACGAGGCGGAGTGCACCCCGAAAAATGGCAACAGCGCATGGCGGCTACATGGTCACCGATCCAAGTGCCGACCACGCCCAACAGAGCTTAACTTTGGTGATCTCACGGGAACCGGCGTATCCACTGCGGCAAGGCCGTTGCGTCAGGTTTTGTTCCGAAGATTCAATAAATGATATGATTCTCGTGGGTGTGGAACATGTCAGAAAGTACAACACTAAAAAAAATAAAACATTTGAATATAATACTATCCTTTTCATTTTTAAGGAGATTGTCGAAATATGTGAATACATTGCGGTAAAATGGAACAACTGATATTCACAGAATTTAAAATGCTCTCAGAATGAAGCAATGTTATGCAGTGTAAATACATTTATCATACATAAAATGATTAATCTTGACTATTGTGACCAAGTGTCAAAACTGAAATCTAACAGACTTGTTTAGTTAAGATGGCTTAAAAGTTTCTGTTTAAATATTCATCTATAGAGTAGAAGGAGTTGCCTATCAAAAAGTCTTTCAGACTCTGTTTACACTGTGCTTTACCTGAAACCAAGCTTTTAATGATTACTGGCAATTTATTGAAAATGTGTGTTCCTGAATATTGGACCGCTTTTTGGACCAAGGTAAGCGATTTTAGGTCTTCGTGTGGATTGTTCTTATTCCTAGTATCGATTCAATGTATTGAGCTATTGGTTGGAAACAGAGATGAATTACTTGCAACAAATTTCATTAAGGAATAAATATACTGAGAAGCAGTGGTTAGAATACAAAGATCTTTGAATAGGTTTCTACATGATGTTCTTGAATTTACACCACAAATGAGTCTTACTACACGCTTCTGCACCCTAAAAACTGTTTCTCAGTTTGATGGGTTGCCCCAGAATATGAACGCATATGACAAAATAGAATGAATGTAAGCAAAGCATGCAAGTTTTTTTTATATTTACATGTCCAACATCTGACATCATTCTCACTGCAAATACAGACTTGTTTAGGTTCAAAAGTAATTTTGTGGAAAGCCCTCCCAAACTGAATTTATTATCAAGTTCTAACCCCAGAAATTTTCACTGTCAGCCTCTTAGATCTGCTGGTCTTCATATGTTACACACATGCTGAAAGGAAATCTCTTACATGTTCTGAACTGTATATTGTGGGTCTTCTCGAAATTTAATGACAGTGAAATAGTTTCAAAACACTTATTAATGTCAATGAATATTGATTAGCACCTATTTATAAATCTGTACTAAACTAGCTACTTATTATAACGTTTGTATCATTTGCAAACAAAACAAACATAGCATCCGGCAACGTAACAATTCAGAGATGCTTAATGTACACAAGATGGATCCAAGACGGAGCCTTGAGGAAAACCACACGTCATTAATTCCCAGTCAGAAGAAGACTGACTGCTTACTGCACAGGTATTTCGCAATGACACCCTTTATTTCCTGTTAGATAGATAAGACAAACCATTTTGCAGCATTTTCAGTGACACCACAATATTCTAATTTACTTAAGAGAATGCCGTGGTTCACACAGTCAAAGGCTTTTGACAGGTCACAGAAAATGCCAGTAGCCTCTAACTATTATTATTGTCTGTCATTATTATTATCTATTATCTACTATTATCAAATGAGTTAAGTACATTCTCACTATAGGCCTAAGTGTAAATATCTTTCTATATATCAGAACCCTTGAGAAATCCAAACTGTGGCTTGGACAGTATATTATTTGCAATCAGATGCTTAAGGAGACGCCTGAACACAACATTTTCAAATATTTTTGTGAAAGCCGGCAAAGTGAAGTGAAGCGTAAAAAAATCTACTTTGGGTATCGGTATGATATCAAACCTGAACTTACGTTAAAAAATAAAAAAAAACGGTAATTTCCAAGAACGTTTGCCTGTCGAAGCCGCGGGCTGCAAACGATATATATTGAACGTGCGATTCTAAATCGATCACGCGACTGTGGTGGCGGGCGTTATGATAAATTATTCGTGAGATGCTAGGAAAACCCAAACGATTTATGACGGTAGTGAGTGAGATGTCTGGTATTGGAGACGTTTCTTACGCCGATTGCCTCACGTGGAAGAATATAGTTCCATGCTTGTATAGTATAGAAAACTGTATGCATTTTTGTCGGAAATGTGACACTCCACCCATATTTTTGCGTGACATCGGCAGAGTCTACAGAGGTTAATGCAAGAAGGGGATGCTTCCGTAGCATACACATCAAACGGACTTTCACATGACGACAACGACGACGAGTGAGGTACGTCGTTTCCTTCGTAATTACAACTGTTTTAGTTACGCTTTTCTTTGGTCGTTCCTGTAGTGACCACTATAAACATGATCATAACGCGCGCCACCACAGTCGCGTAATCGATTTCGAATCGCACGTTCGATATCTATTTTTTGGAGCCCGCGGCTTCGATAAGCGAACATTCTTGGAAAGAATTAGATATTAGTTTGAAAAATTGTAACATTAAGACAACAGATAACTGAATTGGGAGCCAATAAATCTCAACTAAAACTTAGAGAACTGAATGTAATTCGCAGGATGACAACTTTGGAAGTATCTTCAGAGTATCAATTTATCAGTGATTATCTCGAAAGGCAATCCAGTGATGTAATTATGTATGAAGCGGTAAATAAAAGTTACCAAGGCGTAAGACACTGCTCACTTACGAAAACTGAGCACTGAGAAAAGTGCTACTTGGGATATGTCTTAAAAACACCTTGGCATCGAACAGAAAGTGATCGAACTATGAATGAACTATTATGTTACAGGTAGTGGGTATGAGCTTACACAGGTTCACCGTCTGTATTGTATAAGGTGCATATAATTCTTCGCTACTCAGTAACTGTAAATGTAAACTTCTGTAACAATACTGAGCCATGCGTCCTCTTACTGCAGAGACTTACTTGCGGTATATGAGGCCACAAGAGTTATCGTCCCATGCCCACACACCCGCCGGGTTGATCGACACCTTTTTGGAGCTTCTGGTGGACATCGTTGTAAGCAGAACTACGTTAAAAGTGTAAATAAATACATAAAAAAACTAAGCCCACTACATATGGGGCTCAATAAACGGCAAACAACAAAATACTGTCGCCTACAAAAATATCGTCTTTGACACAGCGCATGTTTTCTCATTTATAACCAGAGACATAAATTAATGTGAAATAAATGTAAAAAAAGCCAAATGTTATTGATTCCGTGATATAAACTACAACTTATTCAAGAATAAATACTTTCGATAATCTGTATGATTGCCACTTACTCTACTGAAAGCAAGAGAATATAAACAAATATTTCATACCTCAGCATCATATATTTCTGTTGTTACCTGTTCTTTCACTGCAACGTAAAAAAATTTTTATGATGTCTAACAATTTGCCTATTCTTCCGGTTGTCCTACTAACTTTCTAATACATGAATATTTTTGTAAATGAAATTGCTTTTGCTTCAGAAGCAAATATGTTGGAGCGAATATGTTGCCGTTTGTGGTTCAGATTTAACAATTGTCGTGGATTTGGTTTCTTCTGTGTTGGGAAACAGTTTTATTTCCTTCGACATTTTATTTTCGCGTATGTGAGGTTTCTGATTCAGCTACAACTATAGTGGCTTATATTGTACGTTAGTTTGTGGACGTATTACATTCCGTACAAGTTTCCAATGTTCCACATTCACTAATTTGATGAAAGCTTAGCGAAAAAAACTTCGCGTTGTTGGGTACATATACGCCATCTTTCTACAGAAGGTCACGTCTTCTGGTGCTTACTAGAAAATTTTTGTTATGAAAGGAGGGTGACATTCTTCAGTAAATATCTGTAGGTTACAAGAGAATCAGAGATGATAGATGAACTCCAGTGGAAAACTCTGCAGGAGAGACGCTCAGTAGCTCGGTACGGGCTTTTGTTAAAGTTTCGAGAACATACTTTCACCGAAGAGTCAAGCAGTATATTGCTCCCTCCTATGTATATCTCGCGAAGAGACCATGAGGATAAAATCAGAGAGATTAGAGCCCACACAGAGGCATACCGACAATCCTTTCCACGAAAAATACGAGACTGGAATAGAAGGGAGAACCGATAGAGGTACTCAGGGTACCCTCCGCCACACACCTCTTGCGGAGTGTGGATGTAGATGTAGAAGTGACGCCCGCTAGCCGCTTAGCGCGCTGCTGTCACGGTGGGTAACAAAAAATAGTGCCGCGACTCTTACATCACCTCACGGTCGCTTGCAGAGTGTAGATGTAGATGTGGATCTAACTGTAGACTGTGGTATTGTCTGGGCAGAACGAAAGTACGTACTGTAAATAAGTGGTGGCTCCTCTTACGGATAATTCCTAAACTAGTCGCAGATGATGTGTCTTTTGCGGAAAATAAATGAATTAAATGAGATTTAGAATGAATTTTTCTCTCTGTAGTCGAGTATGTGCTGACAGGTAGGCTGACCAGACGTTCCGGTTTTGCCGGTAAAGTCGCAGTTTTCACATAAACGTCTTGCTGTCCAGAGTAAATCATTGGGGACACTTAGCTGTCCTGGTTTTTAATCGAGAAATAAAATGCGTGCAGTAATACTTTTAACTTAAAACTAAATATTTATGAAAAACAAGTTTTCTTGAAGTAGAACGCTATAAAAATATGTTTTCACAGTATATAGACCTACCGCATTTGGTAAACTCGTCTTATGGATAAAGAAAGAGTAAGAGATATGTTGAAAAGCAAAGTAGGTGTACCTATCCCCACCTCTAACTTGCAGACCTTCCACTTTATTGCGCTCTGGAAAAGTGAAACCAAAACCAAAGGAGGTATGAAGGAACGCTACTTAAATTACTTCTCGTAACGGGCAGCCATGAAAGTTAATTTCGTGATGAATGTGAGCGACGTGCTTGCGTAAGCTGTGCTTATTAAGTATTGTTTGTCACGTGTGCACGCTTGCCCTAACAGTCTGAAACCTTACATTTTAAAACGAAATATTTAATTTGTATCTGATTGCCTGATTAGTACTATTACATAGCTTTTGGGTTTAACTAATTGTACGTAAGTACTTAGTGAGTGGCGAAACATTGCAGAAAATATATGCAAGCTTTTCCAATAAAAAGTATGTAGATCAGTCTTTTTTATTTCTGATGAGAAGAATTTTATTTGTGTAACGTACTCACATTTTCCTTTCCAATACACAAAATGGAGATACGTTCTTCCTGCGATTTAAAAATACCACGATAAATGACAAGAAAGGTAAGAGTAAGTCTAGTAATGAAGTTTTGGGCATAAAGACAAGAGTTCCGGTTTTTTTTATCTCTGTAATGTGAGCAGCCTACTGATAGGAAACTTCCTGGAATATTAAAAACTGTGCGCCGGACCGAGACTCGAACTTTAAAAGGGATTTGTTCGTGGATTTATTGGATATTATTTCGTAAAATATATAATATTTTGAGTTGCAGTGATACGTCACTACGTAGCGTGTAGGATGAGTTGTTTTCTTCTTCTCTGGGTTGGTGCCAAAAAGCACATCTTAAATTTCCACGTGTGATACGAGCATCTCTGATACTTACAGCCCTGAGTGTCACAAACTTTTCGCGGTTCTTTGAAAATGTGTCACAATTTCCGAGGTAATGGCTAGGTTGGCATCTAAGTTTGCCGCTTCTTTCAGAATAAGTGAGTGATTTGCGATGTGGTGATTAGGTTGAAACCTAAGAGCACATCTTAAATTTATTTGCACATTCGGCGCCATCACGCCATACATATTTATATTTCACTGTGCCGCCATGCCTCTTGCTAGTGGTGACGTCACAATAACGTATATGGAATTCACAATTATTTTATTATTTGTCTAGATCGCAAATTCATACAGCGATATGACCGGTTCCGATTGAAGTAGCAATCAACTTAAAACACAAAATAGACAGAAAAATGTGTACGTAAAAATAAGTATGATACAAAACTAAAAGAAAGTGACAAAGAACATACCATAAGACTAGAGTTCTCGTAACTTGTCAAAAGCTGTACAATCAAGTACTGGGACATTAAAACTACTGTGTGTTCTCTAACGCCGCTGTTTCAGATGGAGGCAAACGTATATCTGCTAGAGAGCACCAATGTGAGCACAAAAAAAGAATAAATTTATCATCCTAAAATAAAATTAATCAAAATACGGTAGAGGAAAAATGTTGGCAGTAAGGTTGTTGATAAACTATCAATAAATCGATATACCCGTCTTTCTCAGAAACATATCGATAGATGTCGACAACATCTCTTTCACTGACATATTGATATCGATGTAGCAATATCGAGGGGCCATACCTTTGTTTTATATTATATTTTTTTCGATAAATATTTTAAGCTGTAGTAAAAAAAATTTAATTTTAGTTTGTGAAGGAGTCTTATTACTTTTTGAGTTTTCAGCACATTCACTCTTTCTCTTTCACCGTGTGGAGCAAGTATAGACGGCACTAAGAAGACGTCAGATAAGTCCGATAGCACTGGGAGTGTGAATGGAATAACACAATTTCCTATGTGAAGAAATTGCACACCAGTTGCGTTAAAAAAAGTTTTTAACGAAACTTATGTGCTACTTCTTAGCCGGACGGAATGACCGAGCGGTTTTAGGCGCTACAGTCGGGAACCGCGCGAACGCTACGGTCGCAGGTTCGAATCCTGCCTCGGGCATGGATGTGTGTGACGTCGTTAGGTTAGTTAGGTTTAAGTAGTTTTAAGTTCTAGGCGACTGATGACCTCAGAAGTTAAGTCGCATAGTGCTCCGAGCCATTTGAACCATCTTTGACTGATGACCTCAGCAGTTAAGTCCCATAGTGCTCATAACCATTTGCTACTTCTTCACATGAGCATTTTTCAAAAACAGTTGCTGAAACTGGTGAACAAAAATGTAAATGAGAAGACTGGCCTTTGCTGTGGGCGCAGATTTGTGAGGCAAAATGCTGACAAAATCGGCGCTCGTCGCTACCAAAAGAAACTGCAATGTTTAACTTCACCAAGCAATATTGACACTGCAGCTGTTAGGTCGCTGGCGTTTGCAGAAATGAAAAACCGGAAAATCGACATGAAGTGTTTCTGACAAATCCGATATGTGACGAAGCCGAAATACGGACCCGTCTGACAACTTTTAATGTGCGACTTACCCTGCAGTTACCATTGTTAGCTCAGTGGTTATCGCCAAGCGTGTACGTGTATCGTTTTTCTGTCAATTCCTACTCTAACGGGTATAAGCAAGCTGCCAGCTTGTTGATGTACAAATATCTAACAATAAATCAATACTTCAATATGTAACTCTAAATATGACAGAATATTTACAATGTGTGGCAAATTTTGTTTTAACCCGTATTTCGATATTTTTCCGTGTTCATATAGATAGTTTTTCGATGCGTCGAGTGCCGACAAGTGCCGAGTAACACAGTTTCAAATATCGATATAACGGGTTCCCGATTTTTTTAAATATATCAATAGTCCTAGCTGGCAGAGTAACATATGATAGTAAAAAGAGATCAACTACTGAAAAAAATAAAATGTGCCGGAGTGCCTATATGCGAAGATGAAACAATATTATTATAATGAGCAGGCTGCTAATTGATAATTGTAAGGCGCGCGTCAGTAAATTACGAAGTAATTTAAAAAGTGAAATGATAGGTACAAAATGACAAAAAAGAGATGTTGCACCATCGAATGCGATATTTTAATTAAGTGATTGTGCATACAACGGTGCACTCCGTCAAATGTACGTTTGTTCCTATCTTAAGTAGCAGCATTATAGAACACGCAAAAGTTTTAATGACACAGACTTGGCTTACACACTGTTGTTGTTGTTGTTGTTGTTGTCTTCAGTCCTGAGACTGGTTTGATGCAGCTCTCCATGCTACTCTATCCTGTGCAAGCTTCTTCATCTCCAAGTACCTACTGCAACCTACATCCTTCTTAATCTGCTTAGTGTAGTCATCTCTTAGCCTCCCTCTACGATTTTTACCCTCCACGCTGCCCTTCAGTACTAAATTGGTGATCCCTTGATGCCTCAGAACACGTCCTACCAACCGATCCCTTCTTCTGGTCAAGTTGTGCCACAAACTTCTCTTCTCCCCAATCCTATTCAATACTTCCTCATTAGTTATGTGATCTACCCATCTAATCTTCAGCATTCTTCTGTAGCACCACATTTCAAAAGCTTCTATTCTCTTCTTGTCCAAACTATTTATCGTCCATGTTTCACTTCCATACAAATACTTTCGAAATGACTTCCTGACTCTTAAATCTATACTCGATGTTAACAAATTTCTCTTCTTCAGAAACGCTTTCCTTGCCATTGCCAGTCTACATTTTATATCCTCTCTACTTCGACCATCATCAGTTATTTTGCTCCCCAAATAGCAAAACTCCTTTACTACTTCAAGTGTCTCATTCCCTAATCTAATTCCCTCAGCATCACCCGACTTAATTCGACTACAATTCATTATCCTTGTTTTGCTTTTCTTGAAGTTCATCTTATATCCTCCTTTCAAGACACTGTCTATTCCGTTCAACTGCTCTTCCAAGCCCTTTGCTGTCTCTGATAGAATTACAATGTCATCAGCGAACCTCAAAGTTTTTATTTCCTCTCCATGGATTATAATACCTACTCCGAACTTTTCTTTTGTTTCCTTCACTGCTTGCTCAATATACAGATTGAATAACATAGGGGAGAGGCTACAACCCTGTCTCACTCCCTTCCCAACCACTGCTTCCCTTTCATTTCTGTACAAATTGTTAACGAAAATTTTATGGTATGTTCTGTGTGTCTTGCTTTTCTTTTTGTTCTCTCATTCATTCATGTTCCTTTTAAGGATTATTCTATTGCCTGTTACGAACTCGTAAACAAAATCCGAGGCTGTTTGTGAGTCAGACTTCGGCTCCGCTACGATCACTGGGCAGATTAAATCGCGTGGTGCGGTGTCTGCGACCTCTAGGCTCGCGACGTGCTTGATTTTCTGTCGGGGCTGTCTCCCGTTTCAAGAAGCTGTCTTCGGCACGCCTTAAAGCCCGCCCTGCCCTACGTTGTTGAGCACACTTCGTCTGGCTCCTCTGTCGAGACAGAGCGAAGTGGCACAGCCGATACCACACTGCACTCGTATTCGGGAGCACGACGGTTCAAATCCACATCCGGCCATCCATATTTATGTTTCCCGTGATTTGCCGAAAACGCTCCAAGCCAATGCCGAGATGGTTCCTTTGACGTGGCACAGCCAATTTCCTTCTCCATCCTTGAAACAATCCGAGCTTCTGCTCTGTCTCTAATGGCTTCGACGTCGTCGGAAAGTTAAACCCTAAGCTTTCTTCCTTCTTTCCTCTGTCGAGAGTAATTCGGGCAGGGTGACCCTGTCGGTAGGTATGGCGCAGCTCTCGAATTCACCAAAGTGCTCAAACCCTCCTGTCCGCCACCGAAGGTGCCTTCTGTAAGGCGGTGACCATTGCGAGGGTTTTCTGCTTATACATTCCACGAAGAAGAAAAAAACACTACTGGCCGTTAAAATTGCTACACAACGAAGATGACGTGCTACGGACGAGAAGTTTAACCGACAGGAAGAAGATGCTGTGATATGCAAATGAGTAGTTTTTCAGAGCATTCACACAAGGTTGGCGCTGGTGGCGACACCTACAACGTGGTAAAGTGAGGAAAGTTTCCAACCGATTTCTCATACACAAACCGCAGTTGACCGGCATGCCTGGTGAAACGTTGTTGTGATGCCTCGTGTAAGGAGGAGAAATGTGTACCATCACGTTTCCGACTTTGATAAAGGTCGTATTGTAGCCTATCGCGATTGCGGTTTATCGTATCGCGACATTGCTGATCGCGTTGGTCGAGATCCAATGACTGTTAGCAGCATGTGGAATCGGTGCGTTCCGCAGGGTAATACGGAACGCCGTGCTGGAACCCAACGGCCTCGTATCACTAGCAGTCGAGATGACAGGCATCTTATCCGCATGGCTGTAACGGATCGTGCAGCCACGTCTCGATCCCTGACTCAACAGATGGGGACGTTTTGCAAGACAACAACCATCTGCACGAACAGTTCGACGACGTTTGCAGCAGCATGGATTATCAGCTCGGAGACCACTGCTGCAGTTACCCTTGACGCTCCATCACAGACAGGAGCGCCTGGGATGGTGTGCTCGACGACGAATCTGGGTGCACGAATGGCAAAACGTGATATTTTCGGATGAATCCAGGTTCTGCTTACAGCATCAATATGGTCGTATCCGTGTTTGGCGACATCCCGGTGCACGCACATTGGAAGCGTGTATTCGTCGTCACCATACTGGCTTATCACCCGGCGTGATGGTATGGGGTGCCATTGGTTACACGTCTCGGTCACCTCTTGTTCGCATCGACGGCACTTTGAACAGTGGACGTTACATTTCAGATGTGTTACGACCCGTGGCTCTACCCTTCATTCGATCCCTGCGAAACCCTATATTTCATGAATGCACGATCGCATGTTGCAGGTCCTGTACGGACCTTTCTGGATACAGAAAATGTTCGACTGCTGCCCTGGCCAACACATTCTCCAGATCTCTCACCAACTGAAAACGTCTGGTCAATGGTGGCCGAGGAACTGGCTCGTCTCAATACGCCAGTCACTACTCTTGATGAACTGTGGTATCGTGTTGAAGCTGCATGGGCAGCTGTACCTGTACACGCCAACCAAGCTCTGTTTGACTCAATACCCAGGCGTATCAAGGCCGTTATCACGGCCAGAGGTGGTTGTTCTGGGTACTGATTTCTCAGGATCTATGCACCCAAATCGCGTGAAAATGTAATCACATGTCAGTTCTAGTGTAATATATTTGTCCAATGAATACCCGCTTATCATCTGCATTTCTTCTTGGTGTAGCAATTTTAATGGCCAGTAGTGTAAAATAAATACAACCGACGAAAACCGAAGGACTTACCCGAATGGGACGGCCGGCCGATATGGCAGAGAGGTTCTAGGCGCTTCAGTCCGGAACCGCGCTGCTGCTACGGTCGCAGGTTCGAATCCTGCCTCGGGCATGGATGTGTGTAATGTCGTTAGGTTAGTTAGGTTTAAGTAGTTCTAAGCCCAGGGAACTGACGACCTCAGATGTTAACTCCCATAGTGCTCAGAGCCATTTGAATCATTTTTCGAATGGGACGGTAATCGGTAGATGTGATGTACGTGAACAGACAAACGAATAATTACGTTTCAGAAAAATTGAATGATTATTCAGCAGAAAGAGCTTTACTAATTGAGTAACTCAGTAACATGCTGGTCCACCTCTGCTTCTCATGCAAGCAGTTATTCGGCTCTGTATTTATTGATAGAGTTGTTGTATGTCCTCTTGATGGATATCGTGCGAAATTCCAATTCCAATTGGGGGAAGATCGTGAAAGTCCCAAGCTGGTTGAAGGGTCCTGCCCATAATGTTCCAAATGTTCTCAATTGAGAAGAGATCCGATGCCCTTGCTGGCCGAGATAGGGTTTGGCAGGCACGGAGACAAACAGTAGAAACTCTCTCCATGTGCGGGCGGGGATTATCTCGCTGAACTGTAACCCATGAAGGGCAACAAAACGTGTCGTACAATATCTTCGATGTATAGTTGTGCTGTAAAGTTGCCGAAGATGAAAGCAAAAAGAATCCTGTTATGAAAAGACCATCACTCCTAATTCTAGGTTTGTGTAGCTTGGTACCCCACCGCTGTCCAGGGCGTCTCCAGACGATTCACCGCTGTCCAGGGCGTCTCCAGGCGATTCACCGCTGGTTCAAAATGGTTCAAATGGCTCTGAGCACTATGGTACTTAACGTCTGAGGTCATCAGTCCCCTAGACTTAGAACTACTTAAACCTAACTAACCTAATGACATCACACACATCCATGCCCGTGGCAGGATTCGAACCTGCGACCATAGCGGTCGCGCGGTTCCGATTCACCGCTGGTCATCGGAGTTTAGATCGATGCGAGACTCATCACTGAAAGCGATATTGCTCCAGTCAATGAGATTCTAGGCCGAAGGCGTGTTTGGAACCTCCAGACAGCGGTGGGTTACCAACCTGACTGTTGCCTGCTATACGGCCCGACGACCAGTAGTGATGGTCTAGAGTGTCATTTCTTTTCATACCTGGAGCGTTTTGGTTGCCATCCGCAGCACCCCTACAGCGCAGCGGTACGTCGAAGATGTTCTGAGCCCCGTTTTATTCTCCTTCATGGCAAGCCATTCTGGGCTTACATTTCAGCAAGATAATGCTGAAACCTCCGAAGTTAAGTGCCATAGTGCTCAGAGCCATTTGGACCATTTGACAGAGGCTCGGCTCTACGGGGCTTTCTGCAGACAGCGCTGCTTCATTGCGTGTAGCTGCTGCTATCCGATGTTTAGCAGTCGATTTTGCAAGTGATCTGAGGAGCACCATTGCCGTCAACTGCCAGCGTCTACTGTCCCAACTACAAGCTGAGCTCCTAGAGCATCGTTTACGAGGCCTCGATCTTCTGCAACGGACGCAATAAGTAAATGCGCATTTGGCACCACGCATCCACGACATGGTGCATACACTTCCTGCTGCATCGTCCATGGCCCGCTGCATGCTGGTGGCATTGCCTTCATATATTTGCCACGGTTTGTTGTTCAAGATAAGGGGGGAAACTCTCTCCCTCCGCAGTGCAGAGGCGGTTTAGGCTTGTATCATGTCCCTGACAGTGCGATAGCCATTTTCGTCAGCTGCTAAATGGTCCTGTGGCGCCGTTGTCCTAGGTGCCTTACCAACCTGTTGCTGGAGGCTCTTGCACCCTCTCTCTCTCTCTGTCCCTATCCAGCTTTAGGACATCCTGCCGCCCCTTTTTACTTGCGCCATTTTTCTCTCGAACTGACCTATGTCGTTACTTCGATACTGCCAACGCAGCTGACATCCACGAAGGCGATATATGACTTTCTTCAGCAGCGCAGGTCGCCGAAAGTGGTCGAGGGGGAGCTTCCCCATGTCGACTGGCGTAGCATCTGGCGATCATTGCTTCTTATCTCGACACTGGTGTCCAGTCTGTCATGGTACCTTACAGTCAATGAAAAGACATTGTGCCGGTCACGCCATCAACGGACTCAGCTTGCAGATACCTCACTGTGTGCCACCTGTGATGTTTTGCTCACTGACGAGGCCCGCCTGGTGTGCGGATCGGCGATAGTTGTCTGGTTCTTGGTGCGACAGATGCTGGCCCAAATTACCCGTACGACTCCTTATCAGATGCCTCCTCATCTGCTCCTCTTTCTGGACTCGGGATTCTTCCCCTAAGCGAAGACGAACTCCATGAAGTATGTTTGTGGGCTAGAAGTTCACTACTTGTTTGATGGCGACGGAAACATGTCACTGGTTTTTGGCTCCTCCTTAATGAACACCACTATGCGTCGTCCGCAGTCGCAAATACAGACAATTTTTCTCCTGTTTCGTTTGTAGAATCTTTCCTAACGCACCCCAGAATGGGGGTGTTCCTGCCATGAGGAGTTGATCGAAGCCTTTTCCAGTCTTAGAACCGGTTATTTTCTGGTCATCGGAAAGTCCTTCTCCGAAAAACTACGCATCGATAGTCCCACCTAGTCTAGCAACTTTCCGCTGTATCTTTCTAACGACACCGGTTTCGTGGTATTCTCGGTGTTATTAATAATGATTGAAATAAATAAATAAAATAAAATAAGGAAAATTAGTAAATAATTGATGTTCTTTGTACCTCTAATCCTCGTTCCCTACACCTTCCTTGGTTCCTGGGTGGGGGCTGGGGAGGAGGGAGTAGGACATGGTTGCCAAGCCTCGGACTGCGATCCCTGCCCCCTCTGCCCCGATGTTCCGTTTGAGCGCCAGGAAGGTTCCTTTGGGGGAAAAAAGTGGTCAGAGCATCTGCCTTGTAAGCAGGAGACCCGGTATCGTATACCCGTACAAATTTCCAACCTTCTCCATTTATTTATTTATTTATTTATTTATTTATTTATTTTGCGTATGGCAATACAGCGACAATATTTTATATAAGTACAACAATATGTAAACGAAATGTATAAAACAAAACAATGTGTAAATAGTACATGTGTAAAAAACAAGCAATAGCACAAAAGGATAAAGTACAAACACTCAAGACAACATAACTACATGTTAAAAGCTTGGCAAGCCTGACTACAAACTCGTTCATATATTTAAAGCGCAATATTTAGACTGCACAGCCAATCCAAAGCAGAGGGTTTCACGTATATAACCTCAGAGACAGGTCCTGCGTAGCTTCTTAAGGGGCATTCCTCAATAATATGGCGGACGTTCTGTTCTGGTGCTCCACAGTCACAGGCTGGTGAGTCGCATAGACCCCACTTGTACTTATATGCATTGCATCTTGCATGGCCTGTTCTGATACGGTTTAATTTAGTCCAGGTACATCTCTTCAGGTCAAAGCCCGGTAATTCCAGAGTAGGATCTTGGATACCTTGTTTATTAATTCCAGAATCATTCCAAAAGTGCCGCCATTGCTCCTTGATGTCAGGTTGATGTTCTTTTGTATTAACCCATATAGGCTTCCGTGGCTTCAAGCAGGTCGATGGTATTTCGTTCAAAACATCATGGATTGGTAGATTCTGTGGGTAATCTGAGTCCTGAATTTTTTACCATTCTCTTGCTGCTGCATCTTGCCTTCTCAACTGTGGAGGTGGGGTATTGCTTAGAGTAGAAGGGACTGGGGTGGATTTAATAGCAACCATTATTATCGTCACACACTCGTTCAACTGGACGTCGACTTTCTTAGTATGAGTGCTCGAATGCCAGACAGCGGAGCAATATTCGGCAACAGGATATACCAGGGCTATTGCGGCAGTACGTAAGGCGGATGCTTGAGCTCCCCAAATCGAGCCAGCCAATTTTCTCAGGATGTTGTTGCGACTCTTTAGCTTTGGCTTACGTTTTCTAGATGTTTTTTGTAAGTCAGGGAGCGGCCTAGTGTTATGCCAAGGTATTTGGGGCTGACGTTGTGTTTGACTCTTTGTTCACAGAAGTTCACATTCAGTTTATGGTGGGCCATTTTATTGTTCAAGTGGAAAGCACCAGAAAACGTAAGCCAAAAGCTAAAGAGTCGCAACAACATCCTGCGAAAATTGGCTGGCTCGATTTGGGGAGCTCAAGCACCCACCTTACGTACTGCCGCAACAGCCCCGGTATATCCTGTTGCCGAATATTGCTCTCCTCTTCTCCATTGATTTAAATCAATGAATGCTCACCGCCAATGTCCGCAGTTCGTGTCTAGACATTACCTCTGCTATACTCGATGACCTTCTGTCAGTTACTACGAACTGTCACCTCTTTGACAGGAAATCACGCATCCAGTCGCACAACTGAAACGATACTCCACAGACGCGCAATTTAATTAGAAGTCTCTTGTGAGGAACGGTATCGAGAGCCGTCTGGAAACCCAAAAACTTGGAATCAGTTTGACATCTCCCGTCGCTAGCACTCATTACTTCGTGACAATAAAGAACTAATTGTGTTCCACAAGAACGATATTTTCTCAATCCGTTTTGGCTATTTGTAAATAAACCGCTTTCTTCGAGGTAATATGATAATCGCTTATGATGAAACAGGAATGGTTTAATTTGTTCCTATAACTAAACGAGGCAATACGGTACGACACCAAAAATATTTCCATTCACAAAGGAACGCACGATACTCGGTCCCTTGGAAAGTACTAAATTCTTCTGATAGACGCAAAACGTCGGGCACTTGGATTTTTTTGCGTATAGGTCAAGAGTTTATTCTCGGCCATGCTGCTTCAGAATGTTTTTTTATGCCGCTCGAAGTAGTACTTGCTAAACTCAACCAGCTCTTTACTCGCACAAAGGGTTGAGAGCTATTGCCAAGGGATTTCAAATTGATTCCGTACTTCTGGATTTCTGGAAGGCTTTTGACACTGTACCACACAAGCGGCTTGTAGTGAGGTTGCGTGCTTTTAAAATATCGTCTCATTTATGTGACTGGATTCGTGATTTCCTGTCAGAGAGGTCACAGTTCGTAGTAACTGATGGAAAATCATCCGGTAAAACAGAAGTGATTTCTGGCGTTCCCCAAGATAGTGTTATAGGCCCTTTGCTGTTCCTTATCTATATAGACGACTTGGCAGACAATCTGAGCAGCCGTCTTAGGTTGTTTGCAGATGACGCTGTCGTTTATCGACTAGTAAAGTCATCAGAAGATGAAAACAAATAGCAAAACGATTTAGCAGAGAAATATGTATGGTGCGAAAATTGGCAGTTGACCCAAAATAACGACAAGTGTGAGGTTATCCACATCACTGCTAAAAGGAATCCGTTAAACTTCGACTGCACGATAAATCAGTCTAATATAAAGGCTGTAGATTCAACTAAATACTTAGAAATTACAATTGCGAGCTACTAACATTGGAAGGAACACATAGAAATTGTTTTGGGGAAGGTTAACGAAAGACATCGTTTTATTGACAGGACACTTACGAAATGTAACTGATCTACTTAAGAGGCTGACTACACTACGCTTGTTCGTCCTCTTTTAGAATACTGCTGCTCATCGTGGGATCCTTACCAGATAGGATTGACGGAGTACATCAATAAAGTCCAAAGAAGGGTAGCACATTTTGTATTATCGCGAAATAGGGGAGAGAGTGGCACTGAAATAATACTGGATTTGGGATGGACATCATTAAAACTAAGGCGTTTTTCGTTGCGGAGTAACTTTCTCACGAAATTCCAATCACCAACTTCCTCCTCCGAATGCGAAATGTTTTGTTGACGCCCAAAATATTTTGTTGATTACCGTAATATAATAAGGAAAGTCATAACTCAAATGGAAAGATGTAGGTGTTCGCTTCTTCCGCGCGCTTTGAGAGATTGGAATAATAGAGAATTGTGAAGGTGCATCGATGAAGCCTCTGCCAGGCACTTAAAAGTGATTTACAGAGGACCCGTGTAGATGTAGATGCCATTCCTAGACTTGGCATAAATTCGTGTTTATGAATTTTTACCGATGCTAGTAATCTATACGCCGTAAGCTGTCAAAAACTGGTAACAGACGGATGGCCTCCTATACGCTAGCGCCACTCAGCGGACTCCTCCAATTTATGATTTTCGACCACTCAAAAGATCTGTTACAAATTGTTTTGTGAAGAAATGGCCCGCATCTCGTGGTAGTGCGGTAGCGTTCTCGCTTCCACGCCCGGGTTCCCGGGTTCGATTCCCGGCGATGTCAGGGATTTTCTCCGTCTCGTGATGGCTGGGTGTTGTGTGCTGTCCTTAAGTTAGTTAGGTTTAAGTAGTTCTAAGTTCTAGGGGATTGATGACCTCAGATGTTAAGTCCCATAGTGCTCAGAATCATTTGTAAAGAAATACGTTTTTGAAAAACAATTTTAAGTGATTTCCATCAATAGTTTACTGATGAAATTGATTTATTCGATGTAACGGCGAAAATGTAGTTTTAAACAAACAAATAAAGCGTGTACCAGTATCCAACGCCGCCTAGCGGTGTAGTCCACGCGATTTCCAACTTGTCCCTTGGTAGCAGTTTGCACTTGTCTCGTGATTGAGAATGTTCATGAGATACAATGTATCTAATAAAGGATTTGTTTGATTGACGTTACACTGGTAAGCTAGGAAGCCATGTTCTACTCATTATACTATGTCTCTAATCAATAGTGAAGTGCAAAATGTTTTCATATCTTTTGATAAAAGTTTTGTGTCGTATTTTATAGCCTTTGAAAATGGTGGAATGTCGAAAATCGTAAGCCGATGTTGGAAATTATAAAAAAACAGTCTGGAGCCGAGCGACAGCTACCGTCGCAGGTTCGAATCCTGCCTCGGGCATGGATGTGTGTGGTGTCCTTAGGTTAGTTAGGTTTAATTAGACTCCTGGAAATGGAAAAAAGAACACATTGACACCGGTGTGTCACACCCACCATACTTGCTCCGGACACTGCGAGAGGGCTGTACAAGCAATGATCACACGCACGGCACAGCGGACACACCAGGAACCGCGGTGTTGGCCGTCGAATGGCGCAGGCTGCGCAGCATTTGTGCACCGCCGCCGTCAGTGTCAGCCAGTTTGCCGTGGCATACGGAGCTCCATCGCAGTCTTTAACACTGGTAGCATGCCGCGACAGCGTGGACGTGAACCGTATGTGCAGTTGACGGACTTTGAGCGAGGGCGTATAGTGGGCATGCGGGAGGCCGGGTGGACGTACCGCAGAATTGCTCAACACGTGGGGCGTGAGGTCTCCACAGTACATCGATGTTATCGCCGGTGGTCGGCGGAAGGTGCACGTGCCCGTCGACCTGGGACCAGACCGCAGCGACGCACGGATGCACGCCAAGACCGTAGGATCCTACGCAGTGCCGTAGGGGACCGCACCGCCACTTCCCAGCAAATTAGGGACACTGTTGCTCCTGGGGTATCGGCGAGGACCATTCGCAACCGTCTCCATGAAGCTGGGCTACGGTCCCGCACACCGTTAGGCCGTCTTCCGCTCACGCCCCAACATCTTGCAGCCCGCCTCCAGTGGTGTCGCGACAGGCGTGAATGGAGGGACGAATGGAGACGTGTCGTCTTCAGCGATGAGAGTCGCTTCTGTCTTGGTGCCAATGATGGCCGTATGCGTGTTTGGCGCCGTGCAGGTGAGCACCACAATCAGGACTGCATACGACCGAGGCACACAGGGCCAGCACCCGGCATCATGGTGTGGGGAGCGATCTCCTACACTGGCTGTACACCTCTGGTGATCGTCGAGGGGACACTGAATAGTGCACGGTACATCCAAACCGTCATCGAACCCATCGTTCTACCATTCCTAGACCGGCAAGAGAACTTGCTGTTCCAACAGGACAATGCACGTCCGCATGTATCCCGTGCCACCCAATGTGCTCTAGAAGGTGTAAGTCAACTACCCTGGCCAGCAAGATCTCCGGATCTGTCCCCCATTGAGCATGTTTGGGACTGGATGAAGCGTCGTCTCAGGCGGTCTGCACGTCCAGCACGAACGCTGGTCCAACTGAGGCGCCAGGTGGAAATGGCATGGCAAGCCGTTCCACAGGACTACATCCAGCATCTCTACGATCGTCTCCATGGGAGAATAGCAGCCTGCATTGCTGCGAAAGGTGGATATACACTGTACTAGTGCCGACATTGTGCATGCTCTGTTGCCTGTGTCTATGTGCCTGTGGTTCTGTCAGTGTGATCATGTGATGTATCTGACCCCAGGAATGTGTCAATAAAGTTTCCCCTTCCTGGGACAATGAATTCACGGTGTTCGTATTTCAATTTCCAGGAGTGTAGTTCTAAGTTCTAGGCGACTGATGACCTCAGAAGTTAAGTCGAATAGTGCTCTGAGCCAGGCAAAAAATGTGGCCAGGACATCAGAAACTTTTTAATACGGATACGTTCGTGCGCGCTGGTCAAATGCTGCACATTTTATGATTCATTTTTTACAGGCCTCGAGCGTACCTCGTCATCAGGTTTGTGAATGGCCCACAGTCTCAAATAGGCATAATTACCATTGACAATGACCAATATGTTGGTAAATAAACTTTTTATTTATTGTTTACTGAGCACTACAAGGTTTTGCAGATATAGAGGCTTACCAGTGATCATTATTTCCACCGTCCGCCCCGATAGCTGAGTGGTCAGCGTGACGGATTGCCGTCCTGCGGGTCCGGGTTCGATTCCCGGCTGGGCCGGGGATTTTATCCGCTCAGGGACTGGGTGTTGTATCGTCTTCATCATCATTTCATCCCCATCTGGTTCGCAGGTCGCCCAATGTGGCGTCGAATGTAAGAAGACCTGCACCTAGGTCGCCGGACCTTCCGCGCAAGGGGCCTCCCGCTCATTTCCATTTCCATTGTTTCCACCAACCATTCGCGAGCGGAGCAGGAAGTGATACTGGTACTTAGTACCATCCGCCACACGTTGGAACCTGCCTTGCGGAGTATAGAAGTACCAGACATCTGAAACGAACAAAATTAGACCATGCCGTGTCATACGAACTTACAATTAATGCGTATTAAGTGTTGTTACGTGTGTCCAGTTCCGTCAGTTATTTGTGATAATTTCGTGAACCTGACAAGCGTTTTGCGGACTAACACTCAGTGGATAAATGCAATGCACTGTTCTAAGTGGAAGCAGTTTTCAGCAGCTGCGATGTAGAATACTGCTATGGTTTATTTCGAGAAGCTACAGCGGTGTCTTAAATTTTAAAATTAAGCCAATCTACGGGTGAAACGCGATACTACAGACAAACTCCATGAGGTAGATCTGTGGACAAGCACTCCACTATTTGTTTGCTGGTGGCGGAAATATGTCATTGGTTTTTGGCACTTCCTTAATGAACGTCATTGTGCGGTTGTCCGCAATCCAAAATGAAGACAATTTTTCTTCAGTTTCCTTTGTAGAGTCTTTCTTAATCCACCCCAGAATTGGGGTGTTACTACTAAGAGGAGTTGATCCACGCCTTTTCCACGCTTAGAACCGATTATTTTCTGGTCATCGGAATATTCTTCTCCGATAAACTGTGCATCGATAGTCCCACATAGTCCACCGACTTTTCTGCTCCCTCCTCCTCATGACGTCCAGAGTGCTTTGCCTTGGGGGCCATTGACACTGTACACGGTGGTAGCCAGTCAAGGAATATGTTAGGGAATTGATTTAAAAATTTTATTTCGAAGGCACAGTGAAATCTTTAGAAGTTGTCTCTCAGAGCCCTGGCCTGGGTGGCCGAGCGGTTCTAGGCGCTTCAGTCGGGAACCGCGCGACCGCTCCGGTCGCGGGTTCGGATCCTGCCTCGGGCATGGATGTGTGTGATGTCCTTAGGATATTTAGGTTTAAGTAGGGGACTGATGACCTCAGATGTTAAGTCCCATAGTGCTCAGAGCCATTTGAACCACTTTTCTCTGAGAGAAACTTCCGTTGTAGCTATGTGACACAAGTTGCCTGCCTTTCAGAACCGAGGTAGTTCCGTCCAGTTACAGGTCTTGCGCCCTCTACTGCAGTGCAAAACGCAGTTGCTTCTCTCTTGTGATCCAGACCTTGAGCAGAACACACGTCGTTTTTGGAGGCAGAGCCTCTGGCTCTGTGTTCCCTGACCGGCCACCGAAATCAGTTAACATGAGTCGTTGTCCAATTATTTATTTGCTCTACCTCCTAGACTGGCCTACGCCCGGTGACTTCCGAAACTAGGAGCGTCCTTTGTATTCCGTACACTGAACAAAATTCTCTTTATTTTACCTAGTTTCCTGTTCTGTCATTTAACGGCAGCCCTTAACGCACATTCGCAAATCCTGACCGCTCGACCTCCTGTATAGTGTCGTCGTAGGCAGAATGCAACCACCTTCCCCCCCGCCCCCTTTCCCTGCCCATGTACAACACCCACCAGACCGTTTCTACTACCAGTCTCTCTGTGTCAGTCACTTGCGATCGACTCTTTTATTCACGCTACACGCTTGCTTTAAAATTTGTGTTAACTTTTCCTGTCAGTTGGTCTACTCGCCTATGTTAAACAACAAACACCCTTACAAATCGTTCTCTCCACAGTACTATGTGCACCAACACAACGTGTGTCCGGGGACGCCTGCGTAACTTAACGACTCCCAGTGAGTGGCTTATCTGCATTTCAGACCACAGCATGTTTACTGATGCCGCACGAGAGATACAGCTCTGTCAACAGAACTCCAATAAATGTCATACGTTGCCAAATTTAATGAGCAAACAGAAATCACCTTGCAGGAGCGAAGAATTCCTGCTGCATATGAGAGGTGCAAAGATATTGCGGAGACTGATATCTGTGTCATAAATTCAAGAAAATACTATGAACATATGACTGTTAAAATGTAAGTTTCGGTCACTTAAAAATTCTTAACTCCAGTTTCTGATAATAATCCTACATAATCGACAGTAAAATGTTTTCAGATTAACCAGAGGCAAGTTGAACAAATGAGTTGATATATCAGGTTTGATAACGTCATTCAATTATGAGAACGTTGTTCGTGTTGGCTAACTGTCGTGGTTCGACTCTCGGGCACACTTTGAGCTTGACACAAGCGATTAATTCAGTGCATATCCGCTAGGAGGGAATTACCAGATAGGACTGATGGAGGACATGTATAAAGTCCAAACAAGATTGGTTGTATGGGGGGAGGGGACCAAACAGCGATGTCATTGGACCTCGGACTCGTCGGATTAGGGAAGGAAGTCGGCCCTGCTGTTTCAAAGGAACAATCTCGGCATTTGCCTGAAGCGATTTAGGGAAACCACCGAAAACCTAAATCAGGATGGCCGGACGCGTGTTTGAACCGTCGTACTCCCGAATGTGAGTCCATAATGCTAACCACAGTGGCATCTCGCCCCGTCCTCCTAACAAAGGCAGTTCGTTTTGTATTATAGTGAAATAGGGAAGAGAGTGTCTCGCATATGATACGCAAGCTGAAGTGCTAGTCATTCAAACAAAGGCATTTTTCGTTGCGGCGAAGTCTTTTCAGAAAATTTCATTCACAAACTTTCTCCACTGAATGAGAAGACATTTTATTGTCGCCAACCTACAGTGGGAGAAATTATCATCGTAATAAAAATAACAGAAACCACAGATCGTACAGAAAGATTTAAGTGTTGACTTTTCCCTCGCGCTGTTAGAGAGTGGAGCGGTAGAAAAATAGTCTGAAGGTGACTACAAGAAGCCTGCGCCAGAGACTTGAGTGTGAACAGAGGATTAGTCATGTAGATGTAAATGCACTAATGATGACTAACAATTTTTACAGAATAATTAAAATACAAAACTCTTGTAACTCAAGAAAGAGTAAAGTAATAAACGCGAATTTACGTTTGTTCTTACCACCGTTATATCGCAGAAAACCACAAGATGCAAAACAGAAGCAGTATAATCTGAGTGTATTATCTGTATAGATTCCCACGACCAATTGAGTTTGAGGTATTTGATGTGTTGGACAGAGAAAGAGCGTATGTTTGAGCGATGTACGAGGTGTGGTCATAAGTGTTAATTGTCAACTAAAAAAGAAGTTACGGAATTAATTATCTTTCCATTTTCTAGGCAGACGTCTGCCTTTACGGTACACGATGGAATCCCCGCGCCACAATACCCTACCACGACGCTGGGGGAGCCGCACACAAAATGGCGCAGCACTGTGATAAAGAACGGTAATTTGTTTTCTGAATTTGAAGGGGAACAGCACTGCAACACCCTATGCTCAGATGGTGGAAGCGTGTCCAGAGACACAGAGACTCGCCGACATTGAGATTTGCGAACACGCAAAGTTGGGTAACAATACGCAACGCGGTAGCAGCTTCGGGTGGTATTGTTTAAGCTACACACAGGAGTGATATGCGACGTCACTACTACATGATTAATATGGATACTGCAATTTGCATGATAATGCTGAGAGACAAGGCGGCCGTTTGGATGCACTTCAATAACCTTCTGATGTCTTGACTACATTTTTTATTATTTCCAAAATCGTCTTATCCACTTCGACGTTCCGTCATTTTCCAAGGCTACAAAATACAACACAGTACTTATAAGAAAATATATGAAAATATTTTACATTTCACCATTGATTAGACACGAGTAGTATTTGGCCTCCTAGCTTACCAGTGCTATGTCAATCATATAAAGTTGCTGCTTAGATACATTGTATCTCGTCAATATTCACAGTACCGAGACGGGTCCACACTGCTCTCAAGGGACAAACTGGGAAACAAGTAGATAAACCGCTAGGCGGTGCTGGATGCGTGGTATACGCTGCGTTTGTTTTTTTACACTGTGTTTTCATCGTTACGTCGTATAAAACAATTTCATCAGTAAACCATTCACGGACATCACTTTACATTGTTTTTCAAACACATATATCTTTACAAAACAGTTTGTAACAGATCTTTTGACTGGTCGAAAATAATACAGATTGTATCAAAAAGAATCATCTAATTTAAAAATAATCATAACTACTATGTTATCTGAGATATGTGCGTGAACAACATACTGTTGGGAAGACCAAACTCTTGAGTTTTACATGGTTCCCGCTAGGTAGCATCAGTGTGTGCCGACTTCAGCCAAAATTGTATGGATGACAATTGAAAAACTAATAAAAAATTAAAAATTATGGAGATTAATGGGGGGGGGGAGGGGGGGGCGAATAGGTTTAGAATTGGCACACTCAAAACAACACCCACAAGATCTTCTGTGTTTCTTCCACAGAAAGCAGTTTTATGGTCGTAGAACCACTTTGGAAATAATAAAAAGCGTGGCCAGGACATCAGAAACTGATTAATTTACTTGTTTTGTAAATAAAACCGTCTTTTCTTGCTGCACTTAATTTATTTTTCCCAGACGCGTTTCCCCTTTTTCTTCCTCTAAGGAGTCGTCAGCCTATGACGATACAGTTTTGCTACTTTTAGATTATAAAACAGTTCACTTCGCGTTTTTTATGCAAATAAGTAATTACTTACAGTTTGCTGTGGTTATGTTTCCTCTCGTCTGGTCTGAAGGTCACAATACCAACTTATTTCCGACACATTAACACAATTTTGTATCCCGGCATTTTTCACACTGTTCACGATATTCCTCCCTCTTTTTTGTGGTTTGTTATTATTCTTTTACCACTAGATATAGCTATTTGTTCGAACACTGTGCTTTTAGCAACGTAAATATTGTAGCTTCATTATGTGTTTTCTCCTCTTTGGTTGTTTACCTACATGTTGCCAACCTAACGAAGTATATGTCCAAAACGAACTTCTTTTCATTATATACAGGGTGGTCCATTGATAGCGACCGGGCCAAATATCTCACTAAATAAGCATCAAACGAAAAAACTACAAAGAACGAAACTCGTCTAGCTTCAATGGTTATGTGTGTGTGTGTGTGTGTGTGTGTGTGTGTGTGTGTTTTCTTATGAGAGAGAGAGAGTGAGCTGAAGAGTGTGTATATGTTTTTTTGTGTGTGTGGGGGGGGGGGGGAGTGGGGGTGGGGGGGGAGGGGTTGTTGGTTTGAGCTTTAGTGTGTTGAATATGAACGTAATAGCTGTAAGAGAGTGGTTGAAAGCTTTGGTGACAGCTGGTTTGGCTTTTGGTTTCAATGTCCTGTGGAAGGATTCGTGGACAAGTGAGTGAAACGGTGCTGAGTGGTATTATTATATTAAAGCTGAAGTAAACTCCTCCCGAACAGGTCATGAAGGCCGCCTTGTCATCCGCAGCCCACAGGCGTCACTTGATGCGGATGTGGAGGGGGATGTGGTCAGCACACGGCTCTACCGATCTATTATTATTATATTGGCTGGTATTATTATTATTATTATTATTAACCCTTTTTGGGATCGTTATTCCATTATTTTATCTATTAGTGAAAACAATGCATTCAACTGGATTTTCTTTTCTGCTTTGGTTTTCTGTATGTGGTAATTTTCTTACAGGATTAGGAGGTGTTTTTTATTGTTGTATCTAATTATTTTTATGTCTTCTTCTCTAGTGGTTGGTTTGTGGGTATGTTTTCTTAGGTGTTCTGCAAATGTGGAGTGGTTTGTCCCATTAATGTGGATACGTACGCTTGCGCTGATCAAGTGTGCACATTTTATGATTAATACTAGCTATACCCGGCGAACTTCGTTCCGCCTCTGAAAATGGCTCTCTAGTCTATAAGAATAATGTGTACGTGTAACACAATAGCCGTTGTTGGCGGGAGCTCGTGACACAAACAATAATAATGGCCGAAACTGTGTAGGGAGTGAGAAAAGGCAGTATCGCCCACTATTAGTTCTAGCGTTTCTACGGTAGATCACGCAGATTTAACAATTGCAGCCGATAGACGGCTCGTCCATGAGCATACAAACATAGCGGCAATTTCGTGTCGAAACGTGTTCGCCACCATTATGAATAAGACCAAGCGAACACGCATCGATTTTTATCGTACGTAAAAATATTGTACGATTAAATTCTTTTAGAGGAACAAAGGAGAGCATAGGAACTCCTTTGTTCCACTAAAAAATTTGAACGTACGATATATTTCCGTACGATACAAATCGATGTGTGTGCGCTAGGCCTAAATGTCGGTTAGGCGAATGACGCGTGCTACCTAGTTAAGCTTCTCGGTGTAGTTATGTCGATTTAAAGAGGGATATTCGAGTCGTTGCTTTTGGTACGTTTTCTTCAATTATCTATCTATCGAATAGTGAAAGACTATCACCGGTAGACTCCTGGCGGGTATAACTGAGCGAGTGATAATTGATCGTTATGGACCGGGGTTGAATATTATTGTTGTTGTTGTTGTCTTCAGTCCTGAGACTGGTTTGATGCAGCTCTCCATGCTACTCTATCCTGTGCAAGCTGTTTCATCTCCCAGTACCTACTGCAACCTACATCCTTCTTAATCTGCTTAGTGTAGTCATCTCTTGGTCTCCCTCTACAATTTTTACCCTTCACGCTGCCCTCCAATGCTAAATTTGTGATTCCTTGATGCCTCAAAACATGTCCTACCAACCGATCCTTTCTTCTAGTCAAGTTGTGCCACAAACTTCTCTTCTCCCCAATCCTATTCAATACCTCCTCATTAGTTACGTGATCTACCCATCTAATCTTCAGCATTCTTCCGTAGCACCACATTTCGAAAGCTTCTATTCTCTTCTTGTCCAAACTAGTTATCGTCCATGTTTTACTGCCATACATGGCTACACTCCAAACAAACACTTTTATTAAATTACTAAAATCGCTATTAAAAAATAGGTGTTGGTGGTAGAAGGGTAAAAATTTAGGGCTGCGTGTATTTTGTAATGCCACATCATAAAAAAATAAAAATAAAAATTTCTGTCCAAAAAATTAGAAAAATATTTTTGGGGTGGACCACCCTTATCTCTTAGGGGTATGAAAAATAGATTACGGCCGATTCTCAGACCTACTGAATATACATGTAAAATTTCATCAGAATCGATCGAACCGTTTCGGAGGAGTATGGCAACTAACATTGTGACACGAGAATTTTGTTAAGGTCTGGAGCGAACCTTGTGACGAGGTTTGTGAATGGGCCCCAGTCACAGTCGGGCATGGTTACCATTGACAAGATGTTGGTAGATAAACTTTTTATTTATTCTTTACTTAGCACCACAAGCTTCCACAATGTTCAAATGTGAGTGAATTAGTAAGGGACCAAACGGCTGAGGTCATCGGTGTCTAGACTTACACACTACTTAAACTAACTTATGCAAAGAACAACACACACACCCATGCCCGAGGGAGGACTCGAACCTCCTGCGGGAGGGGCCGCGCAGTGACATAGCGGCCACTCCCCACGGCACACAAGCTTCCACAGATAAAATTAAGGAGATTCGAGCGCATAAGGGGGCTTACCGGCAACCATTGTTCCCGCCAACCATTCACGACTGGAACAGGAAGTGATACTGGTACATAGTGCCATCGGCCTCTTACTGCAAGGTGGCTTGCGGAGTATAGATGTAGGTACAGATACTTGAACAATTATACCATATCGTGTCACACGAACTTACGATTAACGCGAACTAAGTATTGCTACGAGTGTCTAGTTCCGACAATTATTGTGACAATTTAGTGAAACTGACGGACGTTTTGCAGACTGAGATTCAGTGTATATATACGATGTACTGCTCGAAGTGGAAGCAGTTTTCAGCAGGTGCGATGTGGAATACTGCCGTGATTTAATTCGAGAAGTTACAGCTTAAATCTTAAAGTGAAACCAACGTACGAGAGAAACACGATATTACAGAGCCTGTGTTGGTAAAAAGAACTCTGTGATGTTCCTTCGGGCACGCATATCCGAAGGAATAGCCACTGCGACGACTACAACCGTTATGGAGTACGTGAAATGTATTCGCTGTTGTGAATACGAGTAAGCATCAGCTGTGTAAGGGAATGACGACAATGAAAATTTGTGCGGGACTGGAACTCAAATTCGGATTTTCCGCTTCACGCGAGCGGTACTTAATAGCTTTGACTCTTCATGGGCGACTCAGAGCCACACCCAAACGTCCATGCCTCGTCGTTCTTGCGTCATAACCCGTACTCGTACACAAATTTTATATTTCCCGTACATGGGAGGCCATTTCAATTGAAAGTCGCTACCTCTTATCGGCGGATAAATACGATATCGCAGTGCCTGTCTTGTTCAGAATTAGGTTACAATGTTCCTTCGGACATTCATGCATTCGGGTTCTAGTTCAGGTTCGGCACAAATTTTCATTGTCGTCGTTCCATTATACAGCTGATGATTGTCCATATTCGCATCTGCGAATATATTTCATGCATTTCATAACGGATGTACTCGCCGCAGTGTCTGTTCCTTCGGACCTGCATGCTAAATAACGAAAAGTGTGAGATGATCCACATGAGTTCCAAAAGAAATCTGTTGGAATTCGATTTCTCGATAAATAGTACAATTCTCAAGGCTGTCAATTCAACTAAGTACCTGGGTGTTAGAATTACGAACAACTTCAGTTGGAAAGACCACATAGATAATATTGTGGGGAAGGCGAGCCAAAGGTTGCGTTTCATTGGCAGGACACTTAGAAGATGCATCAAGTCCACTAAAGAGACAACTTACATTACACTCGTTCGTCCTCTGTTAGAATATCGCTGCGCGGTGTGGGATCCTTACCAGGTGGGATTGACGGAGGACATCGAAAGGGTGCAAAAAAGGGCAGCTCGTTTTGTATTATCACGTAATAGGGGAGAGAGTGTGGCAGATACGATACGCGAGTTGGGATGGCAAGCAAAGACGTTTTTCGTCGCGACGAGATCTATTTACGAAATTTCAGTCACCAACTTTCTCTTCCGAATGCGAAAATATTTTGTTGAGGCCAACCTATATAGGTAGGAATGATCATCAAAATAAAATAAGAGAAATCAGAGCTCGAACAGAAAGGTTTAGGTGTTCGTTTTTCCCGCGCGCTGTTCGGGAGTGGAATGGTAGAGAGATTGTATGATTGTGGTTCGATGAACCCTCTGCCAAGCACTTAAATGTGAATTGCAGAGTAATCATGTAGATGTAGATGTAGACGTAGAAGGAACACTGCGCTGTAATTCTGAACAACTCTGGCACTGCAGTATCGTATTCTGTGTGGAGTTCTCCCTCGTAGTCAAATAATAATCTCCGAAATCTACTGTGAGACTCTCGGGAAACGGAAGAAAAAAGATTTCATCGTGTTAGTGGCCTCAAAAATGGGAGCGCACTGCTCATTCTTCACGATAAGGCAAGGGCACACACAAGTCAGTGTACAGGAGAGGAGCCGGCCGCGGTGGTCTCGCGGTTCTAGGTGCGCAGTCCGGAACCGCGCGACTGCTACGTCGCAGGTTCGAATCCTGCCTCGGGCTTGGATGTGTGTGATGTCCTTAGGTTAGTTAGGTTTAAGTAGTTATAAGTTCTAGGGGACTGATGACCACAATAGTTAAGTCCCATAGTGCTCAGAGCCATTTGAACCATTTTACAGGAGAGGAGATTACGAAATATCGGTGGGCTCTTATTCCTCATCTTCCGGACAAACCAGATCATGCAGCTTCCGAGTTCCATGTCTTAAGCCCACTGAAAGATGAACTCGTCGGGAAGCACTACAGGTGTCTACATCTACATCCACATAGATAATCCTCAAGCTAATGTATGGTATATGGCGGAGGCTACCGTGTACAACTACTAGTCTTTCCTTTTCCACTCACAAACTGGAAGGAAAAAATGATGGTCTATAAGCCTCTGTAAGAGCTATAATTTCTCTTCTCTTTCTTCACGGTGTGACCATCCAGCCGCCATGTGCTGTTGCCATTTTTCGGGGTGCACTCAGCCTCGTGACGCCAATTCAGGAGCTACTTCGACCGAATGGTAGCGGCTTCGGTCAAGAATACCATCATAACGACTGGGAGAGCTGTGTGCTGGCCCCATGCCCCTCCTATCCGCATCCTCCTCTGAGGATGACACGGCGGTCGGATGGCCCTGGTAGGCCACTCGTGGCCTGAAGACGGAGTGCTTTTTTTATTCACGGTCCTCACGAGAAATGTAGGTTGTCGATCGTAGCATCTTTCTGGAGTCAACTGCAAATGCCCATTCTCTAAACTTTTGCTACAGAGTTTCCTCAAAAGAACGTTGTCTTCCCTCCAGGAATTCCCAGTTTAAACCACGAAGCATTTCCATAACACTCGCTTGTCGATCTAACCTGCCGGTAACAAATGTAGCAGCACACTTCTGGATTACTTCCATGTCTTCCTTTAATCGGACCTGATGGGGATCCCAAACACTCGAGCAGTAGTCATGAATGGGTTGCACGAGTGTTACACGAGTGGTCTCCTTTGTAGAGGAGTTATACCTTCTTAAAACTCTTTGAATAAACCGAAGTGACCATTCGCGTACTGTGCTTAGTGCTCGTTCCATTTCATATCGTTTTGCTGCCTTACGTCTAGATATGTAAATGATGTGACCCTGGCAAGCAGTGCCCTGCTAATGCTGCATTTGAACATTATGGGATTGTTTTCGCCACTCATCTATATTAACACAGATTTTTTTCTACATTTAGAACAAGTTTTCATTCATCACGCGAAATAGAAACTCTGTCTAAATCATCCTGTATCCTTCTACGATCACTCTATGACGAAGTTCTCCCCCAAAGCTTCATCAGCAAACAGTTGTAGACTGCTGTTCATCCTACCACTCAGATCATTTACACAAATAATAATAATAACAAAAATAATAATGACGCGGGACGAGGAATTGGTCATAAATTGTTCTTCGTACAGGTAGCAACAGAAAATGCAAAATTGTACATTTCGGCGGCCGATGGATGAATGTATGCCGCTGCAGCCCAATTTCACCGCGCAGCTGACAAGGATAGTAAACAGGGGACATATATCGATACCAGGGCATTAAGACTTTGCGAATTTCATTCCGGGTACTCAGGTAATAACTATGCCTCGCAGACAGTCCCGTGCACAATGCACAGAGATGTCAGCATTTGAGAAAATGAAATGATAATTAAATTAAGACCTGAAGCTGTCGACAGGCGTTGATATACATCAACGGGGACAGTTGAAAATATGTCCTCCGACCGGGACTCGAACCCGGGATCTGCTGCTTACATTGCAGACGCTCTATCCATCTCAGCCACCGAGGGCACAGAGGATAGTGCGACTGCAGGGACTTACCCCTTGCACGTGAGACCCACATTCTCAACTTAATGTCCACACAATACATTCGTAGTGCCCCTGCCCATTGCACTCATTACTCGCGGCAGGCAGTCTTACCGAGTCCCGTAAGAGGTCGAGAGGATGTGTAGCTGGGCTCAAAGAAGCTGGTCGGAGTAATCGCGGAACCGCTCGGCATTTGGATAGGAGCGACGCCGCTATTCGACGATGGCAGGTATACAGCGTCAAGGAGGAAGCAGTCGACCCATGGAGACGACAGAACGTGAGTACCGAGCAATAGCCGGATAGCCAATCAGAGGCCCAGATTCATCTTTATCATATATCCGACGTGGAACTGGTGCTCCAGGAACCACAAGGACCATTAATAGGCTGCCATAGAAAGGGGGCTGAGCTCACGGCGCCCCTTACGCCGACTACCTTTGACCTCTCAACATCAAGAAGCCCGTTTCCGATGGTGTCGGGCACATTAGGCTTGTAATCTCGTTGGCTGGCGTAGAACTGTATTCACTGATGAGTCCCCCTTCGAACTGAGCCCGGATGACCAGTGAAGGCGTGTCTGGAGACTCCCTGGACAGCGGTGGGATACCAACCTGTTTGTCTTCTTTCAAATGGTCCGACAGCCATGAATGATGGCCTGGGGTGGCATTTTATTTCATAACAGGACCTGTTTGGTTGTCATACACGGCATCCTAACGGCACAGCGGTACATCGATGATATTCTACATCCCTTTTTGGTGTCCTTCATGTCAACCTATCCTTGGCTGATATTTCAGCAAGATAATGCCCGTCCTCATACGGCGAGAGTGTCTACTGCTTGTCTCCTTACCTTGGCCAGGAACTGAGAACGTTTGGAGTATTATGGGCAGGGACCGCTGACCAGATCGGCATTTTGACGATGTACCTACGCGCCGGTTGGACAGAACCGGGCACGATACCCCTCAGGAGGACAACCAACAACTCTATCAAGCCAAGTAACTCCTCGCATAAGAGTCAGATGTGGTCCAGTAACTTGTAAGATGGCTATTTCTTGATGCTGTTATTGGATGTGTAATATTTGTAAAGGAAAATGATATTTTTGAAGAAGTGTAGTCAGAGAACAGTTGTTAGGTAACAGCATCTGTGTTTCGACGGCAGCACTGTGGAGTCGTAGAATCTTTGACAGCCAGTAGTCGGTGGCTGCGGTGCGTAGCAGGCGGATTTTTCATCGAGTGTACAGTATAATACATGGGCGCAGTTTTGAAACTACGTGCATTGCAGATTCTTTACGTGGAGGGATGATGACTCAGAGCAATGATTGGATAGCACCCGGACATAAGAAAGGTGTTGAAATGAAGGACAGGGTATTATTTGATGAGGTAACATGTTTATTTTTATTTTTGCAGACTTGTATTGTTGGTCCAGTTCACCCTCGCCACAGTCGAATTTTGGATAATTATTTCATTGGTTGATCTGGTTTAATTTAATGTACCATGGTAGTTATTAGATAGAACGAATTTTCATATTAGAGTCTATAATTGTCCTCTTTGATAAGTTCCTCCCTAACTGAAATTTATGAACTTAAAGGTGGAGTCATGTGTTTCATTGGCATTCTGTGTCAAGATTAAGAATTCAGTTTCTCTGGACCAACTGTAGTTAGTTTTTACCAGTATTTTTTTATATTAAAAAACTAAAAACCCGCCTCGATTGCGAAAAAAAGCACTTAGCGTTAAGTGTTAACCCAGATTCGACGTAGAAAACTACACCTTCTTGAGAACAACAATAAAACCCACAAGTGCCTAAGAAGACTTTTGTCAATGATTAAAAGAAGACCATAGCTATACATTTATAAACGAAAAAGAAAAGGAAAACACAAACAGTACATATGTACAAAGTCAAAACCACTACTTAACTTAATGGTGTACGCTCCACCTCACAGCGGCCTATGTTCGATGGGCCATGACCCACCATAAACTGCAGCTACAAACGGTGGCTCACTTACAAGCCTGACCCGCTAACTACGCGGGGATTTAGTTTTTTAATATATTAACCAACGATTGCTGACGCGCTGCGATGTTGAAGGTTCTTAGTATTTTTTTAGTTGTTGCGGAGTTTTGCTATATTGCTGTTTCTGCTAGTAGTTAATTATGCGGGTGAGATGCAAAAATATGCGATCGTTTCCTTTCCTTTGCACAATGTAGGTTCTGTCAGTTTCTTTATTTTACCAGGACCATAAGTCAGTGCAGTAATTTTCTTGTGTTTCAGGTTACATTCTTATACAGGTCGGCATACAGCTTTTTTTTACGTTTGTTTCAAACAGTTCGCACAGACCAAGTCTACTGAGCGTGAAATTATTGGTTTGCTTCTGATAGAGATCGGTTTTCACATACACACATCATTCTTTTGAATTTCATGTAAATGATGTGACTTTGAGCTCAGTAACACATTTAGGCTGCCAGTTCACATTTGCAGGTTTGTATTTACGATAATGCACACACAAATAAAGGCTACTCACTTACTTTACAAGTCTTTCTCTTGAACAAATCATCCCATTTTTCTGAAACAGTAATCATTTGTTTGTTTGTACTTATGCATAACATCTGGCGATTTCCGTCCCATTCGGAGAACTTTTCGTCGTGCGTCGTTTTGTCCTTATTTTCTTAGAAAGTATGTATATACCTAACCAGAGGCGACCTGTCACTTTCCTAGTGCACTCCTGGCGATGCCCTCGTCTCTGATTAACACTCGCCGTCACGGACAAGGTACTGGTTTTTTTTACTTTGGATCTCTGGGAGCCACTAATAGATCTGGGAACCTATTCCGTATGTTCGGCACTTCGTTAACCGTCTGCAGTGGAGCAGCGATGGGTTACTTACTGATGCAGGAAGAAATTAACTGTGACGCGGGCTAGTAGAGAGGTACCATCATACCATACGGGCGTAAGGCGACAGCACTGAAATGAGAAACGTTCAAAAATAGGATTTTATAGCCAAAGAATTGGGAAACAATAAGGCGTATTTAAATCACGAATAAATCCATTGCCGGCCGCGGTGGTCTCGCTGTTCTAGGCGCGCAGTCCGGAACCGTGCGACTGCTACGGTCGCAGGTTCGAATCCTGCCTCGGGCATGGATGTGTGTGATGTCCTTAGGTTAGTTAGGTTTAAGTAGTTCTAGGGGACTGATGACCACAGCAGTTGAGTCCCATAGTGCTGAGAGCCATTTTGAATAAATCCATTCTGTTTTGACAAAAAAAAGTGTTGAATTACTTAATGAACGCTCCTTGAAGTATTCCTCTGACGCTCAGGATTTTATTCACCGTGTAAGAAACGTTATGTCTAGAATCTCCGGCTCCACTAAAGACGCGGATTCCTGGAGATAATGCGCCGTAGTGTGGGAGGGCGGTAAGATGGGGTGACGCGGGTTAGAGCGCGCCGCAAATCTTGCGTTGGTGTCTGATTTACGATTGTTTTTGTTTTCCCAACAGTGGCAACCGCTGCTCCTTGCAGGATCAGAAGCGTCCCCTCGTCATACACATAGCTGGTTGGTCGTAGTTGCCACGGCGAATCGTATGACGATGTGTCCACCACAGATCCGCTTGGTCGGAGTCATGTAGTTTATACGCGCGTGATACAGCACCGTACTGAAGACCGTTTCATCTGTCTTTATCTTCTAAGCGAACTATTGAGAGGGTAAGGTATGTAGGCTGAATAATTATTTCGCTTTGTTCCTTGGTTCACATCAGCGACTGTTTCTAGAGTGAATAATGGTTTCAGTTCGGAGGAAACATCATGAAATAAATTTTCCCGTTGATTCATTAATTTAACCAACGTGTCATCTCCACAGAATATGGAGGTACAACAAGAATAATGCGATCATACAAAAATTAATTCTTTTGTGACTAAAACTGAGTTTGTACAGATTTTTCAAAAATTAAGACGATAATAGTTTCTGATTTTATTGTTGTATGGAGTCAAGTCATATAAAACTTTCTGAAAGATGTAACCGCCATTTAAGTGTTTTATTTCACAATATAAATTTCGACCTTAGGCCATAACCAAGTGTTACAACTGCAACAGATTAAAGCACAATCAAAGTACAATTATTAGACAAAGTATCAGAAAAATAGCAGGACAGAAAGTTAAATCAATGTATGGGTTGCATGATTTGTTCTCTTACTTTCGTATTATAAATCATTAGCCTTGAATACAATGCAAGTCATCGTCAAAATATTATATAAACCAATTTTGTTAATAGTAAATGCGAGTACATTTGTGTAACATGCTAATTTACTGGCAATGAGCTTGACTCAGTTGATATTACACAAATGTCGTTGATAAAATTGGTTTATATAACCGAAGATATGATTCAACTTTTTGCCCTGCTAATTTTTTGATACTTTGTCTGATACTTGTACTTTTATTGCGCTTTAATCTGTTGCAGTTGTAACACTAGATAATGGCCTAATCTGAAATCTATGTTGTGAAATAAAATAGTCAAACGGTGGTTATATATTTCAGAAAGATAATAGTTTCCTTTAAATACAGTGATTAGACTTTCATACTGAGATATTTCTTTTTAATTTTTCCATTTTTCTACACCTTTGGAAGTGAGACACATACAATTACTGAGAAAAAAGCTGAAGCATTCAAAGGGAAGGAGGAAAGGAAGTGAGACTTCCATGGGTTGAAGAGTGTTTGATGTTATTTCAATACTACAAAATCGAGTTAATGTTGTAAAGAACTTGATGGTATGAGCCCACTTGTTAGCATGAAATTGCACCCTCTGGGCCTTGAATCCATGCACTGATTCGTTTGTGCACTGCGTCATAAAGCCATTGTATCCTCTCCTGAGGCAAGCTGGCCCACGAGTGTTCTGATTCGTCGTTTATGTCCTGACACTGGTGCTGGGACAGAGTTGACGTCCGAGCTGGTTCCACATATGTTCTATCGGGAACAGATCTTGCCGGCCAAGGGACTACCTAAACATACGTAGACTGTTCACAGAGACTCGTGCCCAATGTCCTGCGGAAAAATGCCACCACTGCATGAGACGTAGCGTAGGAGGAAGTAGGATGTCCGTGTCGTACATTTGTTCCTTCGTCCGCCTCTGGTAGCTGAGTGGTCAGCGCGACGGAATGTCATAGCTAACGGCCTGGGTTCGATTCCCGGCTGGGTCGGAGATTTTCTCCGCTCAGGGAATGAGTATTGTGTTGCCCTCATCATCTTCATTTCATCCCCATTGACACGCAAGTCGCGGAAGTGGCGTCAACTCAAAGGACTCGTACCAGGCGAACGGTCTACCCGATGGAGGCCCTAGCCACACGACATTTCCATTTGTTCCATCCGAGTTCCCTCAATCATTACTAGCTGAAGACACACCCAGTACTCCCCAACAACATGACTCCTGGAGTAACGTCGCAGTGCGTCTCCAAAACATTGGATGAACGGGGCCTTTTTCCAGGGCTCCGCCGTGCTCGCCGATGATGGTCACCCGACGCAGAGCAGAACCACGATTCATGACTAAAACACATTGCGACGCCATTCATCACCAGTCTGTGTTTCATGGCATGAATTCAAACACGGCCGTTTGTGCCGCGGTGGTATCGGCAGCCTACTCATGGATGGTAATCCCCTAGTAGTCCTTTCGTGTTCTGGTGGCAGCCTAAGCATTGGACGATAACTCACTATGCCAGCTGCCACTAGTCTCTGACCAATGGTGCGGGGAGACGCAGAGTGCTGCAGGGGTGTGGAAACTTTTTTCTCAGATGGCAGGCACAGAAGAGCAGCGGTTACGATGTGCTTGCTGCACACACACACACTACGGCGATCCTTCCTGTCCCTCGGTCCACAGCGAAAACCGAACGCCCCACAAATCTGGATTTTGCGCGGTTCGACCAGTCGGCCAAAAGGAGACTCACAATGAGGCCCCCTTCATACTCTGTTACGTGCTGATAACGCTGTCTCACGCGAGTACGCGGCAACTCAGTGTCCTTCGCAGTGATCAGTTAACATCTGAAGTCACTTACTCTCCCTTGTATATACTAGTAACAAGCCTGTCAACTACAATAAACACGAACAACACCAACGCATTTGGTGGCTATTCTATCTGTCACAGAGAATTGCAACTCTAATCAAATACATGTCGATGGTGTGTACATGTATTAAGTTACAGCTGTTGGACAAAATATGTGAAAGCACAGAAAGAAATGCATGCTCAATCATAGCATAGAGCTAAGTGAATTCGAAAGAGGACAAATTGCTGGTGCTCGTACAGTGGGTGCTTCCATATCCAAAGTAGCCGAAATATTTGTTGTTTCAAGGGTTTCGACGATTTATATAGCATTAAAGAAAAGTGGAAAAACATCATCCGATAAGTCACAACATGGACAAAAGTGTGTCCGGAGTGATCATGACAGATAGTTATTGAGTCGGCTGGGGTGGCCGTGCGGTTCTAGGCGCTATAGTCTGGAACCGCGCGACCGCTACGGTCGCAGGTTCGAATCCTGCCTCGGGCATGGGTGTGTGTGATGTCCTTAGGTGAGTTAGGTTTAAGTAGTTCTAAGTTCTAGGGGACTGATGACCTCAGATGTTAAGTCCCATAGTGCTCAGAGCCATTTTTGATAGTTATTGAAGAGTATCGTAAGAAAAATACGAGGGTTATTCAGAAAGAACGGTACATTTTGGCATTAAAAAAAACCTAAGTACAAGAAACACATTTTATTATACACTACTGGCCATTAAAATTGCTACACCAAGAAGAAATGCAGATGACAAAAAGGGTATTCATTGGAGAAATATATTATACTAGAACTGACATGTGATTGCATTTTCACGCAGTTTGGGTGCATAGATCCTGAGAAATCAGTACCCAGAACAACCACTTCTGACCGTAATAACGGCCTTGATACGCCTGGGCATTGAGTCAAACAGAGCTTGGATGGCGTGTACAGGTACAGCTGCCCATGCAGCTTCAACATGATACCACAGTTCATCCAGAGTAGTGATTGGCGTAGCGTGATGAGCCAGTTGCACGGCCACCACTGAACAGACGTTTTCAATTGGTGAGAGATCTGCAGCAGTCGTACATTTTCTATATCCAGAAAGGCCCGTACAGGACCTGCAACATGCGGTCGTGCATTATCCTGCTGAAATGTAGGGTTTTGCAGGGATCGAATGAAGGGTAGAGCCACAGGTCGTAACACATCTGAAATGTAATTCACTGTTCAAAATGCCGTCAATGCGAACAAGAGGTGACCGAGACGTGTAACCAATGACATCCGACGCAGCGTCAAGGGTAACCGCAGCCATGGTCTCCGAGCTGATAATCCATGCTGCTGCAAACGTCGTCGAACTGTTCGTGCAGATGGTTGTTGTCTTGCAAACGTCCCTATCTGTTGACCCTGGGATCGAGACGTGGCTGCACGATCCGTTACAGTCATGCGGATAAGATGCCTGTCATCTCGACTGCTAGTGATACGAGGCCGTTGGGAGCCAGCACGGCGTTACGTATTACCCTCCTGAACCCACCGATTCCATATTCTGCTAACAGTCATCGGATCTCGACCAACGCGAGCAGCAATGTCGCGATACGATAAACCGCAATCGCGATGGGCTACAATCCGACCTTTATCAAAGTCGGAAACGTGATGGTACTCATTTCTTCTCCTTTCACGAGGTATCACAACAACGTTTTACCAGGCAACGCCGGTGCGCTGCTGTTTGTGTATGAGAAATCGGTTGGAAACTTTCCTCATGTCAGCACGTTGCAGGTGTCGCCACCTGCGCCAACCTTCTGTGAAATCTCTTAAAAGTTAATCATTTTCATATCACAGCATCTTCTTCGTGTCGGTTAAATTTCGCGTCTGTAGCACGTCATCTTCGTGGTGAAGCAATTTTAATGGCCAGTAGTGTATACATGTGGAAGAGCGACTAACATACTACTTCTCCACGTAGTCACCAAACACACTGAGGATGTCTGACATAGTGTTTAGTGTATCTGTGATTGTAAAACAGTTAAGATCCTTAGGCGCCAGGAAGGCATCTGGCCCAGACAGTATCCCTGTACGATTTTATGTTGCCTATGCTATAAATATAGCACCATTCTTATCATCTATCAGAGATCATTGGAACAGCGGAAAGTTCCATGGGACTGTAACAAGGCCCAGGTCATAGCAATCTATAATAAGGGTAGAAAATCGGATGCACATAATTAACGGCCAATTTCACTGACATCGATTTGTTGGAGAATCATGAAACAAATTTTGTGTTCAGACATAATGACCTTTCTAGACTCTGAGAAGTTCATTTGCAGAAACCAGCATGGTTTTAGGAAACAGCGATCATGCGGGAAACAGCTGGCCCTCTTTGTGCATGATATACAACAGGGTCTAGATACCGGCTTCCAGGCAGATGCCGTATTTCTCGACTTTAGAAAGGCGTTCGACTGAGTTCAGCACTGTCGCTTGCTCCAAATAGTGCACGCTTACGGACTATCCTATGAATAAGCTGTTGGATAGAAAGTTTTCTAACAGACAGAGAGCAGTATGTCTTCCGGAGTAGGGAGACTTCAACAGAAACAAGCGTAACATCAGGTGTGCCCCAGACTAGCGTAATAGATCCGCTGCTTTTTACGATTTACATAAACAATCTGGTTGATGGTAGTGACAGCGGCCTGAGGCTTTTTGGCGATGATGCTGTAGTCTACAGGGAAGTAGTATCACACGAAATTTGTGAGCAAATCAATGAGGATTTGCAGAAAATAAATGCGTGGTGTAATGACTGGCAGTTATCTCTCAATATTAGTAAGTGTAACCTCCTGCGTATAACAAAACGAAAATCCCCATTAATGTACGAATACAAAATAAATGCCCAGGCTTTGGAAGCGGTAACATCCGTCAAGTATCTGTGAGTGACTATTCGAAATGATCTCAAGTGGAACGATCAGATTACACCAGTAACGGGTAAGGCGAACTCTAAATTGCGGTTTATTGGTAGAATCCTGAAGCGATGCACTCCTTCAATAAAGGAAATTGCTTACAATACTTTAGTTCGTTCGGTCTTAGAGTATTGTTCGTCTGTATGGGACCCTTACCAGTTGGGTCAGATTCAAGAAATTGAGAAGGTCCAAAGAAGAGCGGTAAGATTCGTGACTGGTACATTTAGCCATCGAGAGAGTTTTAAAATCTCATATAAAGTTTGAAGTGGGACACACTTGCAGGTAGATGACGCGCTGAACGGAAGGAGCCGCTCACTAAATTCCAAAATGCGATCTTCGCCGAGGATGTAGAGCATATATAATTACCACCAACTTTCATATTGAGAAATGATCACCATTCAAAGAAAAGGGGTATTAGAGCTCGTACTGAGGCGTTCAGGCAGTCGTTTTTCCCTCGCGCGATCCGCGAGTGGAGCAGAGGGGGGGGGGGGGGGGGGGGAATATGACTTTGGCGCGAATAGTGCCCTCTGTTTACTGCCAAGAATGAAACATTGGAGGGGGGTCGGGGGGGGGGGGGGGTCGGTGACGAATTGGACAGCCATACTGTGGTATTTCATCTGCCACATGTTTACTCTGAGAGGTCGTATTACTGCCAAGGATTATGTGACCATTTTGGCTCTCACCTGGTTCATCACATCGCACAATATTTGTTCACCGGTGGTGATGCTGTTTTCCAAGACGACACGGCCCCTGTTTACACAGCTTGCATTATCCGGACTGCTTTCGTCAGCACATAGATCAACTGTCGAATCTCCCCTGGCCGCAACAGTCACCGGATCTCGATATTATTGAGTCTTTGTGGTCTACTTTGGAGAGGAGGACTGAACTTGCCACCAATTTGCAGGAAGAATGGTATAAGATTTACTTCAAAGCATACAGGACCTGTATTTATCCATTCAAAGTCGACTGGAAGTTGTTCTGAATGCCATCAGTTATCCAACACCATATTAGGCATAGTAATGTATTATGTTTTTGTGTTTCCATTATTTTGTTCACCCTGTGTACATGACATGTGACCATGACTTCTGCGTGTTTCACATTTTTTTGTGATGCAGTGTATGTCCGACACATCAACAAGGGGTACCATTTTCTGTTAACTGAGAGATTTTATATTGCACTATTTTAGACATAAACAAGCTTAGGCAGGAAATAACATAACTAAAGCATTATATTTACCTGTAATAGTTTATTTGAATACTGACAGGGTACAAAAATATATTTTTTATATTTTAAGTTCCAAGAAAATTTATAAGTTTATAAGTAACAGAGCCTTACATGTCACGAAACTTGGAAAAGCATGGTGTGGCACCAAGTAAATTAGGAGCACAGCAAACAAATTTTTCAGTCTTACATTGTATGCTGCAATGTCTGAATCACTCGCAGAATTTCTGTGTTTTGAGGTATTTTTGCGTGCATCCGCCAACGTCCTTGACGCAGTGGTAACACCAGTTACCGTCACATCATATAAGTTAAGCGCTGTTGAGCTTGGCTAGCACTTGAATGGGTGACCGTCTGGGTCTGCCGAGTGCTGTTGGCAAAAGGGGTGCACTCAGCCTTCGTGAGGCAAACTGAGGAGCTACTTGAATGAGAAGTAGCGGCAACGGTCACGAAAACTGACAACGGCATCCGATGACACCTAAGGGCTGAGGATGACACGGCGGCCGGTCGGTACCGTTGGGTCTGATCGGACAGTGATTTTTTTTTCTTTTTTCTGCATTCAGTATCATACAGTCACTGAGAACTACGTTTGACTGTTTATTTCTACTGAAAATGATTATTAAGTTGTTAATAAAAATTCACTTACTTCGCACATGTTTGGAAAGTGCGGAACGATGTAAATCAGCGTATTACACAAAACAGTGAGGTTAAGTGGTTATATGGTACATGGCAGTCAACTTGAGCGATCAGCGACCTATTGCCTGAGTAGTGCAACCTAGATTTTCTCTCGGTTCAGTACAGTCATCCCCTGATTGTAACACCATCCACACGTGCGTAACGTAACGTCCCGACGCTCCAATCGGACTCAAAGCTAATCGTACATATGTGACCCATCAAGCACGAAAAGTTAACTCCAGGGGACCTCATTGCACCAACCTAGTGTTATGTGACCCTTTATATGGTATAAGTAACCCCATCCCAGATTCTGTAAGGAACTGAATTTCCATGCATAAAACACTTTGAAACGATTGATTACTTTACAAATCGGTAAATGTCGTAAGCTAATTTTTCAGGCAGCTCAGTGTTTATGACGTCATATCTCCTGGACTGTGTGTCGAACAATGATATAATTGTGCACTTACATTCAGCGGTATTCTCGATACAGTCTTCAAAATGAGTTATGAAGAGAGTCAGTAGTTAGTAAGCAATAAATTAAAACGTCATGCTTGGTACTGAAGTTTTACTGCATGAATAGCAAAAACGCAGTAAGGCAATAAACTTGTTTCCATTCATTATCTTGTAGGGAGTGCCAGCGAGAAAAATTTCGAAAAAGTTTAAACTTATCTGTAAAGTTGTCTAAGTGCTCTCTGTCAAATACTGGATTAATATTGCCTGGATAAATTTGCGCGCCGTGAATTACACTGCCTGAAGATGGCTAATAGTTTCTAATTTCAATACTTGTCTTCTTGAGTTAAACTTCTAACATACGATTATACTTTTTAATGAGTAGACGACGTCACCAGTTTAACCTTTTAAATTCTGTGAATAATTATGTAAAATATTGAAAACAAGTATTTCTTGCCCCTAGAAACCATCAGATAGGCAACCTACAACTGCGAATTTGTGTACGTTTTAGCCGATAACTACAACGCACAACGCAATTAAAGGATCACTTTCTCTGACACCCGATAATTGTCTCCCATTGCGACGCAGAAGTTTGAAATTTGACTCACAGGTACCAACAATCGTCACCTGTAATGACGCAAAGGCGTGGTGCATTGCGTTGTCACCCACGGGCTCAGCGGTGCTTCAAACAGCAAAGAGTTGACACGCGAGGAGTAAAGGCTAGAGCTCAGAAGCTCATGTGACGTGTAAGGTGGGATAATGACGTCGCATTGACATCAAATTTCACCACAATTCTGCCCAACGCCACCGTGGACGTCTCACCCCTTTCTTACACACATTCAGCCCCTTCTTCCGACTCCTCTGCGAAGGAAGTCTGAACCGTGACACACAGCGTTCAAATCACGCGGTTTTCTTATTGGCAGGCAGAGGTAAACATTTCATACACAACGCCGCTCAGGATCAACACGAAAAGCCGTCACGAGGTGGCATAAAGGGCGTCAATGAAACCAATTGACATTTCGCAGTCGAAAATGAGTCTGCAGTGCAATGAACAACAGAAGAAGTTCTTGACTACCTTTGGCACTACCAACACCCTTTGTCCTATTCAATACTTCTCTGACGACATCGTGAGCCTGCTACGACACTGAAGTGATCCCACCCCTTTCGAATGTAGCGTGGCCACAGGTTTTTGTTTCGGTGTTCAGCTTGGGACCGTTTAAAATTATTCTTCAACCCCGTCTTCCGCACTGTCCTGTATCCTGCGTCTGACCACGGGAGGGGGGTTGTAACTTTGGCACTTGCGTTACTGTAAAAAGACACAGGCTTCCTCTAAGATTTTTTGAAACTTGTATAGGTGTTCACCAGCAACGTCATAGCTTTTGAAGATAGAATAGCAATCATTCACAATAATTAACAGCGTCGCATGTGGTTGGCTGCGTGTGCTGTCTTGCTGGTCTAGGGTAATGCTACTACGTACTGACTTGAAGTTGTGTAACAGCACACAGACAGAATCATTCAGTGTAAATCAAATTGTTCTAAATTTGAATACGCTCTCACTCTGAAACAATTTTTTTCTGTGCCATTTTGTCAATACCTATCGTATTCTGTCACAGCACGCATATAAGTATATACTTTCTCGTACTTTCGTTACTTTTATGATTTTTTTGAAACTTGTGTAGGTATTCATTATAATCACCTGGATAGCAGTGCGCGTTAAAGTGTCACTTTCCGGTGCGTCGACTCCAAGTCAAATCCGGTCAGTATGACAGCCAGCCTGGATGCGAATTTTAGGCGGTTTCCGAAATCCCACCAGGTGAATACGGGGCTGGTACCCAAGTCCTGCCTCAGTTACACGATCCACAAACATGTAGAAAACTTTCGCTCTCTTTTACACGAGTAACACGACCCGCAGCCAGTTTGGGTACACATTTCCGACCACCACTTAAATTAACGATACCAAATCCGTTTAACCCAGTGCAGATAAGGGACAAAGGGACAAGAAAAAGAAGTATAGGTATTCATCATGTCTTCGTCGTGATGTTAACCATGACCTCTGGGATATACTTGTTGTGACTTATATGTCCGACCGTTTTCGACAGGCTTACCACGATGACGGTGGAAAATCTGCGAAGGAAGGTTGCAGAAGCAGAGAGAGGTAAGGACGACAATGAGGCTGACGTCGACGACGACGACACGAGTGGCATAGCTGGCACGCTCCGACGCTGGAACATTAACCCCAACCTGGTGATGCTCAAGATGACGCTGTTCGTCATGTATGGAGGTGAGTGCGTTCTACAGAAATGCCTGGTCTCTTGCTTAGTAATGGCAGTAATCTACTCAGAATCCAAGATCGCCTGATTGTCTTGATTAAAAAGCTTACAAAGTTGAATTGTACATATGACACATTAACTTTCAATATCTACGTTTGCTGCTCAGGTTTATGTGGACCATAACTTTTGTTGGAGCAATTCTTGACAGTAATGTTGGTTGCTGCAGATCATGTCCTTCTGTTGGATTTCATGCCAAGGATTCCAAGTCAAAGGCAGTCGGAATGTTCTCCAATGAATTTTTGCTATAGTAACTCGTAAAAATGTGTTGGATACTTCGATGCAATTTCTGTACGATACTGATGATATTAGCAGGTAAAGAAATGACTTCCACTCTCAGACACAGAACGGAAGGCTAGGCGGTCTTACTTATAGCTGCCTCTCATTTCTTTTAAATCCATTAAGTCGATTCCGACTCCTGGTGACATGACAAAAGAAGTCCATCTATACAGGATGTCCCAGAAACGTTGCGACAAACTTCGAGTGCTTGTAGAGTGTGTCTTCAGGAACAAAATCGAGTATGGGAACCTGTGTTCGGAAACGTCAGCCAATGACGCCACAGAGCCTCGAAGCTAGAGGCGCGGCGCCTGCCATTAGGCCATCCCTTTTGCAGCAAACGTGAGTTTGTTCGCTGATGGACGGTAGGCGGAACGTCTCGTAATGCTGTTTGTTATTCGGTAATCGCGACTGTCTGCCACGATCACCAGCGGGAAAGATGGAGCTAGCTGATGCATAGACAGGCCTTGTCTCTGTGAGTGCTATGCTCTGTTGCCTTGCTGAACGACAGTTTCTGACACATGTTTCTATCTGCAATTTTTTTCCGATATACCGAAAAAAAATTTGAGAGTTTAGAACATACCAGGAGAAAAATAAACTGTGGTTGGAAACTGCTTTTTTAGAATAAAGAATCATAAATTAATAAATTCTAAATTGCTTAAGTGCGTTAACGATATATCTTCGACCGTACCTTTTTTTTACTTTGTTCATCAGTTATTGTTAATGTTAAACATACACTGAAGAGTCAAAGAAAATGGTAAACCGGCCCTATATCTGTAGGGCTCCTGCGAGAGCGCAGAAGTGGCGCAACACGACATGGCATGGACTCGACAAATGTCTGAAATACTGCTGGAGGGAATTGACACCATGAATCTTACAAGGCTGTGCATAAATCTATATGTGTGCGGGGGGAGGGGGGGGGGGTGGAGATCTCTTCTGAACAGCACATGGAGAGGCGTCCCTGATATGCTCGATAATGTTCATATCTGGGGAGTTTGGTAGCCAGTGGAAGTGTTTAAACTCTGGAGATTGTTCCTGGAGCCACTCTGTATAAATTCTCTGTGTGTGGGCTGTCGCATTGTCCTACTGGAATTTCCCAAGTCCGTCGGAATGCACAATGGACATGAACGGATGCAGGTGATCAGACAGTGTGCTTACGTACTTGTCAGCTGTCACAGTCGTACCTAGGCGTATCACGCGTCCCTTATCATTCCAGCTGCAAATGTCCCACACCATTACAGAGCATCCACCAGCTTGACCCTTCTGACATGTAGGGTCCATGGACTCACGAGGTTATCTCCATACTCATACACGTCCATCCACTCGATACAATTTGAAACGAGACTCGTCCGACCAGGCAACACGTTTCTAGTCATCAACAGTCCAATTTCGGTGTTGACGGGCCCATGCAAAGCACAAAGCTTTGTGTCGTGCAGTCATAAAGGGTACAAGACTGAGCCTTTGGCTCCAAAAGCCTATATCGATGATGTTTCACTGAATGGTTTTCACGCTGACACTTGGCGATGGCCCAGCATTGAAATCGGCAGCAACTTGCGGAAGGGTTGCACTTCTGTCACGTCCAACGATTCTCTTGAGCCGTCGTTGGACCTTTTTCCGGCCGTAGCCATGTCGGAGATTTGATGTTTTACCGGATTCCTCATATTCACGGTACACTCGTGAAATGGTCGTATGGGAGAATTCCCACTTTAATGCGACCTCGGAGACGCTGTGTCCCATCGCTCGTGCGCCGACTATAATACCAGGTTAAAATTGACTTAAATCTTGATAAACTTCTATTTTAGCAGCAGTAACTGTTCTAACAACTGCGCCAGACACTTGTTGTCTTATATAGGCGTTGCCGTTCGCAGCGCCATATTCTACCTTTTTACATATCTCTTTATTTGAATAGGCATGCCTATACCAGTTTTTTTGGCACCTCAGTGTATTATGTGCAGCAAAGAATACACGTCTTCTTACAATGTGACCCAAATAAGCCAAAAGGTTGGACAGCACTGCTCTAGTGGGTCGAATGAATGATGAACAAAAGGGCATAAGGGAGCAGACCATCTGTTGGAAGGAAGTAGTACAGACAGTTTGACATCTGTTGCAGCGACGGCGGCGCTGTTGCCGTACCTGACGATCCACATGCAGAGCATCGGGTTGACTGTGGAGGAGATCGCCTTCGTCTACCTCGCGCTGCCATTCACCACGTTCCTCAGCCCGCCTGTCACTGGTGAGTCAAGTCTCCAGAGGCTGCCAGCTCCACATCTGTTAAGCTCCCACATGCAATAAAAGTCGCTCCACTTGGTTGCCACTCAAGTAACGTCACTGAAGTTCCCCTTGGAAACTCAAATTCCTGTGGCGCCACTAGAATGATGCCACTTTTAGCCATGCTCCAAAAGTTGAAGTCCTTATAACTTTGTGACGCCACCTCCTTTCCCCCACCACTAATAAGCGTCAGAAGCAAATCAAGCAGCCAGCATCAGATTTCCAGTGCTTCCAAAACTAATATCCGTATGTAGTGGTTTTCCTCTTTATACTTCCATATTACGAAACTATATAGATTCAGTGACACACCACAGTAAAGATCTCTCGAAAATATGCCGTTTTCAGAACAGTCTGTTGTGCTACATTAGCAGGAAGTGCGACATTCGTATATAACCTTTGTGAGCACGTAATGGTTAATTTATGTGGTAAAAGTACATATTATGTTTGTATTATACAAGATGTATGAAAAAGAATCATCCGATTTGGCATGTCTATATTTCTGAAACTAATAAACATGTACAATGGATTTTGTTTTTTCACGAATGGGAAACTCAAAAAGTTGTTCTTCATACGTTTTCGTAGTTCTTCAATGTGCCCCCCCCCCCCCCCCCCCCTCCCCGAGATGCATGGCATACCTCAATACGGTATTCAAATTGTTCCCACATTGCAGCGAGCATGTCTTAAGTTACAGCTTCCACAGCTGTTGTTGGTGCGATGTCGCAGTTCATTCAATTGTTGTTGGTAATGCAGGCCCATAAACAGTCTTTTATAAAACCCCACAAGAAATAATCACATACAGTCACCTTGGAGGCCAGTAATATGAGGCTGAATCATTTGGTACAGTGTGACCTATCCATCGTTCAATAATCCTTTGATTTAAAAATTCCCACACTTCCAAATGCCAGTGTCGCGGTGCCACGTAAAACTAGAGAGTTTGGTTTTTCCAGCAGTACGTTGTTCACGCACGTATCTCAAATAACATAATAGTTATAATTTTTTTTTTAATCGGATGATTCCATCTGATACACTCTGCACAATGCATGGATAAGATTTGTGTATCAATTAGCAAATATTATTAAGTAATTAGTGGAACCTGATTTTTAGTTTCACAGCAACTCACTTAATTCTGCAAATAGGAAAATTAATGCAACGCTGCCAGTATACTTGGATTCAAGTCCTGGCAACTTCAATTCCCTTAAACTTTTGCTCAGTGGATTTGAGAAAGGAAGCAACAATGTTTCTGCTGGTAGCATACTTTCAAAGTGAGTATAGCTTTTAATACAGGAAATCATAACTATATATTATCTTTTAGAGTAACTGACGCAAGCATAGTTACAAAATTTAGTATAGGATAACTTAATATTTCGTCGTATTTCACTGATGTGGGGTATAAGAGTGAAAATATTTGCTTTCAAATACGTCTTCAAGGCATTGTAAGTAGTATCCAAAACATCACCCAAGACCATTCAAATTGTAGTGGTGAGGTTATGATATAAATATTGGATAAATGACAGGTAATCGCCAGATGTAAAATATTAAAATATGAAAGTGCCTCATGCATTTTTACTCAACCAAGTATTGCAGCTTTAATGTGGGTTTACTGTGGCGCCACTTTAGTTGCTTGTCGGAACCTTGCTTAAAGATTAGCGTTTGTTGGTGCAAGCGACACATGTCGCTTTCTTAAAGTCGCTTTTACTCGACCTTCTTGTTTCAACTGACTGCTGATGACAAGCGAGTCTACTATCATGTAGTGAGTCTCGTTTGTCATGAGTGATTATTTTCGTTTACACGTCAGCGACAAAAAATGCACGTGTTGTGTGAGCAGTTTGCCGTCCAGTTTGGTACCTGAACGGTGAAAGTGACGCTGTGAGTGACTATTCTGCACGATCAAGCAACGATACCAGACTTAATAATAAAAGCAAAATCCATATTAGGTGTTCTAAACAAAGCTCGTTTGGTAAACTGAAAGAACAGGATACGTGTCATCCAAACATTTCAAAACATATGTATTCATCTGCTCGAGAATATGTGGAATTACAATGATGTCAAGGAAAATTTATAAAGCAATAAAAAATGTCCTTTTACTTTATCTTTTGTGTCTTATATTCTCTGTAAATGCCAAATAACAGAAATTTATTTTCCTCGCTAAGCAGTTCTAACTTCTTCACTGCTGTTCCAACTTATACTCTGTTGAAACTATTTCATTAAAAAACAAACGTTAATCTATACATGTTTTTATTTATGTTTTTTCTCAAGCTACGGGTAGCATAAAACGTACATTCTGGTAGCTTTTTGCTTTAAAATAGTTCATTGCTCTTGTGGAATACACTAATAGGCAAAATACTAGACCTCGGTGCAACCGCTGCAGCGAGGCACGAAGGAGCAACAAAATAGGGTTAAGAAGACACAAAAGAGCAAAATCCGTTACTGTAACAGGTGTGAGTTCGGCGAGGTAAGCGTAACTTCCGATGTTAGGCTGCAGTCACAGTGGCAATGAGATCGGTGGGTTCCGCCGACGACCGACGTCGCACGAAGATGTCCGATCTTTTCAAATCAGTTTGCACGTATGTGCGCGGTCATAATGCAGCCATTCTAATCGCTGAAATTACTGACTTAGGACCACAATCAGTGATATTCAAATCAGTTTGTTTACTCATACACGAAATGTGGACTTATGAGAAACTCATAAAAAAAGGAGTTTCTCATCCTGAATGAAAAATATAATCGCGATGTTGTTGTTTTTGTAGTCTTCAGTCCGAAGACTTTGATGCAGCTCTCCATGCTACCGTTCTGTCCTGTGCGAGCTTCTTCATCTCTGAACAACTGCTACTAGCTATATTCTTTTGAATTTGCTTACTCTATTCATCTCTTGGTCTCCCTCTATGATTTTTACCTTCCAATACTAATTGGTGATGACTTGCTGTCTCAAAATTTGTCCTACAAACCGTTTTCTTCCTCTGGTCTTATTATACAAAATTTCTTTTCTCCCCAGTTCTGTTCAGAGCCTCCTCATTAGCTACACGATCTACCCACTTAATCATCATCATTCTTCTGAAGCACCACATTTCAAAAGCCTCTGTTCTGTTCGTGTCTAAACTGTTAATCATTCATATTTCACTTCCATTTATGGCCACACTCCATAAAAATACTTTCAGAAAAGACTCCCTAACGCTTAAATCTATATTCGACGTTAACAAATTTCTCTTCTTCACAAACGCTCTTCTTCCCTTTGCCAGTCTACGTTTTCTAGTTCTCTTCATCGATCATCAACAATTACTTTGCTGCTCAAATAGCAATACTCATCTACTGCTTTAAGTCTAGTTCCCTAATCTAATCCCATGAGCTTCATCTGATTTACTTCTACTACATTTCATCATCCTTACTTTGCTTTTGTTGGTGTTCGTCTCATATCGTCCTTTCAATACACAGTCCATTCTGTTCAGCTGCTTTTCCAAGACTTTTGCTATCTCTGACGGAGTTAGAACGTCACTGGCAAACCTCAAAGGTTTTATTTCTTTCCCCTGGAATTTAATTGCTATTCCAAATTTTTCTTTGGTTTCCTTTATTGCTTGCTCAGCATAAAGACCATGTCTCACTTCCTTCTCAACCGCTACTTTCCTTGTTGCTCCTTGACTCTTATAGCTGCCGTCTGATTTCTGTACAACTTCCTTCCAAGGATTCCCACTTGCGTTGCTGAAACATGTGCATAACATCCAGAATGAGATTTTCACTCTGCAGCGGAGTGTGCGCTGATATGAAACTTCCTGGCAGATTAAAACTGTGTGCCCGACCGAGACTCGAACTCGGGACCTTTGCCTTTCGCGGGCAAGTGCTCTACCAACTGAGCTACCGAAGCACGACTCACGTCCGGTACTCACAGCTTTACTTCTGCCAGTACCTCGTCTCCTACCTTCCAAACTTTACAGAAGCTCTTCTGCGAACCTTGCAGAACTAGCACTCCTGAAAGAAAGGATACTGCGGAGACATGGCTTAGCCACAGCCTGGGGGGATGTTTGCAGAATGAGGTTTTCACTCAGCAGCGGAGTGTGCGCTGATATGAAACTTCCTGGCAGATTAAAACTGTGTGCCCGACCGAGACTCGAACTTGGGACCTTTGCCTTTCGCGGGCAAGTGCTCTACCAACTGAGCTACCGAAGCACGACTCACGTCCGGTACTCACAGCTTTACTTCTGCCAGTACCTCGTCTCCTGCCTTCCAAACTTTACAGAAGCGCCTTCCCTACCACAGTCCTCATATGCTCATTCCATTTCATATCGATTCGCAACGTTACACTCCTACTCCAAGAGCTCCTACACCGGCTCTGAGCGATGCAGTCGTACATCTTCAGCCATAAAAATGAAGTCAGGGCTCAATGTACCCCTCAAAAGACGCACATGGGGAATGAGTATAATAATGTCCGCAGCTCGTGGTCGTGCGGTAGCGTTCTCGCTTCCCACGCCCGGGTTCCCGGGTTCGATTCCCGGCGGGGTCAGGGATTTTCTCTGACTCGTGATGACTGGGTGTTGTGTGATGTCCTTAGGTTAGTTAGGTTTAAGTAGTTCTAAGTTCTAGAGGACTGATGACCATAGATGTTAAGTCCCATAGTGCTCAGAGCCATTTGAATGAGTATAATGTCACACTATTGCTGATCAGTGAGCTACCATGTTAAAAGATCTGAAGGTCAGTTGGTCCATGAAACATTATACCTCCAGAAACCATAACACCTAGGCCAGAAATGTGATCATGTTAGACAATGTTCTTGGATGCATTATGTACAGGATGAAAATAATTGAACTGCAAGAGAAGAAGTAAATTAGTTACAAACTATGGCATGCACACACACTATTCAACATGTAAACGTCACTACAGATATTCGGATTTAGGTTATGAGATGTTCGATGAGCCTGCCATTATTGACGATGATGTGGCGCAGACGAATAGCGAAATTCTGCATGACCCGCTGAAGTGTGGAACATCGATGCTGTCGATAACCTCCTGGATGGCTCTTTTCAGCTCAGGGATGGTTATGGGGTTATTGCTGTACGCCTTGTCTTTAATATAGCCGAACAAAAAGGAGTCGCATATGTTCAGATCCAAAGAATATGGCGGCCAATCGAGGCGTATGCCAGTGGCCTCTTGGTACCCCAGAGCCGAAATGCAGTCCCCAAAGTGCTCCTCCAGGACATCAAACACCCTTCTGCTTCTGTGGGGTCGAACATCGTCTTGCATGAACCACATCTTGTCGAAATCAGGGTGACTTTGGATAACGGCGATGAAATCGTCTTCCAAAACCTTCACGTGACATTCAGTAGTCACTGCACCATCAAGGAATATCGCACCGGTTTTTCCGTGACTGGGCGCTGCACACCATGCAGTCACACGTCGAGGATGAAGAGACTTCTCGACCCCGGAATGCGGATTCTCAGTCACCCCCAAAGTGCCAATTTTGTTTATTGACGAACCCATCCAAATGAAAGTGGGCTTCTTCGCTAAACCAAATCATAGAGCGCTTACTAATTCCCATCGTGCCCCGCGGCCAACCGTGTGGTTTGAACGTCCTAACGTTAACCGCTCAGAAGTTATGAAGATTTTATTTCATGTACACTCCTGGAAATTGAAATAAGAACACCGTGAATTCATTGTCCCAGGAAGGGGAAACTTTATTGACACATTCCTGGGGTCAGATGCATCACATGATCACACTGACAGAACCACAGGCACATAGACACAGGCAACAGAGCATGCACAATGTCGGCACACACAGTGTATATCCACCTTTCGCAGCAATGCAGGCTGCTATTCTCCCATGGAGACGATCGTAGAGATGCTGGATGTAGTCCTGTGGAACGGCTTGCCATGCCATTTTCACCTTGCGCCTCAGTTGGACCAGCGTTCGTGCTGGACGTGCAGACCGCGTGAGACGACGCTTCATCCAGTCCCAAACATGCTCAATGGGGGACAGATCCGGAGATCTTGCTGCCGGGGTAGTTGACTTACACCTTCTAGAGCACGTTGGGTGGCACGGGATACATGCGGACGTGCATTGTCCTGTTGGAACAGCAAGTTCCCTTGCCGGTCTAGGAATGCTAGAACAATGGGTTCGATGACGGTTTGGATGTACCGTACACTATTCAGTGTCCCCTCGACGATCACCAGAGGTGTACGGCCAGTGTAGGAGATCGCTTCCCACACCATGATGCCGGGTGTTGGCCCTGTGTGCCTCGGTCGTATGCAGTCCTGATTGTGGCGCTCACCTGCACGGCGCCAAACACGCATACGACCATCATTGGCACCAAGGCAGAAGCGACTCTCATCGCTGAAGACGACACATCTCCATTCGTCCCTCCATTCACGCCTGTCGCGACACCACTGGAGGCGGGCTGCACGATGTTGGGGCGTGAGCGGAAGACGGCCTAACGGTGTGCGGGACCGTAGCCCAGCTTCATGGAGACGGTTGCGAATGGTCCTCGCCGATACCCCAGGAGCAACAGTGTCCCTAATTTGCTGGGAAGTGGCGGTGCGGTCCCCTACGGCACTGCGTAGGATCCTACGGTCTTGGCGTGCATCTGTGCGTCGCTGCGGTCCGGTCCCAGGTCGACGGGCACGTGCACCTTCCGCCGACCACTGGCGACAACATCGATGTACTGTGGAGACCTCATGCCCCACGTGTTGAGCAATTCGGCGGTACGTCCTCCCGGCCTCCCGCATGCCCACTATACGCCCTCACTCAAAGTCCGTCAACTGCACATACGGTTCACGTCCACGCTGTCGCGGCATGCTACCAGTGTTAAAGACTGCGACGGAGCTCCGTATGCCACGGCAAACTGGCTGACACTGACGGCGGCGGTGCACAAATGCTGCGCAGCTAGCGCCATTCGACGGCCAACACCGCGGTTCCTGGTGTGTCCGCTGTGCCGTGCGTGTGATCATTGCTTGTACAGCCCTCTCGCAGTGTCCGGAGCAAGTATGGTGGGTCTGACACACCGGTGTCAATGTGTTCTTTTTTCCATTTCCAGGAGTGTAGTTCAAGAATTGTCACTCTGAAACATCGCGTGGTGAGAGGTGGGACAGAAGCAAACAGGCAAATACATCAACAACTGGCAACAGAGATCTCAAAAATCCTGTAAAACTTAGCATTCAACACTGGTCTATACCGTACTGGAGCATCGCTCAGTAGCAAGAGTTGGAAGCAACAGGAGAAAACAAAATGTTACCTCCCTAAAGTTAAATTGACTGGACAGTAAAGAGAGGTGAGCGATCAAGGGGTGCACAAGGCAGCTCGTGGTTAGTGGGCGACAGAAGAACGTTTAGTCTTCAGTTCAGTGGAGGGTAGGTTTTCGGAGTGGGCGCACACACATGTGACGGCTCGGTCGGCCGCTGTTTCAGGCTACCTGGTGGACAAGTTCGGGAGGTACAAGCCGGTGGTGATCATCGCCCTGGTGCTGAACGCCGCCTTCCACCACTCGCTGATGCTCATCCCGCACATGGAGACGCCGGGGGACACGCCCTCCGCCTACGTCATGAGGCACCCCGATACGGGGAAGGTGGAGGTAAGTAGGCAGCCGATCTGCCGGGATGGGACGGTCATTTAGTCACGTTACAGAACGAAAGCTGCGTATTAGTGCACATAGTCATTTACACTGCTGGCCATTAAAATTGCTACACCACAGAAGATGACGTGCTACAGACTCGAAATTTAGCCGACACTGTGATACGCAAATGATTAGCTTTTAAGAGCCTTCACACAAGGTTGGCGCCGGTGGCGATACCTACAACGTGCTGACATGAGGAAAGTTTCCAACCGATTTCTCATACACAAACACCAGTTGACCGGCGTTGCCTGGTGAAACGTTGTTGTGATGCCTCGTGTAAGGAGGAGAAATGCGAACCATCACGTTTCCGCCTTTGATAAAGGTCGGATTCTAGCCTATCGCAGATGCGGTTCATCGTATCACGACATTGGTGCTCGCGATGGTCGAGATCCAGTGACTGTTAGCAGAATATGGAATCGGTCGATTCAGGAGGGTAATATGGAACGCCGTGCTGGCTCCCAACGGCCTCGTATCACTAGCAGTAGAGATGACAGGCATCTTATCTGCATGGCTGTAACGCATCGTGCAGCCACGTCTCGATCCCTGGGTTAACAGATGGGGACGTTTGCAAGACAACAACCATCTGCACGAACAGTTCGACGACGATTGCAGCACCCTTGACGGTGTATCACAGACATGAGCGCCTGCGTTCGTGTACTCAACGACGAACCTGTGGGTACGAATGGGAAAACGTCATTTTTTCTGGATGAATCCAGGTTCTGTTTACAGCATCATGATGGTCGCATCCGTGTTGGGCTACATCGCGGTGAACTTACAGTGGAAGCGTGTATTCGTCACGGCGTCACCCGGCGTGATGGTATAGGGTGCCATTGGTTACACGTCTCGGTCACCTCTTCTTCGCATTGACGGCACTTTGAACAGTGGACGTTACATACGATCCGCGGCTCTATCCCTCATTCGATCCCTGCGAAACCCTACTTTTCAGCAGGATAACGCACGACTGCATGTTGCAGGTCCTGTACGGGCCTTTCTGGATACAGAAAATGTATGACTGCTGCCCTGGCCAGCACATTTTCCTGATCTCACACCAACTGAAAACCTCTGCTCAAAGGTGGCCGCGCAACTGCCTCATCACAAAACGCCAGTCACTACTCTTGATGAACTGTGGTATCGTGTTGAAGTGCATGGGCAGCTGTACCTGTACACGTCATCCAAGCTCTGTTTGACTCAATGCCCAGGCGTATCAAGGCCGTTATTACGGCCAGAGGTGGTTGTTCTGGGTACTGATTTCTCAGGATCTATACACCCAAATTGCGTGAAAATGTAATCACATGTCAGTTCTAGTATAATATATTTGTCCAAGAATACCCGTTTAACATCTGCATTTCTTCTTGGTGTAGCAATTTTAATGGCCAGTAGTGTAGTTTCACCGGTAATAATCATCATCATTGGGTTGTCTGCCTTGCGGCAGGTTTTGACTGCATAGCCTCCCATGCTTCTGTCGTCTCCGTTCCTCTTCATTCTTTGGTACCCTCCTGGTGGCCGGCTGACATCATTCAGCATCTGGAACCTTTTTCTGCCCTTCCCTCTCTTTCCCGGAACGAAATCTTCAATTGCCTCTACTAAAAGGCAATCTCTTTTTAGGGTGTGTCCCATCCAGTTTAGTTTCCTGTTCTTCACCGTCAGTAGCATCTTCGTTCTTCTCCAACTCTCCTCAGTACTTCTTCATTCCTGACTTTATCAGTCCGGCTGATCTTCTCCATTCTGCGCCATATTCACATTTCACAAGCTTCAATTCTCTTCTCACCCTGCTTTCTCAAATTCCACGGTTCTGCTCCATACAAAGCTACGCTCCATATTAAGCACTTAACCAGTCGCTTTCTTAGCTCCTTGTTTAAACAACTAGTTAGCAGTTCACGCTGAAATTAATCTCCTTGACAGGTTAAAAAAAACAGTGTCAAAAAATGGAAAATCCAGGATGGGATGTGTTAGTAATATGAAAAGGATAGTTATAGGTTGCATGGAGAGCTGCATCAAGCCAGTCTCTGGACTGAAGACCACAACAACAACAACAACAACAACAGTTATATGTTTGTTTATAAATAATTCTTCTGCTGCCAGTCATGATTTTCTTTATTTGCTTTTTACATGACGCGTTTCGGGAAATGATTCCCGTTTCAAGTGTGTTTTTTGTGTGTATTATGCCATTTCTATGAGATGTTGTCGATGTGTGAGAATCTGTTTCATTTCGTTGACTTTACTGCAATGTATAAGAAACACGCGATGTTTTTTAGTTGGTAAGTGGCGTAATGTAGAAATAGGGGACCAAACAGCGAGATCATCAGTCCCATAGGATTAGGGAAGGATGGGGACAGGAAGTCGGACAAACCCTTTCAATGGAACAATTCCGGCGTTTGCCTGATGTGATTTAGGGAAATCACGGAAAAACTAAATGAGGATGGCCGGAGGCAGGCTTGAACGGTCGTCCTCCTGTATGCATTTCCGTAAGGATTAGTTACTTTTGGTGCTGTACTGGCGACAAGTGCGAGAATTATCGCGCAATCAGCTTAACAGCTCATGCATCGAAGCTGCTTACAAGAATAATATACAGAAGAATGGAAAAGAAAATTGAGAATGCGCTAGGTGACGATCAGTTTGGCTTTAGGAAAAGTGAAGGCACGAGAAAGGCAATTCTGACGTTACGGCTAATAATGGAAGCAAGGCAAAAGAAAAATCAAGACACGTTCATAGGATTTGTCGACCTGGAAAAAGCATTCGACAATATAAAATGGTGCAAGCTGTTCGAGATCCTGAAAAAATGTAGGGATAAGCTATAGGGAGAGACGGGTCATATACAATATGTACAACAACCAAGAGGGAATAATAAGAGTGGACGATCAAGAACGAAGTGCTCGTATTAAGAAGGGTGTAAGACAAGGCTGTAGCCTTTCGCGCCTACTCTTCAATCTGTACATCGAGGAAGCAATGATGGAAATAAAAGAAAGGTTCAGGGGTGGAATTAAAATACAAGGTGAAAGGATATCAATGGTTCGATTCGCTGATGACATTGCTATCCTGAGTGAAAGTGAAGAAGAATTAAATGATCTGCTGAGAGGAATGAACAGTCTAATGAGTACACAGTATGGTTTGAGAGTAAATCGGAGAAAGACGAAGGTAATGAGAAGTAGTAGAAATGAGAACAGCGGGAAATTTAACATCAGGATTGATGGTCACGAAGTCAATGAAGTTAAGGAATTCTGCTACCTAGGCAGTAGAATAACCAATGACGGACGGAGCAAGGAGGACATCAAAAGCAGACTCGCTATGGCAAAAAAGGCATTTCTGGCCAAGAGAAGTGTACTAATATCAAATACCGGCCTTAATTTGAGGAAGAAATTTCTGAGGATGTACGTCTGGAGTACAGCATTGTATGGTAGTGAAACATGGACTGTTGGAAAACCGGAACAGAAGAGAATCGAAGCATTTGAGATGTGGTGCTATAGACGAATGTTGAAAATTAGGTGGACTGATAAGGTAAGGAATGAGGAGGTTCTACGCAGAATCGGAGAGGAAAGGAATATATGGAAAACACTGATAAGGAGAAGGGACAGGATGCTAGGACATCTGCTAAGACATGAGGGAATGAGTTCCATGGTACTAGAGGGAGCTGTAGAGGGCAAAAACTGTAGAGGCAGACAGAGATTGGAATACGTCAAGCAAATAATTGAGAATGTAGGTTGCAAGCGCTACTCTGAGATGAAGAGGTTAGCGCAGGAAAGGAATTCGTGGCGGGCCGCATCAAACCAGTCAGTAGACTGACGACCAAAAAAAACTGGCGGCTGGTCTGTTCCCTCCACCGTTCTTCCCGTCTGTGCAGGTGTGGTGGAGCCCCTGTCCGAGCCGCGAGTGCCCCGAGGAGGAGGAGCTGGACATGATCCTGGCGTCGTGCACGGACCACTGCCTGCTCAAGGAGGCGCGGCCGGACGTGGCGACGGCGGCGCCGCCCCCGCAGCTGCGGCGCCCCCCGCAGCTGCGGCCCAACCCGCCGCCCCCCGCGTCGCCCCAGCTGTCGGTGCCCAAGGGCTGCCCCACGCTGGACGAGCTGATGGCCGCCGCCGGCATGGCCGTCACGCCCAAGCCGCTGCACTTCCTCATGGGCTGGGACAAGCGCAAGAACCGGCGGTAAGCTCTTTTCGTTGCGCGGGATGGCCGCGCAGTCTCAGGTGTGTTGTCACTTTCCGTGCTGCTGCACCCGTCGGAGGTTCTAGTCATTCCTCGGGCATGAGTGGGTGTGTGTGTTGTCCTTAGCATAAGTTACTGTAAGTTAGATTAAGTAGTGAGTAAGCTTAGGGACCGATGACCTTAGCAGTTTGGTCCGGTAAGAACTTACCACATTTTTTTCTTTTTAATAAGCTCTTTTCAACCACCGTGCTTAAATAGTAGGCAAACTTTTCACAGAACCACTGTCAGACACTATCTGATTAAAAGTAACCGGAGAGCTAATAGTTCACATCAAACTCAGTGTGTCCGCCATGGCTTCGACTCTGCTGGGCACAGTTCCAATCAGTGTCTGAATATAGGGGCACGAGTATGTAATGGTACTTGAATTACGCAACCATTACGGCACCTCACCTCAACCTCTCGATACCAGCAATATTCTACTCTGTTTCTGTAAAGTAGTTAACATATTTCTGTGACAACATTCAGATTTTATTTCATTAACGTAGAGGTACTTTGATACATCGATATGTTTATATTGCAATGATATTATTCTTATGTGTATTCTTTCTTTTGTCACTAGGTCTTTGTCGTACTTGTATCTCTGATTTTTGGGCGCGTAAGCGTTGATTAAAAAGTCAAGCCTTGGTCGCCATGTTGAAAAGACACAAACTGTAGTCAGTTTATAAAATGTGAACTTTAACAGTGAGGGAGATGTTGAAACGTCCCCTTAGAAAAATTATACAGACGACTGTGCTTCAACTGACACACAATAGTTTTTAGCGCAACGCAATCTGACTTTCAATAATCCCTACGAAAGAATGGCCCTGACTAACATTAACCTATACGTTTCACAAATCACTTACCTCACAAAAATCTTCGTTACTCAAGCTACTGCAATACATCGAGCGCCACTACTGCCAGCTAAATAAAAGGTTCAAACTACTGAAGGCTCTAACTACTGATAGGCATAGTTAGCAAATGAAAGATTTTAATAGAGAACAAACAATGTATTTACCTCACTAGTCATAATATATATAGCAGTTCATGACACCAATTCTTACAAATTTCAAAACTCCGCCATCTCTCTCCCCACGTCCACCACTGCTGGCGGCTCACCTCCAACTGCGTAACGCTACGCGCTGTAAGCATCCAGCTGCCGCTGCTCAACACTACAATGGCAGACAACAATGCAAACCAGCCACAAACTGCACACGGCACAGCCAGTGATTTTCAGAGCACTACGTGGCGTTACCAATAAAAAAAACGTAAACAGCCTACTTACAATGTTTTCAAGTATTTTTTATATTGTCAAGTGATATTGCTACAAAAATAATAAAAAAGAAGAGTAACTTAAATTCGGAGTGCAGATTACTTTTTTACATCACCACTGTGCTAACTTTCAAAGGTTTAATCTTCAATAATGCTTTGTCAAACACATCTACAAAACTTTTGAATATCGCAGAATAGAACCTAGGCACTTTTTTGCATCCAAGCTTGAATCATCACCACCTAGATTTTCGACGATTGAGCCATTTGTTCACAACGAGACCAGCGTGGAAAACACGAAAAGATGAGTGCCTAGTTTATCCATTATTTCTTCAAATGACTTTACTAACTATGCTCTAATGACACCTGCCACATAATATAACTTTGCTGTTGCCCGAAAATGCAGTATTAAGCAGCGTCAGCAACACCTCAGTCATAATTAATTTTTTACTTTTGTTGTGGTAGGGTTGTTAGAAGTGGCAGCCCATTCTTTCTCCATAGCCAAAATCAGAGAAGGTAGTTGAAGTGTGAAAATTCGGGCTCTTAATTTAATCACGAAGAAAAACGACGAAGGTCTAGACAATGAGGATTTGGTACAGTTCCTTCACTGGTACAGCATACAAAATTTATTTAACACAAACAGAATTACATTAATCCAAGGAAGAATTTAATTACACAACAATAAATTTGAATAGTGAACAATAATCGGTGACGGAAGAAACTGCCAATTATAACTCGCACGCAGTCACTGTTTGCCAGGCCGTAAGATAAAAGACTAATGATAAAAAGTTCTATCCAAATACACTGAACCGCCAAAGAAAGTGGTATAGGCATGCTTATTCGAATACAGAGGTATGTAAACAGGCAGAATACGACGCAGCGGTCGGCAACGCCTATACAAGACAAGTGTCTGCTGCAGTTGTTAGATCGGTTACTGTTGCTACAATGGCAGGTTACCGAGATTTAAGTGAGTTTGAACGTGGTGTTATAGTCGGCGCACGACCTATGGGACACAGCATCTCCTAGACAGCGATGAAGTGGGGATTCTCCCATACGACCATTTCACGAGTGTACCGTGAACATCAGGAATCCGGTAAAACATCAAATCTAAAACATCGCTCCGGCGGGCAACATTCAATGCTGGGCCATAGATAAGTTTCAGCGTGCGAACCATTCAACGAAACATCATCGATATGGGCTTTCGGAGCCGAAGGACCCAAGTTGTCAACAAGGCACTGTGGTGTCGGCTGTGTTTACGTAGAATGGACTGGGTCCTCTGGTCCAATTGAACCGATCATTGATTGAAAATGATAGTGTTCGGCTACTTGGAGACCATTTGTTCCCAAAAAGCGGCGGAATTTTTGTGGCTCACAATGCGCCCTGTCACCGGGCCACAGTTGTTCACGATTGGTTTGAAGAACAGTCTGGGCAGTTCTAATGAATAATTTGGCCACCCAGATCGCTCGACTTGAAATCCATCCAACATTTATGGGACATAATCGACAGGTCAGTTCGTGCATAAAACCCTATAATGGCAAGGCTTTCGCAATTGTGGACGGCTATAGAAACAGCATGGCTCTATATTTCTGCAGGGGACTTACAACAACATGCTAGTCCATGCCACTCGAGATGCTGCACTACGCAGAGCAAAAGGGACCTCACAATAACCACGAAGAACTCGCTATACCGTAAAATTACCTCCTCTGTACTTTTCTGCGCCTAATAAATGTAACATAGTGTGCATACATAGGGAAATAAATCCACTGCTATACAACTACACTATTGATGACAAACCACTGGAAACTGTACCTACCGTAAAATATCTAGGAGTAGCTATCTAGAGCGACCTGAAGTGGTATAACCACTTAAAACAAATGGTGGGAAAAGCAGATACCAGACTTAGATTTATAGGATGAATCTTAAGGAAATGTAACTCATCCACAAAGGAAATGGCTTATAAGGCGCTTGTCCGACCGACTCTTGAATACTATTCATCTATCTGGGATGCCTATCAGGTTGGCCTGATAGAAGAGATAGAGAATATCCAACGAAGAGCTGTGTGTTACGTCACGGGACCGTTTAGCAGGCGCTAGAGCGTTATAAAGATGCTCAATAAACTCCATTGGCAGACGTTACAAGAGAGGCGTTGTGCATCGCGGAGTAGTTTACCGTTGAAATTTCGAAAGAGCACTTTCCAGGGAGAGTGGGAGAACATATTACTTAACCCCACATACTAAGACGACACTCGACAGGTATACAATTTAATTAGAAGTCGCTTGTGGGGAACAGTGTCAAAAGCCTTATGGTGATTTCTGACGTTCCATAAGACAGTGTTATAGGTCCTCTGCTGTTCATTATCTATATAAACGATTTGAGAGACAATCTGAGCAGCCGTCTTAGGTTGTTTGCGGATGATGCTGTCGTGTACCGTCTAGTAAATCCGTCAGAAGATCAATATAAATTACAAAACTATTTAGAAACTAGATCTATATGGTGCGCAAATTGGCAACTGATTCTAAATAATGAAAAATGTGAGGTCATCCACACGACTGCCAGAAGGAATCTGTTAAACTTCGGTTGCACGTTAAATCAGTCAGATCTAAAGGCCGTAAATTCAACTAGATACCTAGGAACTAGGATTACGAACAACTTAAGTTGGAATGAACATATAGAAAGTGTGGGGGAGATGAACCAAAGATGGCGTTTTATTGGCAGAGCACTTAGAAGATGCAACAGATCTACTAAAGACGCTGCCTTCACTTCCCTTGTCCATCCTCTTTTGGAGTACTGCTGTGCAGTGTGGGATTGTTACCAGATAGGGCTGATGAACTACATTGAGAAAGTTCAAAGAAGAGCAGCGTGTTTTGTACTATCGAGAAATATGGGAGAGAGTGTCACTGACATGATAAATGATTTGGGGTGGACATCATTAAAACAAGGGCGTTTTTCGCTACGGCAAAATCTATTGTACTGTCGAAATTTCAATCACCAACTTTCTACTCCAAATGCGAAAATATTTGGTTAATGTCGACCTACATAGGGAGAAACGATCTTCATAATAAAATAAGGGAAATCAGGGCTCGCACGGAAGCATATAGATGTTCGTTTTCTCCGCGCGCTCTTCGAGATTGGAGTAATTGTGGTGTCACCGCCAGACACCACACTTGCTAGGTGGTAACCTTTAAATCGGCCACGGTCCGTTAGTATACCTCGGACCCGCGTGTCGCCACTATCAGTGATTGCAGACCGAGCGCCGTCACACGGCAGTTCTAGAGAGACTTCCTAGCACTCGCCCCAGTTGTACAGCCGACTTTGCTAGCTATGGTTCACTGACTTCTACGCTCTCATTTGCCGAGACGATAGTTAGCATAGCCTTCAACTACGTTATTTGCTACGACCTAGCAAGGCGCCAGTATCCGTACTATTGATATTGTGAATCATGTACCATAAAGAGCGACGTTCGTTATTAATGGATTAAAGTTAAAGTATTCCACCAGCTACGTCCGTTTTTCTCAATTCTAATTCCCTTGTCATGTTCCAGACCTCACGCCAGCCTGCGTGAGCTAAACGCGTGCATTTCGGCCTCCTTTAGAAAAACACGGTTGGCTCTCCTGCCAACCACAACAGTAATAGTTATTGTGAAGGCAGTTCGATGAACCCTCTGCCAGGCACTTAAGGGTGACCTGGAGTGTATCCATGTAGATGTAGATCTAGAAGAATACATTCTTCACCATATACGACCCGACGGCATGACAGTAACTCATGTTCTAAAATCTCCCTTATCTAGTGATTGCTAGTCAGTTCTCTCTGAACACAATGGTGTGAAGATCGCATGTAGCACCCAATGGTGCACCAGACCAGAACATCTGGCGTTTATCTGCTGTGTTGCATGTCACTACTCGATGACCAGATTGCGAATGACATAATCACTACAGGAAGTATGGAGCAGGATCCAACGGGAAACAATACATTTTGCCACACGGCGCGCCGGCAATCACAATGGTCCAGCACTTGACCATAATCGTGTACGGATCTTCTATCCTTTGAGTCTAATCAGGCATCACTATCATGGAAGCCGTCCCTTTACGAGTGGAAGCCTTACAATACAGAGCGATTTAAAAAGAAATAACAGATGTCAGTTGCTTATCACAGACAAACTATAAAAGACAGAAGCATATAGTGCGTATCACTGGATAGGGGAAGGTTCAAAGTTTTGACACAGCTGCACTGTTGTTGGACTTCAGCACAAGAGAAATCTTTTTGTGTGTTGGTTGGAGTTGGCGCGAAGTTAACTCGTTGTTGAATTGCTAAGTGCATTCCCATTTCGATTCAGCAAGAACCTTTCCCTACACAAGCAGATTTGTGGCTGGCATACAAAAGTTCTTGGGAGCTGGTTGTATATGAAAAGGGAAGAGCACTGGTCGTCCACGCACGTCAGATGAAAATGTCGGGCATATCCGAGATGCTTTCTCATGGGCCCCTCGGAAGTCCTCAAGATGGGCACCCCGGGAACTTCAACTTCCTCAAACAACAGTGTGGCGTGTGCTTGAACGATGCCCGAATATGAAGCCTTACAAGTTGCAGTTACTGTAGGGACAGTTTTTTCAGAACGACTCTACTTTGCGGGCGAATCGACGTTTCATCTATCGGGTAAAGTAAATCGCCATAATGTAAGAATTTGGGCGTCACAAACTCCTGGTATTCTGTACCGTTTCTGTTCGCGAAACTTAAAGACCTTTCTTTTTTTCTAGAGGAAACCGTGACAGTAATGTCGTACCTTGACATGCTGCAAAATTGGTTGTTTCCTCAACTCCACGAAGACTTCAATAATTTCATTTTTATGCATGATAGCACCCCGCCTCTCTTTCATCTTGAAGTGCGGCGTTATCTTAGGATTGGAGCCCTATGGCAGCTACTGTTCAAGAACTGAGAAAGGGGAGAATTCGGATTGTTGAAGCTGTCGATTCAGTAGAGGAATGAAATGAACTATCGTTTCGATACTTCCGGAGCAATGTTGGATGCTCATGTTGAGTATATGGCTCTGTGCGATCATAAAACTAGGACTTTCTTCTACCCACTGTAATGCGCAATATGTTTCTTTCTAACTTTCACAGTTAGTTTGTATTAAACAAATGAAATCTGTTCTTTCTTTTTGAATCACCATGTACGGCAGACTAATTTTCAGGGGAGAGATTGGTTTGCCCCATTTTGTCTCTCTTACACACTAGTACTTCACACAATGAGTTCAACAATGCGTTTTGTCACTTCACCTACATCTGAAGGCTCTTTGTTGACAGACTGGTATAACATATTTCCGGCCATGTGTGGGAGGGGACTGTTACATATGCGCATATGTCGCCTTTGAGCAGCCGTAGTCCCTTATTGCTGGTACTTTGCTGTACACGGTATGCGTTTATTGATGCCGCTCTTTCCACATGTTGCAATTTTCGAAAACTTTTGCGCCTTAAATTAAATATTTAATTGTGGTCTTGCCAAGTGGAATATGTGGGGAACATGTCAATTTTTTTTCCATTCATGTACTCAGGAAAAATAAAAAAAGGCTCTGTGTAGGGTTTTTCACTATTACATGGTAAGCCACCACGAGCAGATTTGTTGGGGCATATAAATCGGGAAAAGTCTTCTGAAATATAATATCTAAAGTTGCTCTGAAAGACCTACATTTTGTTCGAAAGTATTTTAAAACTGACATTTCGAAAGGTGCAAGCGGTAGGGCGGGGCACAGCTGCCAGATTTCGCACACAGCACACATGTAATCTTACGTCTCGTTCAACTCTCAAACTCGTACACCATTCGATGTGCAGAGCTGAAACTGGCATCATTGTGTTCCAGAAGAGTAGCATTTTGTTTTGATTCTATTTTCATTTATACAACTGTTTATTTTTAAGATTTACGGACAGTTTACGAAAATGCATTTCCTGATGATGTCAGAGAATTTTCGACTTACTGCGAAACTTCCTTGCTGTTGGCATTGTGTGTATTACACGAGCAAACCTTAAGAATAAATCAAACTTTCCTGTGCACCAAACCGGAACACTGTCAGTGGTTTGTAACGATAATTACTGTGAGTTTAATGTGATCCATTATGCTTTGCTTACGCGTCAAGAGTTAAGTGGTCGCCCGTTGGGTTTAAATACAAACAAAAAATCGTTGGGTTTATGGTTCACCTGTTATTACGCTATCTGATCGGCTGCCCTGTTATGAATCAACCTGGTCTGTCGATAGCATTCATTACTTCGTGTGAATATAAACACACGTGTTTTTTACAATAACGATAACTTCGGAATTCGTGGTGGTTATGCGTCAGTTTATGGCTTTCTACGAGATGCTTCATAATGTTGGAACACAGTATATGTTCAAAAATCCTGCTACAAATCGATCTCAATGAACTATTCTATAGTTCTACGGATTACCTTTGTTACCTTTCTTGAGTATTCGTCTGATCAGTGCAACTTTCCTCTCTTTAGATGCAGATATTTAGTCTAGCGACCAGTTTCACACTGAAGAGCGAAAGAAACTGGTATAGACATGCGTATTCAAGCAAAGAGATATGTAAACAGTCAGAACACGGCGCTGCGGTCGGCAACGTCTATATAAGACAACTGACTGGCGCGGTGTTAGATCCGTTACTGCTGCTACGATGGCAGGTTATCAAGGTTTAAGTGAGTTTCAACGTGGTGTTACAGTGATGGATGGGTCGCAGCATTCCGAAGCAGCGATGAAGTGAGGATTTTCGAGTACGACAATTTCACTAGCGTACTGTGGACATTAGAAATACGGTAAAACATCAAATCTACGACATCGCTGCTGCCGGAAAAATATCCTGCAAGAACGGGACCAACGACGACTGAAGAGAATCGTTCAACGTGACAGAAGAGAAACCTTTCCGCAAATTGCTCCAGATTTCATTGCTGGGCCATCAACAATGTGTCAGCGTGTGAACTACTCATCGAAACATCACCGACATGGGCCTTCGGAGCCGAAGGTCTATGGTTCGCTGGCCTGTCAACACTGACATTGGATTGTTGCTGACTGGAAACATGTTGCTGGTGGGACGAGTCTCGTTTCAAATTGTATCGAGCAGATGAATGTGTATGGGTATGGATACAACCTCATAAATCCATTGACGTTGCATGTCAGCAGGGGACTGTTCAGGCTGGTGGAGTCTCTGTAATGATGTGGGGAGTGTGTAGTTAGATTGATATGGGACCCCTGATACGAGTAGATATGACTCTGACAGGTGACATGTACGTAAACATCCTGTCTGATCATCTGCGTCCATTCAAATCCATTGGCCATTCCGACGGTATTGGGCAAATCCAGCAGGACAATGCAACACCCTGCACCCCCAGAATTGCTACAGAGCGGCTCCAGGAACCCTCTTCTGAGTTTAAACACTTCCGCTGGCCGCCTAACTCCCCAGATATGGACATTTTTGAGCATATCTGGAATGCCTTGCAACGTGGTGTTCGGAAGAGTTCTCCACCCCTCATATTCTTACGAATTTATGGACAGTCCTGCAGGATTCAGGGTGTCAATTCCCTCTAGCACTAGACATTAGTCGAGTCCGTACTACGTCGTGTTGCAGCACTTAAAATGTGCTCGCGGGGACCCTATTCGATATTAGGCAGGTGTACCAGTTCCTTTGGCTCTTCATTGTATGATTATGATGATAATAATGATGATGCATTTAGGATGTTGAACTATACCCTTAGTGGATATCAACACACACGTCTCTAGCTAAAGCCATGGTTGTTCTAAAAAGCGAAATTGCTGCTTTGATTCCCCAGGAACACACTTTGCAGGTTTCATTAGTTAGAATGTATGGACATCTCTACGCAAACATGTTGTTCGTATCCTCCAATAGTTTGGAAAAATGTCTTAATGATAGACTGATATCGATGGCTGACTACTGAAACAAAAAACAGAAGCCAAGCGATCTCCGGGAACTCACTGACTTCCTCTGCATGATACTTCATAATATTTTAAAATGCGTGTTAACATTGTTGCTGTTGTCGGCTAAGAAGGTGAACAGTTCTCCAGCCAAGTGGAGGTTTGCTCTCATGTCAGCGTATGAAACAGATGTGCTTAAAATACGTTGTATTGCAAGAGGTATTCTGCAGGCAGGCTTCGCATACTGGTTGACCATCACGTCAGAGAATAAACTGTGTGCCAGTGGACAGTCTCCTGTTCTAGCACTTCCTTCCACTTGTGTTGCTGAAGTGAGGTTCGCCACGTCCGGGTGGTCGATTTGAATGAAAGCAGTTTTTCGTTTACCACCTCCAACCACTACTCTTTGTACTGACGCGTGAGCCTTCTGTAGGATAGTGAGATGACAGCGTGCAGGGAGAAAACACACCGAATCACAACACCACCCGTACAAGCTTGTTTAGGTGCATTGGTGCTCGCATTGTTTCGCCATATCCCAGAGTCTCCCCGTACCCACCAGAATACCACCACTTTCGCATCGTTTTGGATTTGTTGCAAGGCAGTCTGAATCATTGTTTGTGCCACTCTCTCAAACTCGTGAACTACCCTATGTGCAAAGATGAAACTGGCATCATTGTGTTCTGGAAGAGTACCACTTTGTTTCGATGCTATTTTCATTTATACAACTGTTTATTTTTAAGATTTACGGACAGTTTACGAAAATGCATTTCCTGATGATGTTAGGGAATTTTCGACATGCGGCGAAACTTTTTTGCTGTTGACATTCTGTATATTACACGATCGAAAATCTTAAGAATGAATCAAACTTTCCTGTGCACCAAACCGGAACACTGTCAGTGGTTTGTAACGATAATTACTGTGAGTTTAATGTGATCCATTATGCTTTGCTTACACGTCAAGAGTTAAGCCCGCTAGGCTTAAACACAAACAAAGCACTCAGAGCGTCAGAGAAGATCAGAAACTTTCTGCTGCCATGGCGTCTGACCTACTCCAGTGCCTCCAGTATACCACGGACCTTGACACTGCAGTTTACCTCATGAGATGAACTCTGAAGACACCATCAGGTACGATAGCTAAAAATTGTATTTAAGGGCATTCAAAAAGTCTCTCCGCAGTGCCGTATGACTGGCGCGTGCCGTATGATTGTTCGCTTGCCTGGGTTTTTCAACGATACCATAAACGCACAACGATACTGCGGTGATGTTCTGTACCCATTCATAGGAGAACTTGTGTTAAGTGAAATACTGAACGGTGATTTTCAACAAAATGATGCAACCGCACATACAGCTCGTGTTTCAATGTCATTGCTTGCTGATGTTTTTGGTGATGGCATAATTTCACAGGGACTCTGGCCTCCGCGATCGCCTGACCTAACACCACCTGACTTTTTCTTCTGTTTATAAAAACCATCCAAAATCCATCGATGAATCGAAAACTGCAATATCCACTTTCACTGCTTCTGTTACAGAAGAAATGTTACAGCTTGTGTTTGGAAGCATGGTCAGACGAATTGAATTGTGTATTCAACAACAGGGGGGACACTTTCAACATTTAATGTGAAAATTTGTAAGTAAGAGTGAATATTCAATAAATTAATAACTTATATTCCATTGAGTTTCATTTCGGTATATTCACCGCGGCATACGGTGCGCGCGGCTAACATACGGCACTGCGGAGAGACATTTTTGAACACCTCGTAAAGCCTGACCGTGAAATCCCCTGGTGGAAACTAGAGGGCAAGTATATCTACACAGAGAGAGTAGCTACACGTGAAGTCAGAAAATACACTGACGGAAAAAAGGATCGCAACACCAAGAAGGAGTTGTGCAACATAAAAGAAAATTGCTAGGCGTGTTTCTACATCTGAAAGATGATGTCTATTCAAATTTCACGCCAGTCACATAAGAGAGGCGATAGTAGCGCCTCTATGAGGCTGCAAATGAGGTTTGTTTTAAATACACGTTGTTGTGGTCGTGAATGTTAGTTACCTTTAAGATGGACATGGTGAGATGATGCTAGACAGAAGTGCCTTCAAGGCGACAAAGACGCCATTGTTAACAGCTCACTGGTTGTGAACGAGATCGCCTAATGGGGCTTCATTGATAGTGCAGAAAGGCTTTGGAAGAATGTAATCACTGTAAATGACTGCTAGCAGCGATGGTCACAATAATATACGGCCGCAAGAAGACCGGGCTCCTACGGCCACGTGGCACTGCCGAGAGGAAAGACCATCGTGCATCTGCAACAGCAATTTGAGCAGCAGTTGGCAGCACAGTGACAAAACGAACTGTTGCAAAGGACGGCTCCGAGCCAGACGCCATTTAGCGTGCATTCCACCGTCCCTAAACCATCACCATTTGCGGCTTCAGTGGGTCAAGCGAGAGCTCATTGGAGGGCAGGGTGGAAGTCTGTTACTATTTCCTGTGAAAATTGGTTCGGTTCTGCCCCGGTGCCAGTGATGGATGTGTGTTGGTTAGAAGGTGGCCAGCTGAGGGCCTGCTGCTAACCTCTCTGCGTGGTTCAAGTGGCTCTGAGCACTATGGGACTTAACATCTTAGGTCATCAGTCGCCTAGAACTTAGAACTACTTAAACCTAACTAACCTAAGGACATCACATACATCCATGCCCGAGGCAGGATTCGAACCTGCGACCGTAGCAGTCCCGCGGTTCCGGACTGCAGCGTCTAGAACCGCACGGCCACCGCGGCCGGCTCTCTGCGTGGTACTCACACTGAACCTACACCTGGAGTTATGGGAAGTTATTTCATATGACAGCAGGAGAACTCCCACGCACACTGACTGCAAATTTGTACGTCAGTCTGGTGATTCGACCTGTTGTACTGCCATTCATGAACAGCATTCCAGGGGATGTTTTCCAACAAGACAACGCTCGCCCACATGCCGCTGTTGTAACCCAACACGCTGTCCAGAGTGTCGACACGTTGCCTGGGCCTGCTTGACCACCAGATCTGTCTCCATTCGAGCACTTACGAGATATCATCGGACAGGACCTTCAGTGTCATCCACAACCAGCATTAACCATACCTGTACTGACTGACTAAGTGCAATAGGCATGGAACTGCAGCCCACAAATATGGCAGCCGGTACCTGTGCAATACACTGCATGCACGTCTGCATGCTTGCATTCGACATTTCAGCTGTTTTGTCGGTTGTTAATGTACCAGCATTTCACTTTTGCGATAGCTTATCTCGCCCCTGTGATCTTGCAATATTAATCACTTAACGTAATTCATCAACAAACAACGTAAAAACTTCGAAGGACAATCGAAAAACAAGACTTTTCGATCAATTTATGGAACCACAAACAACACGATAATTTTTTCTCTTTCCTTCTGAACATCAGAGAAAATTTCAGTAAATAACAGTAATTGTTAAAATTCGGTAGTATTCGTCTCCAAGGTCGCCTGATCCAGGGGTTCATGATTATTTTTGCGTACATACCTTAACGACTAAAGTGAATGCAAGACGTACTGTCAAAACTATAGTCTGATTTTGAGTATCAAAAAATGGCTCTGAGCACTATGAGACTTAACTTCTGAGGTCATCAGTCCCCTAGCACTTAAAACTACTTAAACCCACCTAACCTAAGGACATCACACACATCCATGCCCGAGGCAGGATTCGAACTTGCGACCGTAGCAGTCGCGCGGTTCCAGACTGTAGCGCCTAGAACCGCGCGGCTTTTGAGTATCGCCCAGGTTCTTTGTCGTACACCCGGTAATATGCACATTTTCAATTTGTAAAAGACGAATGAAAACTTTGATCCTAAAAGTAATAAAGGTTGGAAAAGATACACTCCTGGAAATGGAAAAAAGAACACATTGACACCGGTGTGTCAGACCCACCATACTTGCTCCGGACACTGCGAGAGGGCTGTACAAGCAATGATCACGCGCACGGCACAGCGGACACACCAGGAACCGCGGTGTTGGCCGTCGAATGGCGCTAGCTGCGCAGCATTTGTGCACCGCCGCCGTCAGTGTCAGCCAGTTTGCCGTGACATACGGAGCTCCATCGCAGTCTTTAACGCTGGTAGCATGCCGCGACAGCGTGGACGTGAACCGTATGTGCAGTTGACGGACTTTGAGCGAGGGCGTATAGTGGGCATGCGGGAGGCCGGGTGGACGTACCGCCGAATTGCTCAACACGTGGGGCTTGAGGTCTCCACAGTACATCGATGTTGTCGCCAGTGGTCGGCGGAAGGTGCACGTGCCCGTCGACCTGGGACCGGACCGCAGCGACGCACGGATGCACGCCAAGACCGTAGGATCCTGCACAGTGCCGTAGGGGACCGCACCGCCACTTCCCAGCAAATTAGGGACACTGTTGCTCCTGGGGGTATCGACGAGGACCATTCGCAACCGTCTCCATGAAGCTGGGCTACGGTCCCGCACACCGTTAGGCCGTCTTCCGCTCACGCCCCAACATCTTGCAGCCCGCCTCCAGTGGTGTCGCGACAGGCGTGAATGGAGGGACGAATGGAGACTTGTCGTCTTCAGCGTTGAGAGTCGCTTCTGCCTTGGTGCCAATGATGGTCGTATGCGTGTTTGGCGCCGTGCAGGTGAGCGCCACAATCAGGACTGCATACGACCGAGGCACACAGGGCCAACACCCGGCATCATGGTGTGGAGAGCGATCTCCTACACTGGCCGTACACCTCTGGTGATCGTCGAGGGGACACTGAATAGTGCACGGTACATCCAAACCGTCATCGAACCCATCGTTCTACCATTCCTAGACCGGCAAGGGAACTTGCTGTTCCAACAGGACAATGCACGTCCGCATGTATCCCGTGCCACCCAACGTGCTCTAGAAAGTGTAAGTCAACTACCCTGGCCAGCAAGATCTCCGGATCTGTCCCCCATTGAGCATGTTTGGGACTGGATGAAGCGTCGTCTCACGCGGTCTGCACGTCCAGCACGAACGCTGGTCCAACTGAGGCGCCAGGTGGAAATGGCATGGCAAGCCGTTCCACAGGACTACATCCAGCATCTCTACGATCGTCTCCATGGGAGAATAGCAGCCTGCATTGCTGCGAAAGGTGGATATACACTGTGCTAGTGCCGACATTGTGCATGCTCTGTTGCCTGTGTCTATGTGCCTGTGGTTCTGTTAGTGTGATCATGTGATGTATCTGACCCCAGGAATGTGTCAATAAAGTTTCCCCTTCCTGGGACAATGAATTCACGGTGTTCTTATTTCAATTTCCAGGAGTGTATATCGTTATAAAATCGGATTTTTTAAAAGAAAAACTTTATAATCCTATTTATAATGTAATATTAACAACAACTTTCCATCTTCATTCATACAAGAGATATACTCTAGTCGAATGGATGAATATTTTTGTAGCACCATGTATTTTAGGCGGAAAGCAAATACATGGCAGCCTGGGTGTTTGTCTCGGAAATATAACTGAACGTGCTTCACATTTTGATTCAATACTACAAATGATTTCTTATTAATTGATAATAGTGTGAGGCTGTTGCTGTGTCTGGCCAGCCGCGGTTCTAGGCGCGCAGTCCGGAACCGTGCGACTGCTACGGTCGCAAGTTCGAATCCTGCCTCGGTCATGGATGTGTGTGATGTCCTTAGGTTAGTTAGGTTTAAGTAGTTCTAAGTTCTAGGGGACTGATGACCACAGCAGTTGAGTCCCATAGTGCTCAGAGCCATTTTTTTGTTGCTGCGTCTCGATCGATAGGAGAAGTAGCACAGGCTCTGGGAGGTGCGATAACGTGCTTTAAAATATCTCTGGGCCCAACAATGCGTTTTATATTGGCTGTGCACGCCAGTGCAGAGGTAGTTGTGGAGCCTCCAGACATGGTCGGTCGCGAACCTCGGATAAATATTAGCGACATTGCTCAAAGTGCGAGCCACCCGTCAGTGACACAAGTCTGATGCATTACAGTTCATTTCGCTTCACCATAAATGAAGTGCGTATCTGTCTGCTCTTCGCAGCTCCAGTCCACGACACACTTACTGAAGAACATTCGCTGTGCCAAGAGAAACATCGCCGCAACTTGAAGATTTTTGCTCCCCCAAACAACATCCTGTTTACTTCTCACCAAAAAAATTGTCACTTTTGTGTTACCGGTGAGGATTAGCCCTTATTACAGAGACGACTATTTTTACTACTTTCAGCATGCTTCTTCCTAACACATGTATAATTTCTTACCCAGCCTCCCAAAGTTGCAATCACTGCCGGAGAATTAATCCCCGAAGGGGCACAGTCTTCGCAACACCGTTTAGTGTAGTAAAGCGTAGTTTACATTGGTGTTAACACTAGCGAACCAGCATCAGTCACGAAGAGGCCCCTCTGTTGTAAAAAGCAGACAAGCGCGAGCGAATTCCATTCTGTCATGTTCGATATGCTTTCACAAGTGTTTTGCTCATGTTCTATTGTTTGTACATCAGAGGAATTTCGCGGCCCCTAGACTTCGACATTAGCAGTACAGAAAGCCATCGTCTGATATCTTGTCTACTTTTGTAGTTGACATTTATTTCTATTTGCTGCTGACAATAGCTTGGAATAAATGATGATGTGTATAATGTTGGCACTGTTTCAAATAATACTCTTCAAGACATAATCTTATGGATTGCAGAACGTGAAATCACTGTAAGTCTCAACAAAACCTGACGTTCTTATTGCACAGATTGAGCATATGATTAGTGAGATCGAACATTTCAAATTTCTAGGTGTTGGAATTGATGATAAAGTGTCTCGGAATGCCCATGTTCAGGATCTCGTTCAGGGGCTTAATGCTACCATTTTTATTATTAGAACAGTATCTCAAGTAAGTTCTTATTTTCACTCCCATATGACGTGTGATATTATATTTTGGGGTAACTCATTCTCAAAGGATATTAGACACGGGTGATTCAAGCAGTAGGTGGTGTAAGTTCGCGAACTTCTTGACAACCCCCATTCATTAGTCTGGTTATCCTGAGATTGGGCTCTCAATATATATATTCTTTAATATCGTTTCTTGTTAACAATATCAGCGTATTCCCAAGAATTAACAGCTTTCACTCAGTTAGTATTAGGCAGAAATCCAATATGCATTTGGATTTCATCTGCATGACTTGTATGCAGAAATGCCTGCCGTATTGTGCTGCATGCATTTTCAACAAGCTACCACAAGAATTCAAAAATCGTAACAGTAAACGGTGCTCTTTCAAATCCAAACTAAAGATATCTCTCGTGGGTCACTCCAAGTCTGTGAGGCGTGGGGTTGTTTGGGGGGAGAGACCAAACAGCAACGTCATCGGATTAGGGAAGGACGGGGAAGGAAATCGGCAGTGCCATTTCAAAGGAACCATCCCGGCATTTGCCTGGAACGATTTAGGTAAATCACGGAAAACATAAATCAGGATGGCCAGATGCAGGATTAAACCGACATCCTCCCAAATGCGAGTCCAGTGTGCTAACCACTACACCACCTCGCTCGGTCGTTCAATTCTCTCGAGGAATTCCTTGAAAAAGAAAGGTAATTCCTTTATTATATTGTTGATTATGTTTATTTAACCTTAAAACTTAACGTCGTTTTAGGATTCATATATATTTTATATTATCTATTAGTACGTCTCTGTTGTTATTTCATGTACTGACACGTTCCCCGACCATGGAGATTTGCACCTCAGTTTTGTCCTATGGAACTAGATGTGTAAAATGTATTAAATAAAAATTTGAGTTAGGCTACATAAGTGATGGAATGTTTGGAGGAGAAGGAATGGAGTTTATCCACCTTTGAACATTTTACATGTTATTCGTGTAAAATTTACATACGATGTTAAGAGGCATGAGGTAATAAAATTTCATGATACTTACATGGGCCATTCCGTGCCAAGTGGTCTAATCTCGAGAAATGTTCCAACATGACCATCATGGATTTTGATGAAATTTTGTATGAACATTCACACATGTTCTCAATTAACACTGGTAAAGTTTCAGTTTCAGAAATTCAATACTTGCAGAGATATAGTCACTTGTTTGTAACCATAGCACAGCTTCCAGCAGTGCATCCTTGAATTTTCAGCAACTTTGAGATGAGATATCTCTGTAAGTATTTGCATGAAAGAAACAAAACTTGGCCATCTTATACTACTTTTAGAGCTCTTTAAAGTAAAATATTAAGAAAAGGATTTCTGAGCAATTTTCATATAGATAATTTGAAGCTAAGTTGGGCGAAAAAATAGCTTTTTTTTAAAAAAAATGCGAATTTAAATTTTTTATATCTCCAAAAGTAATTGTGGGATGTACATGAAACTTTGCACACTGTAACTCACCAACACAGGGTCTTAGAATATAAAATTTCATTCTCCTATTGCTTTCCATTATTTCACAAATCTAGGGTGAAGTTGACGATTTTTCAAAAAGTGATAAAATGGGTATTTTTAGTCAAATTTTCAAAAAAGTGTTTTCTTCAAACTCTGATGTATCAGTGACACATTTTCAATATAATGTGAAAATTATGTATGCAGGAACCTTTTAACCAATGATTTATCAAACTTTGTATCACAGTAATTAGTCAGAACCCTACGTCACTTAAGTCTCATTCTTCATACTCTTGTATGGAGCAGTATGCTTTCAGGTCAGGACGAATGGTCGACATGAGACTTCAGTTTTGGCCAGTGATGTAATGTTAATGGCTACTGCCACGTCACCTTTTTGTGGATATGTTCACATTTTTGTTGTACTTTGGTGAAGCCAACAAATGTGATAGTGAAAAGCCCAACTGTGGTGATAGAATAAACTGAAAAACCTATTTGTGGTGACAAACTGATCTGTATCATAGACCATTTGATAAAATCTCCAGTATTTTTATCATTTTATTATCTTCCTGTAAATCATTTACATGATGTAGGGAGTGTTACAAGTGTAATTAATGCGCAAAGTACTGTAATACAAAGATAATAACAGAATATAACGTGAATAGCTACGAAAATACATTTTTGAGAGTACAACATTTGTCATGAACATGTACATAAATGTTAAGACAATAATTTTACACACATTCAAAGCACTCATCCAAAACTTTTTTTTAAAAGGTAATTTTTAAGATCAGTCTAAAATTTTACTTCATACGTTATTTCTGTCATGTATCTTGGCAGATCATTGTATAGTTTTATTCCGACGTAGCTTACATGCTTTTCGGTTTGTGTTATCCTTACTCTTTCTACATGTCAATTTTTACAGTTGTGAGCATTATAATTGTGGCAGTCTTCTTGGTGCGTCAATTCTTCAGGTGTGCTCTTGTATATAGAATGCTTTTAAATACATACAGGGATGGTATTGTGAGTACTTGTAATTGTTTGGAGAGGGGCCTTCTGTGAGTTCTTGGAGAATTATGTGTTGTAATTCGAATAAAATACACTAATCTAGCACACTGTATGCGGCATACTCTAGATATTATCCTCAATGCGAAACATAAGCCTGTGATACAAATACTTGATATGATCTTTCCAGCTTAAGTTTTGATCAATGTGCATGCCCAGAAACTTTGTAGATTACTCATTCTCTGTCTCTTTGTCACTCAGTTTTAACTGGAGGCCATTTCCTTGGGTTGCTTTGCCATACTGTATATTATTTGTTTTACTTAAGTTAACTCTTTCATGCACAGGGGTATGAAACAAATTTTGACCCTTATTGAACAAGATTTTTATTTGTTGAACATATTTATAAAAATTTGGTTAAAAGTTATATAATTACATTGGAATAAAAACGTTAATCGACATTATGAGGTATTTCAAAAGAGTCTTTCGAAAACAGTGGTGGTACATTGTGTGTACCACTACTCTTCAAGTTACATCGCAGTATTGGATGTAGGTTCTGTTCTTGCAGAAATAGAGGAACCTGCCATTTGAAACACTTCAAGCGGCATGGTAGTCTTGGAAGCAAGACTTGTTTATTCCTAAGCTGAGAGGTACCTGCCACACACAGCACATCCATTTGGTTCTTATCTGCTTTTCCTTGGTGTTGCAATTTGCTCATCCTCATCATGTAGTTATTTGTGGCTGGTGTGCTGAACGTTTGGGTCTCACACTTTTGGGCACATGAGGTTTCTTTTTGTTAATCACTGCTGGATTGCTCAGGCCTCTCTTCCTTGAAGCAACCAGGGTGTTGCTCACAAGGCTTCTGGGCATTTCACTCTAAAAGTTCTTCATCATCATTGTTTCAAGCTTCAGTTCCTTGTGAAGTACAAAGGCATTCATGACACTTGCATCAATAAAGTTCCAGAAGAACGAGGCCACCATTTCATAATCTTCCTGTGAAATGTTGATTTTCTTTGATCAAAATGTATCACATGAAAGCGGAAACAATTGCGCCCCCGATGGCACTGGGCAGAAACCAGCAACATTGCGCACATCATAGGAAACAACAATCGCCACAGACGGACTGCATGGAGCAACGCTACTTCTGACCTCTCTCTGTCATAGTGAGATCTACCAAATTACGTATGGTGTGAGATTTTGAAAACATGCCTTCATACTGGACGAGCCAGGATTTCACAGTTAAGTAGTACATTTTTTGTACCACCATGCACTGAAGCAAGGATGAATGCTGGTACACACAATGTACCATCTATCCTGAAAGAGTTAAGTGTTAACTCATTGGCGTTAAACCACTGTTGTATATATTTCAGGACTATGTCATTTGTAGTGGATAGTGATTTTTTATCATTACTTATTATTATACACGTGATAGTCGCCATATTCTTTAGAATGTTTGTTGCATATTTCCTATGTCTCTGGTCGAAGCTGACAACTCATACTGGACATTCCTCTGTATCTGTGTCTTCTTCTAAAAACATTCTCTTAAAACAATTTCAAATGTTGTAAATCTGACCTGAATTCTGGTAGAAGTATGCGACCATAATAAAAGTAACTATGAAAGTCACTTTAAAAATGCTGGTAAGTCACATAAATATTACAGATCCAGATATTATTGAATCCTTTATTGTGCTCATGACGCATTTTGGGCATAGGCCACCATCAGTTGATCTGGTGACAAATAATAAAGACAAGTGCAAGCAATGGTGTCATACAATACAGAGTAATCAAAGAAAACTGAGATGAAATTAATTGTATATATTTTGAATAACATAAATACGTACTTTTGCAGATCATTTAAAGCATTGACAAGGACGTTGAATAATGTCGGTGCACACAACAAGTAAGACGTGTTATCGTGTAGAAAGAGTAGACCTAGGTAGTTGCTGACTACAGTTAGAGCCATATCGTAATTATCACTAGAGGGCAGCACTTTTGATGATGTGTAAAATAAAAATATTAATATAAAATAATAAAAGTTTAATCAGCACAAATGTGTACGAAGTTCAATTGGAAAATACAGTATAATAGCACAAGACATTCCATTTACAATGTAATATAGAACCACATGATCTGATTTGATATAATTCCAGTAGAGGGCATCAACAGTTAAATTCAGTGCAATAGTACATATTTCTTAGAAAAAACGTACTTCTGCATGCCATATTTACATTTGCAGTAAAAATTATGAAACACAGTTTACTAATAAATTACTTGTAGTACTTTCATAGTGAAAGTTACACAAAAGAAGTCGCAAGGGGACTCATCCACAGGTAAATCACTAAAAAAACCAAAGAACCACCTACAACTGCTTGAAATCAAATCATTTATTTTTACCTTAAATCTGTGAAAACTCTTCACAGTTTACTTTGATGTTTTGACACAATATTCCATTTGAGTGCATGTGTTTTTATATACCAGTACCTACTAGAGTACCATGTATAATATATAAATATATGCATAATATGGGCCTAAGAGTAAACACGAAAGTTGTATTTGTGGTGTGTGGGCTTATGATTGGAACTCTAATGGTACTACAGAATCCGAATTTGTAATAACAATTAAAAAGACTCAATGTTAGATAGAGGGGTGGAAGAGGAGGTGGGTAGAGGTGTGAGAGGAAATTGAGATCAAAAGTGGAAAGAGGAGATGGACAGAGAGAGGGGGTAGGAGGAGATAGGGAGAGAGGGGGACGAGACGATGGAGAGAGGAAGGGGGAGGAGATGATGGGCAGAGAGAAGGGGAGCAGAAGGAGATGCGGAGAGAGTGGGGAGGAGAAGATGGAAGAGACAAGGGGAAGGAGGGGGAGGTACACAAAGAGAGGGGGAGAAGGAAATGGGCAGAGAAAGGGAGAAGAAGGAGGTTAGGATGTATATCCAATTCCCACTCATATTAGAAATGGCCCCCCCATGAACCATGGACCTTGCCGTTGGTGGGGAGGCTTGCGTGCCTCAGCGATACAGATGGCCGTACCGTAGGTGCAACCACAACGGAGGGGTATCTGTTGAGAGGCCAGACAAACGTGTGGTTCCTGAAGAGGGGCAGCAGCCTTTTCAGTAGTTGCGGGGGCAACAGTCTGGATGATTGACTGATCTGGCCTTGCAACATTAACCAAAACGGCCTTTCTGTGCTGGTACTGCGAACGGCTGAAAGCAAGGGGAAACTACAGCCGTAATTTCTCCCAGAGGATATGCAGCTTTACTGTATGATTAAATGATGATGGCATCCTCTTGGGTAAAATATTCCGGAGGTAAAATAGTCCCCCATTCGGATCTCCGGGTGGGGACTACTCAGGAGGATGTCGTTATCAGGAGAAAGAAAACTGGCGTTCTACGGATCGGAGCGTGGAATGTCAGATCCCTTAATTGGGCAGGTAGGTTAGAAAATTTAAAAAGGGAAATGGTTAGGTTAAAGTTAGATATAGTGGGAATTAGTGAAGTTCGGTGGCAGGAGGAACAAGACTTCTGGTCAGGTGATTACAGGGTTATAAACACAAAATCAAATAGGGGTAATGCAGGAGTAGGTTTAATAATGAATAGGAAAAGAGGAATGCGGGTAAGCTACTACAAACAGCATAATGAACGCATTATTGTGGCCAAGATAGATACGAAGCCCACACCTACTACAATAGTACAAGTTTATATGCCAACTAGCTCTGCAGATGACGAAGAAATTGAAGAAATGTACGATGAAGTAAAAGAAATTATTCAGATAGTGAAGGGAGACGAAAATTTAATAGTAATGGGTGACTGGAATTCGAGTGTAGGAAAAGGGAGAGAAGGAAACATAGTAGGTGAATATGGATTGGGGCTAAGAAATGAAAGAGGAAGCCGCCTAGTAGAATTTTGTACAGAGCACAACTTAGTCATAGGTAACACTTGGTTTAAGAATCATGAAAGAAGGTTGTATACGTGGAAGAACCCTGGAGATACTAAAAGGTATCAGATAGATTATATAATGGTAAGACAGAGATTTAGGAACCAGGTTTTAAGTTGTAAGACATTTCCAGGGGCAGATGTGGACTCTGACCACAATCTATTGGTTATGACCTGTAGATTAAAACTGAAGAAACTGCAAAAATGTGGGAAATTAAGGAGATGGGACCTGGATAAACTGAAAGAACCAGAGGTTGTACAGAGTTTCAGGGAGAGCATTAGGGAACAATTGACAGGAATAGGGGAAAGAAATACAGTAGAAGAAGAATGGGTAGCTCTGAGGGATGAAGTAGTGAAGGCAGCAGAGGATAAAGTAGGTAAAAAGACGAGGGCTGCTAGAAATCCTTGGGTAACAGAAGAAATATTGAATTTAATTGATGAAAGGAGAAAATATAAAAATGCAGTAAATGAATCAGGCAAAAAGGAATACAAACGTCTCAAAAATGAGATCGACAGGAAGTGCAAAATGGCTAAACAGGGATAGCTAGAGGACAAATGTAAGGATGTAGAAGCTTATCTCACTAGGGGTAAGATAGATACTGCATACAGGAAAATTAAAGAGACCTTTGGAGAGAAGAGAACCACGTGTATGAATATCAAGAGCTCAGATGGCAACCCAGTTCTAAGCAAAGAAGGGAAGGCAGAAAAGTGGAAGGAGTATATAGAAGGTTTATACAAGGGTGATGTACTTGAGGACAATATTATGGAAATGGAAGAGGATGTAGATGTAGACGAAATGGGTGATACGATACTGCGTGAAGAGTTTGACAGAGCACTGAAAGACCTGAGTCGAAACAAGGCCCCCGGAGTAGACAACATTCCATTAGAACTACTGACGGCTTTGGGAGAGCCAGTCATGACAAAACTCTACCAGCTGGTGAGCAAGATGTATGAGACAGGCGAAATACCCTCAGACTTCAAGAAGAATATAATAATTCCAATCCCAAAGAAAGCAGGTGCTGACAGATGTGAAAATTACCGAACTATCAGTTTAATAAGTCACAGCTGCAAAATACTAACGCTAATTCTTTACAGACGAATGGAAAAACTGGTAGATGCGGACCTCGGGGAGGATCAGTTTGGATTCCGTCGAAATGTTGGAACACGTGAGGCAATACTGACCTTACGACTTATCTTAGAAGAAAGATTAAGAAAAGGCAAACCTACGTTTCTAGCATTTGTAGACTTAGACAAAGCTTTTGACAATGTTGACTGGAATACTCTTTTTCAAATTCTAAAGGTGGCAGGTGTAAAATACAGGGAGCGAAAGGCTATTTACAATTTGTACAGAAACCAGATGGCAGTCATAAGAGTCGAGGGGCATGAAAGGGAAGCAGTGGTTGGGAAAGTAGTGAGACAGGGTTGTAGCCTCTCCCCTGATGTTATTCAATCTGTATATTGAGCAAGCAGTACAGGAAACAAAAGAAAAATTTGGAGTAGGTATTAAAATTCATGGAGACGAAGTAAAAACTTTGAGGTTCGCCGATGACATTGTAATTCTGTCAGAGACGGCAAAGGACTTGGAAGAGCAGTTGAACGGAATGGACAGTGTCTTGAAAGGAGGATATAAGATGAACATCAACAAAAGCAAAATGAGGATAATGGAATGTAGTCAAATTAAATCGGGTGATGCTGAGGGAATTAGATTAGGAAATGAGACACTTAAAGTAGTAAAGGAGTTTTGCTATTTAGGAAGTAAAATAACTGATGATGGTTGAAGTAGAGAGGATATAAAATGTAGACTGGCAATGGCAAGGAAAGCGTTTCTGAAGAAGAGAAATTTGTTAACATCGAATATAGATTTAAGTGTCAGGAAGTCATTTCTGAAAATATTTGTATGGAGTGTAGCCATGTATGGAAGTGAAACATGGACGATAACTAGTTTGGACAAGAAGAGAATAGAAGCTTTCGAAATGTGGTGCTACAGAAGAATACTGAAGATAAGGTGGATAGATCACGTAACTAATGAGGAGGTATTGAATAGGATTGGGGAGAAGAGAAGTTTGTGGCACAACTTGACTAGAAGAAGGGATCGGTTGGTAGGACATGTTTTGAGGCATCAAGGGATCACAAATTTAGCATTGGAGGGCAGTGTTGAGGGTAAAAATCGTAGAGGGAGACCGAGAGATGAGTACACTAAGCAGATTCAGAAGGATGTAGGTTGCAGTAGGTACTGGGAGATGAAGAAGCTTGCACAGGATAGAGTAGCATGGAGAGCTGCATCAAACCAGTCTCAGGACTGAAGACCACAACAACAACAACATTAGAAATGGGTGATTTCTCTCTTTTTTTCTTTTCCGTTTAACCAAACTGGGCCACTAAAATGCATTTCTGGGAAATGAAATGCTGAGCACCATGGGCAATATTGTGCTGAAACATTTCTCAGATGAGGTGAAAGAAGCCGAGGATTTTGCACTACTGGTTGACAAGTCAAATGTTTGTTCAAAAACAGAGCACCTACCAGTGGTTAGTTGATACCACTTAGATGGTATGAAAGGTTTCTAACCTTGGAACCTGCAAAAAAAATTGATGATTATTCTTTGTTAGTCTGCCTTAAAAATGATAGCAAACTAGAGTTTAATTTACTATGTTGAACATATGTATGATGGAACTGTGGTTATAAGTTGTTTTTGTGGAGTTATTCAAGCTCTTTTAAGCAGGAAAGTACCACAAGCCATCTACACTTGTATGAACCATAAGTTGGATCTCGCTACAGAAGCAACATATAGATGACTTGTGTTTTCCACAGATTTTTTCATGAGACTGCAGGACTCTTTTTGTTGTTGTTGTCATTGTTGATGTTGTTGTTGTGGTCTTCATTCCAGAGACTGGTTTGATGCAGCTCTCCATGCTACTCAATCCTGTGCAAGCTTCTTCATTTCCCAGTACCTACTGCAACCTACATCCTTGTGAATCTGTTTAGTGTATTCATCTCTTGGTCTCCCTCTACGATTTTTACCCTCCACACTGCCCTCCAATACTAAATTGGTAATCCCTTGATGCCTCAGAATATGTCCTACCAAACGATCCCTTCTTCTAGTCAAGTTGTGCCACAAATTTCTCTTCTCCCCAATTCTAATTGATACATCCTCATTAGTTATGTGAACTACCCATCTAATCTTCAGCATTCTTCTGTAGCACCACATTTTGAAAGCATCTACTCTCTTCTTGTCTAAACTATTTACTGTACACGTTTCACTTCCATACATGACTACACTCCATACAAATACTTTCAGAAACTACTTCCTGACACTTAAATCTATACTTGATGTTAACAAATTTCTCTTCTTCAGAAACACTTTCCTTGCCATTGCCAGTCTGCATTTTATATTCTCTCTACTGTGACCATCATGAGTTATTTTGCTCCCCAAATAGCAAAACTCATTTACTACTTTAAGCATCTCATTTCCTACCCTAATTCCCGCTGCACCACCTGATTTAATTCGACTACATTCCATTATCCTTGTTTTGCTTTTGTTGATGTTCATCTTATATCCTCCTTTCAAGAAACTGTCCATTCCATTCAGCTGCTCTTCAAGGTCCTTTGCTGTCTCTGACAGAATTACAATGTCATTGGTGAACCTCAATGTTTTATTTCTTCTCCACAGATTTTAATTCCTATTCCAAATTTTTCTTTTGTTTTCTTTACTGCTTGCTCAATATACATATTGAATAACATGAGGGATAGGCTAAAACCCTGTCTCACTCCCTTCTCAACCACTGCTTCCCTTTCATGCCTCTCAACTCTTATAACTGCCATCTGGCTTCTGTACAAATTGTAAATAGCCTTTTGCTCTCTGTATTTTACCCTTCCCACCTTCAGAATTTGAAAGAGAGTATTCCAGTCAACATTGTCAAAAGCTTTCTCTAAGTCTACAGATGCTAGAAACGTAGGCTTGCCTATCCTTAATCTATTCTCTAAGATAAGTCGTAGGGCCAGTATTACCACACGTGTTCCAACATTTCTACAGAATCCAAACTGATCTTCCCCGAGGTCAGATTCTACCAGTTTTTCCATTTGTCTGTAAAGAATTTATGATAGTATTTTCCAGCCATGGCTTATTAAATTGATAGTTCGGTAATTTTCACATATGTCAGCACCTGCTTTCTTCGGGATTAGAATTATTATATTCTTCTTGAAGTCTGAGGGTATTTTGCCTGTCTCATACATCTTGCTCACTAGATTGTAGAGTTTTGCGAGGGCTGGCTCTCCTAAGGCTATCAGTAGTTCTAATGGAATGTTGTCTACTCCTGGGGCCTTGTTTCGATTTAGGTCTTTCAGTGCTCTGTCAAACTCTTCACGCAGTATCATATCTCCCATTTCATCTTCTTCTCCCTCCTCTTCCATTTCCATAATATTGTCCTCAAGAACATTTCCCTTGTATACACTCTCTATATACTCCTTCCACCTTTCTGCTTTCCCTTCTTTGCTTAGAACAGGGTTTCCATCATCTGAGCTCTTGATATTCATGCAAGTGGTTCTTTTTTCTCCAAAGTTCTCTTTAATTTTCCTATAGGCAGTTTCTATCTTACCACTAGTGATACATGCTTCTACATACTTACATTTGTCCTCTAGCCAACCCTGCTTAGCCATTTTGCACTTCCTGTCTATATCATTTTTGAGACATTTGTGTTCCTTTTTTCCTGCTTCATTTACTGCATTTTTATAATTTCTCCTTTCATCAATTAAATTCAATATCTCTTCCGTTACCTAAGTATTTCTATTATCCCTCGCCTTTTTACCTACTTGATCCCCTGCTGCCTTCACTATTTCATCTCTCAAAGCTACCCATTCTTCTTCTACTGTATTTCATACCCCCATTCTTGTCAGTCATTACCTAATGCTCTCCCTGAAACTCTCTACAACCTCTGGTTCTTTCAATTTATCCAGTTCCCATCTCCTTAAATTCCAAACTTTTTGCAGTTTCTTCAGTTTTAATTTACGGTTCATAACCAATAGATTGTGGTCAGAGTTCACATCTGCCCCTGGAAATGTCTCACAATTTAAAACCTGGTTCCTAAATCTTTGTCTTACCGTTATATAATCTATCTGACACCTTCCAGTATCTGCAGGCTTCTTTCACGTATACAACCTTCTTTCACGGTTCTTGGACCAAGTGTTAGCTATGATTAAGTTATGCTCTCTGCAAAATTCTACCAGGCAGCTTCCTCTTTCATTTCTCTCCCCCAATCCATATTCATCCACTATGTTTCCTTCTCTCCCTTTTCCTACCTTCCTCCCTTTTCATTCCAGTCACCCATGACTATTAAATTTTCGTCTCCCTTCACTATCTGAATAATTTCTTTTATCTCATCATACATTTCATCAATCTCTTCGTCATCTGCGGAGCTATTTGGCATATAAACTTGTACTACTGTGGTAGGCATTGGATTCGTATCTATCTTGGCCACAATAATGAGTTCACTATGCTGTTTGTAGTAGCTTACCTGAGTTCCTATTTTCTTATTCATTTTTAAACCTACTTCTGCATTACCCGTATTTGATTTTGTGTTTATAACCCTGTATTCACCTGACCAGAAGTCTTGTTCCTCCTGCCACCAAACGTCACTAATTCCCACTATATCTAACTTTAACCTATCCATTTCCCTTTTAAATTTTCTAACCTACCTGTGTGATTAAGGGATCTGACATTCCATGCTTCGATCCGTAGAACGTCAGCTTACTTTCTCCTGATAACAACGTCCTCCTGAGTAGTCCCCTCCCGGAGATCCAAATGGGGGACTATTTTACCTCAGGAATATTTTACCCAAGAGGACACCATCATCATTTAACCATACAGTAAGCTTGCATGCCCTCGGGAAAAATTACGGCTGTAATTTCCCCTTGCTTTCAGCTGTTCGCAGTACCAGCACAGCAAGACTGTTTTGGTTAGTGTTACAAGGCCATTTCAGTCAATCATCCAGACTGTTGCCCCTGCAACTACTGAAAAGGCTGCTGCCCCTCTTCAGGAACAACACATTTTTCTGGCCTCTCAACAGATACCCCTCCGTTGTGGTTGCACCTACGGTACGGCTACCTGTATCTCTGAGGCACGCAAGCCTCCCCACCAACTGCAAGGTCCATGATTCATTGATATATGTGTAAAAATAAAGATTGGAGAAGTGGAATTTAAAAATTTAAGTGACACCAGTTGAGCCTGTTAGTATACTTCATTTTGGTTGTGAAGAGGATAGTTGCAGTTATCACAAACATTGAGGCAGAAAATTTTGAACAAGCTGCAGAAGCATCAGGATTTAGTTCAAAGTTTAACTTTCCTTTTATTTTTTGTTTATGCCTGTTCACATGTTTGCTAGAAAAGTGCAAGGTGGTATCTGATGTCCTTTAAGGCAAACATTTTAATATCGTTGCAATAAACTTAGCTGAAGGTACAAGGAATCATTTCAATCAAATGTGTGGATCAAATTCAGGTTTCACCTGTATATGGAAAGGAAGTGTAGATCTGGCAACAGAAATAAGGCACTGATATTCCCACAGATTCCTCCCATTTCAGAAGAATTCAAAGGTTGCGAATACATCATGGGGAATGTATTTGCGATTTGCCAAAGAAAGACAGTATGGAAGCTGCACAGCCAATTGTTTTCAAATCTTTAGTATTTGGAAGAAAAAATTAGTACAACTGGGAAGATTACATCAGTTTTGATCCGATGACAGCATATGCCACCTGAAGGATAGTAGATGTACTGAAAATGCTCTCCTTGCCATCAGCCAACAGACAGCATAGTGGCATAGCTGCCAGAGCGCCATCTGCTTCTACCCTTTAAAAGGGAATGCTCACAGCCAGAAGGCTCAATGTGATGTAAACATGTGAAGCAAGCAGGCAACTATACCACAGAGACTCACTCGTTCTTCTCCTATAGCCAGCTGACCAAGTTTGGCAGGGGTCAAATTGTGTCCTCTGAGTGGCTTGATGGTCCTTTCATAGAATTGCCACCCGTTTGACATGCTGCATCAGTTGTGCAATGATGCTGTTATCAGTGGTCACATGAACATTCTCACACCCATAGACAAAGTTCTGGACATCCACACAGCACAGATGTTTAACAGGATTGTCATGTTGTAAGGGCAGCATTGGCAGATCGTATAGCGACTACAGAACAGATGAGAGGGCTTGTGAGTCCAGACATGTCAACATTAACTGCTGCAACACGGCTATTAGCAATGGGACATGGGCATGCACTCTTCTAGCCCATCTTCCACTCGTGCCCAGCACTGTTGTGCGAGGCTCAACTGGTGTTGTCAGAGGATCACTTGATAAATGGAATGGCGCACTGTGGTCTTCAGCGATGAAAGCAGATTCTGACTGCACAGAAGTGATAGTTGTTTGCCCATACGCCATAGACCTGGTGAGTGCCGTCACACAGAGTTAATTCATCCAAGACACACTGATCCCACCTCAGGCCTTATGGTCTGGGGTGCAATAAGCTACAACTCTCGTTCAACTTTGGTATTTCTGAAGGAGATGCTAACCAGTGCTCGGTATGTGCAGTTGTTAGCATTCTTTTACCGTTCTTGCATCAAGGAGGTGATTTGTTCCAACAGGATAATGCTCCCCACGCAAACTGCCTGTGAAACTCAATGTGCTCTGCAAGACATGCAGCAAGTTCCCTGGCCAGCAAAATCTCTGGACTTGTCTCCAGTTGATGGAACAAGAAGTGACTTGTGTGACACATCAACCAACAACTCTAGCAGAGCTGCGTGAAAAGGTCAAGCAAGTGTGAAATAATGTATCCCAGGACAGTGTTTGCCATCTGTATGATCGACTGGATCCCAGAGTCAGCATCTGCTGCCCATGGAGGCAACACCATGTACTAATAAGAGAGACTCGGCATGGGTTGTTACCTGGTACCTCAGTACTGCTTGTGCTAATGATTCAAAAATGTAACCATTTCATGTATGCTATATACACTGTTGCAGCAATAAATCTTGAGTGGATTTGAAACCTTTAACAGGGTGCACTACTTTTTTTTATTTTTATATTTATTTATTTTTGGCAGTGAACTTGAGACACATTGTATTTCAAAGCCTGGAATAATCCAAGGAGTTACTCGACTAAACCCAAATAGTGAAACTTTTAAGAATAAACAAATGTTACTATCACTGGCACAAAATTGTTCATGCAATAGGCGTACTGAATCATTGGAGACAGAAATTAAGGTATTAAAACAATTTATCATATGACATGAACAAGAAGAGCAAGTACTGACAAATTACTTGCATTGCTCGAGTTGTTAGAACAATATAAGCTTCTGTTACATGACTTGTACAAATTAAGTCAAGCAGCAGTGTCTATTCCAGCTTCCTGTAATGAGTGAAAGAACATTTGCATTTATGCAACTTGTAAAAAGTTATTTAAGGAATTCAATGTCTGATGAATGTTTATGTTATGAGTATTTGTCTGTTCTTGTAAGAGAAAAGACTGTGTCAAAACCACTGACTTGAAAAGAGTACTTGATGATTTTGCCATCAGTCACAACAAAAGATTTAATCTATTTTAAAAGTAAGTAAATGCCTGTTTGTTATTTTGCATTTCACAATTTTTCGCTTTCTGCTCAGTGATATCAATTTTGCTGTTTTCCAGGTGAATGTAAAATAAGTGCACTCTTAGAAATGCATATTTTGCAGCATAATTTGTTTTTGTTGAACGCTATTCATGTTGGTATGTTATCTTTCAAGATTTTGTTCTTAATAGTGTACATTTTTTTTCAATTTTTTGCTGTTACTAGGGAGTGCATATAATGGAAAATATAGTTTATGGATGTATGATATAAATAAAAATCTACTCATGGCAGCAGAACACACACATAAAAGAAGCTTATAATCAGGCACACTTTCGAAGCCAGTGGCTCGTTCTTCCGGCAACAGGGTTGAACGAGAAGGAAAAGGAGCAAAGGAAAAGGACTGGAGAGGTCTGGGGAAAGGGACTGATTTTGGAAAAGTCACCCAGAACCGTGGGTCAGGGGAGACTTATCAGACAGGATGGGCTTCTCATCCCGTACATTAAGTCTCCCCTGACCCAGGGTTCTGGGTGACTTTTCTGGGGGACTTTTCCTAGATCTCTCCAGTCCTTTTCCTTCACCCTTCTTCCTTCCCCTTCAATCCTTCGGCCTGTAGGAGATGCCACTGGCTCCGAAAGCTTGCCTAGTTGTTACCTTCTTTTAAGTGTATTTTCTGCCACCACTTGGTGAGTAAATTGTTATCAGTCCCATTACTTTATGTTGTCAAAAATTGATTGCTTTCAAGTTTATGTATATAGATATACTGGAGTTTCCAATACATGAATGAAAATGTCTTTCAGTATTTCACTATCAATAGTGAACGCATGTATCAAAAATATAGATGTGTATGCAGGTGTGTTGTGGATTCCGATACAGAATTTGTTTATTGTTCATTGTTTTTATTGTTTATGTTGTCCTCTTCAAAAGTCCACATAACTGCACTGCTCTCCTGATGGTTTATTTGGAATGGAAAGAAAAATGAGACTATGTAGATTTAGGGGAGGGTGGCATAAGAACTATGCTAATGAGATAGCAAAAGAGTCCCTTGTATTCATGACCACAGCAATAAATGGAAATTGGAAATGTTGTAGAAATGATACTTTAATCAATTATTTTATTGTCTCTTGAATCACAATCATTATTATTATGAAATCAATTATTTATTATTATTATTATTGTTGTTGTTGTTGTTGTCTTCAGTCCTGAGACTGGTTTGATGCAGCTCTCCATGCTACTCTATCCTGTGCAAGCTGCTTCATCTCCCAGTACCTACTGCAACCTACATCCTTCTGAACCTGCTTAGTGTATTCATCTCTTGGTCTCCCCCTACGATTTTTACCCTCCACGCTGCCCTCCAATGCTAAATTTGTGATCCCTTGATGCCTCAAAACATGTCCTACCAACCGATCTCTTCTTCTAGTCAAGTTGTGCCACAAACTTCTCTTCTCCCCAATCCTATTCAATACCTCCTCATTAGTTATGTGATCTACCCATCTAATCTTGAGCATTCTTCTGTAGCACCACATTGCAAAAGCTTCGATTCTCTTCTTGTCCAAACTAGTTATCGTCCATGTTTCACTTCCATACATGGCTACACTCCAAACAAGTACTTTCAGAAACGGCTTCCTGATACATAAATCTATATTCGATGTTAACAAATTTCTCTTCTTCAGAAACGCTTTCCTTGCCATTGCCAGTCTACATTTTATATCCTCTCTACTTCGACCATCATCAGTTATTTTACTTCCTAAATAGCAAAACTCCTTTACTACTTTAAGTGTCTCATTTCCTAATCTAATTCCCTCAGCATCACCCGATTTAATTTGACTACATTCCATTATCCTCATTTTGCTTTTGTTGATGTTCATCTTATATCCTCTTTTCAAGACACTGTCCATTCCGTTCAACTGCTCTTCCAAGTCCTTTGCTGTCTCTGACAGAATTACAATGTCATCGGTGAACCTCAAAGTTTTTACTTCTTCTCCATGAATTTTAATACCTACTTCAAATTTTTCTTTTGTTTCCTTTACTGCTTGCTCAATATACATATTGAATAACATTGGGGGAGAGGCTACAACCCTGTCTCACTCCTTTCCCAACCACTGCTTCCCTTTCATGCCCCTCGACTCTTATTACTGCCATCTGGTTTCTGTACAAATTGTAAATAGCCTTTCGTTCCCTGTATTTTACCCCTGCCACCTTCAGAATTTGAAAGAGAGTATTCCAGTCAACATTGTCAAAAGCTTTCTCTAAGTCTACAAATGCTAGGAACGTAGGTTTGCATTTTCTTAATCTTTCTTCTAAGATAAGTCGTAAGGTTAGTATTGCCTCACGTGTTCCAACATTTCTATGGAATCCAAACTGATCCTCCCCGAGGTCCACATCTACCAGTTTTTCCATTCGTCTGTAAAGAATTAGCGTTAGTATTTTGCAGCTGTGACTTATTAAACTGATAGTTCGGTAATTTTCACATCTGTCAGCACCTGCTTTCTTTGGGATTGGAATTATTATATTCTTCTTGAAGTCTGATGGTATTTCACCTGTTTCATACATCTTGCTCACCAGCTGGTAGAGTTTTGTCATGACTAGCTCTCCCAAGGCCGTCAGTAGTTCTAATGGAGTGTTGTCTACTCCGGGGGCCTTGTTTCGACTCAGGTCTTTCAGTGCTCTGTCAAACTCTTCACGCAGTATCTTACCTCCCATTTCGTCTTCATCTACATCCTCTTCCATTTCCATAATATTATCCTCAAGCACATGACCCTTCTATAAACCTTCTATATACTCCTTCCACCTTTCTGCCTTCCCTTCTTTGCTTAGAACTGGGTTGCCATCTGAGCTCTTGATATTCATACACGTGGTTCTCTTCTCTCCTAAGGTCTCTTTAATTTTCCTGTAGGCAGTATCTATCTTACCCCTAGTGAGATAAGCTTCTACATCCTTACATTTGTCCTCTAGCCATCCCTGCTTAGCCATTTTGCACTTCCTGTCGATCTCATTTTTTAGACGTTTGTATTCCTTTTTGCCTGCTTCATTTACTGCATTTTTATATTTTCTCCTTTCATCAATTAAATTCAATATTTCTTCTGTTACCCAAGGATTTCTAGCAGCCCTCGTCTTTTTACCTACTTTATCCTCTCCTGCATTCACTACTTCATCCCTCAGTGCTACCCATTCTTCTTCTACTGTGTTTCTTTACCCCATTGCTGTCAATTTTTCCTTATGCTCTCCTTGAAACTCTGTACAACCTCTGGTTCTTTCAGCTTATCCAGATCCCATGTCCTTAAGTTCCCACCTTTTTGCAGTTTTTTCAGTTTTAACCTACAGGTCATAACCAATAGATTGTGGTCAGAGTCCACATCTGCCCCTGGAAATGTCCTACAATTTAAAACCTGATTCCTAAATCTCTGTCTTACCATTATATAATCTATCTGATACCTTTTAGTATCTCCAGGATTCTCCCATGTATACAACCTTCTTTTATGATTCTTGAACCAAGTGTTAGCTATGATTAAGTTATGCTCTGTGCAAAATTCTACCAGGCGGCTTCCTCTTTCATTTCTTAGCCCCAATCCATAATCACCTACTATGTTTCCTTCTCTCCCTTTTCCTACTGACGAATTCCAGTCACCCATGACTATTAAATTTTCGTCTCCCTTCACTACCTGAATAATTTCTTTTATCTCATCATACATTTCATCAATTTCTTCATCATCTGCAGAGCTAGTTGGCGTATAAACTTGTACTACTGTAGTAGGCATGGGCTTTGTGTCTATCTTGGCCACAATAATGTGTTCACTATGCTGTTTGTAGTAGCTTACCCGCACTCCTATTTTTTTTATTCATTATTAAACCTACTTCTGCATTACCCCTATTTGATTTTGTATTTATAACCCTGTATTCAACTGACCAAAAGTCTTGTTCCTCCTGCCACCAAACTTCACTAATTCCCACTATATCTAACTTTAACCTATCCATTTCCCTTTTTAAATTTTCTAACCTACCTGCCCGATTAAGGGATCTGACATTCCACGCTCCGATCTGTAGAACGCCAGTTTTCTTTCTCCTGATAATGACGTCCTCCTGAGTAGTCCCCGCCCGGAGATCCGAATGGGGGAGTATTTTACCTCCGGAATATTTTACCCAAGAGGACGCCATCATCATTTAATCATACAGTAAAGCTGCATATCCTCGGGAGGAATTACGGCTGTAGTTTCCCCTTGCTTTCAGCCGTTCGCAGTACGAGCACAGAAAGGCCGTTTTGGTTAATGTTGCAAGGCCTATTATTATTATTATTAAGTTACTTGTGTGATTTAACTGTCACACATAATTTTTTAAAGATTTTCTCCTCCAAGGTGTAATGGTTTTTGAGTCTGTTACTGTACACTTAAAATACCAACAAACTATATTTATATAACTACAATGCATTTCAATGGTTACTCCATAAACTTGAGGTGATACGTGCTCAAATTTCATTGATTTACATTCTGTTTGCTAGCAACACAAGAAACCATCATGATGTTTTGAATCTTCTTCCAAATTTGTCAGCGTTCGATAGGTTATACATATTTTTACTAAATCCTCACCTGCTGCTGCTACTGTACATGTAAATCAACACTGTTCACCTACTCTTGAGAAAAATACAAATGGGTATGACAAACCACATGATGTCCTAGACTAAAAAAAACAAAATATTGGGGGGGGGGGGGGGTGACAGTAATTAAATTCACTGCAAGTATTGTGGGTTTATAGCCACTCTACGAAATTTTACATCATTGATGCAGAGCAGATTCATAAGTGCATACAATAAGTACATGGACATAAATTTAGTCAACATTACAAACCAAATTTGGAACTTTATGATGAATTTAATGCCATAATTGTGTAAGACCAATAAATTAATATTTCTTCCTTCATATTTATCCTTGCGAATTCAAGTTTAGGCCCATACACTTTATAATCTGGCCCACCCATAAGTGACACATGCTAGAGCTGCCAATGGATTTATTAAACAAATGGAATGAATGAAATAAATCACCTAAAACTTCATACTTCTCTGAACAACAGAATGTTTCACTGAGATGGAAGATACTTGATTAAACAGCATGTTTTTACTCTAAAGATTTGAATCAATTAGTGCGCCATCTCAGTCTTTGTAGTCAGATATATTGGAAGATATAACCTGCTGAAGTGGATTTAATATATATGATACTTGTAAAATATACAGGGTCTAATAGTTTTAATTTGAAATTAATTAGCTCACATTACACCTACATATAGCGAATGTCACTAAATGCAAACCAGGTATAGAAGTATGAAACTGGAATTTATATGATACTTGTAAAATATACAGGGTCTAATAGTTTTAATTTGAAATTAATTAGCTCACATTACACCTACATATAGCGAATGTCACTAAATGCAAACCAGGTATAGAAGTATGAAACTGGAATTTGGTTGCAATATTACATGTCTGTTGTTTGAAACTGATAAACAATATTTTATTCAAAATAATCTCCATTGCTATTTATATGTTTCTCCCAGCTCTCTGGTGGGCTACGAATGTCATGCCAAGAAAACAGTTCTTCTTTTGAAGCGAACCAGTCAGTGATCCATTTTTGTACATTTTCATACTAATTGAAGCGTTGTTCAGCGAGAGTTTGTCCCAGTGATGCAAATAGATGATGATCGGACAGAGCCAAGACTGGAGATTAAGCCATTTGCTGTAGTATTTCCCAACTGAATGCCTTGATAATTTCCTTGACTGATTGTGCTGCTGTGATGGGGCGTTATCATGAAGCAGTATGACTTTGTGTTGCCTTTTTCCAGACTCGAGTCATTTTTCATGTAATACTCGATTTAAATCAATCATTTGCTGTTGGTAGTGATCATTGTTAGTCGTTTCACCATGCTGTAGCAACTAATAATAGATGACACCCTTCTGATCCCACCAAACACAGAGCATTGTCTTCTTTCCAAATCAATTTGGTCTTGCAGTGGACGTTAATGGTGTGCCTGGATTTGGCTACGATCTACAATTCTTAAGATTCTCAAACTATATCCATTTGTCATGACCTGTCACTATTCGATGGAGAAACAACTTTATTTTGTATCTGGCGTGCAGCATTTCACAAATGGTCTTTTGAGTTGCTTGCTGTCTTCCATTCATTTCATGCGGAACCCATTTTCCCACTTTCTACACCTTTCCCATAGCTTTCAACCAAAAACATATGGCTTTTTGCATCACACTCAATTGTTCTACAAGTTCCTGTTGAGTTTGAGTATCATCTTTATCCAATAAGGCCTGCAATTCAGTGTTTCAAACTTTTTCAGTGGTTTCTCGTGCTTGTTGTTTCTCTCATCAAAATCACCACTTTTTAATTTTTTGAACCACTTGAAACACTATGTTTTCCGAAGAGCATGTTCACCGAAAGCTTCGACAAGCATTCAATGCAATTCTGCGGAAGTTTTCTTCAAATGATAACAGAAAACCAATGCTGCCCGCAAATCATAGTTTGTAGACACAAACCTCGACATCTTTGCAGGTTGGAAACAGATACCGATGTATGGAACTTGAGTTACTGTGTGTTGACATTTGTCATCAAACACTACAGGAAGCAGATGGCACTGCATACGTGGTCTCCCGGGCGCTACGCTAATGACCAGCACCATCCATAGGGAAATTCCGGTTTCATACTTCTATACCTGATAGATCAGTAGAACTCACTGGTAGTACCACTTAGGAAACAAAATACTGCATAGTTAAATAAAGTCATGAAAATATGCTAATCATTATTTCATGAATTCATTGAGACTATTTGTCAAGTGAAAATGATTTATGAATATCTTAAGTATGAAAAGGAAATGGGTCTAAAGTGGAAGAGATAACACAGCCTGTATATACTGTTTGAAGAAACAGTGCTGTCTGAAACCCTGGAGGCTGTCTGTCTGAAATTCCCTCACTCTCTATTCATCTGGAGGACATGGAGACTGATTAAAATGGTGCAGAATCTCCACGTCTGTAAGAACCGATTCATTACCATCTATACTTGTCTGTGCAATTATTGTCCTCCAGCTAGTTTTCTGTGCTCATCCAGCATTTGCTATCGGTGCTTTATGGTTTCTTATACAAAACTGTGTGGAGGAACACAACATTGAGCTCTGATCTTGTTTCCTCTTTACAATGTCGACAAGAAATTAGCTGCTGACCGTACTTTTAAGAAAATTGTAAGGAACACAGAGTTCTCTACCTGTCCTGGGAGTATTATCACATTTTACAGGCATATTAATGCTTAGCAACTGCATTTGTGTTTCCATATTGATTCCCTAAAGCTGGTAGATTCACCACCAGATATTTCATAAGTGGTTCTAGTGTCCAATACAGAGCTTTTGACAAACAATAGCATACAAATAGATGAGTAATTTGCTGGTAACACATGTATCATTTTTATATTCTGAGGCCTAGCCTCAAACTTCATATATACAACTATTAAAAGCTAGGTATATTAAGAAAAGTCTCTCATTTTATTTAATCTCATATAAAGTATGTTGTGGAGAACAGATCAAAAATTTGAAAACAATGACAGCAATCATAATTATAATTCTAGGAAGAAAAATAACTATCCACAGTAAACAGTATTCTTGCATCGAAAGTATCAAAGTGTGCACTCATGAAATTTTTAATCACCTCTCCTCCCTATTTTATAAATTTCAACTGTTGTAAATGATATGATGATGGACATAGATCACTAAGTGACAGTGAACCATGTCTGTGTTACAAATAAACAGCTTATGAACCCTTCTCAAGCTCTCATTTGAGAAACAAACCTTATAACTATTGAAACACATGTCAGAATATTATTTTCAAACTTTTGTTTATTTCAGGAAAAATAAAAAGGCCCCATCATTTGCCACTGGACTGGAAGAACCTGACAAACCTGCCAACAGCACGGCATTCATTCTTCTTGGAATGCATCCTGACCTGGGTAAACCAATGGAGCAGCTTGGCTTGCAGTTGGAGCCGTATGACGATGAATCAACTACACAATTTCTACAGAAGTAAGAATATTTAATAGTTGCATTGCTATTTTTGGAATCATAAATGAAAAAGAAGTATTTAGATTGTGGTGGTTCACGTTTTCAAAAGTGAACTACTCACAGAATCTCAGTATGTTTGTCAAATAATTTCTACTAGCATTTCCTCATAATGTAATATCATTTGAGGGGCCACTGAAAGAGAAACATTTAGAATAGTACTTTTGTGTCCCTAAACTATCCAGCTGAGTTCATGTGCAATCAGATATCTTGAACTATCACTGTTTGATTCAGGTCAAATGATGTCCTTCAAAAATAAGACTAAGGTGTTCTTCATTATGGTGTATCACTGTGGACTAGTTTCTCTCTTTGGGCCATGACTTCCTGTTATGAAATGATGTTGAAACTACACCAGAAGTCCTTTCCCCAATAACAGATTCCTATCATGCACCCAGCATTCTGAAAAACTTGCTAGGCCACATGACCCCCGAAACTATTCTTCCTTACTATATAGCCTCTACTCACATTAATGAATTGTTGAGATATTCTATGTTTGTACCCATCTGGCACCAGTAACAGACCAAAATCTTACAAATCATACATAATCAAGGGGACTTTGGACTGCTCTTTCAACAGACCTGCAAGTTTTGTCCATCATTTTATGTTGGTAATGATCACAATGTAGATATGAGCAAAAAACTGGCCACAGATAAATTGTCTATGTCGGTAACAGACAGTGTCCTTTTGCTGAACACATCTTGGTACCTAATAACTGTGACCTGAATGATTCTGTTTGTATTTTTGTGGTTATCTTGTTGGGAATATTACTGTAAGGAATTATCTAATGTTGGGAATTAAAAATTCAAAATCAGGCAACATAAAAATTGCCACTTACAATGATTCTCTTGTTATTTATACAACATCAAGTTAATACTCTTCTCAAGCAGCTTAACACATGTTCTGCTAGTGTTCACTAGACAGGTGGAGCTTACAGCTTACATGTTGTCACATCTAAAATAACAATACATCTAAAAACAAAGATGATGTGACTTACCAAACAAAAGTGCTGGCAGTTCAATAGACACACAAACAAACACAAACATACACACAAAATTCAAGCTTTCGCAACCAGCGGATGCTTCTTCAGGAAAGAGGGAAGGAGAGGGAAAGATGAAAGGATGTGGGTTTTAAGGGAGAGGGTAAGGAGTCATTCCAATCCCGGGAGTGGAAAGACTTACCTTAGGGGGAAAAAAGGACAGGTATATACTCGCACACACACACATATCCATCTGCACATACACAGACACAAGCAGACATTATGATGATGATGATAATAATAATAATAATACTTTATTCAACATTGAATTATTCATTGCACATGTATAAAAACAGGTTACAATTCTTGATACATAGCACAATAATACATTCGTCAGAATACATCATTGATTAACAAAATGATTAAATGCCAAATAAAATGGTGCTTAACACTATACATGTCTTTTGAAGCGCTTCTTATTCTGGATGTAAGTATGGTATTCTTCTGATGTGTAATATGGATTTTGTGATACAAATTTCTTTAGCTGAAATTTAAGCTTCATTGTGGGTAGGGGCAGTGCATTGGCTAACTTTAAACATGCATATTGTGGACCGTTTTCATAAAGTGCTGTTCTGTGGCTGTTGATGTAAAATTTTTCTTTATATCTGGTATTGGACTGATACAAATCGGAACAAATGTTGGGTTGCAGTCTTTTAACAAGTAATATGGCTTTCAGATGTACAGGTTTACTACTGTTAGTACACGAGTTTTTGGCAACAAGCCACAGCATGATATATCTTGCTCTACAGATAATTCTTATAACCCTTCTTTGAAGTGGCAATAGCATATTTAGATTTGCTCCCCAAATTTCTATTTCACAGTTCAGGTGAGAGGAGAATAGAGCATGGTATGCAATCTTTAGGACAACAATGTCTTTGCAGAACTTGCTAATTATATTAATTGCAAAATATTCTTACACAACTTACACGTTAGAGTGTCAACATATGTGTCCCATTTTAGATTGCTTTGAATTGTTAAACCAAGGAATTTTACACTAAACCCTGTTTTTACCAATTCATTGCCGGTGTATAGTTTAATTTCATCATTAAGACTACTGTTGGTAAACTCCATGAGAAACATTTTATTACTGCTTACATTTAAGTGTCTCTCATTACACTATTGAACATTTTTGTATGTCACATTATTACAGTGGGTCTCTAGTTCATTAAATGATCCCTTTTTAACACAGTGGATGTATCATTTGCATAAAGAACTATTTTGGAATCCTGAGTGTAATATACACTCCTGGAAATTGAAATAAGAACACCGTGAATTCATTGTCCCAGGAAGGGGAAACTTTATTGACACTTTCCTGGGGTCAGATACATCACATGATCACACTGACAGAACCACAGGCACATAGACACAGGCAACAGAGCATGCACAATGTCGGCACTAGTACAGCGTATATCCACCTTTCGCAGCAATGCAGGCTGCTATTCTCCCATGGAGACGATCGTAGAGATGCTGGATGTAGTCCTGTGGAATGGCTTGCCATGCCATTTCCACCTGGCACCTCAGTTGTACCAGCGTTCGTGCTGGACTTGCAGACCACATGAGACGACGCTTCATCCAGTCCCAAACATGCTCAATGGGGGACAGATCCGGAGATCTTGCTGGCCAGGGTAGTTGACTTACACCTTCTAGAGCACGTTGGGTGGCACGGGATAGATGCAGACGTGCATTGTCCTATTGGAACAGCAAGTTCCTTTGCCGGTCTAGGAATGGTAGAACGATGGGTTCGATGACGGTTTGGATGTACCGTGCACTATTCAGTGTCCCCTCGACGATCACCAGAGGTGTACAGCCAGTGTAGGAGATCGCTCCCCACACCATGATGCCGGGTGTTGGCCCTGTGTGCCTCGGTCGTATGCAGTCCTGATTGTGGCGCTCACCTGCACGGCGCCAAACACGCACACGACCATCATTGGCACCAAGGCAGAAGTGACTCTCATCGCTGAAGACGACACGTCTCCATTCGTCCCTCCATTCACGCCTGTCACGACACCACTGGAGGCGGGGTGCACGATGTTAGGGCGTGAGTGGAAGACGGCCTAATGGTGTGCGGGACCGTAGCCCAGCTTCATGGAGACGGTTGCGAATGGTCCTCGCCGATACCCCAGGAGCAACAGTGTCCCTAATTTGCTGGGAAGTGGCGGTGCGGTCCCCTACGGCACTGCATAGAATCCTACGGTCTTGGCGTGCATCCGTGCGTCGCTGCGGTCCGGTCCCAGGTCGACGGGCACGTGCACCTTCCGCCGACCACTGGCGACAACATCAAGGTACTGTGGAGACCTCACGCCCCATGTGTTGAGCAATTCGGCGGTACGTCCACCCGGCCTCCCGCATGCCCACTATACGCCCTTGCTCAAAGTCCGTCAACTGCACATACGGTTCACATCCACACTGTCACGGCACACTACCAGTGTTAAAGACTGCGATGGAGCTCCGTATGCCATGGCAAACTGGCTGACACTGACGGCGGCGGTGCACAAATGCTGTGCAGCTAGCGCCATTCGACGGTCAACACCGCAGTGTCCGGAGCAAGTATGGTGGGTCTGACACACCGGTGTCAGTGTGTTCTTTTTTCCATTTCCAGGAGTGTATTATGTCATTTATATAAATCAAAAACAGAAGAGGACCCAGTACTGAGACCTGGGGCACTCCATATTTTATATTAGTGATTTTGTATTTGTGAACACCAATTTCAGGTTTAAGTAGTACAAACAGTTATCAGTTACTGAAGTAAGGTTTTATTAGAGGATGAATAGTGCCTCTGATGCCAATGTTCCATAGCTTTTTTAATAGAATTGTGGCATTCACACAATCAAAAGCTTTCTCAAGATCGTGGTATATACCAGCAACATATTGCATGTTCTCGATGCCAGTTATTATCTCTTCAATTAACTGAGCAGCTGCTGTGCTTGTTGATCTGCATTTCAAGAAACCATTTTGATTTTCAAACATTAGCTTGTTCATCTGGAGAAAGTTTATAATTCTGCTGTATATGACTTCTTCAACTGCACATAATGGTGGTTCACAGAGTACAGATGTAGAATGCAGTCCACACATAACATTAGGCCCATAGCATAGCTCTTGTCAGCTGACAAAATTACAGTTTCTTTGTTCTCAACGTAGATTTCTCAGTGCTACCTGAAGGAGACATGAACATAAACATCCTGTCTGATCACTTGCATCCCTTTATGTCCATTGTGCATTCCGACACATTCGGGCAATTCCAGCAGAACAGTGCATGGCAGAGAGTGCATCTTATTGTAACAGTTATTAGGGTTTCCCCCAATTCCATTCACATAAAGAAACTGGGGAAAAATGATTTGTTTAAATGCATATGTGATGTGCATTTATATGGTAGGGATATATATATGGGATTGTAGTATATTCGTAGTCATCATTTTAAGCTTGTTTTTGAAACTTTGTCAGTAGACTTCCTCAGGATAAATTGTGTCTATCTTTGAGAGTCTGCCAGCTCAGTTCTTCCAACATCTCAGTGACATTCTCCTGTGGGTCAAACGGACCTGTGACCATACATGCTGCCCTTCTCTGTGTAGTTCAATATCTCCTGCTAGTCCCATTTGGTATGGGTCCAAAAAACTTGAGCAATATTCTAGAATGGGTTAAGTGAGTGATTTGTAAGCAATCTCGTTTGTAGACCGATTGCATTCTGAAGTTTGCTACTTTCTTTACCCACAACTGAACCTATGTGATTATTCCACTTCATGTCCATACTAAGTGTTACATCCAATTATTTGTATGAGTTTACAGATTCCAACTATGACTCTCTAATATTATAGTAGGCTACCATATCTTTGGTTCTGTGTATTACACAATTTTACATTTCTGAGCATTTAAAGCAAGCTGCCAATCATTGCACCACTTTGAAATTCTATCAAGATCTGACTGAAGCTTGATTCAGATTGTACTGCAAATAACTGAATAATCTGTGAGAAGTCTGGGTTTACTATTAATTTTGTTTGTAAAATCATTAATATACAACATGAACAGCAAGGAACCCAACACGCTTCCCTGGGGTACACCCAAAGTTACTTCTACATCTTTCATTGATTCTCCATCCAAGATAGCATGCTGTGTCCTCCCTATCAAGAAATCTTCTATCCAATCATATATTTCACCTAATACCCCATATGAGAATACTTTTGGTAATAAGTAGAGGTGTGGTACTGAGTGAAATGCTTTTCAGAAATCAAGAAATACTGCATCTACCAGACTGTCTTGTTCCATGGCTTTAAGCATCTCGTGTGAGGAAGTTGGGTTTCACTTGATCTTGCTATGTTTTCGAAATCCATGGTCTTTGGCATGAAGGAGGTGGATCTGTTTGAGATACCTCATTATGTTTTAGCTCAGAATATGTTCTAAGTTTCTGCATCAAATGAGTGTCAAAGATATTGGATCACAGTGTCGTAGGTCACATCTGGTACCCTTCTCATAAGCAGGTATGACCTGTTTTGTTCCTCCAACTACTGGCTACAGCTTTATGTTCAAGGAATCTACTGTAGATTATAGTTAACATAGGTGACAACTCAGCTGTGAACTGGGTGTAGAATACGATAGGAATACTATCGGTCCCTGGGTCTTTGTTCAGTTTTAAAAATTTTAGGTGTTTCTCAACGCCACTGCAACTAATATCTCTTTCACTCACTTTTCAGTGGTAGGAGAATTAAGTTGGGGCAATGCTACTGACTTCTCCTTTGTAAGGTGCCACTAACTGCCTTTACATATGACCAGAATAACAATAAGAAGATTTTCAATTTTTCGAATGATTTTGTCTGAAGATGGATGTTGATCCTATGAATAAAACTGAGAGGAAGATGATGACTTCAGTGAGTCAGGTTTGCAACACTTTGCAACACTTTCAAGTAAAGGTCCTAGAATCTACAAAATTCAAACAAACATGTTTCTATTGGTATGTGGATGACACGTTTAAGTCAAACCACATGGAACCAAAAAATTTCAAGAGTTCCTGGAATTCTGTTGATTGTAATATGAAATTCGTGATTGAACTTGCAAAACAAGACCAACTATCTTTCTCAAATTTATTAGTCACGAGAGGAACATACAGATCATTGACTCCCAGTGTACGTAAAAAATGTATGCACAGTGACCTCAGTCTCCATGCCTCGAGCCATCACCATTTGTCACAAAGAAATTTGGTTCTAAAGACTCTGGTCCATAGAGTTCACACAACCTTAGGCAATGAAAGCTTCACCAAAGAATTGGTAGATCTATATATAGAAGAATGGGTACTCAGCTGAGTGGTCATTGCAGTAAAAAATCAAGAAAGAGGTGGGACTGAGATAGAAAAAAGAAGCCTTACATGAGGAAACTTCAGTAGCAACCTACAGATATATGGAATCTTCTGTATTTCACTTCTGTCAACAAAGATGAAGAGTTGCTTTCATAATTGAAAGATGATCTAGGTCTCTGAAAGCTGATTGTGTATGGGGGCAGATTATCAGAACATTCAAGGAGAGGTGCAAGTAACTTCAGTGACACATGTGATTAAAACAACCATGCAAATAAGCCATCACCAAATGTTCCCTTGAATATCATCATATGAAGACCTCATGATTCATCTCTCCAACAGAGCAGGGAAATGCTGAGAGAAAGTGTCTGACATGGAATGTTAGCATGGCATCTGAAAAACAAGAAAGTATTAAAAGGCATAGTGGGCACCAGGAGTCGAACTTTCAGTCAGCTTTAAATAGTGGTGGGAGACCAACAATAGATCACAGTCTGACTGGAGTCCAGGCAGCAAGTACACAGAAAATCATAACTCTGAGCACATGAAGAGGACAACTGGATCCAACTGGATCATTCATCAAAGTATTGTGTGAAACTGAACACTCAGAAGTACATCATTAATGGTGTAGAGTGGAGTGGCAAGAGTATGCTTACAAGTTCCTGGCTACCTGCTCCCCCCCCCCCCCCCTACACACACAAAAAAATTGAGATCTTAGCTCAGGTATGAAAAGTCCTTTCTTTTTCAGGGAGGCGTAATTTCATTAAATTCTCTTTCTTGCTCCTCTTTGGTCCTCCTCCCTGTCCTCGTCCTTGTGCTGCCTCACCTGCTTTCCCTCTTTTCTTTTCCTACCTCATCACAACTGTTTTCATGATACTGGACTCGCTCAGTAAACTTGCACTTTTTAATCAATAACTATGTATCTGTCAACACTTCTACCTTGAGATTGTGTTTCAAAGTGCAAAGCTCCAGTTATCTCCATCTACTGGCACTGTTTGGAAGCTACAGCAATATCTGTTTATTATTAATTATATTAGCTACCAAACACAAATCCTTCAAAACAACTGGAGAAGTCTTAACTTATGTTGTAGACATTTTAAGCCAGTACAACCATAAATGGAGGTTACAACCTAACTCAGAAAAAACAGAAGTTGCATGCACTCATCAGTCCAATAGATTGGATTTATGTCTGTTTCAAAGAAGAGAAACTTCATCTCAATGTGCATCCAAAATACCTTGGGATCACTTTCTTTTAAGGTGCATATGATATGGACATCTGCCAAGCTCAAAAACACAAACAACAATCTCCATAAGCTTTGTGGCACTAGCTGTGACTGTCAGCAGACACTGTTCCAGTATCAGCCTTCAGATTGATGTACTCAACAGGAGAGTACTGTTTGTCAGTCTTGTTTAACGGTCCATATGTGAATACGAATATAAATACATCCACATTGTTGGTGGGTCAGTAAGCTCTGCTCCCACATCTGGTTACCTATCTCGAGGCACATTCCCCCTCCTGATATGAGGCAGAAGAAGATGCTACTACATCAATACCATAAGATACTAGATAGTCCTGAGCTTCCAATATTGAACAATGTGGTCCCTGTAGAGCAAAAAAGATTAAGATCAAGACATCTCATTCTTATCACAGTCAGAATTCTTACTGAAAATAAATTCAGTTTCATTGATGAATGGAAATGCTGTTGGCACCTAAACTGTCCTCCACAATGCCTGAAATTGCTCTGCATCCAGACTATTTGGACTACACTGAATCACATCCGAACAGGCCTTGGAAAATCTGCAGACAATCTCCACAAGTGGGGCAAATTGTCATCATCATCTTGTGACTGTGATGTGGAATGACAGACAGTTGCTCATGTTGTATCTACATGTCCCACATGTGCATTCAAGGCCTCTTTCAAATATTTCCTGATAGTGACAAGTGGTGAGATAAACTGTATAGAAGACTTCAATATTCACCTGTAGCTATTGTCATTTGTGTTATATTATACTGGATTGCTGTGTTGAAATGTTGATATGTAGTAGTTTAGTAATCTTTGTAGATGTCTAGATAAAAAAATCTACTCACCAAGTGGTGGCAGAACACACACATGAAAGACTGTTGTGATTGGCAAGCTTTCAGAGCCAGTGGCTCCTTCTTCAGGCAGAAGGGTTGAAGGGGAAGGAAGAAGAGTGAAGGCAAACGACTGGAGAGGTCTAGGAAAAGGGGTAGATTTCAGGAAAGTCACCCAGAACTGCGGGTCAGAGGAAACTCGCCATACAGGATGAGAAGGAAAGCCTGATTGTTGGGGACTGCAGCAGATGAGATTTGAAAACCTGATAGCTTGAAGGTGGAAGACAGGGTAATGTGCAAGACAGAGATTACTGCTAAAACATTGTGCATGAGTTAATATGAGTGAAAAGCTAAGTACATTGTACATAACAGAGGTGAGAGGGGATGGTGAAAAATAGATGGGAAAGACAATTGAAGATGTAGAAAACTAAGACAGAGTGAAATAGAAGGTAGTTACAGTGAAAAAAGGCTGAGATGTAAGAAATTAAAACAAATTGAGGCCACGTGGTTGGTGAGAACCAACCACCTGCAGAGTTCTCAGACACTGATGTCTGGGGGAAGAACCCAGATGGCACATGTGGTAAAACAGTACTCCGCAGGTGGGAGCTAGCACTACAACTTGTCCTTGGTTCTCACCATCCACTTGGCCTGAATTTACATTAAGTTCTTCTGTGTCAGCTTTTCTTCACTGTAACTACTCTCTGTTTCACTCCGTTTTAGTTTTCTATATCTTTCATAGTCTTCACAATATGTTTTTCGCCACCCACCTCCATTGTGTACAGTGCTCTTAGTGTTTCACTCTTATTAACCCATGCACAATGTTTTAGTAGTAATCCCTGTCTTGCATGTTACCATGTCTTCCACCTTTAGGCTTTCAGGTTTTCAAAATCTCATCCGCTGCAGTCCCCAACAATCAGTTTTTCCTTCTCATCCTCTTCAGTAAGTTTCCCAGAGCTGTGGTTCTGGGAGACTTTCCCAAAATCTACCCCTTTTCCTAGTCCTCTCCAGTCCTTTTCCTTCACTTTTCTTGCTTTCTCTTCAACTCTTCTGCCTGAAGAAGGAGCCACTGGCTCTGAAAGCTTGTCAATTACAACAGTCTATCAAGTGTGTGTTCTGATGCTGCATGGTGAATTCACGTTTTTATCTAGCCAATTAAATAATTTTATCAATAATTGTCTTTTTTCATTGTATATGTAGTAATTGTATATGCTGTAATTCAGAAACTCTTATTTATATGTTAGAATAAATAAATAAACAGTTGATAATACAGGAATAAATGAACTTCTTTTTCCAGATCTTTGTATTGCCGTGTATTTGTCAGCCTCCTGAACTTAAATTTGTGCTTAGTGTCCATGAGAATCCTTCTGCTTCGCAATAAGTGAAAGTAAAGGATGTTTATGAAAATAATCAAAATCTTGCAATAGCAAAGATCTGAAAGGAACTTTCCTTGTTGTTTTAGTTTTGGGGAAAAGGTGTTTCATGATGCAAAAGTTAACCTGACTGCTCTGTTGCAAGAAGATTTACGCTGTGGTGGACTGGTGCTTGCAACAAACCTCACATTGAACACCCTTATTGAATTAACTGCTGACTGCATGTTACAGAAATGTAGTTTCCGGTAAGTTATATCTCATTAAAATACATGATTTGTACCTTTCCTAGCAATATTCTTGTTCATCCCTCCTCCACCCCTGATCCCAAGGCACCCAACCCCTTGCCTCATGGCTCATATCCCTGTAACAGACCTAGGTGCAAGACTTGTCCCACACGTCCTCCCACCACCACCTACTCCAGTCCAGTCCAGTCCCTGTGAAAGCAGTCATGTAATCTACAAACTGAGCTACAACCACTACGCTATGTTCTACATCTGCATGATAACCATTAAGCTGGAGGGCTTCACTTCAGTGACTGCTTCACAGCCTGTGCCATCCAGATCCTTCCTGCCAATACCTGCTTTTCTGAACTGCACAGATGGGAACTCTCCCTGTAACATATCCTACATTCCCATACCGCCCTGGACTCAACCTTCTCTAGACCCTGTTCTTCACCTACCTATCCCCTTCCCTGTTTCAACTGTAGCAATACACAGCCTTCTATTCCACCAACACTCCCACTACTCTCTCTTTTCTTCCCTCCTCTACTTTACTTCTTTTCTGCTCTCCTCACCGTCCCCCTCCCCCACCTCTCCTCAAACCTCCTGATTGCACCTAGCAGCCCTACCCTGCTCCAGTCACGTTCCTGCATGCACTACACCCTCCCACTCCCTGCCCCAATCTGCTCCTTAGCCCCACCTCCTAGAGACAGTGATTGTGTGTGTGTGTGTGTGTGTGTGTGTGTGTGTGTGTGTGTGTGTAGGAGAGAGAGAGAGAGAGAGAGAGAGAGAGAGAGAGAGAGAGAGAGAGAGACAGGCAGAGAGAGGTGTGCTTGCATAAATGTGTTTTTTCTACATTAGAAGAAGGCCTGTTGGCCAAAAGATCACGTGCATAGCACTCTTTTTGTTGTGTCTGTATGCAATTCCACATCTGCTCTGTATGATGAGTAGCAATCTGTTCTTTTCATTATACTATCATTATTCTATACTGGATTTTCCATCGTTTGAGTGATTATTTGAGTTTTTGAATGGCATTTGCAGTTCCTTTTGCCTGGTCACTTGGTGGAGGTCACACTATAACTTTGGTTACAAAACATAAGCACATTTTCAGGTTATGAACTTTTCTTTTCTTCACAATTTTTACATTCTTTGCACTATTTGCTGTGGAGCACTCCCTCACTAGCTGTAGACATTTTACTAAGAACTATGATTTAAAGTCATAACTAACTGTCAGAGAGTGAGGTCACAAGTTTTGGTACTAGGCTACAGTGCACAGTTTGTCAAGGAACTTTAACTCTTTAGGTATGTACAGGATCCAAAAATAGTTATTTTGCTGGAATCATTGTATTTTATTAAGTGGTTAAGGTCAGATATCAATCCTGTTGCGGTGCAGTCAACCTTGTAGTGGCCTATGATGGACATGTCTTGTGTGTCCATTCCCAAAGATGACACAGCTGCCTATACAGATGTTGGTATTCAATGTGCTTCAAGGTGTCTGAGGATTCTTCTCTGCAAAACAGGGTTGACAAAATGTCTCTGTAACCTTTTTGTTGTAACCTTCACTGAGAAACCAAACTCTTTTTCACACTGACAGTGCAGACAGGACTGAGATGTTATTGGTTGTGTATAAAGTGTTGATTCTTACTTTCTTCGAATCATAAGTCTAGTTACAGGAGAGAGGACTTCATTCCTATACAGATATCACAATTCAGGTGTGTGAGGGAATATTGATTCAATCACTCTTTGGCTCCACTCAGATTGCAAATAGTGTGTACAATTGTATTCTTGCTATTAAAAATCAATTTTTTCCTTGTGGAAGATCCTCTCCTACTGAAGGTCAAAGAACAGTATCATCCTCTTCTATATCAAAGCTGGAATTTTCTTAAACCTATTACACAATAATTTGTAAGTTGTCAAATCATCATTGTCTTTTACAATTTCCAGCTCCTATACAGGTCTGTTTGAAACATAAGCCTGTCCATTGTCTTCAGTCTTTTTACCATCTCTCCTTCTCCTCTCTTCCACATGCAGTACTTCACCTCTTTTAGCCACATGTCTCTTGTTCTTCCTCTCTGTCTTTTTCCCTTCCCACTCACCTCACCTATCTTCCTGGGTATCCCCTTTTCCTCCAGCCACTTCACATATCTCTACCGTATTAGTCACAATTCTTCAGTCTTGTCCTGTAATGATTCCTCCTTCACTAATTCCCTGATCCTCTTATTCCTGCTCGGCATTGCCACTTCAGTATTATTTCTCAAGAGTTTCACATCACTAGCTTATATTTTGCTTCTCTCGCTTCCTTTCATTGCCTGGGTCTCCAAAGATCATTTCAGGATACAACCTTTTTGTTGTTTATAGTGACACCCTTGTTCCATATCATGCTTCTAATACTTTTCCTGAATGCTCCTCCTGATATCGCTCACCCATTTATTTATCTGTTATTAAGCTTCTCAGATACTTGAAGCTCTCTACCTTCTTTCTCATTTGTTCCCTATCAATTGTTATCCCAGTTTAAAAGATTACAACCTGATTTCTGCCATTTCTTCTCTGTCTGCCTTCTTGGTAGCACAATAGTTGGTAGTTGTGAAACTGATAATCCTAATGGATACTGGATGGTGTTGATACTGGATGTGTGATGATGTACAACAACACAGTTTTGGTTTCACTTTTTCACACATTTATTATTCATGATGTTCTGTTGCTGGAACAATGACCGGTTTCTTAACTTTGTAAGATGAATAGTGTACAAACCAGGCTGGATCTCACAGACAAGCAAGAATGCTATGGTAGAATCCATCAAATAAATTATAGCATTATTGAAGCACAGTTTTTTTAGATATGCTGTCCAAGAATCAACAATAGCCTTAACAAGTGTCCAAAACAAAATGATTAAGTGTGGCACAGAACAAATACTCATTCCAATAATAATGATGATCAAACCTTCCTTCCAACCACTATACAATTCAGTGAAAATATTCACAAACTTGAATTAAAGAACTTACTTTTACATTCTTAGACTCTGACATTACTGAATTTCCGAAGATATTGGTACAAGTATTTTGGTGGACAGGTTTCACATAGGTGTTGCTCGTTAACTCAGTTAGTCAGGGGCTGACTATTTTCACTGACATCCAACTATTTAAAGACTATCATAAGCACAATTTGTTATTTTGGAAACTACATAATCATTTGTAAAACAGCTAGGTTAAATTTTGCTACTCAAAATGGACTTTAAGTATTAACTATAATTTGTTTATGAAATATTCAGTAATGTGGCTGTTTTGACTGGAAGTAGTGGTCATGTGTACATGAGATGTGCTTGCTTGCATGAATGTTTGTATGTTTCTTATTTCCTTTCTGAAGAAGGCTTTTACTTAAATCTCAGTGTGCAACAGCTTGTTTGTTGTGCCTTTCTGCAATTCAAAGAGTCATCTTTATAAGGAATAGCACACCATCCTTTACACAATAGTGTTGAGTATCATTAATCCTATTTTTTCTGTTTGCATAGTCAATATTTTATAATATTAAAAAATCTCCAACACTTTTTCTTGTAGGGAAGGTGGACCAGAGGTGTGCCCACCAGACTATAAGGAAAGTGATGACCGAATCTTTTGGATATACTTCTTTCTGCGCTTTTTAGGAACTACAGCACTAACTGCTGGGGTCACTATGCTTGATCCTATTGCACTTACAATGATTCGAAAATATGGTGGACATTTTGGTAGAGAGCGGCTGTTTTCTACTCTGGGAATGGCCTTTTTTGCGCCTCTTGTTGGTCTATTCATAGATCAGAACAGCCAGTACCTGAGTAAGTCTGTGTTTTCGTCTTTTTAAATTTGTTGCTCTATTGGCTTTTCTTTGCTAGAAGTTTTAATGTGAAACAAGGGAATAAAAAACTTGTATCCAGAATATAGAAAGCTTTTGGTGTATCTTGTCTAACATACAAATGTGAACACTGAAATGGTCACTAGACTAATTTTAATCTAGTAGTATTAAGGGAGCAACCAATTCTCTTTTTCATAATTCTCTAATCTGTGAAATATACATTGTCTGACAAAAAAAGTGAAGCATGCAGAAGGTTGGATGTGAATGTTACTTTGTACACACACACACAGCACAGAGAGGCTGGGGGGGGGGGGGGGGGTTGTATGTAATTGATTAGAATTGCAATTTTCTGTGAAGGTAAAATAGCCAGTTAGAGCTCATTAGTGGTGTTCATGTTGGTGTTGTTACCAGGACTAAAAGAGCATATAAGGAACATGAAAGTATCTGATGTTGAGTGATTACTACGAATATAGAGATGCCATGTACTTTTATGGTAACTGCATTATCAGCAGTTGAGAGAGTTTGAAAGGGACCTTGTCTATGCCTTTGAAATTAAAGTTCTAGAGTCTCTAGATGATAAAATGCTGACAACATGATTACTTTGTGATTTATCACAAGCTTTTGATATTGTAAACCAATAAATAGTGTTACAGAAAGCTAACCTTATAGGAATAAATGATGTATCAGATAATGTTTACAGTCATACCTCACACATAGGAAGCAGGAAGTAGTATTACACTGTATAGATGATTTTAGTAATGGTGTGATTTCATCAGAACAGAGAAGCCTCAGATATGGAGTGCCACAAGGATCCATTATTGGTTTTTATTGTTCCTGATATTTATAAATGGATTACCACAGTGTATAAAATTACAGTGCAATTTTACCATTTTTGTAGATGAAACCAACATTATGACTCATGGTTGTACATGTGGAAATGTTTTGCAGAGTAAACTGGTCTCATCGCATAATAACCATTCACAAGAGCGTCAGCACATCAATTTTTGCCATACGTATTGTCTCCTGGAGTGGGAACTTAAACTATATGAAAGCAGCAGACTATATGTACTTCTCTAGTGACATGTTGAAGTATTTTATGGGGAAACCAATCTGTAGCATAGAAAATTTTTTGGCTAAAAAATGTGTTGTAAGAATAATGAGTTTTGTAGACTGTAGATACAGTTTTAGAAACCTTCTCAATTTATACTTTCGCTTATGTGTTTCATCAGCAAAAATACCGAGTTGTATAAAAGAAATGATGGGTATCATGTTTGCAATGCAAGGAGAAGGCATGATTCACACAGTGATTTTAAAAATTTGGCGATGGTCCAGAAAGATGTGTGGTAAACTGTCATAAAAGCTTATATGCTCTCCCACCTGAATGTAAGTTTGAGAACAAGCCCATATTTAGGTAGCTTCTGAGGCAATTTCTTTTCAAAACCTTATTTTGCAGCTGATTTCTTAGTCCCAATGAAAAACCCTCATGGAAAAATAAAATATATGTGTGATGTAATATTGAGCAGTTATACAGATACTCATTTTTTTTAGTTTTAACTTGCCATACCTAATTTTTGTATGATGCAAATGTGATCTAGTATTGCTCTTGTGTTTCCTGTAACATTACTACCCATGTATTGAGTTGTTCAGAAAGATCACACCCAAAATAATTGGTGCACTCTATATCCATGTGAGCTTATCTCAGATGTATTGATGGAGCGAGAATCAAATAAATAAATGAAATTATTATTCTCTACATGGGCAGCTGGTCAAATTGTGCAGTATCCAGATTTGTGGGTTTTTTGGATGTGACTGCATAGAAATGTTAGGACAGGCAAACTCATAATCAAGGATGAAATTTTCACTCTGCAGTGGAGCGTGCACTGATAATTGGCAGATTAAAGCTGTGTGCCGGACTGAGACTCAAAGTCAGGACCTTTGTCTTTTGCTCTGCTATCTGAGCTACCCAAGCACAACTCGCGACTCGTCCTCGCAGCTCCAGATTCCACCAGTACCTCGTCTCCTATCTTCCAAACTTCACAGAAGCTCTTCTGCGAACCTTGCACACAGTTTTAATCTGCCAGTATCAGCGAACGCTCCACTGTAGAGTGAAAATTTCATTCTGGAAACATGCATCTATGGCTAAGACATGTCTCTGCAATAACCTTTCTTCCAGGTGTGCTAGTTCTGCAAGGTTCATAGAAGAGCTTCTGTGAAGTTTGGAAGGTAGGAGATGAGATACTGGCAGAATTTGGAGCTGTGAGGATGGATCATGCGTCGTACTTGATTAGCTTGGACAGTAGAGCACTTGCCCATGAAAGGCAAAGGTCCTGAGTTAGAGTCTCAGTCTGGCACACAGCTTGAATCTGTCAGGAAGTTTCATAATCAAGCTTTTGCTCGACCCTATCTAATCACAAGAGAGGATCACTGTATGATTAACCAAGCACATTGTAACTCCTACATGTTCTCTTGCCAGCTGAGAACAAGTAGTGGACTACCTGTAGCCTTCTGTGTCATCTTACACCATTCACCAAAGGTTTGCATGTCTAGGGAATTACCATTCAATCCCTGAGGCTGCTGTTAACACCATGACATGAAGGGCTGTATTTATAATGGTATCGTGGTAGGGAAGTGTGGACCACTGATGAATGGTGTCACATTGTGTTGAGCAATGAATTGCATTTCTGAACTACTCTGGATAACCAATGTTGCCAAGTATGGCATTGTCCTGGGGAGACATCCCATTTCCCAGTGTTTTGGAGAGGCACAATGGTGTTATTCCTTGGGTCATGGTGTGTGGGCCCATTGGGTATAACACTGCAAACTTTGATGGCACAACAGAAGATAAAGGACATCCCAGATCCTCATGTGCTACCTCTCAGGCAAAGTTATCGTGGTTCCATTGCCATTTTTCACAGTGCTCATCCACACATGATACATGTTTCTATGAACTGTCCATGTAATGCTGACAAGGAAACTCGTCATCGCACCAGCCTCAGATTTAGTGGTGAGAGGGCCCATTGGACAGTCTGTCAAAAACTGAACACAGATTAAGTATAAAAACGGGAAGAAGGTGTTCTGGACTGTAAAAAATTAAAATAGAAACAGTGAATGGTCCAAGAACAAGAAGTGCAATATAGAGCAGGTCGGAAGACAAATGGTGTTGCGGTTAAGTGCTTACAGTGTTGGACTGCAAAATGGGTGAGCCATGTTCAAACCTCACTTCTGACACCCCCTCAGCCCCCCCACCCCTCCCCATAAAAACGAAAAAGAACTGTTCGCTTTATTCAAATTTGTGTCTGTCATGGTAGAATGTCTGTTTGCAACAGCGAGGTGTAAGGTAGGGCCCTATACTGACAGTTGATTCTGCACTACACTATTAGCAGCCAAAAGAAAGTGGCTTTCAAATGGAAACCACAAAAGTTTGATGACCAGGCGACAAGTCAACCGAATCGTCCACCAGAAAATACCTTTGGTGTGTCATACACAGCAGTGGTGACAGTATGTGTGCCATGAATTTTAAAATTTTCCCGGCAAATTGACTGTTCAAACAAATTTCGGGCTTGCAGCCAGTCATCATTCAATACTTCACACGATATTTCAACTGGGCACCTGCCAGTCATCGTCAGGTGAGCCGTCACAGACTGGTGAAAACGTCCTCCATTCCGCAATATATAGTGTACTGTAACTATTGTGCGCATGCATTGAAAACTTGATAGAAGAACCACACTGCTCGCTGGCAGTGCCCTCGCTGGTGGAATAGCAGAACTCAGTCGCCCTCTGTGTTACTGTTTGCCACGGCCGTCGACGCACTCTGTCGTATTTGATTTGAGCAAATCGTGGAGATGATGGGATTCTATGCACTGTCCAGCTGGTAGCCGCTGTCATGGTTTAACAGATTTTCTACCAGCCGTAATTCTACGGATTCTTTAATAATGGAGTCCCAGTTTCTACATCACCTCAACTCCATTCATAGCAACATCAGGTTCACCATGGAAATAGGGAAAGATGGTTGTTTGCCTTTCTTGGATGTCCGGGTTCGAAGGAAGAATGATGGTTCTCCAGGGCATTCAGTTTACCGGAAACCCACTCATACTGATTTTTACCTGCAAGCATCGAGTTGCCATCACCCATCACAAAACATGCATTTGCTTAAAACACTTGTTCATAGAGCTCATACTGTCTCAGATCTAGATAGCTTACCTCAAGAACTCGCCCATCTAAAGACAGTATTCAGTGAAAATGGGTATTCCATCTGGCAGATTAACAGGGCACTAACAGTTAAAACTAAGAAGCAGGAAGTGAATAAAGAGGAGAACATGCCGGATCAATCTTTAGCTTTTCTTCCTTTTGTTGGCGGCACTTCATTTAAAATAGCAAGAATCCTCCGAAAACTTCAGGTAAAAGTGGTTTTCCACCCACCATCAAAGATTGCAGACCTTGTGGGATCAGTTAAGGACAATCTGTTACTATGAAAGGCCGGAATTTACAAGATACTGTGCCAATGTGGTATGGCTTACATAGGTCAACCCACATGCGCCGTGAAAGAATGCTCCACTGAACGTCAACGTTACACCCGCCTTTTGCAGCCAAGCAAATCCGCTATTGATGAACATTGTATTTCTACTGGACATTCAATGGAGTATGAGAAAACAATGATTTTGTCCACAGCAACTTCTTTCTGGGACTCCATTATTAAAGAATCTGTAGAAATACAACTGGGGGAAAATCTGTTAAACCGTGACAGCGGCTACCAGCTGGACAGTGCATGGAATCCCATCATCTCCACAATTTGCTCAAATCAAAGATGACAGATTACGTTGACGGCCGTGGCAAACAGCAACGCAGAGGGCGACTGAGTTCCGCTATTCCACCAGCGGGCAGTGTGGTTCATCTATCAAGTTTTCGACACATGTGCACAATAGTTACAGTATGCTATTTATTGCGAAAAGGAGGATGTTTTCACCAGTCTGCGACGGCTCACCTGAAGATGACTGGCAGGTTCCGAGTTGAAATATTGTGCAAAGTATTGAACGATGACCGGCTGCAAGCCCAAAATTTGTTTGAACAGTATGTGTGTCATATGATAGAAATCTCTTATTGACGCACCTAACTTGTATGTCTGGAAAGTGAGTGAGACATGCCTCCTTGTCCAATATAGGTGGTTGTATGAATGTGAATGTGATCACTCCCAAGGAAATGATGGAAACATAATGTTTGTCACATAAACTGCAACAAATGGAGGCAGCAGGTTCTAATGATGTAGACGATAAGAAGCAGTGTGAAGTTGGATTGCAAAATTCCCACCTCTCTCCCATAGGTTGACTTACTTGGTATGTACAGCCGATCTTCTTCTCTTGTTTTCCAGCTACGTTGATCTCCAAAAACTTGTTCTCTGATGAGTACTGCTGGTTAACAGGAATTTGTAAGACTCTCTCTCTCTACTTTTGAAATAATTTAGTATTCGAACAATACTTTTAGTTCAGTCCTGGTATATTTCAACTTCCATAAACAACATATTCACCACTTCTCACATCAATATTCGAATGTCTACAAGTCAACCAATTTGTCTTGCATTAAACTCAATAAAATACATCTGCAATAAAGTTGGTTTAACAACTACATAATTTATGAACCCATCTTGCCCCTGGCGAGTACAATATGTGAAGTACTTAAGTCTATACTCAATAGTACATTTTTCTTTAACAATAGTCACAGGCACTAAAACAGCAAAGAATACTACATAATTACTTCTTGTTCTTCTAATATGGCTTCCAATATGGCTACAAGTTTCACAATCAGACAGTTTCTCTGTGCTCTGTGAAAACATATGTTCTTAACGTTTTTGAAGTTGCCTTCCGTTTAGGAAGTCTTGACTTTTGAATTCCTTTGTTGTAACATAATTCACACCTGTTTATTTGTTGTTTTCATTTCTGTGAGACGTCTGTGTGGTATCTCACCTGCTCTCACTATTCATCACAGTTACTTGCACTCACTATAATAAGTGCACAGTACGATAATTGCCAAGACTACAGAAAGAGAACAAACATTTCAGTGACCAGATGGACAGTTCATAATGTTGTGAAAATAAATAAAATAAATAGCAGAAGGGAGTTTTGAACATAGTTCACCCATGTGGCAGTCCAACACCATGACCCTTTATCCATGACACTGCTGCTGCTTATGGTTGCTTTTTATTGGACTTCTTTTCTTGAACTGTTCGCTGTTTGTATTCTCTCTCTCTCTCTCTCTCTCTCTCTTTATTTTTTTCAGGATTCAATGTACCTTTTTCCTGTTTTCAGCCTTGATCTGTGTTCGGTTTTTGATGGGCTATCCATTGGGTCATCTTACCATTAAGTCTGAGGGGTGGGGTGGATAGCGTGATTAGGAATTTCCCTTGTGAGATACTCCCATGGCCAGCAAGATCCCCAGATGTGTCCCAATGGACAGTGTGTGGCAACAGCTATAGCATCTACTCCATCCCACAACTAGTATCCAGGATATTGAGTTGGGAAAAGAAACAGCTTTTGGGAGGTGGGAAGTACTGGATGATTACTGTTTGTCAAAGAAATACTTTTAAACACTTTATTAGCAACTAGCAGACCAAGATAAATACAACATTCCTAAACTGTTACACTGTGATCTCCTACTTAACTGTTAGTGCTCATAAGTCCTAATGAAATTTAATTTGATGTACTGCAAAATGCTATAATACTTGACCATGAAGACTGCATGAGAAACTACTAAAGCTCACTTCAAGCTGTCTGTCCACAAATGCAGTGACATTAAACTAACAAAATTCAAAAACATAAAACGCATTTCATAATAAAAAATGTATTAAACTGATTTATCCACCATTAAAAAAAAAAAATCCTAGGTGAAATTTTCTTTGAACAAATGTGCTTAAAACAAAAAAAATATCTTTTCAATAAGTACTTTTGTTATTAAGAGACTTATGCTCAATGACAGTTTTCATATATATATACATTCTGCCTGTGGTGTTAACCTATACAATAAAAAATTAAGCTTACTTGTTAATATCTATGCTCTCGTTTTGACTGGTCAGGTTTCCAACAGTCCTTTTATCGTCTCTCTGTTGTCTTAACATTCATGAGATGTTTTAGTTAACAAGATCCAAAACTCAGGGCATTCGTTTCACTACCAGTTTTAATTATAATAATTATTATTGGAACAAGTGCACTAATTCTGAGGCAGATAGGTCACACTTGAACAGAAACATGACCAAAATACTATTCAGTTATGTTCTTGAATGTAAGTACTTTCTATTTTTGTGACATAACATTAATACCCTAGCTTTAAATTTTCGCATCACCTTGTGAAGATTCCGAAGATTAAAGTACCTTATACTTATGCAACATAGTCGGTCACCAGCTCCAATGTTCATCATTTATGGTGGATGAAATACTGGCTGTCTTGATTCCAGTCGCAGAATTCACGCTACCCTGTGCACCAAGGGATGGCTAATCTTGTAGCGGCATGCTCTCTGTTGGTTACTGCAATTACTACCAGCAGAACTTCACTTCTTACTGACTACCCATCTCTCTGTCTCACTCTGTAACTTCTCCATCCTACCTTTCATCTCTTTTTGATAACAGCTGAATGATAGCTTGGTCATAACGTAGCGCAATCAACAATGTGACATGGCTCAGATATAAACAATCAGTTACAACAGTTGTGGGTCAGTTTTCCTCAGGAGAGGGTACAACTGCTCAGTGATACCCTTCCCAATCAAATCAGATCATATATCTAGGCCAGAAGAGGTGCAACTTCAAACTGATAAGTGGGCACATACTGCCAAGCTTTTTCTAGCCCAGTAAGTCAACCATAGCCAAGCATTGTATCTCCACAGGACATTCTGTGGATTACTCTGCCATGAAAATCTTGGCCTCAGTGAGATCCTTCTGGGATTCAATTACGAGGGTAAGTCAATCATTATCTGAAGTTTAGTTATATTTTTGTTTATTTTGGTAGTACTGTTGTTTTATGTTGATGACACATGTTTTGTTTATTTGTTGTTATATCTTTGCAATTTTCAAGCTGCTAGGTTAGTTTCGTTATTGCTGCCATGCTGTTAATCAATGGTGCTCCACTGTATTTGCACCGAAGAAAAGCAACGTTCAGTGATCCGTTTTTTTGTGGTCAGAAGGCATATCAGGAGCCAAAATTCATCAAAGACTTTCGGTACAATGCGGGAACAGTATTTTGCCACTACAGTGTGTCTACGAATGGAATGAAAAATTGCAAAATGGTTACACAATTGTTATGCACAATGAAGGAGATGGACAACCATTTACTGCCACAAATGAAGAAACCATTGAGTGTTCACGTTATGTGATTCTCTTAGACAGACGATTAACTATTGATGAAGTGGCACATTGTCTCCAAATTAGTCACAGTTCTGCCTGCGAAATCATCCACAAAGTTTCACAAAGTTTGTGCAAGATGGGTCTCAAAATAACTCACACAGTTGCATAAAGAAATGCACTTGGACATCTGCAAAAAACATTTGGATCGCTATGGTAATGAAGGGACAACTTCTTAGACAGAATCATTACTGGGGACAAAACATGGATCCATCATTATGCCGTGCAAAAAAAGTTTAAGACCCAACTGTCTACTGGAAAACTGATGCTTACAGTTTTTTGGGATGCACAAAGTCCAGTACTGAAACATTATGGGGAAAGGGGCACAACTATAAACAGTGTATGTTACAGTGAGATGCTTACTGCCGGGCTAAAGCCTGCAATTCAAAACAAACACCGACAATTGCTGTCAAAAGGTGTTGTGTTGTTGCATGACAATGCCTGTCCCTATATTGCCGTGCACACTGCTGAAGTGCTCCAGAAACTCAAATATGAAGTACTGGATCATCCTCCATATAGTCCAGATCTTGATCTTGCCCCTTCCGATTATCACTTGTTTGGTCTGCTCAAACAGGCGTTAAGGGGCCATCAGTTTGCCTCAGACGATGCAGTGAAAGATGTGGTGCATTCCTGGCTCGTAGCTGAACTGAGGACCTTGTTTTATGAGGGCATCAGGAAGCTTGTACAACAATGGACCAAGTATGTTGAAATGCAAGGAGACTGTGTTGAAAAGTGGTGTTCATGTAAGTTTCCTATTCGATTACAATAAAATTTTTTAACTACTTTGCAGATAATTATTGACTTACCATTGTATTAGGGAGTGGAAATACTTTTAGAGCAAGACCTTATTAATCATAATGGTGCCTTTCAACAGGATAAGGTGAGGAATCCGGTGTTACCTTTAATGTCTTCAGAAAGAAAACATTTTATGATCAATGACACGTGTAGTGACATCTAATTTTATTCATTTTGACATCTGCATTTTAACTCCATGAGTGCTCATTCTCTAAAGAGAGCATGCATGTGGTATCTCGTTATGCATGTGCTTGCGCGCCATAGCTGGAGCAATATTCAAAGAGGGTGCACAACTTGACAGAGATCGCTAATGTAGCTGTTGTCTTTACACATGCATCTTCATGGCATATTTTTGTACAAAGGTAGCAATGTGAATTAGCAATCTCCAATGCAAATCATCTGAAGATGGTTGAATGGTTGTCAGCTGAAATATTGTGGCAAGAAGTTAACATTATCCGGCTCCAATCCTGACACTTGATGGAAGTTCTTTCTAGTTTGTGAGGGTCCAGTAAAGTGATTAATTTAGTGGCTGTACTGAGAGATTTTCATGGAGAACTAGAAAGAAGAAGAAAGATTACTGTTTAACATTCAGTTGGTGATGAGAACATTAGAGGCGAAACAGAAACTTGGACCTGATAAAGATAGAAAATGAAATCAACCATATCCTTTTCACAGGGGCCATCTCAGCATCTTCCTTAAGTGATTTATTGAAGTCACGCATAATCTAAACCCAGATGGGTGAGTCCAGTATCTTACCACTACACCACCTTGCTTGGTAGGAGAGCTAGAGTTTCCAGTTAAGTATTTTCCAAAAGTATCATTTATTTGTACATAAACAGTTAAAGGACACCCATAAGTATTAACAAAATAAGTATTTTTATTTGTAAAGAAAGCAGAAGCAAATTCGAGAATAAGAGCCCATCAGATCACAATACAAAAGGGTGAAGTTACGCTCATGAGAGCTGAGTGATATACATTACTTGCTTAGGGTGCCTAAGATCCTACAGCCACCTCTGAGAACAAGACGGAGATATGGTCAAGCATACTGTAATAACATTAAATACCCTCCTGTGCCACTGTATAGCTGATTTTTTAATCTAACAAATATTTTAATAAAAGGGTAAATTGCTAATTATCACTTGGGGGAGATGTTGGGTGACACACACAAACAGTGAAAAAATGACTGCTAGATGTTATGAGCTATGGGGATGAGTCCTTCATCAGACAAAGACAAAACAAAATACACACACACACTTGCCACGAAACAGTGAAAAAATAACTGCTAGATGTTATTAGCTATGGGGATGAGTCCTTCATCAGACAAAGACAAAACAAAATACACACACACACACACACACACACACACACACACACACACACTTGTCCACTGTTGTTTCTGTGCACTAATGCCGGATTGTGACTGCATCGGAGGTCAGCAGCAGCCGTTGGTGGGGTGGGTAGTCTGAATACAAATCAGAAGTATGGTAAATGTCTATTTTTTTTTGGGGGGGGGGGGATGGGTAGGAGGATAAAGGTGGAGGAAGGTGCTTGTGATATGTGTGGGAATGTGCAAGGATGCGGTGGGAATAGGATAGTTGGCTGCTAGGTGCAGTAATGGGAAGCTGCACTGAGGGAAAGAGGGGTGAGTGAGAGGGGGATGGGGTGATGGAGAGAGGAGAGAAGTAGAGAAAGAAAAGGAAACTGCAGGTGTGGGAGAGGGGGAAAAGGAGAGATGAGAGAAGTAGAGAAGAGAAAGGACAATGCAGATGTGCTGGTGAGATGCAAGGGATATGTGAGGCTGGAATAGTAAGAAGGAAGGGAACAGGAAATTGGAGGACAGGGACTAGTGAAGGTTGAGGCAGTTGTTTGAGGTACTTTATTACTAAATTCTTTTGATCTATATTCTTTCCCCTTTCACGAAATGAGATACCTATAGGTCAACAAAATTCCTTCACCTTTTTTGTCTAGCTATTGATCTGACAGTAATATTTATTTGTGTTTTTAGCTTCTTTATGCTACAAATTCACTTGAAAACTTATCTAGTTTCGTTGTGTGTGTGTGTGTGTGTGTGTGTGTGTGTGTGTGTGTGTGTGTGTGTGTGTGTGTGAGAGAGAGAGAGAGAGAGAGAGAGAGAGAGAGGAAAGGTTACAAAAATTAAAAGCTTATCTCCACTCATTTGAAAATGTGTTTTCTTTTCAGTTTTTATTAGGTGCACTATTACCTTTTTTAATTTTAAATGTGTTCTTTTTCTTGTGCGCATTGTAAAATAAGTATTAGCAGCCATACAGCTAAATGCATTGCCAAATGCAGTGTATGAAACTATGCACAGCATCTTGATTTTTGTTCTTTCATGCCACACAGGTTACACAGACTACTCTGCTGCATTCTATACGTATGATATACTACTTGCCATATCTGCAGTGGCCATTGCTCTCTTGCCACTTGGTGTGCAGCTGCCGGCAGACAACATCATGCGGGATTTAATGCACATTGTGCGGTTACCCCATGTTATAATATTCATATTTTTCCTTTTTTTCCTTGGGAACTTTTGGGGTTTCATTGAGTCATTTCTTTTCCTCTACCTCAAGGAACTTGGTGCATCAAATTATCTTCTCGGTAAGTAGTTTCTGTCATCATCATCATTACTGCTTTTATAAATATTGTAATTATTCTTGTTGTTGTTGGTATAATAATTAATTACTGTTGCATTTGTTTTATTATTTATTGCTTTTGAGTATCATCTAACAGACTATTATGCCTTGTGGTATGAGGAGAGTCAACACAATTATAGAAGATGTGATGACTATTTACGTGTTTCATTGTGACCAACAGAATAAAGAACATAAAGTTTTATTTTGCAAAAACAAGCACTAATATTATGATGATCTTCCAGCCTTTTGTGGCAGGTTGAACCAGTATAAGATTCTCATGTTTCAAGTTGGCTTAATTTGCCGAAATGAAGCAATGATTGTCACTCCCACCATCTTATGATGAAGTGTCAAAACAGTGTTTTGTTAACCTTTGTATGTGTTATGATGTGGGTTAGTCTGCCTCCTCCCACTGCAGGATGGTGGGTTGGAGTGGAAATGGGGTCTGCTCAAGTTCCAATGCAGTCAGGCTACACCTCGCATGCTATTTGAATGTCTCTCAGCTGGGAGCACTCACAGTGTATGGTGACCAGTGATGCATTCCATACGGAGCTCATTTCGTGGCTACTATATCTGTTTATGAAGCCAGTGTTTGTCCTAGTTTTGATGACTTATTTTGTTGTGCTGTCTCAAGTACCTGTGAAAAATTCATTAGAATTGGTGGAGCAAGAATTAGGTTATAGACAAAGAGACTTTTCCAACAGCCACTCACTACCAATTACTTCCAGTGCAAAGAGCATTATAGAAGCAGTTGGGCTCTCCCTTACCACCAAGAGCAGCTGGTATGTACTTGGAGCATTTTTGAGAAAATTGCTGTTAAGACTATACTCCTCAAAATCAAAGCATTTCTATAAGTATGTAGGTAACATCTATGTTGTATTGCCAAACAGCAACAGGTTCTTGGATGAATTTCTTGGATCCATCAATCATCAGGAGAGTCCCAGGAAAGTGTGATAGGACTGCTCTTATTCTCGATATAAATAAATGATTTGAAGGACAGGGTGGGCAGCAGTTTAAAGCTGTTTGTTGATGATACTGTGGTGTACAGGAAGGTGTTACCACTAAGTGACAACAGGAGTACGCAAGACGACTTTAGACAGATCTCTAATTGGTGTGATGACTAGCAGCTTGCTCTAAATGCAGAAAAATTTAAGTTATAATGTAGATGAGTAGGAAAAACAATCCTGTAACATTTGCATAAAGCATTAATATGATGCTGTTTGATACATTGATTGCAATTAAATATCTAGGTGTAATGTTGCAAAGCAATATGAAATGGAATGAGGATGTCAAGTTAGTAGTAGGGAAGGCAAATGCTGGACTTTTTTTTATTGGGAGAATTTTGGGTAAGTGTAGCTCATTCATAAAGGAGAAGGCATTTGAAACACTAGTGTAACTCATTTTTGAGTACTCTTTGAGTGTTTGGGATCCCCACTAGGTTGGATTAAAGGAAGATGTCACAGGAGGCGGCCAAATTTCATACCGCTAGGTTCCATCAGTAATCAAACATTATGGAGATGCTAAGTGAACTAAAATGGGAATACCTCGAGGGACATGACACGCTTTTTGCAAGAGACTATTTCAGAAATTTCAGGAACTGGCATTTGAGACTGACTGCAGAATTTTTCTACTGCCGCCAGCATATATTTCGAGTAAAGACTGTGAAGACAAGATGCTAGAAATTAGGCCCCCCACAGAGACTTTTACACAGTTGTTTTTCCCTCACTCTAATTTTTGGATGGAACATGAAAAAGAAATGACTAGTGATAGCATGTAGTATCCCCTGCCATGCACTGTACTGTGGCTTGCGGAGTATATGTGTAATGTAAATGTATAGATAAAACCTCTACTCACCAAGTGGCAACAAGAGAACACACACACACACAAAAAGGTTTAATTTTTACAAGCTTTTGGAGCCATTAGCTCTTTCCTCTGGCAGTAGTGTAGGAGGGAAAGGTTGCAGGGTGAAGGAAAAGGACTGGAGATAAGGGGTACAGTTCAGAACAGTCACCGAGAACCACGGGTCAGGGGAGATTTACTGGACAGGTAAGTCACCCCTGATGCAGGGTTCTGGGTGACTTTTCTGAGCTGTACCCATTTCTCTAAACCTGTCCAGACCATTTCCTTCACCCCTCTTCCTTCCCCTTCAACTCTTCTGCCAGAAGAAGAAGCCACTTGCTGTGAAAGATTGTAAAAGTTAAACTTTTTGTGTGTGTTCTCTTGCCACTGCCTGGTGAGTAGATTTTGTTTCTATCCATTTACATTAAATTGTCGCTAACTGATTAGTTTCAGAGTATATATATAGATGGATAGTTATATCCAAGTAGAGGAAGATGGCAATTCTTGATATTTTGGTATGGATGAGTCTTTCTACTGTGGTTGTAATAAACCCATGTTCTTGTTTACTTGTGTTGTATTTTTTATGAAACATCTCCTCATGAGAGATATGGCAGTGGCAACACCCTTTAGTGACCTGCTCCTAGGTGCAGAACTAAAATGTATGATGAAATTTTAAACAGTGGAATATCCAGGATGGAATGTAACAATATAATGAAAAGTACAGTTGCTACTCACCATATAGCAGAGATGCTGAGTCACAGAAAGGCACAACAAAAAGACTGTTGGAAAGTTAGCGTTTGAACAATAAGGCCTTTGTCAAAAATAGACAACTTACACACAAACACACACACACTCGCAAATGCAACTCTCAAACACGACTGCAATCTTTAGCAGTTGGAGCCAAAACAAATTTTAAAATCTTCAGCTCATTTTATGTATACTGTAGAAATCAGTCACATAGAGTGCAAAAAAGCCCCTAATTTCCTAATTTCTTATTCGAAATATTAACTGCAGAAATTTACTAAAAAAGTAGCTGTAGGCGGCTGATATGAGTTGCTAAGTAATGTCAGAGTTTATTTCTTCAACTGAAATATTTATTAGAAATACACATATAAATATTTGTGTGAAGTTATTGATATGAGTCAGTAATCTAACTACAGCCAACAAATGAGAGCCTTACTGTTAACCCACTATGCATAAAGTTAACAGATTTTGGTTGAGTCATCAGTTTCTATCATTGCACAAGCTGGCATATTTATGTCCCAGGTTAACAGAAAATGCAAAATATTATAAAATCCCATGACCTTGAGAATAAGTGACTATATGCTACCCAAAAGTAAAAGTTAAACAGGCAATCTAACACTTCTAAACCTATCAATTTTTGACATATTTTATGTGTGTGTTCTGATGCCACTTGGTGAGTACATTATTTACTAACCAATTACAGAATGAGATTTTCACTCTGCAGCGGAGTGTGCGCTGATATGAAACTTCCTGGCAGATTAAAACTGTGTGCCCGACCGAGACTCGAACTCGGGACCATTGCCTTTCGCGGGCAAGTGCTCTACCATCTGAGCTAACGAAGCACGACTCACGCCCGGTACTCACAGCTTTAGTTCTGCCAGTATCTCGTCTCCTATCTTCCAAACTTTACAGAAGCTCTTCTGCGAACCTTGCAGAACTAGCACTCCTGAAAGAAAGGATATAGCGGAGACATGGCTTAGCCACAGCCTGGGGGATGTTTCCAGAATGAGATTTTCACTCTGCAGAGGAGTGTGCGCTGATATGAAACTTCCTGGCAGATTAAAAGATTTACTAACCAATTACTTTATAGTGTCAATCTTACACTTCTGCCATTTATCACAAATCTGCTCTATCCTCTGCAGCTACCTCACTTTTCATTGATTGCAGCTATAGTTATTCCTCTCTCAGCCATGCAGTCATTAATGACACAAGTCACTATGCAATGCCAAACCTACAATTATTAAGTCAACTGGCCAATTTAAGGAAACAAAATGTTATTAGATGTACACTAGGATGTAAAGATTCATTCCATATTAAACAAGATGTAGTGTGTCCTGTGTTGTTATTGTTGTTTGGAGCACTACTGTTGCCAGGCTTCTCTGTTGCCATTTCAAGGGAAGATGCAAACATGGTTGCTGTGCTACATCTGTGGTGTGCTAGGCATCATCCACTGTCCATGTGGACAATGCTGCAGACAAGCCTTTTTCCTCACTGAAGGTTTGTGACATGGCTGTATGATCCTACATGACTGAGCAAACAATGTGTCTGTACTAACAAACACTTGTCATGTGGAGACGTTAAGAACGTGCGGAGTTTTGCCGCCCAAAACCCATTAAATTCATGTCTGCATGAAAGTCACAGGATCCTGCACTGAGGAAGGAGCAATATAATGGAATGATAAATTTCAGTCTCAATTGGCCACAATACCGCAATTACCAAATTTTGACACATGGTACACTCACAACACATAGACAGAGCTTGTGCCTTGGTGGGAGGCAGCAGGTATGCAGATTAGGAATGTGGGAGGAAGAGGCAGCAGGTGCATGATGTAGGAATGCAACACACAGGCATCTGAGCTGGTGTGTTGGCTCAGTGCACAATGACAATGACATGAAGACATGGAGTGGGAGGGGGTAACAGGACAAAGGAGAGACCATTGGTCTGAATCTGTGGATGCAGTGAGTTCATAGAGACAAAGATCAGGAGGGTTATAGGAGCAAAGAATGTTTTGCAAGGATAACTCCCATCTATGTAGATCAGAACGGCTGGTCCTGGAGGGGAGGATCCGGATGGCACAGGTTGTGAAGTAGCCATTGAACTCAAGTAATTGTGTTCAGCAGCATGTTCCACCACTAGGCGGTCAACTCTATTCTTGACCACAGTTAGGCGGCGGCCATTCATTCTACTGGGCAGCAGGTTGGTAGTCATAAACACATAAACTACAATGTAGAAACTGCACCAGAGCTTTTTTGTGGGTGGCCTTGCCTCTGATGGAATAAGATAAGCCCGTGTTGGCAGTAGAGTAGGATGTGCTGGGTGGATGAATCAGGCATCTCTTGCAGCTGCATCTTCCACAGGGATCAGACCCCCGCTGGTGATAGGTTGGATGTGGAAGTGTCAGGGAAACAGACCATGATGTTGTGTAGTTTAGGTGGTATTTGGAATATCACTTTAGTGGGGGTGGGAAGGAATGTGGATAGGTTGTTTCTTATTTACAGGCTTAATGATAGATTGTCAAAGATCTCACCGAGGACAAGATTCAGCTAGCGTTTGCAGACTAGGTTTGGAGGGAAGGGGATAGTGAGGCTTTCAGCATACTTGACAAGGGAACTGTCTTTACTGCAGACACACCAATCACAGGTGGCCAAGCTAAATGGGAGTAATGTTTTGGTGTCAAAGAGGTGACAAATGTCAAAATGCAGATACAGTTGAAGGTTAGTGTGCTTGATATGCACAGAGGTATGGATGAGATGAAAGGCAGTGTTCAGGAAGTTAGCATGTAAAGCTGAAGGGGACCAGATGAAGCAGATGCGAGAGAAGGTGTTGAGGTTGTGGATTAATGAAGAATGTGGTATGTTGCACTGATGAAGACCAGGTGAAGTGGATGGAAAAGAAGGTGTTGTGGTTGTGGAGGAATGGAGATAGGGTGTCTTGACCTATGGTCCATATCATGAAGATATTGGTAACAAACCTGAACCTACAAGGGGGTTTGCGGTTTTGGGAGGCAAGGAAAGTTTCCTCTATATGGCCTACAAACAGATTGCAATAGGAGGAATCCATGTTGATGCCCATGGCTGTGCTGTAGATTTGTTTATGTATCTTCCTCTCACAGGAGAATTAGGTGTGTGTGAGCATGTAATTGAGAAGGTGTATAAGGAAAGAGGGAAGTAGTTTTGATCGTAATGATGTTCTCATAGGTAGTGTTTGATAGTAAGGCCATGGGCTTGAGGGATATTGGTATGTGGGGAGGTGGTACCAACTGTGATGAGTAGGGATCCTGGGATGTGGATGGCTAGTCTATGGAAAATTATTTAGAGGTGTTGGTTGAACAAAACTGGAGATTCTTTCACTTGGAGCGTAGTAACTAGCTACAGTGGGGCATCAAGGATAGTTGGATTTATGGATTGTGAGAAGCATGTAGAATATGGGTGTGCAGGGAAGTGTTGGGGTAGGAAGAAAGATGGATTCAGGGGAGAGATTCTGGGACCGGCCTAAGGATTTGAGTAGGGTCTTGAGGTTATGTTGGACATATGGGATGAGGTCACTATAGCAGAGTTTTGTCGATGAAGGCAGAAAGACTAATTGAAGATCTGTCTTGAGGTTACAAATGACTGTTCTTTCCTCTGATGAGAGATATGTGCTCATGGGAAGGGATTTGGGGAAAGGAGAGTGACAATAAACTAAGTTCAATATTGGGATTAAGTTGGTTTTGATTAGAGGGATTGGTAGCAAAGAAGGTTTCCACTATATGGCTCATGAGAAGCAGAGTAGGCCTTTGAAATATCCAGCATGGTTGAACTTTGGCATGGGACTTAAGGTGAGGTCTTTGAATAGGCCAGAAACTTCTGTAGGATTCAAGATTTTTGGTGGATAGGTTGACAACACTGTTCTAAAAATTTTTAGGTTCTGGATTTCACAGAATGTTGGGATAGAGTTTTGGAGGCTGTGGTAAATGGAAAAGATCAGCAAGGGGTTGAAAAGGGTGTTCAGAGGGGTGTAGGATAGGTGTCAATGTTAATAGTGCTCTGAGGCAGGAGTAAAATGCCAATAATAATATAATTCATGGACTTGGTGTCTGGAGTGCTCTTCCAGGTGTTGGAGTGCACGGGTTTCAGTTTGGGAGTTGTGATGTAGGTAACTGGAATTGCACAGTAGTAGTAACTTATGGAGAAGCAGATGTGGTCTTGGGATGCCTGTGACAAGGAGATTTGTTTCTGTAACACCAAATTTGTGAATGATAGAGATGGTGTAAACTACCCCTACTCAAATCCTTATGTCCATCCCAGAATCTCTCCCTTGAACACATCTAGATCTACATACACACACCAAAAGCTGCCACATGGTGCATGGCACACAGTACTCTGTAACACTACTAGTCATTTCCTTTCCTGTTTCACTTACAGATAGAGCAAGGGAAAAACAACTGTCTAAATGCCTCTGTATGAGCCCTAATTTCTTGTATCTCATACTCACGGTACTTATGCAAAATTTGTGTTGGTGGCAGTAGGATCATTCTCCAGTCAGCTTCAAATCCCAGTTCTCTAAATTTTCTCAATAGCATTTATCGAAAAGAATGATGCCTTCCCTCCAGGGATTCCCATTTGAGTTCCTAAAGCATTTCTGTAATATTTGCATATTGTTCCAACCTACTGGTAACAAATCTAGCAAAAAAATGTTCAAATGTGTGTGAAATGTTATGGGACTTAACTGCTAAGGTCATCAGTCCCTAAGCTTACACACTACTTAACCTAAATTATCCTAAGGACAAACACACACACCCATGCCCGAGGGAGGACTCGAACCTCCACCGGGACCAGCCGCACAGTCCATGACTGCAGCACCTTAGACCACTCGGCTAATCCCAAGCGGCCAAATCTAGCAGCCCACCTCTGAATTGTTTTCAGTGTCTTCCTTTAATTCAATCTTGTGCAGATTCCAAACACCCAAGCAGTACTCAAGAATTAGCATCCGATATGCAGTCTCCCTTACTGCTGAACAACATTTTCCTAAAATTCTCCCAATATACCAAAGTTTACCATTCATCTTCCCTACCACAACCCTCACATGCGTGTTGGAGCCAGATTCAAACAATGTGACTGAGTCAAACAGGACATGATTAATGCTTTATTCAAACATTACATGTTTGTTTTTCCCACTCATCCACATTAACTTACATTTTTCTACATTTAGAGTCAGCTGCCATTCATCACACTGACTAGAAATTTTGTCTAAGTCATCTTGTGTCATACTACAGTCACTCATCTTTGACACCATCCCGTACATCACAGCATCATTAGAAAACAACTACAGAATGATGCCAGATCATTCACATATATAGAAAATAACAGTGGTCCTATCACACTTCTCAGGGGCACTCCTGATAATACTCTCTATCTGTGATGAACACTGCCACTGAGGACCGCACACTTGGTTCAGTTACTTAAAAAGTCTTCGAGCCACTCACATATCTGGGAACTTATTCCATATGCTCATATCTTTGTTAACAGACTGTAGTGAGGTAATGTGTTAAATCGTTTTCTGAAATCTAGGAGTATGGAATCTGCCTGTTGCCCTTTGCCCATTGTTTGCAGTGTATCATGTGAGAAAAATGAAAGCTGGGTTTCACATGAGCTGTGCTTTCTAAAGCTCTGCTGGTTTGGGGACGTAATCTTTTTGGGCTGTAGGAAATTTATCATATTCGAACTCTGCATATATTCAAGAATTCTGCAGCAAACCAGTGTTAAGGATACTGATCTGTAATTTTGCAGGCTATGATGAAGCAAGCTGAGATAATTTTAGTTCCCCTCTTGCTTTGCCATCTGCCTCCTTAAAATTCATTTTTTCATTTTATGTGAGTATAATCTACATTTTCATATAAGAGAAAGGTTGGCCATCAGTTTTGAAGAATATAACACCAGATCGATGATGGTCGAAGTAGAGAGGATATAAAATGTAGACTGGCAATGGCCAAGGAAAGTGTTTCTGAAGAAGAGAAATTTGTTAACATCGAGTATAGATTTAAGTGTCAGGAAGTCATTTCTGAAAGTATTTGTATGGAGTGTAGCCATGTATGGAAGTGAAACATGGACGATAAATAGTTTGGACAAGAAGAGAATAGAAGCTTTCGAAATGTGGTGCTACAGAAGAATGCTGAAGATTAGATGGGTAGATCACATAACTAATGAGGAAGTATTGAATAGGATTGGGGAGGAGAGAAGTTTGTGGCACAACTTGACCAGAAGAAGGGATCGGTTGGTAGGACATGTTCTGAGGCATCAAGGGATCACCAGTTTGGTATTGGAGGGCTGATTGGAGGGTAAAAATCGTAGAGGGAGACCAATAGATGAATACACTAAGCAGATTCAGAAGGATGTAGGTTGCAGTAGGTACTGGGAGATGAAGAAGCTTGCACAGGATATATTAGCATGGAGAGCTGCATCAAACCAGTCTCAGGACTGAAGACAACAATAACAACAACAACACCAGATCTAATTTTGTGCTTAGTTTTATGTATGTAATTGATTTTCTAATTTAGTTTGACTATTCCTTGTCAGTATCTTTAATTATAGGGCAAAATCAGTAATTGTTTTGTAACTTAAATTCTGTTGTCGACATATAAACCAACATAAATTCTGTAATAATTGTAAACATTTAGAAGAAGAAATACTAGTAATCTTAAAGTATCTATTTGGCCCTATTCGAAAACATGTTAGCAAAGCCAGACCTTAATTTATTCGAAAGTAATTAACAGTTTTGTCAAAAGTATTGTTTGCATAATGATATTTGATAATTTCAGGATTTAAACAAATAATTCAGCCTAACTCTTGTAGCAGAAGAAACTGTTAAAAAGACAGAATTTTTTGATGTATTGTCAATTTAATGAGTTAAGTTTTAACTGTTATTTCTGTAAATTAAACTTTGAACAATGTGTAGTTTCAGCACCTATTATTGTGAGGATATATAAAGGCCTAGTTTTTGGTCACCACACCGTCAGCCCATGGCCGAGTTTCAGATGAGAAACCTGTGTTGGTTACAATGACAACAATGCATCAACTTAACAGTGTAATAAGTGTCACACAGTTAGGCCGTTTGTTAAGACAGTGACAATGTCTGCTCCATATGTACCTTTCTGTTCTTCAAGAACTCTGAAATTTGTGGTTAGGCTTTCACTGCTTGTAGATGTTCAACAGAAAACTATTGTAGCAGTATGTGGATCTTCGCCTGCAACCTATTAATGGGGCTTACCATGCAGGATTAGCCGAGCGGTCTAAGGCACTGTGGTCATGGACAGTGTGGCTGATCCTGGCGGAGGTTTGAGTCCTCCTTCGGCATGGGTGTGTGTGTTTGTTCTTGGGCTAATTTAAGTTAAGTAGTGTGTAACCTTAGGGACTGATGAGCTTAGCAGGTAAGTCCCATAAGATTTCACACACACACAATGGGGCTTATCGAAGGTTCAACAATAGTGCACTGGCCATATCACTGTGTATTATTGGGGGGTTGTGAACAGCAAAAGTAAATTACTGAGAAACGTAACTGTGCATCTGTAGGCTACATTATTTAGCATAGTCAGTGTCCAAAATACAAAACCCCATTTTTAATCCAGTGTAGCAATGCTGTATGTCGACACTGAGGACAACAAACAAAGAAACAAAGTAGGTGAACTGCTACAAGGTCCATCTTTTATCCGTTTTATATACAATAGTCACCTGCATTTTTTCCAGTTTCTTGGGACTTTGCACTAGGTGAGAGAATAATGATAAATGCAAGCTAATTAATGATAAATGCAAGCTAAGTAAGGGGCCAATGCATAGCATAATTGTTGTAAACCCAAATTGGGATTACAACCAGACCGGGCAACTTATTTTTTTCCAACTCTTTCAGTTGTTTCTTTATTGCTGAGATGCTTATTACCATGTTATCCACACGAGATTCTATTAAGTGGTCAAACAATGGCATATTTGTATAATTCTCATGTGTAAACAATGTTTTAAATGTGTAATATGCAACTTTGGCTTTCATTTTGGCATCTTAAACTGCCACACCAGCTGGTCAATGAGTGACCAGATGGAAGCTTTTGACCTGCTTAATGTTTTTACCTGGGACCATTTTGCTTTCTCAACATTTTCCAAATTTTATTGATACACCACAGTGTGCGTTTCCCATCTTACTCAGCACATATTTACTGAGAGCACGATTTACAATCTGTTTAAACTTTTCCCATAATTCCTAAATGTACATCATACTGCAACTAAATGACTGCGCTTTATTGTCTGTGTGAGATGCTAACAAGTGCTTATCTGCTCTTTCTATCAGAAACACTCTCCTAGCAGCCTTCACTGATTCATTAACCTTTGAAACATCAGTCACTATGATGACATCATGATCACTAATCCCCATCTCCATACTGATTCCATCAATAAGGTCCAGCCTGTTTGTAGCTACAAGGTCAAAGATATTTCCACTGTATGTGGGCTGTTGCTCAAGACAGTTTTTGGAAAATGTCTTCAAAAGACTGTCTGCACCCTCTGTAATGAATCCATAGGCATCCCAGTGTATACTCTGTATCATCAGTTTCAGCACATCTTCCTCCTCACCCCAGTGACCTCCTGCACATCCAGCTGGTTACTGTGCTCCAAGTGAAAGAATCTCCAGTTTTGTTTAGCAACACCGCGAACCAATTGCCCATAGCCTAGCCTCTCATATCAAAGATACAAATCACAGCTTCCTTCAGGGGCTCTCGACCATCCCCACCCCATTACCACTTGGATCCCTTCTAATCACTGTTGAGTCCACTTCCATATACATCAACATCCCTCAATCCCAATACCTTCCTGATGTCAAACATTACCTCTTTCAACTTCATTTCAACTTCAGAATTGCTATCTGATTTCTTATACACCTTGCCAATTGTACCAAACAATGGAAAATCCAGGACGGAATGTAACAGTATTATGAAAAGGAAAGTTGACACTCACCATATAGCATAGATGCTGAGTCACAGATAGGCACAACAAAAAGACTGCCACAAACAAAGTTTTCAGCCCATGAGCTGTTTGTCAAAAATAGGGGACAGACAGACAGAATGACACACACGCACGCGCGCGCGCCCACACACACACACACACACACACACACACACACTGGAGCAGGGATGGGGAGGAGCCTACCCTCCTGTATTAAAGATACCAACAATTTCCTTCACTGACTCTCCACAGTTCCTGTCCCTCTTTAGCACACGGTGCCCTGCTCGTCACTATTGATGCCACTTCACTTTACACTAACATCCCTAATGCCCATGGCTTTACCATTATTGAACACTAACTTTCCCAGCACCCGATGGATTCCAAACCTACAACCTCCTCCAAAGCGCCATCACCAACTATATCCTCACATACAAGTACTTCTCCATTGAAGGCTTTACCTACAAACAAATCCAGGATATGGCTACGGGCCCCCACATGACACCATCCTATGCCAGCCTATTCATGGGCCATCTAGAGAAATCCTGTACACCCAGAATCCTAAACCCCTCACTTGGTTCAGATCCATTGATAGCATCTTTGTGTTCTGGGTCAAGGGTGGGGACAAACTATCCACATTCCTCTAAACCTTTAACAATGTCTCCCCCATTTGCTTCACCTGGTCCTACTCAATCCAACAAGCCACCTTCTGAGATGTTGACCTCCACCTCAAAGATGCGTACATCAGTACCTCTGTCCACATCAAACCTACCAGCCACCAGCAATACCTCCAGCTGCCACCAGTTCCATACCAAGAAGTCCCTTCCATACAGCCTAACCACTCGGGGTCGTCGCATGTGCAGTAATGAGCAGTCTGTCTCAAAATATACCGAGGGTCTCACTGAAGCCTTCTCAGACCATAATTACCTTGCAACCTAGTACAAAAACAAATCTCTTTTGCCTTATCTTTTCAGTCTCCCAAAGTCCCACCATCTTGCCACAGAGGAACAACTCAGTACCTCAGTAACTCAATACCACCCAGAACTGGAGTAACTGAATTGCATTCTCTGCCAGGGTTTCGACTACCTCTCTTCATTCCCTGAAATGAGAAACGTCCTGCCAACTATCCTTCTCATCCCTCACACAGAGGTATTCCGCCATCCACCAAACCTACACAATATACATATAGGCAGCCCTGCTCCCAAACGCTTGCCTCATGGCTCATACCCCTGTAGTAGACCTAGGTGCAAGACCTGTCCCATACATCCTCCCACCTCCACCTCCACCCCAACTCCAGTTCTGTTATGAACATCTCCTATCCCATCAAAGGCAGGGCTACCTGAGAAACCAGTCACATGATCTAAAAGCTAAGCTGCAACCACTGTGCTGCATTCTAAGTGGGCATGACAATTAATAAGCTGTCTGTCCACATGAATGGCCACCAACAAACTGAGGCCAAGAAACAAATGGACTACCTAGTTGTTGCCAAACATGACATCCTTCATTTCAATGACACTACTTCACAGCCTGTGCCACGTGGATCCTTCCCACTAACACCAGATTTTCTGAATTCTGCAGGTGGGTACTTTCCCTGCAATATATCGTATGTTCCCGTAACCCACGTGGCCTCAATCCTCTCTAGTCCCTGTCCTTTACCTACCTATCCCCCCCCCCCCCCCCCCCACACACACACACATTTTCCTTGCACTCTGTCTAACCTCCTGACTGCACATAGCTGTCTTACTCTCTTTCCACCTTGTGCCTGCGCACTCCCCGGCAGCACTGCACTTTCTGCTGCCCCTACCTTACTATCCCTCCCCCTCCATGCCCCAGCTGCCTCCTTACCCCCGCCCACTCACCATTCCCATTGTGCACTGGTGCTGCTACTTACAGTGTGGCTACAGGTGCCTGAGACTGCAGTCATGTGTGTGTGTGTGAGTTGTCTTTTCGCATGCGCATGCAGGCACTAAGAAGACGAACACTAATTACCTTATCTCTCTGCTATTGTGCGCCTTCAGTCATTTAGTCATACTGTTCTCAGACTTAACACAGCTTCTTACCACTTGCAAGAAAATTTTAATCAGTTTTGTATATAATGCACAGGTATCAAATGCCATCCAGTATGATCTTCATGTTACTTGTAACTCCTAAACCAAATATTGGTATTGCAACCCTAATGACAAATGTAGCACTATAATTAGTCTCAGATATGGTGTTCCTTTTCTCTGCAACCTTACTGAAATGCCCATAAACCAACACATTTCACTGCAGTTACAGTCCCTTAATTTTTGAATTTGCATTTGCACACATTTTATAGGAGCAATGGCAATGATGTGTTTTATTATTATTATTATTTTAAAGCCACTTTCATGAAACAGATTCTCATTCATTCCAAGTGTCCTTTAGCACTGTTCTCTGTCTGGTCTCCAAACAGTGTTGAAACTCAGAAATAGAAATGAAAATATCTAAGACTAGAGTACAGTTCATTATACATGACGTGAACCTTTAAAAATGTGCTCATTCATACAATAAAAGGTAGTAAATTTGTTTTCAGAATAATAAAGCCTTTAGACTAAATTTGATCAATAGATTTTGTATTGCACATATTCAGTTCACATTTTTTATGTCTTTATGTAGGTTTCACAGTATCCATTGGAACCATAAGCAGTGTGCCATTTCTTTATGGAGCAGGTGATATCATTAAGAAACTGGGCAATGTGAACATTATTATTCTTGCATTTTTTTCCCATGCAGCAAGGCTTATGGGCTATTCAATGATAGAGTAAGTAAATATTATATTTCAATTACATTTTGAAACAGAATTTGGCAATACCCACATTAATTATATAGACATGCCAGATAAATGAATCTTTCACATTTTTACTTGTGGTAACAGAAATGTTTATTCTGAAAGTAATACAATTTCATCGGCATTTGCTGTGTATCCTACTTAGTAACAAAGTACACATAAAAATATATGAACCATCAGAACATATCAGTGAACTTGAAGAATTCACTTAAACATCTTGGTCCATATATATCAGTATGAAGGAGAAATTTCTGGAATGTGGTATCAGTCAAGAAACTAGCATCCATAAACAGATTTTGTACATATGTACCATTAAAATAATAATAAACAGTCCCATAATCAGTGACTGTTATTGAAGACTCTTAATCACAGCTTTGTTGGAGGTGCCCCTATGTTCAGTTAGTAGCTTTCACAATGAGCAAGAAAAAAAAATGTTGTGTATGTGTTGTTGCACAATGTGCAGTAAAATAACTTCTTGCAATTGAAACTGTTGGACCACAGAAAAAAATTCAATTTCCTGGTAAAAATTCTTTAAAAGTATAGAACCTATGCTGAAAAAGTAAGAAGTTATTTGTTTTGTAGTTGTGTAGTAAACACAAATAATGTTTTTGTTTGAACCGACTTTTTTTTCTACAAACAATAAATGATTAAATAAAAAGCCAAAGAAATTTACTTATTTATTTATTTAGTCCTTGTAATCCTACATGTATAGAATATATACAAGGATATTGGACATGGTTAAGCCTTTACAACATAAAATAAAATTTGCATTGCATTCCTAAGGACTAGATATTTAATTAATTTAGCAAAGAATCATATATACAACAAACATTAGAGACAACATGCAAAGTAGAATATTCATAATGCATCTTTATTTTTGTCATTTGGTTTCTAGGTACTCTGTCAGACTGTAAAAGCAATGATCAATTAAATATGCCTTTAGTTCAGCCTTAAAACTTCTGAGTTTACTTACTGATTTAATATGGTTAGGAAGATTACTGTAACTTTTTATCTCAACATGTAGAGTGCCTTTTTTGCACAAAGTTGTTCTCAGCTGTTTCATATGAAGATCAGATTTTTGTCTTGTATTGTATGCATGTATATCTTCAGTTTTAATAATATATCTGGGTGTCTATCAATATATTGTTTTATGAAAACTGACATTTCATAGATAAAACTGCAAGGAAGAGGAAGAAACGCCTTTTTTTTAGTATGGGTCTGCATGCTTTCCTATTGTTTACCCCTTCAGTGATTCTTAATATTCTCTTTTGTATCATTAAAAGTTTAATATTTGCTGTTGCATTGTCCCAGAAGATTGTGCCGTTTTTAATTACAGAATGTACATAGGAGTGGTATACATGTAACAGGCTGGCTTTGCTGCAACAATTTTTTTAAAAAAAATCCTTATCATGCAGCAGGTTCTGCTTAGTTTCCTTTGCAGATATTCAATGTGAACCTCTCATTTTCATTTTGTGTTGTTCTGGAGCCTGAGTCCCAGAAATTTTGTGCTGTTAACACTTTCAAGAACTCTGTCTCTTAGTTCTATTTGTATGTTTGGGTGGTGCCTTCCTTTTAGATTGTAGAAGTTCATTGATACTATCTTTTCTTTGTTTATAATTAGCTTGTTATAGCTGAACCACTTTCTAAACTTTTCATTGTTTGGATAGCAGAATCTTTTAGTTCTTCTTCTGTTTTCCCACTTATGAGGAAGCTTGTACCATCTGCAAATTGGAGAGTAGTTTGGCAATACTTGTTGCATATAAGATCATTGACATAGAGGAGAAACAGAATGGGTCATCATACTGATTCTTGAGGGACACCATATTTCACATTTTCAAATCCTGAATAGTAGTAGCTGATTTTGTTATGGTCAGTATATTGCACTTCAACCATCTGTTTGCAGCCACATAGGTATGTCCTGAGCCACTCATTGGATATACCTCTAATTCCTAATTGGTCAAGCTTCTGCAGTAGGGCATTATGGTCAGTGATGTCGAAAGCCTTGGATAAATCAAGACATATGCCTGTCACAAATTCACCCGCATCTTGTTTAGCTTAGATTTCATTAAGAAATTCAGATATTGCACTCTCAGTTGAATAGCCTTTCCTGAAACCATGCTGTGAGGGAGAGAGAATTTTATGTTTATTTAGGAAATCAGACAATCTCTTATTTTAAAAAAAAAAATTCTAAAATTTTTGAAAATACAGGCAGTGGGGCTATTGGCCTATAATTTGAAATGTCTTCTGTGGATTTCCTTTTTTGAGCAGTGGTTTCAGTTTTGCAGTTTTTAAGCATGAAGGGAAGGTTCCTGATGCCAGCGAGCTATTGCACAAGTGTGTCAAGGGTTCAGCAAGAGAGCATTTTTTAATAATCACATCTAGTATTCCATCAGTTCCACATGAGTACCCTTTTTTCAAAGTTTTTATAACTGATAAAATTTCTTCTTTATTTGTGGGTGAAAGGTTCAATAATAAGATACATTTCTTATGCTATTGGATGATGAGGTGATATTTTGTTATGTTCTTCCAGTCCACTCACCAACTGTTCACTTATGTTTGCAAAATATTTGTTGAAAGTTTCTGTAATTTTTGTTGGGTAGGAAATCGTTTGTCCTTCATTTGTCCTTCCCTGGCAATAAATTGTTCATGAGTTTCTGAGCAGAAGACACAAGTGAATCAAAGAGTGGAAAGTCCAAAATTGAATTAAAACAAGGAAAGGATAGATTGCTGCTCACCACACAGAGGAGGCATTGAACCACAGACAGGCACAATAAAAAATACTGCTAAAATATTAAGTTTCCAGACGAAGTCCTTCATCTGCAGCCAGTCCAGTACTACCCATGCCTTCTATCCCACCAACACACCTTCTACTCTTTCCCCCTTGTTTACTTCTCTTCTCTCCCCTCTCCCTTTCTTCTCCTCCTTCCCCCTCCCCCCTTTCCCAACAGCCTCCTGACACTGCACCTAACAGCCTTATCTCATCCCCACCACATCCCTACAGACATCCACAGGCAGTACAGCATCTTCCGCGACCCCTACTCTGCTTTGCTCCCCGTCCTCACCCCATGCCTTATATTTCCTCCACAACCAAGTCCTGCAGATTGCTGCTCATGTCAGATGCAGTCACTTTTGAGCCCCAGCACCCAGAGACTTTGGCCATGGGTACGTGAGTTATGCCTGTGAGAGTGTGTGTATTTTCTATTTTGGAAGAAGAACTTTGTCTGAAACATTCATATTTTAGTAGTCTTTTTCATTGTGCCTATCTGTGATTCAAAGCCTCTCCTATGTTGTGAGTAGCAATGTATCTGAACCCATGACACTCACAAAGAGAACAATATCTTTATTTTAAATATGAGTAGAATAATTAGAACTACATTTTTTTTAATTTTTTTTTTAAAATAAGGTTCTATTCTATTGATTTTTTTCAGGAGTCCATGGTGGGCTTTTCCTTTTGAAATAATTGAAGCAACAGCAGTGCATCTTATGTGGACAGCAGCTGCAACATACTGCACAATTCTGGCTCCCAGGTGGTTGCTAGCAACACTTATTGGTGTTCTTGGAATGTCACATTTCAGTTTAGGCAAGTTTTGTAAAATTCATAACAATCTCTCTCTCTCTTCTTTAATTTTATGTTTCCCATTATTCTTCTCATCAGCTATTTTTAATTTAGTATTTATTTAACGTGGTTCATGGTGTGGGTTCCTGTAGTCATGTCCTAGTTCATGAACTATGGGCAACGTATGAGTGGCCAAGTAAGTGGTCCCAACAGTCGGGATACCACTTACTTTGGAATAAGGCTGGGCATCTCGGACATATTCTGAGTCGTGGTCACCTTTGTGCTCATATGGCAAAGACTAGCAAATCTACCGGTTAGTCCCTCAACCGTTAGGGGTAAAACTCAATGGGACTCGGGGCAAGTAAGGCTAGCAACCTGCTTACCCGATATTTTAAATATGATGCTGGCAACAATCAGAGCAAAATGCCTCGGACCTTTGGAGGTGACGGAGTCCCACCTCTAACTGACAAACCAGGGACTCCTAAGATACGACTTGGCAAACAAATGGTAATGAGATGGGGAGCTATTAATATCAATGGGGGCTACCCTGGGAAGAAGGTAGAGCTGGCAGAGGCTACAAGTAAGATGGGGCTGGACGTTTTAGCTGTTAGTGGCATTCGGGTAAGGGGTGAGAAAGAAGAGGAAGTGGGAGAACACAAGGTCTACCTGTCAGGAGTCAAAGCAGGAATAACACAATGGGGGGTAGGGCTTTACATCAGGAAAGAAATGGAACCCAGCGTAGTTGCAGTAAGGTATGTAAACGAACGACTGATGTGGATAGATTTGACAGTGTCTAGCAAGAAAATTAGGATTGTGTCAGTATATTCACATTGTGAAGGGACAGATCAAGATAAGATGGATAGTTTTTATGAGGCACTCAGTGATGTAGTTGTTAGAGTAAAGGACAAGGACAGTGTTCTGCTCATGGGTGATTTTAATGCCAGGATTGGAAATCGAACAGAAGGGTATGAAAACATTATGGGTAAATTTGGAGAGGATATGGAGGCCAACAGGAACGGGAAACAACTCTTGGATTTCTGTGCCAGTATGGGCTTAGCAATCACAAACTCCTTTTTTAAACATAAGAACATTCACCAGTATACTTGGGAAGGCAGGGGAACCAGATCTGTCATTGACTATATAATAACAGATCAGGAATTCAGGAAGGCTGTGAGGGACACACGTGTATTCAGGGGATTCTTTGATGACACTCACTGATCATTATTTAATCTGCAGTGAAATTGGGATTGTGAGGCCTAAAGTGCAGGAGGTCAGGTCCATATGTAGGAGGATAAGAGTGGAGAAACTTCAGGATAAGGAAATCAGGCACAAGTACATAACAGCAATCTCAGAAGTGTACCAGTTAGTTGAATGTAGTCAATTACAGTCATTGGAAAAGGAATGGACAAGGTACAGGGACACAGTACTAGAAGTGGCTAAAGAATGTCTTGGAACAGTAGTTTGTAAAAGTAGGATGAAGCAAACAGCTTGGTGGAATGACACAGTCAAGGCAGCCTGTAAAAGGAAAAAGAAGGCGTATAAAAAATGGCTGCATACTAGAACTCAGGTAGACAGAGAAAGTTATGTTGAAGAAAGAAACAAAGCCAAACAGATAATTTCAGCATCCAAGAAGAAATCTTGGGAAGACTTTGGAAACAGATTGGAGACTAAGGGTCAAGCTGCTGGAAAACCATTCTGGAGTGTAATTAGCAGTCTTCGAAAGGGAGGTAAGAAGGAAATGACAAGTATTTTGGACAGGTCAGGAAAACTGCTGGTGATTCCTGTGGATGCCTTGGGCAGATGGAGGGAATATTTTGAAGAGTTGCTCAATGTAGGTGAGAATACGATCAGCAATGTTTCTGATTTCGATGTAGAATGGGATAGGAATGATGATGGAAATAGGATCACATTTGAGGAAGTGGAGAAAATGGTCAATAGATTGCAGTGCAATAAAGCAGCTGGGGTGGATGAAATTAAGTCGGAACTCATCAAATACATTGGAACGTCAGGTCTTAAATGGCTACACAGGATAATTGAAATGGCCTGGGAGTCGGGACAGGTTCCATCAGACTGGACAAAAGCAGTAATAACACCAATCTTTAAACATGGAAACAGAAAAGATTGTAACAACTACAGAGGTATCTCTTTAATCAGCGTTGTGGGTGAAATCTTCTCAGGTATTGTTGAAAGGAAAGTGCGAGTATTAGTCGAGGACCAATTGGATGAAAATCAGTGTGGGTTTAGGCCTCTTAGAGGTTGTCAGGACCAGATCTTTAGTTTACGGCAAATAATGGAGAAGTGTTATGAGTGGAACAGGGAACTGTATCTATGCTTTATAGATCTAGAAAAGACATATGACCGGATTCCTAGGAGGAAGTTATTGTCTGTTCGACGAGATTATGGAATAGGAGGCAAACTTTTGCAAGCAATTAAAGATCTTTACATAGATAGTCAGGCAGCAGTTAGAGTTGACGGTAAATTGAGTTCATGGTTCAGAGTAGTTTCAGGGGAAAGACAAGGCTGCAACCTGTCTCCACTGTTGTTTATATTATTTATGGATCATATGTTGAAAACAATAGACTGGCTGGGTGAGATCAAGATATGTGAACACAAAATAAGCAGTCTTGCATGTGCGAATGACTTAGTTGTGATGGCAGATTCGATTGAAAGTTTGCAAAGTAATATTTCAGAGCTAGATCAGAAATGTAAGGACTATGGTATGAAGATTAGCATCTCCAAAACGAAAGTAATGTCAGTGGGAAAGAAATATAAACGGATTGCGTGCCAAATAGGAGGAACAAAGTTAGAACAGGTGGACAGTTTCAAGTACTTAGGATGCATATTCTCACAGGATGGCAACATAGTGAAAGAACTGGAAGCGAGGTTTAGCAAAGCTAATGCAGTGAGCACTCAGCTACGATCTACTCTCTTCTGCAAGAAGGAAGTCAGTACCAAGACTAAGTTATCTGTGCACCGTTCAATCTTTCGACCAACTTTGTTGTATGGGAGCGAAAGCTGGGTGGATTCAGGTTACCTTATCGACAAGGTTGAGGTTACGGATATGAAAGTAGCTAGGATGATTGCAGGTACTAGCAGATGGGAACAATGGCAGGAGGGTGTCCACAATGAGAAAATCAAAGAAAAACTGGGAATGAACTCTAGATGAGGCAGTCAGGATGAACAGGCTTAGATAGTGGGGTCATGTTACACGCATGGGAGAAGCAAGGTTACCCAAGAGACTCATGGGTTCAGCAGTAGAGGGTAGTAGGAGTCGGGGCAGACCAAGGAGAAGGTACCTGGATTCGGTTAAGAATGATTTTTAAGTAATAGGTTTAACATCAGAAGAGGCACCAATGTTAGCACTGAATAGGGGATCATGGAGGAATTTTATAAGGGGGCTTTGCTCCAGACTGAACGCTGAAAGGCATAATCAGTCTTAAATGATGATGATATTTATTTAATTCTTATTCAGCTGTATCTCTGCATGAATGAGATTAAGGTCATAAAATACAACATTAGATATTTAATCTACTCACCAAGTGGTGGCAGAATATACACATAAAAGGAGGTCATAATTAGGCAAGCATTTGGAGCCAGTTGCTTCTTCATCAGGCAGAAGGCTTTAAGGTGAAGGAAGATGGGTGAAGGAAAAGGACTGGAGAGGTCTAGGAAAAGGGGTAGATTTTGAGAAAGTTGTCCAGAACCATGGGTCAGGGGAGACTTAGCTGACAAGGAAAGACTGGCTGATGGTAATTCTTTACTGACCTGTGGTTCTGGATGACTTTCCCAAAATCTACCCCTTTTACTAGACTTCTCCAATCCTTTTGCTTTACCCATCTTCCTTCCCCTTCAACCCTTCTACCTGAAGAAGGAGCCACCATCTCTGAAAGCTTGCCTAATTATAACCTCCTTTTATGTGTGTGTTCTGCTGCCACTTGGTTAGTAGATTTTTTATCTGCCCAATTACATTATTTTGTCAAAATTTGGTTGTTTTAATTGTTAAATCATCACATATTCAAAACTTATTATCGAAAGGAAAATCACAACAAAACATTGAACTATGAATTCCAGGATTGAAAGACACCAATTAAAACAGCAGCTTAAGCAACAACAAACGCTATGGCAACAACAATAATAAAGCGTTCTCTACATTTTATAAATCCCAGTTATGACAAGAATTGGAAAACGGACAGCCATGGCCAGATATTTGCTTGGAACCATGAAAAACTCAACTCAGGCTGCCTGTAACAGGTAGATAACCTGTGTCTTCTTTACATAAACATTTTTCTGGCAGATGTGAAGTACTCATATAGAAATCATATAATCTATTATTCCATTAATTTCTTTGAATTACATTTCCATAATACAAGTAAACCTTAAATATTCCTACAGTGAATATGAGTTCGGCAGGACAAATGCCTTCAGGTTGCAACTAAAAACCTATCTGTCAGTTAGTCTCCAAATCTTGCGGAGGTTTGTGGTTTCATTAGAATCAGTTTTGTCAATAATATATGTCAGAAAGACTACATTCACACATGCAGTTTTATGCAGTTCTCTGCACTAGTCTATCCCATTCAAGATTTTCCATTTCTGTGTAATTACCTGTAGCTTACACCCACTTGAAGTTGTTTACTGCAGTGAAGCCTTGGTTTCACTCTACCATTTTTGGTCCCTCCCACATTCCACATTTCACTCCCTTAGCAAATCAAGTATTCCTTGATATCTTAGGATATTACCTGTCAATCTGTCTCTTGTCTTAGAGGAACTGTATAGCTGTATTAATAAGTTCTTTTCTCCACAGTTCAGCCCAACACTTCTTAATTAATTGTTCAGTCCATGCAGGAGAATTCGGCCTCATGCAAGACACTGTTTTATAGTTTTACTCACCCAAGTTTCAGAACTTTAAGTACTATATTCACTGGGCCTTTTTGTTATTTTCTTTCTCGTATGTCATTATTTGAGTATGATGGTAGTTCTATACCATTCAGTCACTCACACACACACACACACACACACACACACACACACATTTTGTATGATTTGTCAGTCAAGCACAAAGTTTCGGATGCCATTTCACTGCTAATCTTGAGCATTCATCTGTAGCAGCCAATTTCAGTAGTTTTGTTCTCTTCTTGCCTGTACTGTTTATCATCCATCTTTTGCTTCCTCATAAAGCCACATCCCAGACAAGTGATTTCCAAAAAGGTTTCCTAACACTTCATTTTATACTTGAAGTCAACATTTTTCTCTTTTTCAGAAAAGCTTTTTATGCTATTGCCAGTCTCCATTTTATTTTCTCCTTGTTATTTTGCTGCCCAAGTAGCAAAACAGCTCTTCTCCTTTTAGTGCCTTGTTTCCTAATCTAGTTACTTCAGCACCACCAAGGTTAATTCAACTGCTATTTTTCTCTGCATTGTATGAGTCTTAATTACACTTTTGAATTGGTTAAGAACCATTACATAATATGCAGTTTCTTTACTGTGTGACATGAATCAGTTTCAGTTTAATTTTGTTTGTCCTTTGACAAATCCATTTTCAATATTTTTCTTAAAGAATGCATCAATGACAAACATGTTTCCACTTGCAAATTTAACTACTGTAGGACCTCTTGTAATTCCTAGTACCATACCCAAAGTGTCCCACTCAAGAATATTGCTTAAGTGCATGGGACCCATAATAACCAAGAGTAACATTGGATATTGAATATATACAAATATGGGGAATAAAAACGATCACAGTTTTGTCTGAGTCACGGGTATCACAGAAATTCTGAAGAACCTAAAGTGGCAAATATTCTAAGATAGACCCCAGCTATCCAATGAAAGCCTACTTACAAAGTTTTATGGCTCTGTATTAAGTCATTAATATAGGAATACTGACCTACATACTGCTTCCACAGGCACCACTAACACAAGATTAGATTAATTACAGAACACACACATGCATTTAAATAGTCACTCTTACAATGGCTACACGCAAGTGTAAGTGGGAAGAAACCATTAGGATGGCCAAGGAAGAGATAGTTGGACCAAGTGAAATAGGATAAAGAAGAAGAGTCATCTGGGATACAGCCTTGAGAGAAGAATGATTCACAGGCAGACACAATTAGAGCGCTCTCACAGACCACATTTGGGCAACTGGAGTGGGAAACCAAAGTTTATTTTTGCTCTCCATGCATGAATGTAATGGGAGAAACCCTAATGTGTGTCACAATGGGAAGTAACTTTTGCTATTCACTTCAATGTTGTTTGAAGAGTATGGATTTAGAAGTAGATAGACGTAAGCCGAATATGACATTACCCTAAACAACCACTTTGTTTTCTCCAGGGCAAGAGCACCACAGATGCACTAAACAGTTTTGTTAAGAAAATAAGACCATCATTAGACAAGAACAATAAGTCTGCAAAAATATGTGATCTCACAAAGGCTTTTTGAGGCTGTAAATCATATCTTGCCTATTTACAAAATAACAGTTAAGTATGGCATTAGAGGCAATGCTCTACAGTGGCTTAAACCCTACTTACTGTAAACAGGGCAAATTATTATTTAGCCAGGAAAACCAAATCTTAGGGCTTTCCACAAAGCTACTTATCAAGACAGATTTATTTCTTTCCCATGTGATTGATTTACCATTAAATATCAGTCCCCACCAGTTTCATTTGAGTTGTTATGTGTTAGTTGATAATCAGGACTCTCAGTAGTTTAGAAACTTAGTTTCAGCTAAATAGATTGAATCTGAAAATGTTTTACACTCACGTTATGCAGTTAAAGATCACACAGTCACAAAGTGACCAGATTAAGATTATTTACAACAATCAAGATATATTTAGGCAAAAATTTGAGCTCACAAACACACACACACACACACACACACACACACACACACACACACACACACACACACACACACAGTACCAAACAAATTAAGTATCTTTGCATTTGTGAAGTGAATATTATTACCTGCACCTGATACGGATATGCAAAAAGTTGTACACAGAAATTATTTTAAACCTATAATAACAGAGCAGGCATAAATATAGATACACAAAAATCATTCATAATATTTCACCATACATCAGTAAGAACCAAGTCACTCATTATTTAAAAGAACTACAACTTAACTCTCCCATCCCTACATATTTATAAAATTGTTGTAAGGTATGTAACAGGCAGCAATAAGTTGGGAAAAATTATTTTGTTCATACATAACCACAAAAGAGAGAGAGAGAATTTTCTACTTCCCACCATCCAACTCAGGTGGTATGCCTGGGCTCCTCAACATATGAGAATGAAAATTTATATTAAATTAAAAGGGGAAAACTTATTGCAGAAGAAGTTAAGTCCATTAAAAAAGAAAGCTGTGCAAGCCAGTGAAATAGAAATACTATCACCTACTGGATGAATTCATGAAGGATGAACTGGCAATTTGTAGACAAGCACAACAGGGTGAGTCCAGTCATAGCAGTCAGAGAAATTGGTCGTGTGTGTGTGTGTGTGTGTGTGTGTGTGTGTGTGTGTGTGTGTGTGTGTGTGTGTGTGTTTTGTCTACTTTAGAAGGAGGTCTTTTGGCTGAAAGCTCACTTGTTTAGCCGTCTTTATGTTGTGCCTATCTGCAACTGAGCATCTCCACTATGTGGTGAGTAATAATCTAACCTTTTCATAATATTGTCATTATTCCGTCCTGGATTTTCCATTGCTTGAATTGGTAATTTGAGTTGAATATAATTTGTTGCTTATCCCACTAAATATACATAGCTGTTGATTCATAAAATATCATTTCATAGTTATATCACTTCTTATTAATGTAAAAATTACTCTAACAACAGTGTGAATTTGTGCCATATGTGTTATTTAGGGATGGATGTCATGAGACAAATAAACCACAATTCAGAAATATAAACACTTTTGAAAAAGAACAAAATTAAAAATGACAGGTAATGGGCCACGTATAAATGACAAATAGTGCTTCAACAAGTTGCCAAATCGTTTAAAAATGTTTAAGAGAAATGTCTTCATAAATTGAAAAAAGTGATTGTATTCATTCAAGGAATTTTTATGTGTCAGATTTTGCAATTTATTGTTATTATATGACAGTACTTATATTATGAAGCAGATTATGTAAACTAGTATTCTAAGTGTACCTTAATCCTTGATGTAGCATGCAGTAACTTTTAGAAATATATTAAAGAAATATAATTATTGTAATATTCTTATTTGAGACTTCTACAACAGAAATCTGCAGCTTTCTTTATGCATCATCAAAATTGTACTCTAATTTTATCAATTTCAGGACGTGGCAGTGGAAGTTTCTTTGGGGGCATATTAATTGGTAAAATTGGAACTCGTGAGTCCTTTAGAGCCATGGGAATCATAGCTATAGCAGGAGGAGTTGCTTACTGGTTACTACATCGATATTGGTTACGAGAAGTTGAAATACGTAACAGACAGAGGGCAGTTGAATTGGAAGGTTAGTTTATATTTAATAGAACAATGATGTCATTGTTATTGTTAGAAATGTTATGTCTAAGGTTCTTTTACTATTACAGTAACCACAAGTTAAAAAATATAAGTATGATTCTATCCCCAAACAACTGGATTCATACAAGTTGATTGTGAGAAAACAAAGGACCAGCTTGATTTCAGGACTGACTAGGGTGCGTGCCTTAAACAAGAGAAAAGAGATATGTTACTAAAAGACTTTAATATGTTTTGCAATAGATACAGTTGCATAAGCATCTCTCATAAATGAAAGTAAGATTCCCACTGAACACAGATTGGAAAATCCCCTAACTAACGGAAAGTGTGTGTGCTGGTGCAAGAAGTATGAGAAAGTCCTCAAAACTAATCCATGTCACTGGAAGAGACTGTATAATGTACCAACAATAAGTGAAAACTATTAAGAGAAGAAAAGAGCAAGGTTCATAAGAGTACAGAAAAAAGGCACTTGTAAACAGTTTTGAAATTTACAAAAGTGAGAAATTTACAGAACCCTCAAAGCTGAATAGTAATGGTGTCAGCCACTGAATTATGGTGCAGTAAAAGAAGTAGAAAACACTTGCTACAACAGAAAATCACTGTCAACATATTTGAGCTATGAATAAACCACTTGTCAGCAACAGGTGACACATTGGGAGCTAATGGTGTAGCAGGTAGACCAGACCTTGAGACTGATAACAGGAGAGAAATAATCTATAAAATGATCACTGCAACAATGACGCTCAGTGGATTTTGTAAAACTGTAGAAAATCTCTGGAAAAATGGCATAGGTTACAAATTAAATTTGGCACTTTTTTAATGCTTTTTGACAGCTTGAGCTCCATAACATCATATTTTGTTCCTTCTTCCCCGCTCACTGCCACTCACACACACATCTAGCTCCATAAAGCCTATTATGAAGGAGAGCCTACAGGAATGTGGAACAAGTCAAATTATTCATTAACAGGAAGAGGCATCCACTGTAGGCAATGTATGCAAAGTAAGACTCTTCAAGCTTTCCTGGCGGATTTGTTATAAATAGTCTTCATGGGTTTGCTGCTGGATTATGTTGTGCAAATTCCACAATATTTCCTCAGAGCAACCGTCTGACATTTTCAGGTGGTTCAACCTTGCTAGTGGCTAGGTACGACAAATTAAAAATCTGTTTAGTATGACTGTTAGTGAACTAAAGTTCTGTTTTACTTTGCATTTGAGTATCTGGAAGTTTCCAATCTCCTGTCTGATGTCTATCAGAGACATGTGATAGCCTTTAGCACTCAGAATATAAAACTACATTTTGAATTCTAGATAGGGATGTGGTAGTCTATATGGCAATTATTCTTATTTCTAGTGTTGTGTTTGTCAGTTTCATATTTCATCCTAATTCATTTGTTAACCACAAATACCACAAGAAAGTTGATGTACTGAAATGTGAGTATAAGAATCCCAAGATCTCTGTAGTGGATTTTGCAGGCTGTTTGACTTTTGCAAGATGTTTGGTTATCTACTTTACATAACAGTCTTACTTCATATTTATGTAGAATAAATTCTTTCAGACCTTTGTTGTACAGTGCCACACATTTGTGCTATAGGACAGTATCGAGTTATGTATGCTAGCAATCATTTCTTTAGGGCAGTGCAATGAGAGAGATTTCTAAGAGCATAGCATCAACAGTCAGCTGGTTTGGTTAATTTACCAACAGCATCAGTTTATTATCTGTCTATATACTTAGCAACATCACATATGCGGTCTCATCCAGTGATTGCCCTTTAATCTCTGCTTCTGGTACCTGTAAGTCATTTTTATTTCTTTGAAACTGCATAATATTGTAGGACTTAGTAAGATTAAGAGTTAAGCTGTTTGATGTGAGTCATTTGTAAGCCTGTTACATTATTTCTCAGACTGAATGTGACATGGATGTCCTTTGGCTCTTTATCCATATACTTGTGCCATTAGAAAAGATCACAGTTTTGAAGAGACCTCCAATGTCCAATTATTTAAGTAGGTCATAAACAGAAGTGGATGAAGTACCAAACATTGTGCACATCACTGTATCTTATCCTCACTCTGAATTTAGTTATTCCTGTCATATTATTTGTTAATGTGAGCCTATATATTCTATTGTAAAGATATGACTTCATTGATAATGATTATGCATTTAATATTGTAAAATTTTACTTTTCCTAATAGAATTTCATGATCTGAACAACCAAAGGCCTTGACTAAAATCACAGTAAATGCCAACAGGGCCATTTTTCTTGTTTAGTTTTCTCAGGACATAGCTTTTGTTACCATACAATGCTTTATCTTTTGAGAAGTCTTTACAAAAGCCAAACCGAGCTTTTATATAAAGGATATTGTCAGAAAGGATGTTCAATATTCTGTTACAAGCTTAACTTTCAAACATTTTTGTTAATACATGAAGGAGAGAGATAAGCCTATAATTAAAGGTAACTTATTAATCACATCTTTTAAAAATCAAAGTAAATACTGCATATTTCAGTATTTAGTGAAATGTATGTCAGCTCACTGATTACAGGGTAAGACAGGAGAGGGGGAGAGGGACTGATTACAGGGTAAGACAGGAGAGGGGGGGGGGGGCTGATTACAGGGTAAGACAGGAGAGGGGGGGGCTGATTACAGGGTAAGACAGGAGAGGGGGGGCAAGCTTTTGGTTATAATAACATTATAACCAGAAGGGTTGCTAATTCTCAGTGTTCTAATGATTTTTGGGATCTGTTTGGTGGTTGATATTGCAAAACTGATGTCTGCTGATGGAGTATGTAGTTCCTGTCTAAGTGAATCTAACATTTCAATTTCCTGCAGGGCACCTTCTCTCCCTGTGTTTCCAGCTGTTCTTAAAAAGAATTCATTGGAATTAGTGGCCAATTATTTGAGGTTAACATCGTCTGTCTCACTGCTTTGTCATTAAAGGCCTGAGAAAAAAGATGCTTTGATGCTTTTTGCTTGTCTGGTACACTAATATAGACTGCTTAATAACACCAAAAATTCTGTGTGGCATTAATGACACTCCATTCACTGAAGTACAACAACTAGAAATACTTACAATAGGATTTTGACTATAAAACCATTCCTTGAATATCCTGCTTATGTTTCTTTTTCAAATCCACTGAAGACTTCAGCCATTCCAACTAGCTTCTTTAACATCCAAGATAGCAAAATGAATTAATAGTGGAGAACCAGCCTTTTAAATAATGAAATAACATGTGTACATAGTGTGCAATTACTTTTGCAATATTTTAGCGTTCTTGTGATTCATGTGATAGCTGTACAAATGACACAGATGTGGTTGTTTTTGTGGTCTTCAGTCCAAAGATTGGACATAGTTCTCCATGCTAGTCTATGCTGTGCAGTTCTCTTCATTTCAGCATAACTGTTGCAACCTACATCCGCTCGAGCAGCCTGCTTACAGTAGTCAAAATTTGGTCTCGCTCTACAATTTTTAACTCCTCTCCCTTCACATTTCCTTCCATGAGCAATAAAGTTGTCTGTTCCTTAATGCTTTGCTTTGTGTCCCATTAACACCTCCCTTCCTTTAGTCAAGTTAAGACACTAATATGATGATGATGATGATGATGAAATCCCATACTCCATGACAGAGCATAGGGGACAATGCGGGAGACCCACACCGCCGTACTATGCAAGGTCCTAGTGGAGGTTGTTTGCATTTGCCTTCCTCCAACCATAATGGGGTTGAATGATGATAATAATGATGATGATGATGAAGATGACACAACAACACTCAGTTATCTCAAGGCAGGTGAAAATCGCTGATCCTGCTTGGAATCGGACCCTGGACCCTGTACTCGGCAAGCGAGAACGCTACCGCGAGACCACGAGCTACGGACCACACTAATCTAATATAAAACAAAATAATATAAGACACTGAAACAAATTTAAAGCTATGCCCATACTTTTCTTTCATCAGAGGCTGATGAAGCTGCTGCAGCTACACTACAAGACAAAGAAGGCAACACAGCAGACCGTGACCCTCAGAAGGAGGTGTCTATTAGCATGGAACGACTCAGCCTGGTTATAGAGCTTAACCACAGGGGCAGCCTTACTTCACTTGATCTTGGCTCACAGCTCCCTGGCTATCGCAGTCGACGTGGCTCTTGTGCCAACACAAAGGTGAGACTCTTACTTTGTTTAATGAAATTTTCAGTTTTGTATTGTTCAGTTTCTGTAGATTGTAACTCATGGTCTGGAGAACTGTGTGTTTGGTAAATGGACTAAGGATGAAAAAGATCCACCATGGTTTAACAATGAATGAGGAAATGATGAAAGACAAAGGTTAGTACAGATTTGGTGATAAGATGTATGTGGGAAGCATACAACAACCACTTAGTAAAAGATATGGCTGAGAGCTGGAGAAAATTCTGGTCCTATGTAAAACTACTAAGTGGGTCTAAGAATTCCTTGCAGGTACTCATTGACCACTCTGGTGTGGCAGTTGAAGACAGCAAAATGAAAGTCTAAATTTTAAGTTTTGCATTTAAGAAATCATTCACACAAATGTACAAACATTCCATCATTTGACCATCAAACAGACTTCCGTATGGACAAAGTAGTAATAAGCATCCCTGGTGTAGAGAAACAACTAAAGGAGTAGAAAACAAATAAGTCACCAGGTCCGGATGGAATTCCAATTTATTTTTATGAAGAGTATTTCACATAATTGGCCCCTTACTTAGCTTGTATTTATCATGAATCTCAAAATCTCAGTTTGTTTTTACAATTGGGGCTCTATGGCATTGGCTCTTTACTTAGCTTGCATTTAGCAAGAATCTCCCATCCAACACAAAGTGCCAAGAGACTGAAAAAGGTGCAGTTGATTACTGTACATAAGAAGGGTAAAAGAATGGATCCACAAAATGACAGACTAATACACTAATATCAGTTTGCTGCAGAATCCTTGAACATATTCTCAGTTTGAATATAATAAATTTTGTTGACACCGAGGAGCTTATGTCCGTGAATCAGCACAGTTTTAGAAAGCGTCACTCGTGTGAAACTCAGCTTGCCCTTTTCTCACAGGATATACTGCAAATTACAGACAAAGGGCAAGAGGCAGAATCCAAACTTTTAGATTTCCAGAAAGCATTTGACATGGTGGCCCACTGCAGACTATTAATGGAGATGTCAGTGGCTCCAAGGCTTCTTAAGTAATCGCACCCAGTATGTTGTCCTCGACAGTGAGTGCTCATCAGAGACAAAGTACCATCAGGAGAGCCCCAGGTAAGTGTGATAGGACCGCTATTATTTTCTGTATACATGAATGATCTGACAAACAGGGTGAGCAGTAATCTGTGACTGTTTACTAATGATGCTGTGGCATATGAGAAGGTGTCATCATTTAGTGATTGTAGGAGGATACAAGGTGACTTAGACAAAATTTCTACTCTGTGGATGAGTGGCAGCTGGCTCTAAATGAAGAAAAATGTAAGTTAATGAGGATGAGTAGGAAAAGCAAACCCATAATGTTTGGACACAGCATTAGTGCTGTCCCCCTTGATATGATCATGTCATTTAAATGTCTGGGTATAACATTGCAAAACTGTGTGAAATGGAACAAGCATGTGAAGATTGTGGTAGGGAAGGTGCATGGTTAATTTCATCATTTTATTGGGAGAACTTCAGAAAGTGTGGTTCATATGTAAAGAAGACCACATATAGGATACTGGCGTGTCCAGTTCTTGAGTACTGCTTGAGTGTTTGGGATCTGCACCAGGTCGGATTAAAGGAAGACAGTGAAGCAGATAAGAGGTGGGTTCTAGATTTGTTACTGGTATGTTCGAAGAGCATGCAAGCATTACGGAAATGCTGTGACAACTCAAAATGGGAATCCCTGGAGGGAAGGCAGCTTTCTTTTTGAGGAACACTATTGAGAAAATTTAGAGAACAAGCATTTGAGGCTATCACTGATTGATTAACTTGCATAAAACAAACCAGACATCTGGTTTCCATGAAGAGCTATTATAATAGAACTAAACCTCGTTTCGACATAAAATATATACTTGCATACAGCACTTTTCTTACCTTTTCACTTGATATAAAATGTTACAAATGATAGTAATGTGATGGCCAATCAAGATACTTGCAAATTTTAATTTTCTGTGGCCAAGCCAGACTTACTGCACCGACAAACCTGATCCCTCAAAAATAAACAACTGAAAGAAAAGTTTTTCCTGATACAGATACTAAATCCAGATGAACACCTTATAAATAAGTCTTGAAGACAAAGGGTACTTTTCCAGCTCAATATGATGTAAAAATCAACACCTATTTCTTTCAGACACTGTTTTACAGATGTTTTGTTGATATCAGGTAATGCAACACTTTTTCTAAACAAATTAGAAGTATTTTGAATATTTTTGAACATGCTTAGGGTTATTAAAAAATTACAAAGAAATTGCAGTTTTATTTCCAAAATACTTTTTCAAATTGAGGTACAATTTAATCCAATGTTATACATTTGAAGGAGGCCAATTTTTTACCGGATATGCATGACATGATGGATGAGGTACTAGATCTATTTAATTCCACCTATCATGTATAGTACAAGGATAAAAAAATATCACATCTTAAATTGAATATAACAGAGGAAAAATTCTTCATGGGAAAAATATATATATAAAAAACAAAGATGCTGTGACTAACTAAACAGGTTTTGAGGGAGAGGGTAAAGAGTCATTCGAATCCTGGGAGTGGAAAGACTTACCTTAGAGGGAAAAAAGGATAGGTATATACTTGCACACATGCACATATCCATCCGCACACATACAGACACAGGCATGTCTTAAAACCCACATCCTTTCATCTTTCCCTCTCCTTCCCTCTTTCCTGACAAAGCAACCTTGGGTTGCGAAAGATTAAAATTTGTGTGTGTGTTTGTGTGTTTTTTATTGTGTCTATCTAACAGTGCTTTCCCATTTGGCAAGTCACATTATCCTTGTTTTTTATATATGTTTTTCTCATGTCTTACATTTTAATTTTTATGATTTTTTCCTAATAAAACTGTTATTTTTCTACAATTTAGTTGATTCTGTAATAAAGCTTAGGTCTATAGTAAGTATGGACTGTTGTAAGTTACAGAAAAAATTAGAGCAATACTTTATAAACTTTAGGAGATATTTGTACCTGAATTCTGAAAAATACAACTTGCAGGAAATTGCAAATGAAGATATGAGACCAATTAAATTGTGCCCCAAAACATTCCTGAAGCATAGTCTTCATCCTGCATCATTTCTTCATCTTCAAGCTTCCTCTTTCCATTCCTTTTAGCACTTCTTGGTTCTTTGGTAACTTTAAGAGCGAATCTTTCATCTTCATGCATCCATTGTCTGTCACACGCAAGCAATTTATATTCCATATTAGAGCCACATTTTATGCCTAAATTTCTCAGGCTTCCAACCTTCCTATCTCTCCATCATTGAAACATGTCACTGGATCTAGTACACCAACTTTTAATGTACACTCCTGGAAATGGAAAAAAGAACACATTGACACTGGTGTGTCAGACCCACCATACTTGCTCCAGACACTGCGAGAGGGCTGTACAAGCAATGATCACACGCACGGCACAGCGGACACACCAGGAACCGTGGTGTTGGCCGTTGAATGGCGCTAGCTGCGCAGCATTTGTGCACCGCCGCCGTCAGTGTCAGCCAGTTTGCCATGGCACACGGAGCTCCATCGCAGTCTTTAACACTGGTAGCATGCCGCGACAGCGTGGACGTGAACCGTATGTGCAGTTGACGGACTTTGAGCGAGGGCGTATAGTGGGCATGCGGGAGGCCGGGTGGACGTACCGCCGAATTGCTCAACACGTGGGGCGTGAGGTCTCCACAGTACATCGATGTTGTCGCCAGTGGTCGGCGGAAGGTGCACGTGCCCGTCGACCTGGGACCGGACCACAGCGATGCACGGATGCACGCCAAGACCGTAGGATCCTAGCAGTGCCGTAGGGGACCGCACCGCCACTTCCCAGCAAATTAGGGACACTGTTGCTCCTGGGGTATCGGTGAGGACCATTCGCAACCGTCTCCATGAAGCTGGGCTACGGTCTCGCACACCGTTAGGCCGTCTTCCGCTCACGCCCCAACATCGTGCAGCCCGCCTCCAGTGGTGTCGCGACAGGCGTGAATGGAGGGACGAATGGAGACGTGTCATCTTCAGCGATGAGAGTCGCTTCTGCCTTGGTGCCAATGATGGTCGTATGCATGTTTGGCGCCGTGCAGGTGAGCGCCACAATCAGGACTGCATACGACCGAGGCACACAGGGCCAACACCCGGCATCATGGTGTGGGGAGCGATCTTCTACACTGGCCGTACACCTCTGGTGATCGTCGAGGGGACACTGAATAGTGCACGGTACATCCAAACCGTCATCGAACCCATAGTTCTACCATTCCTAGACCGGCAAGGGAACTTGCTGTTCCAACAGGACAATGCACGTCCGCATGTATCCCGTGCCACCCAACGTGCTCTAGAAGGTGTAAGTCAACTACCCTGGCCAGCAAGATCTCCGGATCTGTCCCCCATTGAGCATGTTTGGGACTGGATGAAGCGTCGTCTCACGCAGTCTGCACGTCCAGCACGCACACTGGTCCAACTGAGGCGCCACGTGGAAATGGCATGGCAAGCCGTTCCACAGGACTACATCCAGCATCTCTATGATCGTCTCCATGGGAGAATAGCAGCCTGCATTGCTGCGAAAGGTGGATATACACTGTACTAGTGCCGACATTGTGCATGCTCTGTTGCCTATGTCTATGTGCCTGTGGTTCTGTCAGTGTGATCATGTGATGTATCTGACCCCAGGAATGTGTCAATAAAGTTTCCCCTTCCTGGGACAATGAATTCACGGTGTTCTTATTTCAATTTCCAGGAGTGTATTTAGTCCTGCAAAAACATTCTTGGGTAATATTTTCCATATGCAGTGGTTGAGACTTTCATTTGTATTCTGAGTGCTGCCCATCAAGTGCAACAGCAATGTCTGTGGTTCCACTAAGATTTACAGTTTCTTCTACTGCCCATTTCATAGATGCTTTAGGCACAACTATCAAGGCACCTAAAAGTATTTTCATGTACTTGCTGAACATGCTGGGAAGAGGAGGAAGGTCCATCAAACCACAAAACTTTTGAACAGCCATTTTTCCTTTTCCTATTGCATGCATTGCATACACTAACTTCAAATTCACATCACATGAATTATGCATAATGTTCAAAGTCATTTACAAGGTAGATTTATTACAGGATCTACACAGAACCATTAATATTGAACTAAACCCTTCCTGCTACTTTGTTGCTCAGTTATTTCCAGACAGCCTACACCATCACATTGTTTACATTTTGCCACTTCCTTTATCAAAGAAGATAAAATGCCCACATCAGCAACAACAAATCCACTACAAAGAGTCATTTTTAACAAAAAAAATTTGAATCACCAGGAGGTGTGCTATGTGGGAGTTTCTTCCTTAAGAACTGATACATAGTTTACTTTCAACAGTGTGGATTGCTTTGTTTGTGAACTGGTTACCACAGAATTCCCTTTTATTGAATTTCTTGATGTGTGGCATAGTTTGTATTTATTGCACACTAAAGGATGTGTACTTCCACAAATATATGTAGCATTTGGGCAACAAACCTTCAGTAACATGTGAACAAACTGCTTCGGTGAAACAAAAGTAAATACTAGCAAAGACAATCATTTACAGTCACTAGAAACTATCACCGTTACCAATATATACAATATATCATAAGTATAATGTTCAATAATATTGGTTTCTGTAACAGAAATAAAGGGGGCATTACTGCATACACAACCATAACTTTAAAATTTGGTATATATAGGTAATTTTTTATTTGAAACCCTATAATGTATACATCAATGTAATCAGGAAAGACTATAGAATTTAATAAAGTCTTTAAAAAAAATTCAATTTTTTTCATCATTTATAAGTACCCTGTATCCTTAAGGATGTTCTGCCTAAAATATAAATTACACTGTGTTGACAAAAGCAGTGGGATAGCGATATGCACATGTACAGGTAATGGTAGTATTGCATACACCAGGTATAAAAGGGCAGTGCATTAGCGGATCTGTAATTTGTACTCAGGTGATTCATATGAAAAGGCTTCCACCATGATTATGCCACATGACAGGAATTAACAGACTTTGAATGCATAATCAAAGTTGGGGCTACATGCATATTACATTCCATTTTGGAAACTGTTAGGGAATTCAATATTTCATACTCCACAGTGTCAAGAGCGTGTTGCGAATACCAAATTTCAGACTTTACCTGTCACCACAGAGAACACAGTGGCTGAAGTCCTTCACTTAATGACCAAGTGCAGTGGCATTTGCATAGAATTGTCATTGCTAACAGACAAACAATGCTGTGTGGAATAACTACAGAAATCAATGTGGGGCATATGACGAACATATTGGTTAGGACAGTGGAGCAAAATTTGGCATTCATGGAAGCAGACAACCAATGCAAGTGCCTTTAACAGGAGAAAATTGCCTGCAGAGCCTCTCCTGGACCCTAGACAACTAGAAAACCATGTCCTGGTCAGATGAGTCCCAATTTCAGTTGGTAACAGGTTACGGTAGAGTCTGAGTGTGGCACAGACCCCACGAATCCATGGACCAAGTTGTCAACAAGGCACTGGCAAGCTGGTAGTGGTTCTGTAATGGCATAGGCCGTGTTTGCATGGAATGGGATGAGTCCTCTGGTCCAACAGAACTGATCAGTGACTGAAAATGGTTATGTTTGATTACTTAGAGACCATTTGCAGCCATTCATGGAATTCATGTTCCCCAGCATATCAGCGGGCCACAGCTGTTTGCGACTGGCCTGAAGAACATTCTGAACAGTTTGAGCAAATGATTTGGCTACCCACATCACCTTACATAAATCTCATTGAACATTTATGGGACATAATTGAGAGGTCAATTTGTGCACATGAGGCCTATACGAGTAACACCTTCACAGCTATATGGACAACTACAGAGGCAGCATGGCTCAATATTTATGCAGGAGAATTACGACGACTTTTTGAGTCCATGCCACATCCAGTTGCTGCATTATGCTGGACCAAAGGAGGTCTGACATGATATTAGGAGGAATCTCATGACTTTTGTCACTTCAATGTATATGCGAACAGATTGTCTTGCACTTTTTCATACTTTCTCTTTTGTTTGTTTACAAGCTGTAACTATAAACCTTTATTTACACTAATGAATTATACATTAGGACTATGTCCGCTATAAGACTGAATGCCACCTGATGGCACTGTGGGCATATTGACACAGTAAGATAAGTGTATAAGAGGACAGGGATGAGAGGGGAATCATTCTAACAATTATCTTCCTCCCCATGATGATCTTTCCTTCTCATCCAGTGCTGTAAGTCTTCCCTGATGCATGGTTCTGGGTGACTTTACCAAAATATACCCCTTTTTGTTGATCTCTCCAGTCTATTTCCATCACCCCTCTTCCTTCCCCATCAAACCTTCTGCTTGAAAAAGGAGCCACTGGCTCCAAAAGCTTGCCTAATTATATCCTTCTTTCATGTGTGTGTTCTGCTGCTGCTTGGTGTGTAGCTTTTTGTCTCTCCAATTAAATTACTTTAACACTGATATGGACCACAAAATGGGAAGAGACTTTGGCAAATGGCAGATTGTTATGACCCGGTACCTGGGAACAAGCATTTCAGAAACAGTGAAGCTAGTTGGCTGTTCACATGCTATTGTTGTGCAAGTCTCACAGTAGAGATTTTGTGAAATGTGGAAAGGAGGAGATGAGATACTGGCAGAAGTAAAGCTGTGAGGACAGGTTGTGAATCATGCTTGGGTAGCTCAGATCATAGAGCACTTACCCACGAAAGGCGAAGATCACAAGTTTGAATCTTGGTCTGACACACAATTTTAATCTACCAGGAAGTTACGTGAGAAGGTTGTCTGCTGTGGAGCCCTTTTTCAACAATATGCACTAACTGGTGTGCTCTGAAACAATTGTACCTGTAGCAGCATCATATTCTATTTAATATATGCTACAGATATACACCTATCCAGCTTTGCAAAGTGGGCAAGCCTCTGATCTCCAAGTACTATGACGAAGTATGGGTGTCAAGCAGCTTATGTCTACTCACATTTTATCTGTGCTCCAGTCACTTAGCACTTTTGGAAGAAAGGATATTGCAAATACATGGCTTAGCCATAGCCTGGGGGATGTTTCCAGAATGAAATTTTCATTCTGCAGTGGAGTGTATGTTGATGTGAAACTTCCTAGCAGATTAAACCTGTGTGAGACCGAGACTTGAATTGGGGACCTGCGCTATTTGTGGGTAGGTGCTCTACTACTGAGTTACTCAAGCATAACTCGCAGCCGGTCCTCACAGCTTTACTTCTGCTAGTTCCTCATCTCCACCTTCCAAACATCACAGAAGCTCTCCTATAAAACTTGCCAGACCGATCCTCCTGGAAGAAAGAGTATTGCGGAGACATGCCTTTGCCACAACCTTGGGGATGGTTACAGAATTAAATTTTCACTCTACTGTGGAGTGCAGCAATTTCATTTCTTCCATAAATGCTAGTCCTTTCGCAAGAGACCTTCTGTGAAGTTTTGGAGCTAGAAAATGAGTTGCATGTGGAAGCAAAGCTATGAGGACAGGTTGTGAGACAAGCTTGGGTAGCTCAGTCAGTACAGCACTTGCCCAAGAAAGGCAAAGGCCCCAAGTTAGAGTCTCGATCCAGCACACTGCTTTAATCTACCAGGAAGTTTCATATTAGTGCGCTCACCACTGCAGAATGAAAATTTCATTCTGGACCTCTTCATGTTCAGTGACATCATCTGTTACAATTGCAGTGGGCTTGGGATCATCAAGATTAGACCGGGGATCAATAGAAATGTGTCGCTTGGTCAGATGAATCGTGTTTCTTGTTATGTCAGATCAGTGGTTGTGTCCAGATATATCATCATCAAGACAAACATCTGCTCGAAGCTTACACTATGGCAAGGGTTCAGGATAGTGCAGATAATATTATGCTACAGGTGGGCATTCGCCTGTGCTTCCAAGGGACTTGTGGTAGTAATCAAAGGCACCATGTCAGCCATGGGGCTACATGAAGATCACATGCGTCCCTTCATGCTTGATGTTGTTCCTTACAGCATCGGCATCTTCCAGTGGGACAACTGTCCATATCACAAGACTAAAATGATGCTACAGATGTTTGAGGGGCATGACAGCGAACTCACAGTGACATCTTGATCAACAAATTCACCTGATCTTAACCCAGTGGAATACATCTCAGATGCTAACATGCACCAGCTCTGCACTCACAAACTACCAGCTTATAATTTATGGGAATTGATTGACCAATTTGTAGACATCTGGTGCCACATGCCCCAGGAAACCTAGTAAGGTCTTGTCAAATCCATGCTACAGCATAACAGCTGAAATTGAGTTCCAAAGGTGGGCCAACACACTATTTAGCAGGTGATCATAACTCGTGTAGTTTTCTCACTTTAATGCAGTTTTTCTGCCAACATTAAACTGTGATTCTGTTTGTGTTTAACAGGCAGAAGCACTGAACCAGCTCCAGGCATCACCAGCAGCAGTAAGACCTCTTTACCGCAAGAATTCTCTTGGGGCTCCAGTAACATCAAAGCTTTTGGCCAGGAAAAACCCACCAAGTGCAACGGTTGCTGCCCTTCTGGTTGATGGATTATGCACAAGAAGGTACTCAATCCCAGAAGAAGATGAAGTTGATGATCTGTCTTCACGTACTATTGCAGTTCCACAGTCAAGAACAATACGGGATGAAAATAACTCAATTCTGAAGGAAGTGCTTGTGAAGAAAGCTTTGAAGGCTACAGAGAACAACATTTAATTGAACAGCTAGCACCTTAAGCTATTATGCAGCATTTTCACCAGAAATACTGCTTAGAAAATATGTATAAATTTATTGTATAAATTTGTTAATTTGAGATTATTGTTAGTGGACAATGGTCTTATCAAAAAGGTGCTTTTGTAGGACTTTTAACATCAGCAGTCCACTAATAACATCAGCAGTTCACTATAAATAGCTACTCACAGAGTAGCATGAGAAAATATTTAAACGTGGAGACTTTGCTATAACACATTCCACATATGTAGGAGGCGCCTATAGACAGCAAAGAAGAAGTGTTCCCATCTAAACTTTTTGGCAACCCAAAATGTTGATGAACTCTCTGCAAAGCTTGGAGATCTATAATCTCTCCCAGGTCAATGCTTTATAATACGCAGTGCAGACTGAACACTTTTTCTAAGCAGTTCCTGAAAAGCACACAACCACTCACTCTTATTGGTCTGATATAAGTGAGTTTAATGTACTTTGTACATTCCACTTATGCATAAAGGAAGCTAATTCAGTAGGAGAAGACTTCTTGGTCATTACTTAAGTGGAAGATTTCATACCAAATTAGGTTACAAAACCATATTCAAATTACAAAAACTGGCAATAAATACAAAGATGTTATACTCACTATAAGCTCCACTTAAAAATCGACAGCAGTTACATAAAGCTTATGCAGGATATAAGGGGTTGGGAAATGGGATATGCAGTGCAAAATGACAGAAGGCATTAAAATAATTAGCATGGAAAGCAAGGATGCTATGCTCCAGCATAGTGAGCATTGAAACTCAGGGATGCTAATCGAAAGCTGACAGAGGACATAGACAATAATGAGGTAAAATATTCAGTGTCAAGAGATAGAAAATGATTAGCGTGCGCAGTTTTTCTATTCTTATATTTATAACTTCATAATAAATGTAGCCACTTGATTTCCTTTTGACCAACACATTTAGGAAAACTAAATCCCGTCCTTCTCCTCCTCCACTGTAAATCTTACATTAGGATGTAGACCATTCAAATGATCAACAAACTGCTGTAGTGCTTTGCTGCCCATTGACATATCCAAAAAGGCAGAGTGGGCAGAAATGGGCACTGTTCAATGCTCGTTTTTCTAAATCCTCTACAAGAAAGTTAGCTATGGCTGGTGACTATGGCGAACCCATGGCTGTTCTGTCAGTCATTTCATAATAGTTTCCACTATACAAAAGTAAGTGCTGAAATAATTCCTGAATTTTGGAGGATAAATAACTGGCCAGCAATTTTAATGTGTCTTTCACTGGTACCTCAGTATAAAGGGAGACAACATCAAAGCTGACCATGACTTTACTCGGGCACATCCTCATCTGCTTTATGATATCAACAAACATTTTTGATTTCTTAATATGATGTCTACAGTGACTGACTATAGGTGCCAATAATGTAGTTAAGAACTGTTTTTTCCATTGGAAATTATTATGGAATGACTGATCAAATGGCCATGAGTTCACTACTGTCACTCGCCATAGCTGAGTTTTTCATGGCGGATTTTGAATAACAAGCACTGAACAGTGCTCCCTTCTGTTCATCCTGCTTCTCCAGGTATGTGTTGATGATACATTTTTAATCTGGCCGCATGACAGTGAGGTGACTTAGCAGTTTGTTATCTGAATGGTATACACCCTCACATTTTTATAGTGGGGGTGTAGAAAGATGGGGAGTTCCTTTCCTAGATGTGTTGCTCAAACAGAAATGAGATGGATGGCTTGGCCAATGATCTCAATGGGCACAGCTTTCACAATTGAGCTCAAAGACAGTGATGCCAAACACCTCAGTACACAGAGCCAGGGTTATTTTAGAGAAGTGTGAACCATCTGTTCAGAAGGAACAGGTGTTCTGTCCATGATATTAGATCAATGCTGTCGAGGAAAAGAAGACACAACACCTTTTAAACAAGCCAAGATGAAAAACAGATGTTGTGGCTCCCACTCTGTGGTGCAACAACTAGTAAGATAAGTAGTATCTGAAACAGGCAGAGAATTAGACCAGTCTTCTGGCCACCCAGGGCCGGCCGCAGTGGCCGTGCGGTTCTGGCGCTGCAGTGCGGAACCGCTGGACTGCTACGGTCGCAGGTTTGAATCCTGCCTCGGGCATGGGTGTGTGTGATGTCCTTAGGTTAGTTAGGTTTAAATAGTTCTAAGTTCTAGGGGACTTATGACCTAAGATGTTGAGTCCCATAGTGCTCAGAGCCATTTGAACCATTTTTTTTTTTTTTTTTTTTGGCCACCCAGGAAAAAAGAAATGTTGCAACCTGTCAGAGATAATCTTGGCCTTACAGGGCCAGGAATTTACAGTATTTCTTGCGAGTGTGACAAAAGTTATGTGGGCCAGTCTGTATAGACTTTTGCTGATCATGTGTCGAAAATCAGTGTCACCTTAATCACAGGTATTTGGGAAAATCAGTGGCAGCTGAGCACAACAAGTTAAACAAACAACAGATTTTATATCTAAAAACAAAGATGACGTAACTTACCAAACGAAAGTGTTGGCATGTTGATAGACACACAAACAAACACAAAGACACACAAAAAATTCAAGCGTTCGCAACCAACGGTTGCTTCATCAGGAAAGAGGGAAGGAGAGGAAAAGACGAAAGGATGTGGGTTTTAAGACATTTGTGTGTCTGTATGCATTCGGATGGATATGTGCATGTGTGTGAGTGTATACCTATCCTTTTTTCCCCCTAAGGTAAGCCTTTCCGCTCCCAGGATTTGAATGACTCCTTACCCTCTTCCTTAAAACCCACATCCTTTCGGCTTTCCCTCTCCTTCCCTCTTTTCGGACGAAGCAACCATTGGTTGTGAAAGCTTGAATTTTGTGTGTGTCTTTGTGTTTGTTTGTGCGTCTATCAATATGCCAAAGGTTTTGTTTTTTAAGTTACATCATCTTTGTTTTTAGATATATTTTCCCACGTGGAATGTTTCCCTCTATTATAAACAACAGATTTTGTTTGAAAAAATGAGAATAATTGCTCATGCATCAAACTACTGGAACTCTGTGACCAGGACAGCAGTTGAAATTACGCTATGTGAAAACAGCTTCAACAGAGATACCATTTATGCACTTAGCAATGCTTGGAAGCATCTGCTTTATAAAGAAAGAGAACACAGAAGAAGAACTATTACAGTTTACCACCTAATGTGAGGGATGGCACGACAAGCAATGCTTGACCGTGTGCACGAACAAAACCTTTGGATATAGAGGGTGCCACCTCAGTATGCACCATTTCCGTGTTGTCATAATGACTTAATCCAGCCAATCTGGGTATAGAAATGGGAGCTGTGCAAGTTTCACAAAAGTCAGATTTAGCTCCTGACAACATTGATAGAGGCAATCTTCAAAAGCTTGGGATTTTAACTGGATTTGACATGACAAGTAAGCCAAGAAGTTTTTGGTACAGTTATTTGTTACTATTGTTATTATATTTACTTCCATTATGATGTAAATAAGAGTTATTTTGTATAATCTTATTGTAGATAAGTTTTTTAAATATATCATTTTTAACTATGGCCCTTTAATTTTTTCAACTGTTGCTTACAGTACTGTGTTAATGAACTTCATATTTTTATGCAAAACTGCCTTTTTCAACATGGTTAGAATCAATGCTTGCCTGTTTTAAACATGAAATAAAATTTATCATGAACTGACAATGAATAACAATAAAAAGTGCAAGTTGTCTTTCACATGACTGATATTTTTGAAATTCTTACTTATTAGCGTGGAGGAGCTCCTTCTATCTGAAATAGTTCTTATCTTTGAGCTCAGAACTTGTCAATATTCTACAACAGAAAAATGAGAAAGATTTTGCTCAGTAGTTTTGTGGATCAGTTCTGCTATCCTTTTTGTGAATGAATGTGACCTGATCTTTCTTCCAACTACTGGACACAGTTTTTTTGTTTAAGTGATATATGGTGCACTATGTAGAGAATCTGATGGGGTTCCTCTGAACTCTGGGAGCCTTGTTCATTCTGTGATTTTAGCTGTTTTACGATGCTACTAACACTGTTATATGTAATCACTCATAATGACAGTGGAGCGAGAATTACACTGTGGCAGTTCCTGTGGTTCCTCCATTGTAAAGGAGCATTGGAATATGGAATTTAACAATGTAGGAAAAGATAGGTTGCCACTTACCATAAAAAGATACATCAAGCTGCAGACAGGCACAATTAAAAGACACTTACATAAAGCTTACAGCAGTAAACACACACACACACACACACACACACACACACACACACACACAACGCTCAAATGACTGCCAACTCTGGCAGCTTGAACTGGAATGCTGGAGTTGGTGGTCGTCGGTGCATGAGGTGTGCATGTTTGTGTATGAGAATGGTGTGTGTGTCTCTCTTTTACTGATGAAGGCTCTGGCATAAAGCTTTATGTAAGTGTCTTTTAATTGTGCCTGTTTGCAGCTTGACGTATCTTCTTTATGGTAAGTAGCAATCTGTCTAGTCCTGTATTGTTGGTATTCCTACTTGGAGTATCCATTGTTTGAATGTGGAATTCAGAATTTCTATGTTTGCCTCCTACAACTGTTTTCAGCAGTCTCTGTTTCTTAAATAGTGGCAAACTTCAGCTGCCACTTGCACTTGGTATGTTTCACCATGTCAGATCTGCCACTCACCTTTTTATTATTTTTGCTTATGTACGGTCCCCTTTATGAATTGTTCTGGTGGTCCAGCTACTCTGTCCCACCAATGTGTATGAACTCTCTCTTTTTCTGGACTTCGATCCTTTCAAGATGATGCTGAAGCATGAGATTATGATGACTACTTAGATTTACAAAATAAATTTCGAACTCTTGCATTTCACTTCTCTATATTTTAAATTCTTCCTGTCTTGTGGTGACAGATCCCCTTAATTACAACTCAAAATAGCCTAAACCTTCAACACAGTATTATACTTGTGACCTGTGGGCCATACATCACAGTTCCATCTTTTTACATCAGAAAGTAGTTCATTTGTTTCAGATCCTCACTGACATTGTTAGCGGCCCTCTTATTTCAAGTCATCCATGACACTGCCAACTCGGAGTGCCCAAGCATATCTGTATCCTTGTGCAGCGAGTCAGAGGTGCTCATCCCCTGACAACTCGCTGCTGCTTTAATTGTTACTGCTCATCCACCATCTGTACAAACACGGACCAGGCTGCACAGTATCTGCTAAGTGAATCAGGAGGAAAAGTACCTGCTTTGAGGGGTGTGAGTATTAGTGGCTTTGAACAAAAAACTTCATATGGATGTCTGCCCTATTCCGATTGGTTTCCAAGATGAACACATTTAATGTCACTTTTGTATGCTTCTGTTGAATAACTTGAAAACCGCACCCTCCAGCAAAAATGTGTCACGGTACAAAATTAAACTATTTTAAATTTCCTGCAAGAAAGGTCCTATTCATTTTTTTCTGTAGAACTAATGGTTTGTGCGAAGAGAGCATGAGAATGTTGAAAAATTCACTTGACGTGCATGCGTTGTAGCTTACGTAGTTTTTGTAGGCTAATTTGAGATTTACATTGTACCACAGTAGTGTAGAGCAAGTTGAAATGAACAGTTTGATACAGGACACTTGTGGTCTATCAAGTTGGGAAACTACCTGAAACTTGAGATTTTCAACATTCTCGTGCGCTCTTCGCACAAACCATTAGTCCTAAAGGGAAAAAATGAACAGGACCTTTTTTGTAGGAAATTTAATATGGTTTAATTTTGTACTGTGACACGTTTTCGAGAAAAGATGTACAAAAGTGATATTAAATGTGTTCTATCTCAGAAACCATTCGGAATAGGGCATACATCCATACGAAGTTTTTTGTTCAAAATCACTAATACTATCACCCCTCAAAGCATGTACCTTTCCTCCTGACTCATACTGTATATAACTTGGTCAATAAGTCTTCTAAACTTGAACCACAGTTGCTCTTCATGCTCCTGTGCTGAGCTAAATGTTTCAAACTCATCCCTGAAGTATGGCACTACAGCCACTTTATCTAGTGTACTGAACATCTAAATCTTCTTACTTGTTTAATTTGCCCTTTGTACTCTAGATTTTCATGGTTTGAGATAAACTATTCTTCAGGTTCTGGAAATAATTGTTCTTTGGGTGAACTTTATTTTTCTTTTCAAAACAAATGGCATTTTGAAATGCTCAGATCTAGAGTCCAATTGTTTCATTGTTGGAGTGTGATATTAGTCTGTAACAAAAAGGAAGTTTCAAAATAATAATTTTGAATCTAAAATACTTTTTTGTTGTTAATTGTACAAGAAGACAAACAAATATGATAGAAGATAGAGGAAACAGTAATATCCCAGACAGTGATATGAACATTGAAGTGGACAAAGTTAGAGCGAAACTTCCTGCATTCTGGATTGGTATATGGTTTTCTCAGGCCGAAACACAATTTACAATTGCAGGAACACAGACTGAAGCAACCAAATTCAATTATTTGTTAGGGCAGTCAGAGGCCCAATTTGTCGAAAATATATGGGATTTCTTGAACAGTGGCAAATGCAACAGATATTATTTAGCTAAAGAAAGACTGTTAATGACTTTTGAAGAAAGTAAAGAATGCCAAATTAAGAATATAGTCAGTGAATTATAAATTTGTGGTATTAAACCCAATCAGTTGCTTCAGAAAGTGAAAATCTATGGAGGAACGAACGTTACAGATAAAATTTTAGAGGTTCTCTGACTAGACAAACTTCCTCGTAGCATCCAAAATATTTTAATAATCTCTGAAGAAAATATGGGCAAACTAGTGCAAATGGTTGATCGGATGATGGAAATGCGAAACACTCATGGACTTCAACCATCCTCAATGGAAGTGCCCCTGTGATGTGTAACTCTTCTGTATGAGCTACAGATCTTACTGTAAGTATCAGAGAGCTGGAAAGTGAAGTCCAAAAATACAGATTGAGGGAGCAACAGTATCAATCGTGATGACGCTCTCATAGCAGAGGCCGCAGCAACCCAAGGTTTAATACTTCAGGCAAGTACTGATATTTTCATTTTCATTAAGGCTCAAAATGCAGACCTGAGAAGTTTGTCCAGTCTTGCCAATGTAATAGTGAGGGAAACACCAGTCATCAGACACAGTAGTAGCTCAGCGTTCTGTCGCAATGTTTATACTAAGCTGCCTGCATCAGTTGTTTGTGAGAGATAAAACTTCAGGGTTGTATTTTCTGGTTGACAGTGGTGCAGATCTTTCCATTACACCAGTGTGTAGATCTTTCCATTACACCAGTGTGTCCCAAGGGTAAGGTTAAAGAAGAAGACTACAGATTTTATGCTGCAAATGAATCTGAGATTAAAACTTATGGCTCAAAGTTATTGGATTTTGTTTTACGTTTAAAACATAGTTGTGAGTGGCCTACACAACACAAGGTACAATGAGTGCAGACATTCTTCATCTGTTTGACCTATTGATAGACCTGAAAAGAAAATCATTAGTTGACAGCAATATTTGATTACATATGGCTTCACTACAGTGTGCAGTTCATTTGTCTGATTCCATCAGACAGTTGAAAATACTGTGAACTACTTAAAATATTTCCTGACCTGACAGAACACAACCTTACACCAGGAGAAATTAAGCGTGATATTAATCATTATCCTGCAACCAGCAGTGAACCACCAGTGTCTCAAACGTCCACAGGGTAGAGCCACATAATCTAAAGTTGGCTAAACAAGAATTCCAGTTCCTAATGAGTCATAAAATAATATGCCCATCTAAATCCCAGTGCGGTAGTCTGCTGTACATAGTAGAAAAGCCGGATGGTCAGTGTTGTGTCTGTGAAGACTGCCGATGTCTTAGTGAATAGATCATTCCCGACTGCTATCCAATTCCTCACACAAATGACGTAAATTCCATCCTGTGGGCAAGGAAATATTTGCTGAAGCTGATCTCCTCAAAGCATATTACCAAGTCCCACTAGCTGAAAGTGATAAGGATAAAGAGTGCTGTGATCACACCTTTTGGACTTCATGGATTCAATTTCATGCCATTTGGCCTTAGGAATGAATCCAGTACCTTTCAGAAATTTATTAATGATATTTTGTGAGATTTAGATTTCTGTTTTGCATTTTAGATGATGTACTGATAGCTCCTAGCTCTTCAGAAGAACGTACTCAACATTTAACCATCCTGTTTGAAGGATTGAACAAATTTAGTTTAAGGATTAATGTTGGAAAATCTGTGTGTGGAGTTAAGAAACTAATATTTTGGGCCATGTGATTACTCTGAAAGGTACCAAACCAGACCCAAAATGAGGACAGGTGATAACTAATTTCAAACTCCCAGGAACTGTGTCAGAGTTACATGGTTTTGTTGGGATACTGAATTTTTACTGAAGGCATTTGGAACACGCCACAGAACAACATGCTATTTTAAATGATCACTTGAAGAATATCAAGAAAACAACAAAAGCATACAGTGGACAGAAAAAACAATAAAACAGTTTGATAAGTGCAAAATGGACCTTGCAAACACAGCTATTTCGACTTTCCCGAATGTTGAACGAGGTTGCATTATTTGTAGATGCTTCAGATTTTGCATCTGGTACAGTACTGCAACAGAATGAAGAAGGAATATGGAAACCAACTGGTTTCTACTCCAAAAAGTTCTCGCCATCCCAGAAGAAACATTGAGCATACGATAGAGAACTCCTCAGCATGTACATGACAATAAGGTATTTTAAGTACCTCCTTGAAGGATGTTCATTTGCAATGTATACTGACCATGCTCCTTTGACATGTTGTAGCAGTTTGCCTACTTTTTGTTCTTCATTTGTTGTCCTTGGTTCGACGTACTGCATTGCTACACTGGCTGAAAAATGGGGTTTGTAATTTGGACACTGACTACTGTAAATACTGTAGCCGACAGATGCACAGTTACGTTTCACAGCCCTTTACTTTCACTTTTCACAACCCTCATACACACATTTAATATATGGCCAGTGCACTATTGTTCAACTTTCTATAAGCCTCATTACAAGTTTGCAGGCGAATGTCCACATACTGCTACAATAGTTTCCTGTTGAACATCAATGGGCAATAAAGACATAACCACATAATTCACCGTTCTTGAAGAATAATCAGGTATGTAAGAAACAGACACTGTCATTGCTTTAAACACATGGCCTATTGGTGTAACACTTGTTCCCCTGTTAAGTTGAGGCATTGTTGTCATTCTAGCCAACACAGGTTCTTCATCTGAAACTCAGCCATGTACTGACTGTCTCGGGACCAAAAATCAGGCCTGTATGAATGTCATCCCAATAACAGGTACTGAAACAACACAGTGTTCAAAGTTCCGCCACACACCATTGGGTGGCTTGCGGAGTATGAATGTAGATGTAGATGTAATTTTACAGAAATTACAATTAAAACTTAACTCAGTACATTAACTGAATGTATCGAAAAATTTGCTCTTTTTAACAGTTTCTTCTACTACAAGTGTTAGTTCAAATTATTAGTTTAGATCATGAAATTAATGTATATAGTTACGCAATCAATACTTCGCTCTTTTTAACAGTTTCTTCTACTGCAAGTGTTAGTTCAAATTATTAGTTTAGATCATGAAATTAATGTATATAGTTACACAATCAATACTTTTGACAAAACTGTTAATTACTTTGGAATTAATTAAGGGCTGGCTTTGCTTATGTATTTTCGAATAGATCCAAGTAGATACTTTTAGATTAGTAGTATTTTATCTACCAAATGTTTATAATTATTATAGAGTTTATATTTGTTTATAAATCAACAATAGAATTTAAGTTACAAAACAATTACCGATTTCACACTATAACAAAAGATACTAACTAGAAATAGTCAAAATAAATTAGAAAACCACTTACATACATAAAAATAAGCACAAAATTAGCTCTGGTGTTATATACTTTAAAACTGAGGGCCAATCTCTCTCTTTTATGAAAATGCAGATTATATTCATGTATGTTAATGGTAATTAGTTATACATGAAAAAATGAATTTAAGGAGATGGACGGCAAAACAAGAGGGGAATAAAAATTATCCCAGCTTTCTCCATCACAACATGTTTCTGGAAAAGAAAATAGAGTGGCTGACAATCTATCCAGACTGAAAGGAACAGTACCAATTGATCACAAGAAGATAGCAGATGCCCATGTGAGTGGTGACAATGAACTCAAGAAACTTCGCTCTAGTCCTCATACCTCACTGAAATTTAAACAGCATGAAACACCTGATCGAAGATTATTATGGTGTGATGTATCAAAAGGTAACATTCATCCTTATATTCCTTAATAATTTAGATATTCTGTTTTTCAGCATTACCACAGTATGGCACTTCCTAGTATTAAGTCTTGTGTGAAATTACTCACATGTAGATTTATTTGGTCAAACATTAAACAAGATATCCGAAATTGGGCAAAATTGCATGCCAAAAGAGCAAAGTGACTAGATACTACTAAATCTGTTATCGGCAATTTTCCAAGCATGGATGGACGATTTAAGGTGGTACCCATCTATCTAATTGGTGCCCTGGTCCCCCTCAGATGAATTCATATACTGTTTAATGTGGATCAGTCGGTTCAGTAACTGGACAGAAGTCATTCCACTGCATGATGTTTGAGCAGAAACCAACATCAAACATTGAAGGCAGCCATCAGAGCACATTGCAAAAATAAATGTAGAGACATAATTCCAACACTTCTCCTAGGACTGTGTAGCTGTGTGAGAGAAGAAAATAACTCAACAGCTACAGAGATGCTGAATGGCACAACTCTAATATTGCCTGGTGATTTCGCTGTAAGGTCAGAAAACAAACTAGAAGTTGATCTACCAGCATTCACTTGTCAGTGATGCCAACGTTTGGATAAACTACACCCTTCAGAATGTTCCCACAAGGTAAAGGAAACCCCATTTGTTAGTAATGATCTGCATAACACAACTTGTGTATTTGTGAGGAATGACAAAGTGAAAACCAAACTCATGCCTCCCTATGAAGGCCCCTATGAAGTCCTGGAGTGTACAACAAAATATTTCACTCTAAACATTTAGAATGTGCCAATGAAGAACATCTCACGTGACAAATTGGAATCTGCCTACATCCTTGTGACCACAAAAACCACTGGTTTACAGGATAGCCTACAGAGCATTTCACCAGTGAATAAGTTCCCCACACCTCCAGCAGTCTCACCAAAAAAAGTTATCTAATTACGTCGAGTTGTGAAGTTCCCTGAAATGGTCAAATAATTGACTTACAAACTGGAAGGATGATGTACGGTTATGTTTACGTTCATAACCTACAATTCTGAAAATAATTGTTCTTTGTTTTTCTTTATTTGTTGTTCATTATTTTTCTTTTCAAAACAAATGACATTTTGAAATGCATAGATTAAGAGATCAAGAGTCCAGTTGTTTCCTTGCTGAGGTGTGACATTGGTCCGATAACAAAACGGAAGTTTCCAAATAATAATTGTACAAGATAACACTGCACAATCAGTGAATTTTGTGCACGAGCACTCTGCCGGTTTACTCAAGGGGTGCTATGTGGAGATGTGTATCACTTGAACCCCTGAAGTTTCATTTAGTTTCTTCCTCTCACTACTTTTTTTGCCAGACAGTGCATTTCATGTGTCTATTCTTCCATGCAATGGTGATATCGAGCATGCTAGACAATTAGAGACCTAGGAAACAGAAATTATTGAAAAAATTCTTAATGTTTCTGAGAATGAGGGAACTGATTAGAGCATTATGCATAGCCCCTGGCTCTTTTTATGTTGACATACCTGTAGTACCAAATGTTGTTCAAGCTTGAAATGCATTCTTAAACTGAGAAAAGTAGTGACAAGCTGTCGCAGATGCATGTCATCTTCAACAGCTGGAGGGATGTGGCACAACCACTTGGAGCTGTCAGGATGGAGCCGGGGCATCCATTGCTGTCCCGTTAGTGTGGAGTAAGCAGCCGTGCATCGATGTCACCCTCTGGCACTATTGGATATTGACTCCAATCATTGGCTTTGAGAGATTATAAAGTTGAACTTGATGAATGAAATCCTCGTAGACCCTATCACCAGGATCACAGATTACTGAACACCATTTATTCAGTGATATATTTACAGAACAAATCAAAAATGGGAAAAAACAAAAACTAATATACAAGGCATCAGTAAATTAAAAAAATAAACATACTTATTCCCAATGCTCCCACAAGTCCTCAAAATATTAATTTTTGTTCTCTGAAAGTCCCATGAATTGGCAGGACAACTGATGCTTAACCTCTGGCAGTGCCTTTGTCAGAAATCACTTTGTTGCTTGTCAGTGGTGACAGACTTGACAGTGAACTTCCCTGCCCTGATTGACTCACAGATATAGTGCTGCCTCATGTCAGTGTGTTTTGTTCAAGTGTGATTCACACCAATGTTACTCAGTGCAACCGTACCTCTACTACTGTAGAAGACACTTATTGGTTTCTTACTGTGTTTAAATGCACAATGCAAGAAGAAGTTTATGATGGTATATTGCTTCTTGTGCTGCTGCTGAGAGGGCCACATATTCAGTTCTTTATTTGAGAGGGCTACCATTTGTTGATGTTTTGAATTTCATGAAACTGCTGCCCCAACTAATTTGTTAACACTACAACATCTGCAACTATGAAATGTGCACTTGACCAGTGGCACTAGATGTTGGTGCAGAGGCAGAGCATTGCACGGTCTGATGAATCCCAATACCTTGTTTATCATGCTGATGGGAGGTTGTGACTCCGTCTTCTTCCAGGGAAACAGCTCCTTGACACCTGTACTACAGGATAGAGACAAGTTGGCAGTAGCTCCAATAGCCCTGGGAAACATTAGTGTCGGCATCTATGGGTCCAGTAGAACTTGTTCATGGCACCATGAAGGCCAAGGACTATCATACATTGTTTGCAGACCACATATACCCCTTCATGATGCTCATGTTTCACACCACCAGTCCATACAGTATATCAAATCAGAATTTCAAAGCAGTGTGTTCAATTAACAATATAAATACTGCAAACTTTAGGGAAAGCCTAAAGGAGCTAGACTGAGATGAAGTGTATATGGAACCCGATGCAAACTTGAAATATAACTTATTTCACGATACATTTTTAAGGGTATTTGAAAATTGTTTTCCCAAGAAAACAGTGAAACATGATTCCAAGAAAACATATAAAAAACCTTGGCTAACTAAAGGAATAAGAATATCTTGCAACCGTAAAAGAGAACTGTATCTAACAGCAATAGGGAGTACTGACCCCAAAATTGTTCAATATTATAAAAACTATTGTGCGGTACTAAGAAAAGTTATTAAAAAGTCCAGAAGCATGTGTATCATGTCTGAGATCAGTAACTCTGATAATAAAATTAAAGCAATTTGGAATATTATTGAAAGAGAAACAGGGCAACCAAGAGCACAGGAAGACTTTAGTGCCATAAAACTGAATGACAAGTGTACTAACAAACAATCTGAAATTGGAAATATTTTCAATAATCATTTTTTAAATGTTGTGGAGAAAGTAGGATCTACATCTTCACTAGAAGAGGCAAGGCTTCTAATAGAAGAGGCCATACCTGTGCAGTTTGAAACAACTGTATTTCCACGAACCTCTCCCTCTGAAATCAGTAAAATAATAAACTCACTGAAAAGAAAAAGCTCTTACGGAATTGATGGCATTTCCAGCAAGATACTTAAAGCTTGTTCCCCACAGATAAGTAGGATTCTCAGCCACGTATGTAATACCCCTTTGGAGCAGGGTGTTTTCCCCAATAGACTGAAATATGCCATTGTAAAACCATTGCATAAAAAGGGGGATACGTCGGATGTCAACAACTATCGCCCAATCTCTCTTCTGACAGTTCTATCAAAAATTTTTGAGAAAGTAATGTATTCAAGAGTAGCCTCCAATATATGTGAAAATAAAGTACTAACAAAATGTCAGTTTGGTTTTCAGAAAGGCTATTCAACAGAAAATGCTATATACACTTTCACTGATCAAATATTAAATGCTCTGAATAACCGGACATCACCCATTGGTATTTTTTGTGATCTCTCAAAGGCCTTTGACTGTGTAAATCATGGAATTCTTTTAGATAAGCTAAATCATTATGGTTTGAGGGGGGCAGTGCACAAATGGTTTAATTCATACTTAACTGGAAGAATGCAGAAAGTTGAAATAAGTGGTTCATGTAATGTTAATACAACAGCTGATTCCTCAAACTGGGGGGCTATCAAGTACGGGGTCCCACAGCGTTTGGTCTTAGGTCCTTTACTGTTCTTGATATACATTAATGACTTGCATTCCATATTGATGAAGATGCAAAGTTAGTTCTTTTTGCTGATGATACAAGTATAGTAATAACATCCAAAAACCAAGAACTAAGTGATGTAATTGTAAATGATGTTTTTCACAAAATTATTAAGTGGTTCTCAGCATACGGACTCTCTTTAAATTTTGACAGTTCCATACAGTAAATGGCACAACTCCAGTAATAAATATAGTCTTTGAACAGAAGTCTGTAGCTAAGGTAGAATTTTCAAAATTTTTAGGTGTGTCCATTGATGAGAGGTTAAACTGGAAGCAACACATTGATGGTCTGCTGAAACGTCTGAGTTCGGCTATGTATGCTATTAGGGTTATTGCAAATTTTGGTGATAAGAATCTAAGTAAATTAGCTTACTATGCCTACTTTCATTCACTGCTTTCATATGGTATCATATTCTGGGGTAATTCATCGTTGAGTAGAAAAGTATTCATTGCTCAAAAATGTGTAATTAGAATAATTGCTGGAGCACACCCACAGTCATCCTGCAGACATCTATTTAAGGACCTAGGGATCCTCACAGTAACCTCACAGTATATATATTCACTTATGAAATTTGTTGTTAATAATCCAGCCCAGTTCAAAAGTAATAGCAGTGTGCATAGCTATAACACCAGGAGAAAGGATGATCTTCACTATGCAGGGTTAAATCTGACTTTGGCACAGAAGGGGGTAAATTATGCTGCCACAAAAGTCTTTGGTCACTTACCAAACAGCATCAAAAGCCTGACAGATAGTCAACCAACATTTAAAAATAAATTAAAAGAATTTCTAGATGACAACTCCTTCTACTCATTGGCTGAATTTTTAGATATAAATTAAGGGAGGGAAAAAAACTAACTTAAGCAATAGTGTCACGCAATATTTTGTGTAATGTAATATCTTGTACAGACATATTTCATTAACCTGATACATTCCACATCATTACGAAGTGTCGTATTCATGATCTATGGAACAAGTATTAATCTAATCTAATCTAATCTACATTTTTCAACAAGATAATGCGCCATGTCACAAGGCCAGGAGTGTGATGGAATGGCTTGAGGAACACGGTGACCCTCAGCAGTTTTTCATGCACCTCAGTATTTAATGACTTATCTCTGGACCCATATGTTGTTCAATGATATAATTTTGCTTGCGCCCTTCAATGGTATATGTGAATACTGTCTGAAAAATGCATCACAAATACAGTTAATAGTAAAGAAGTACTAAATAAAAATGTCTGGCCTCATGTGGCAGTTTTACTCTATCAACAGCAAAAATGTAGTACCTTATAAACTTTTTTCCTTGGGTCAAGAAAATTTTTTTGTAAAGGTTTGAAGTTACAAAAAGTTTGTTGCAAGTCTCCAAGTGCTCACATTCTCAAATACTGGATTACTAAAGTATAGGTATTTGCACATCATGGGCTACTCTGCTTTTTCAGCTGCCCCCTCCCTCTCATACATAAGTGGTTCATACCCCCACAGTTATGACCACACTGTGAGTTATATGTGTCCCATGTTTGGCTGAAATTGGTCCAGTGGTTTGAGAGAGGATGTGGAATATACATGCATACATATATAGGTATATCCATTTTTATAATATGTATGGATTGCATCATCTGTAAAAAGTCTGATGTTATCACTGATATTGTCTGCTGAACAACTAACATACAACATGAACAGCAAGAGTCCCAACAAACTTTCCTGGGTCACACCTGAAGTTACTTCTAGTACTGTTGATGACTCTCCATCACAGATAACAAGCTACATCCATCCTTCCATAAAAATACTCAATGAAGTCACAGATCTTGTTTGATACTCCACATAATGATACTTTTGTTAATAAATGAGTCAAATGCTTTTTCGAGTCAAGAAATATTGCATCGGCTTGACAGCCTCAGTCCATAGTTTGTAGGGTGTAACACAACAGAAGGGTGAGTTCGGTTTCATGTGACTGATGTTATTGGAATCCATGCTGGTTGGTAAGGGTGAGGTCATTCTGTTTGAGGCACTTTATTATGTTTGAGCTCAGAATATATTCTATAGTCCTACAATAGATGGATGTCAATGAGATTAGATGATTGTTTTGTGGATCACTACTGTCACCTTCATCTAGATGGGTGTGACCTGTGCCCTCTTCCAATCACTGGCTATAGTTTTTTGTTTAAAAAATATCATGGTTAAAATGAGAGCTAATTCAGCTTCAAATTCTGCACAGAATCTGACAGGAATTTCATCAGGCCCTGGAGCCTTGTTTCATTTGAGAAATCAGTGCCACTGAAATAATTACATCACTCACTTAAATAACGTCCTTAGCATAGGAACAATTGAAAATAGTGTTCAGTCATTCTGATTTTCCTTTGCTATCCTTGATTTCACTTCCTGTGTCAACCACAAGTGTCTGGAACCTTTGGCATTACTGTTGTTTATAAGTGTTCGGAATTTCTTTGGGTTTTATGAGAGACCTAGATAATATTCTGGTACACTAGTCATTAAAGACTTTAACACATATAGCTGTAGGCATGAAGTGTGTGGTGTTAACATGTAGATTCTAGGGAATAACATGTTCCAGTGCTAATAAGTTAGGCCAACGAAATATATTCATGGAAACCCAAAACAGTTTTCAGGTGTTTTTTTAAAATATGAAATAACCCACTGCACATGCTTTGGTTTAATGTGTGCAGATGGGGTGTGAAAGCTGTCAGCTCACAATTCCGACATGGTGTAGCAGCGAGTGTTCATTTCCATCTGCTGTGGAGGCCCACTTACGATTTGGTGCTGTGGCTTGGCGGTGCCTCGGAAGTCAAAGAAAAAGATGTGAGCATGCCCGAACAATTGAAGAAGACTTGAGAAGTATCATTCGGGCTCTCACGTCAAAGCATTATACATACATGTTCGAGTCTATTGTTAGCCAGATGTTATGAGCAATCTGAATTACCAGCAATTGTAAAAGTAAATGTACGATGGGAACATTGCTCTTGTAATACAGAAGAATTATTGCAAACCTGATTATACCACATTAGTAGCTTAAATACATCAGAGCTCTATCTGAGCTTGTGCCCAACTGCAAAAGGAGAAGTAGTCACATGGCATGTATTAGTGGCACTGCATAGCATGTCCACTCAAGCAGTTAACTTCAAGAACAATGAGCACAAACTATTTGTAAGGTAAAGTTGGCACACACGCAGCCGGGTGATTGATCACACATGGAGTACAACCCAACAGCACCAGTTACACTACCTGCCCTGCAACATGCAAGGCAGTTTATCAGAAATATTAAGAAAGTTAGAAGAGTTGTTAAACAGTATTACAATCCAAGAAAAGGAATTAAAAACTTAAATACAAATTTCTCAAATTTGAAAACGTTGGGGGAGGAGGTAGCTATGAAGATAGATAAAATTTCTGATGTGGAAACAACAATATTAAATTTGACTAAGAAGTTACTGACTGAAGTAAATGAACTGTGTAACTAAGTAAGAAACTAAGTGAATGAGTGGTTTAAGGAGGTACACGATGAACCTAAGACATTAGGTAATCAAATCTCAGATAGGCGAAAATTAGCAATCATTTTAGAACAAAATAAAGAACTTGCGGGAGTAATTTGTGCCCCAAACACTTTACTACTTTGCAGGAATGTGTACAAGAACTAGAAGAACATGAAATATAAAAAAGTTGAATCTATCAATGCAACGCTAGTTTTGTGGGCAATATAGCAGAAAACCTGGTGACTATACTAAAGTAAACAAGGTTTGTAACCCTGATTATGAAAAAAATGTAAGATGTAAAGAATATGATGATGATGATGATGATTTGAGCTTCAAAAGCAGTGCATCTGGAGGCTGTGTAAGTACATGTAGTGACGCTAAGGTGTCTGTGTGTTTTAAGGCTCATGGCAATAAGTACGTTTGCCTTACAGTTTACCTGAGGGAAGTCTTACATTATAATTACTTAATATGTAAGCTATTATATCAAGTGATGTTTCTGGGATTAATGAAATCTGATGGTAGGAGACTGTGCATCATGTCACCCCCACTATGATTTGCAGATGTGATGAACCCTTGGCTGGTTGAAAAGAATATTATTTTACAGAAATGGACAGGAAGGGGGGGGGGGGGGGGTTGATTTACAATCCATATTCTCTCCCAGTCTAGAAGGAGACTGTAAGGCTTAGTGTAAGGGACAACTGGGGGAGCAGTGGTAATGCAGTCTCTCTTATGGACTGGCACAAGACAGTACGGACTTTATTTGTTTACTAATTTTTATTTAGTTGTGTGTGATCTTAAAGCTTTCCTGGTAAATCAACTGTCTGCACTGTTCTCTGGTATCCAGCTGGGCGCAATCATTTTTGTAACAAAAAGGAGCAACGTCCACCACATAAAACAGTGGCTGCCCACTGGATCGTAAGGAAAGCTAACCTAGCCCTAGTAAGGGAAAGGATATGGTGCACATGTTGGTGACTGGACACATCATCTAAGGAATTATTCATACTCCACTTACTGGCTTCTCTACTCTCGACCAATTGTTGGGAGTGGGTTGACACTGTTTCTTGGGCTCATGGGGACCACCAAACAAGTCTCCCCGTTTAAATGTCTGGCAGCAAGAGAGTAACAACCGCAAGATGAAACAAATCAATTTCACATGGAAAGAGATTGACAACATGGCAAAATCAGCTCTGGATCAGGGACTCAACTTCACACCAACACTTTAATTCAATTCAATTCAATTCATTAGCATCCTTGTAGTACATCATGAAAATGACATAGGACTTATCAGTAAACATTACAATTTAAAATACATGTACATGAAAATTTATAATTGAATTTACTTGTCACTTAGACATTACAATTTTAATAGAACTATAAGAATATTAACATAAAAATATACAAGTAGGATAACAACATAAAAAAGTTGGTGATTTTCACATCAAAGATTATTTCCAGTCTTACATTAACACTGTTTCACACTTTCATAGAAACAGCAAGTATTTAAATGTGAACAATTACACATATTTATAATGTCAGGGAAATATTAACTGCACTTTTATTGTCAGTGATTCATAAACTCTTCAATACTGTAAAAACTATTGCTCAATAACATGTTTTTTCATTCTCTTTTAAATATGTGCAGTTTTGGCATTATTTTTAGTTCTTTGGGGAGAGCACTGTAGAGGATTTTGAGTTGGTATAGTACACTTTTGTGATATGTAGTTGTTTTATGAATTTCTCTGTGGAAGTCATTCCTATTTCTCATTTCGTACCGGTAGTTGTGAAATTCTCTGTTTAATGTAGAAAATTCCTCGTGTTCTTTAAAAAAAAAAGGGAAATTAAGGAGATGGGATCTTGGGACCTGGATAAACTGAAAGAACCAGAGGTTGTACAGAGTTTCAGGGAGAGCATAAGGGAACAATTGACAGGAATAGGGGAAAGAAATACAGTAGAAGAAGAATGGGTAGCTCTGAGGGATGAAGTAGTGAAGGCAGCAGAGGATAAAGTAGGTAAAAAGATGAGGGCTGCTAGAAATCCTTGGGTAACAGAAGAAATATTGAATTTAATTGATGAAAGGAGAAAATATAAAAATGCAGTAAATGAAGGAGGCAAAAAGGAATACAAACGTCTTAAAAATGAGATCGACAGGAAGTGCAAAATGGCTAAACAGGGATGGCTAGAGGACAAATGTAAGGATGTAGAAGCTTATCTCACTAGGGGTAAGATAGATACTGCCTACAGGAAAATTAAAGAGACCTTTGGAGAGAAGAGAACCACGTGTATGAATATCAAGAGCTCAGATGACAACCCAGTTCTAAGCAAAGAAGGGAAGGCGGAAAGGTGGAAGGAGTATATAGAAGGTTTATACAAGGGTGATGTACTTGAGGACAATATTATGGAAATGGAAGAGGATGTAGATGAAGACGAAATGGGAGATACGATACTGCGTGAAGAGTTTGACAGAGCACTGAAAGACCTGAGTCGAAACAAGGCCCCCGGAGTAGACAACATTCCATTAGAACTACTGACGGCCTTGGGAGAGCCAGTCATGACAAAACTCTACCAGCTGGTGAGCAAGATGTATGAGACAGGCGAAATACCCTCAGACTTCAAGAAGAATATAATAATTCCAATCCCAAAGAAGGCAGGTGCTGACAGATGTGAAAATTACTGAACTATCAGTTTAATAAGTCACAGCTGCAAAATACTAACGCGAACTCTTTACAGACGAATGGAAAAACTGGTAGATGCGGACCTCGGGGAGGATCAGTTTGGATTCCGTCGAAATGTTGGAACACGTGAGGCAATACTGACCTTACGACTTATCTTAGAAGAAATATTAAGAAAAGGCAAACCTACGTTTCTAGCATTTGTAGACTTAGAGAAAGCTTTTGACAACGTTGACTGGAATACTCTTTTTCAAATTCTAAAGGTGGCAGGGGTAAAATACAGGGAGCGAAAGGCTATTTACAATTTGTACAGAAACCAGATGGCAGTCATAAGAGTCGAGGGGCATGAAAGGGAAGCAGTGGTTGGGAAAGGAGTGAGACTGGGTTGTAGCCTCTCCCCGATGTTATTCAATCTGTATATTGAGCAAGCAGTTAAGGAAACAAACAAAAATTCGGAGTAGGTATTAAAATTCATGGAGACGAAGTAAAAACTTTGAGGTTCGCCGATTACATTGTAATTCTCTCAGAGACGGCAAAGGACTTGGAAGAGCAGTTGAACGGAATGGACAGTGTCTTGAAAGGAGGATATAAGATGAACATCAACAAAAGCAAAACGAGGATAATGGAATGTAGTCAAATTAAATCGGGTGATGCTGAGGGAATTAGATTAGGAAATGAGACACTTCAAGTAGTAAAGGAGTTTTGCTATTTAGGAAGTAAAATAACTGATGATGGTCGAAGTAGAGAGGATATAAAATGTAGACTGGCAATGGGAAGGAAAGCGTTTCTGAAGAAGAGAAATTTGTTAACATCGAATATAGATTTATGTATCAGGAAGTCATTTCTGAAAGTATTTGTTTGGAGTGTAGCCATGTATGGAAGTGAAACATGGACGATAACTAGTTTGGACAAGAAGAGAATAGAAGCTTTCGAAATGTGGTGCTACAGAAGAATACTGAAGATAAGGTGGATAGATCACGTAACTAATGAGGAGGTACTGAATAGGATTGGGGAGAAGAGAAGTTTGTGGCACAACTTGACTACGAGAAGGGATCGGTTGGTAGGACATGTTTTGAGGCATCAAGGGATCACAAATTTAGCGTTGGAGGGCAGCGTGGAGGGTAAAAATTGTAGAGGGAGACCGAGAGATGAGTACACTAAGCAGATTCAGAAGGATGTAGGTTGCAGTAGGTACAGGGAGATGAAGCAGCTTGCACAGGATAGAGTAGCATGGAGAGCTGCATCAAACCAGTCTCAGGACTGAAGACAACAACAACAACATGCTTTCATATATGTATAAGAATGGTAGTGTCATGATTTTTATTCTTTGAAAGCATGCCTATAAGAGTCTCTATATCCTATACCTTTTAAATTCTGACTGCCTTCTTTTGTAGTCTAAATGATGTTTTGTTAGACTGTTGTTCCCCCAAAACTGTGCACCATATCTTAATAAACTGTGCATGAATGAGAAATAAACACATAACACTGTTTTAATATTACATGAGCTTTTAAGCATTCTAAATACAGAACATGTTTCACTTAATTTTTTGTTCAATGATATTACATGCTTTTCCCATCTAAGTGTTCATCAAAACATACTCCCAAGAATTTAGTGTATGATGCTATTTCAATCTTACACTTACCCAGTTCCACTGTAAGGTTAGTTTTTATTTTATTTGTAATATGTCTGAAGTTGATGCACATTGTTTTTTTTGGCATTCACAATGAGTCTGTCTTCATTAAATCATCTGTCTGCTTTATCTGTTGCTAATGTGACTTTTTCCTGTAAGTCAGCTTCACTATTTGCTTTAACTGACTACTATACTTGGTGCAGATTTTACCAGTGGTATGAAACAAGTCATTTACACCTTCCCCAATGACAATGCAAAGAAAAACATAGGAAATGAGCCATACCCTCACCAGGTCCAAGTATGAAAATCATGAAAGTGCAATGAGATGCCATTTGAGAACTATGGAATGATCCTGAAATAGTCATTGTACCTGCAGAAAAATAAAATGCCACGGTACTACTTCCAATTGAAGCATGTACATCCTAATCAAACATCCAGCATACAGAAAACTGAAGAGGTCTGACCAATAGAGTGAAGATCAAGACCATGAGGTTCTATGCCAGGCCCTCCGAAAGAAATTGTTAAGAAGCTTTGACACGTGCTGTACCACCAAGGCTCTATGGCTTACCAAAGGTTCACAAATTGGATCTGCCTTTATGTTCATTGTGAGGAACATAGGCACATCTATGTACCAGCTGGCTAAACATCTAATAGTAATATTAAGCCCCTATGTCAGTAAATGTCAGCACCACATCAGGAACTCTGTACATTTCATTCAATAGTCTCAAGGAATACACCTTTGTAACCAGGACTGTATGGTTAGCTTTGATGTGGTCTCCCTCTTACTGAATCCCTCAAAATGATCAGGGAAAAATTCTGTCAGACAATGACTGTTATATCCAAATGGATAGCACCGAAATGGAAAGGTGGAAATTACTAGTTTTATACCACTGATGAAATATGCACTAAGTATAGTAGTCAGTGTTGGTGTGAAGTTGAGTCACTGATCCAGAGCTGATTTTTACCATGCTGTCAATCTCTTTCCTTTTGAAACTGATTTGGTTCATCGTCGCTTTTCTGGTGGTTGTTACTCTCTTGCTGCCTGATATTCAAACTTGGAGACTTGTTTGGTGGTAGCACTGTGCAGAGCTAGGTCCGCATGAGCTCAAGAAACAGTGTTGACCCACTCCCAAGAATTGGTCAAGAATAGAGAAGCCAGTAAGTAAGTGGAGTATGAGTAATTCCTTAGGTGTTGTGTCCAGTCACCGACATGTGTACCAGACCCTTTCCTTTACAAGGCCCAGGTTAACTTTTCTTGCGATCCACCAGTCATGGCAAACCTATTTATGGAGGATTCCAAAGAGAAAGCTCTGGGAACAGCTGCATTGAAATCTACATGCTTTTTCAGGTATGTTGTTGATACATTTGTGATCTGGCTACATGGGAGTGAAAAACTAGAAGAGTTCCTCCAATATCTTAACTCTCAGCACCGCAATATCAGATTCGCCATAGAGGTGGAAGAGAACGGCGAACTCCTCTTTTTGGACATCTTAGTCAAGTGTAAAATGGATGGCACTATAGGACATGGTGTTTACAGGAAAGCCACCCACACTGATGTATATCTCCACACTGCCAGCAACCTTCATAGCCTGAGGTTGGGCTACATAAACTGGTATTAGGGCCTATACAGTATCAACCAAAGAAAGCCTACAAACTGAGCTCAACCACCTTAATGCTCGAGAAGGCATGCCGATTTTCACAACACGAGGTGGCGCATGGCACACTTTGTACACATGTAGTCAAAAGCTGTCATTATGCTGCCAAGGGAAACATGTATGAACTAAATCACAGTTTACTTTTAGTTTATTTAAACAACAATACAAGAAACTTATATTACATCAGTAATTTACTATTTGATTAAACAAATAAACTTTCATATCATTCTATTGCCGCAGCTGACATATCAGTCTATTCCAACAGTTTTTTTAAGCACATACTGAGCAAAAACACTCTTTCATTGCAATGTAAAAGGACAAAGGCTCTCTATATGTAGAAGAAGTATCAGTTATCACAAAGTTCCTTTCATCTACACAGTTAAATGTCTTGCACATTTCGGGAAATACACTTCTCACATGTATACACTATTTTTACATGTCCTTAGCAATCAAAGCTGTGGCATGGGTTACACCTTATGGTAGTAGGTGTATTTCTTGCTTGTCCACATGTCACACACTGACCTCTTTTCTTGGTGTTAGGCTTCTGAGTTCTTTCAACACATTGATCTATGTATTTCATGAGGAAATTTGCAATGTCGGTGTCGGCGGGAAGTGAAGGAATATTAGCTCTTTCCACTAGTTGAGACAGTTCATAAGAAACAGTGCTAAATCTTTCAAGAAAATTGGTCTCTTTTTTTAGATTTTCCTCATTTGCATGAAAAATAATTTGATCATTGATTCCTGCTATATCCATTAGAGCATAGAATACAGCCAATGGCCATCTTCTTGTCAACAATACGATGGAATATGCATCTCCCAGGTGATTGACTGTGTCAGCTCCTCCCTTTGTTATATTGTAATCCAAAGCTATCTCTGGTTTACCTGTAACTTTGTCAATGGTTCCAAACTCGTGCATAGTTGAAAGTAATATAACTGCCTTGTTTTGTTTTGGCACATACAAAACTAGTGTCATATCATTGTGAAAACCAAATAGAGAGGAGTGGATAGCCATACATTTCCCAGATAAAAATTCTTGTGGGATTTTGAGTTTGCTTTTTCTCAACATGCTAATGCATGTTAGTCACTCTGAAAAAGGGAGTTGGATAAGGAATAGCTAGTGTACCAATTATCACAGGGAGAATTAGAAACATGGTATAGTCGTTTAGTTTGTTTTCCACAATATACTTCAATATTACTAATGAAGAATGTTTTAGCATCTGCTGAAACAAAAATTTTTATTCCATACTTTGCAGGTTTCTTTTGGATACACTGAATAAAAGAACAGCGATCCTGGAAAGCTTGCAACTTTTCATCTACTGTCACAAATTGTCCTACACTTTAAGCATTCTTGCAGTTCACCACAAAGGCATGCAATATTTGCCTTACTGCAGTAAGTTTATCAGTTACTCTTTTTTCATTCCTTGTACTCTTGTCATCATAACGGATGAATTGTAAAAGAAACAGAAATCTTCTGTACCTCACCACAGCTCTTGTAATCTCCATACCAGTACCATCTGCTGTCCACAGTTCAATGACATTTGTGTGGTTCGCTTTCTTAATCCTGATGAGATACTGCAGTCCCAACAATGCCATTATTTCACACCTTGTAGTTTCCTTTGTGTCCATTCCTCTGGAATATTGTACACAGTCTTTCTTAGCTTGAATGTACATGTTCATGTATTTTACAATTTCATCAATTACGAGGGTAAGTCAATTATTATCCACAATTTACTTATATTTTTATTTATTTTGGTAGTACAGTCATTTTACATTGATCATGCATGCTTTGTTTATTTGTTGTTATGTCTTTTCAATTTGCAAGCTGCTACGTTAGTTTCGTTATTGCTGCCATGCTGTTAATCGTGGCTGCTCCACTGTCTGTTTGCACCCAAGAAGAGCAACGTTCAGTGGTCCATTTTTTGTGGTCAGAAGGTGTATCAGGGGCTGATTCTCATCAAAGACTTGGGGTACGGTACAGGAACAGTGTTTTGCCACAACGGTGTATCTACAAATGGATTGAAAAATTCCAAAATGGTCACACAAGTTTTAGCACAATGAAGGAGCTGGATGACCGTTTACCACCACAAATGAAGAAACCATTGAGCATTCACATGAAATAATTCTCTTAGACAGACAATTAACTACTGATGAAGTGGCACATTATCTGCAAATTAGTCATGGTTCTGCCTATGAAATCATCCACAACAGACTTGGGTTTCATAAAGTTTGTGCAAGATGGGTCCCAAAACAACTCACACAGTTGCATAAGAAAACGCGCGTGGACATCTGCAAAAAACATTTGGAACGCTATGGTAATGAAGCAGACAACTTCTTAGACAGGATCATTACTGGTGACGAAACATGGATCCATCATTATGAGCTGGAGGGTAAACGGCAGAGTATGGAATGGAAACATCCAAATTCGCCGTGTAAGAAAAAGTTTAAGACCCAACTGTTCACAGAAAAACTGATGCTTATGGTTTTTTGGGATGCACAAGGTCCAGTACTGGAACATTATGGGGAAAGGGGCACAACAATAAACAGTGTACGTTACAGTGAGATGCTTACTGCCAGGCTAAGGCCTGCAATTCGAAGCACCGAAGATTGCTGTAAAAGGTATTGTGTTGTTACATGACAATGCCCATCCACATACTGCTGCCCACATTACTGAAACACTCCAGAAACTCAAATTTAAAGTACTGCATCATCTTCCATATAGTCCCAATCTTGCCCCTACTGACTATCATTTGTTTGGTTCACTCAAACCGGCATTAAGGGGCTGTCAATTTGCCTCAGATGGAGCAGTGAAAGAAGTGGTGCATTCCTGACTTGCAGCTGAACCAAGGACCTTGTTTTATGATGGCATCAGGAAGCTTGTACAATGATAGACCAAGTGCATTGAAACGCAAGGAGACTATGTTGGAAAATGATGCTCTTGTAAGTTTCCTATTTGATTACAATAAAATTTTATAACTACGTTGCGGATAATAATTGACTTACCCTCATATTTCCAGACAAAGTATTGTCAGTAAAGCCTCTGTTTCACTTGTGAATCCTCTGGCAACACTTGTAGGCCCAGGGAATATTTTCACAATATTCTTTCTTTCTGTTTTCAAACTCACATTAGGACGTACTTGATTCCATTTACACGTTTTGTCCCTCCCATTACAAATAGCACCAGTGGAGATTGGGTCTTCACAGTTATCATCTGAATTGTGGACTTGAGCAAAATCTGAATCATGGTCACTTTGTGTGATAAATTCCTCTTCTTCAGAGTTGTCATCGTTTTCGTTGTCTGGTACAGAGTTGAACTCTGGATCCTCATTGAGTAACCAATCAAGCCCATTGTCAGTCAGCTTTGATCTTGCCTTGCACAGTGATATACCTGCTTCTTATGTGTAGATTAGATTAGATTAGATTAGATTAATACTTGTTCCATAGATCATGAATACGACACTTCGTAATGATGTGGAACGTGTCAGGTTAATAAAAGATGTCTGTACAAGAAATTACATTACACAAAATATTGCATGACACTAATGATTAAGTTTTTTTTTTTTACTTAGTTTATATCTAAAAATTCAGCCAATGAGTAGAAGGAGTTGTCATCTAGAAAGTCTTTTAATTTATTTTTAAATGTTAGTTGGCTATCTGTCAGGCTTTTGATGCTGTTTGGTAGGTGCCCAAAGACTTTTGTGGCAGCATAATTTACCCCTTTCTGTGCCAAAGTCAGATTTAACCCTGCATAGTGAAGATCATCCTTTCTCCTGGTGTTATAGGTATGCACACTGCTATTACTTTTGAATTGGGTTGGATTATTATCAACAAATTTCATAAGGGAATATATATACTGTGAGGTTACTGTGAGGATCCCTAGATCCTTAAATAGATGTCTGCAGGATGACCGTGGGTGGGCTCCAGCAATTATTCTGATTACACGTTTTTGTGCAATGAATACTTTTCTACTCAACGATGAATTACCCCAGAATATGATGCCATATGAAAGCAGTGAATGAAAGTAGGCATAGTAAGCTAATTTACTGAGATTCTTATCACAAAAATTTGCAATAACCCTAATAGCATACGTAGCTGAACTCAGACGTTTCAGCAGACCATCAATGTGTTGCTTCCAGTTTAACCTCTCATCAATGGACACACCTAAAATTTTTGAAAATTCTACCTTAGCTACAGACTTCTGTTCAAATCTGTGTAATCTTTTGATTCATTAAAAGAATGAAATAAAAGTGAAGTAAAAATTACTTACATGACTGGGCGCATGGTGTACTTTGTACACTAAGATGACACACTCGAAGTTTATTTTAAATTACTGTAGCTCAAGTGAACCCATGACAACACAACTTCTCATTGTGCTAGCTGAAACAATAATGCAGGAAGAGCTAGGGGCTTGCTATTTAAAACAACAATGGAACTGTGTGCGACAACTTTATTTGTGGTTGGCACCCTTTATACACAGGTGCACCTGGTTAAGGAAGTACTCAAGAAGAAAGAACATGGCAGGAGACATATCCAACATGTGATCAGGCAGAAGGCACAAGCCCAGCAAACAGAACATGACAAAGAGGAAAGACAGTGGCATATGTGCTGTATGCCAGCAAAGTATCAAATAAAATTGGCAGAAGCCTGGCACTATACAAACATTAAATACATTTTCCGCCCACCTACAAAAACGCACTATTAGGTATGGTGAAAGATATCAGTAAACTGCATGTTTACCATATACCATGTAAATGCAGTAAGTCATAAATTGGACAGACTGTGCAGACAATTGAAGAAAGTTGCAAGGAACACAGAAGACACACTGAACTTATGTAACCAACGAAATCTGCAGTTGCAGAACACTGCATAGCTACAGAGGACTCAATAAAGTATGAAGAAAAAGAAGGGTTATGAAGGACCTCATCATTTAGGGAGTGTGTTTGAAGGATGCTGTTGCAATTCGAATGGCCAATAGGCTGTCGAGAGAGACAGTGGCTACACCCTAAGCAAAGCTTGGGACTCAGTGCTCAGCCAACTACAATCACAGTGTTGGTCGACAGCCATTTCCATACCTGATGGGAGCTGCAGAGGCACTGAGGAACCGTGGTTCGCACCCAATCTTCAGTGATGCCATCCCCCCCACTACTCCACCTGATGCAGTGTACAACCTGGGAGTGGAGGAAGGGGTGAGAAGCGACCACAGTGTAAGGGAGGGGGGGCTTAGTGAAAATGTTCATTCTGTAAGTATTATCTGAAGAAGATGGCAAAGTACACTGTAGAAAGATCATGTTACAAAGATGACTTCACCCGGCTGGACACCTGAGAACACTATATTTGGCTATGTTATTTCCTCATTTTCTTAGTGCTTTATGTAATTACGTACCTGAGGCTCTACAATCCTATTACCTTTTATTTAAATAGTTGGTTAAACATAAAACAGGCATTCTAACTTTGGGATGAAAAAGCGACTCATTCATTCAATTGTTATAGATCAGCTGTTAGAACAAGCCAGTGAAGCATTATCAGTGACACAATGGCAGTAATTCCATAGTGTTACCTCATCGCTAGTAAAAAGAATACAAGAAGTTGTACAGTTATTACTCAATATTATTCAATACTGACATGGTAAAGAATTTTAGATCCCCAGGAGAAACTTGCGATTTTTGCAGACTAACAGCTGTCGGGTGTCTGAGTTAACTGTTTGAGTATTTCACATTTTGTTTTCTCTGAAGCAGTTTCTTCTACTCTTTTTACACTTTGATCTTTAACTTGAATATATCTTCCACTGTCCTATTGTAAAGTTAGTTGTAGAATGACATTGCCATTGTTCTATTACAGAGAGACTTACCATAGTTTTCTTGTAAATAAAATAAATGATTATGGTAATACAAACAAAACCCACTATAGCCATGATATACACTCCTGGAAATGGAAAAAAGAACACATTGACACCGGTGTGTCAGACCCACCATACTTGCTCCGGACACTGCGAGAGGGCTGTACAAGCAATGATCACACGCACGGCACAGCGGACACACCAGGAACCGCGGTGTTGGCCGTCGAATGGCGCTAGCTGCGCAGCATTTGTGCACCGCCGCCGTCAGTGTCAGCCAGTTTGCCGTGGCATACGGAGCTCCATCGCAGTCTTTAACACTGGTAGCATGCCGCGACAGCGTGGACGTGAACCGTATGTGCAGTTGACGGACTTTGAGCGAGGGCGTATAGTGGGCATGCGGGAGGCCGGGTGGACGTACCGCCGAATTGCTCAACACGTGGGGCGTGAGGTCTCCAAAGTACATCGATGTTGTCGCCAGTGGTCGGCGGAAGGTGCACGTGCCCGTCGACCTGGGACCGGACCGCAGCGACGCACAAATGCACGCCAAGACCGTAGGATCCTACGCAGTGCCGTAGGGGACCGCACCGCCACTGCCCAGCAAATTAGGGACACTGTTGCTCCTGGGGTATCGGCGAGGACCATTCGCAACCGTCTCCATGATGCTGGGCTACGGTCCCGCACACCGTTAGGCCGTCTTCCGCTCACGCCCCAACATTGTGCAGCCCGCCTCCAGTGGTGTCGCGACAGGCGTGAATGGAGGGACGAATGGAGACGTGTCGTCTTTAGTGATGAGAGTCGCTTCTGCCTTGGTGCCAATGATGGTCGTACGCGTGTTTGGCGCCGTGCAGGTGAGCGCCACAATCAGGACTGCATACGACTGAGGCACACAGGGCCAACACCCGGCATCATGGTGTGGGGAGCGATCTCCTACACTGGCCGTACACCTCTGGTGATCGTCGAGGGGACACTGAATAGTGCACGGTACATCCAAACCGTCATCGAACCCATCGTTCTACCATTCCTAGACCGACAAGGGAACTTGCTGTTCCAACAGGACAATGCACGTCCGCATGTATCCCGTGCCACCCAACGTGCTCTAGAAGGTGTAAGTCAACTACCCTGGCCAGCAAGATCTCCGGGTCTGTCCCCCATTGAGCATGTTTGGGACTGGATGAAGCGTCGTCTAACACGGTCCGCACGTCCAGCACGAACGCTGGTCCAACTGAGGCGCCAGGTGGAAATGGCATGGCAAGCCGTTCCACAGGACTACATCCAGCATCTCTACGATCGTCTCCATGGGAGAATAGCAGACTGCATTGCTGCGAAAGGTGGATATACACTGTACTAGTGCCGACATTGTGCATGCTCTGTTGCCTGTGTCTATGTGCCTGTGGTTCTGTCAGTGTGATCATGTGATGTATCTGACCCCAGGAATGTGTCAATAAAGTTTTCCTACTGTGATGCACCATGGTTGGATTTGTATGACATTTTTGTACAGAGGTTATAAAAGATAAGAAAATAGCAGCTTTTGGAGATAGTGATGATAGACTGACATAACAGTAATGACAACTGCTCGACGAGTTACAGTTGTGTAACTAAGCCATACTTTCACACTTCCTGTAGGGGTATGTTACAATCAGTTTTTAGGGCCTGTACAGATGAAGCCAACACCAGTCCATTTTGTTGAGTATGTCGATCATACATCACATTACAGTGTCTTGGTGAAGAACTCATCAGGGAGGAAATCCAGAGGTGTAAGACGGTATGGGATTCTATCTTTGGGGCTCTATCATACTTCTTTCTCTGACCGTAGCAAACCCATTCTTAATTTTCACTTTTTTCACTTCTCCAACAGGAGTACCTATTCTATCGTCCCTCTTTTCATATTCATATGTTTCTATCACTGAAACCCTTCTATTCTGTAGGTCACATTTAGTTAGTTACAACGCACTAATGTAGGATAGCAAGGGACAGTAACACACATATCACGACAAAACAAGTATGAAATTGATGCACATACATACATACATTACTCCTTGTTCCACAGATCATGAATACAACATTCTGTAATGATGTGGAATGTGTCACCTTAACTTACATTTTCTTTACACAAAATAATTAATTAATAATTTTTTTACTACTTCATATCTAAGAATTCATCTACTATGTAGAAGGAGTTGTCATTCATAAATTCTTTTAATTTGCTTTTAAATGTTGGTTGGCTATCTTTCAGGCTTTTAATACTATTCTGCAAATGACCAAAGATTTTTGTGGCACCATAATTCACCCCTTTCTGTGCCAAAGTGAGATTTAATCCAGAATAGTGAATATCATCCTTTCTCCTAGTGTTGTAGCTATGCAGTTCACTGTTGTTTTTGAATTGGGATGGGTTATTAATGAAAAATTTCATGAGTGAATATATGTATTGCGAAGGTACTGTGAATATTCCGAATTCCTTAAATATATGTCTGGAAAGTGATGTTGGGTGGGCCTCAGCTATTATTCAGATTACACGCTTTTGTGCAATGAATACTTTATGACGAATTGCCCCAAAATATGATGCCATATGAAAGTAGAGAATGAAAATACGCATAGGAGGCTAATTTACTGATATGTTTATCACAAAAATTTGCAATAACCTTAATAGCATAAATAGCTGATCCTAACCGTTTCAGCAGATAATCAATGTGTTTCCTCCAATTCAATGTCTCATCAACGCATACACCCAGAAATTTGGAGTATTCTGCCTTAGCAACAGACTTCCATTCATAGTTTATATTTACCATTGGTGTTATACCATTTACTGTACAGATCGTATAACTGTGTTTTCTCAAAATTTAATGAGTGTCCATTTGCAGAGAACCACTTAATAATTTTCTGAAAGACATTATTTGCATTTTCCTCAGCTGATTCTTGGGTGTGATTACTATACTTGAATCATCAGCAAACAGAACTAGCTTTGCATCTTCATTAATACAGAGTGGTAAGTCGTTAATATATATTAAGAACAATAAGAGACCCAAGACTGAACCCTGTGGGACACCATTCCTGATACTCACCTAGTTAGAGGACTCTGCTGGTTTTTGCAGACTATCTGTACTGTTAATTTTAACCTTCTGCATTCTTCCAAACAATTATGAATTAAACCATTTGTGCACTGTTCCACTCATACCACAATACTTAAGCTTATCTAGAAGAATTTCATGATTCACACAACCAAAAGCCTTTGAGAGATCACACAATTTCCTCATGGGTGATGTTCGGTTATTCAGTGCATTTAATATTTGATCAGTGAAAGCATATATAGCACTTTCTGCTGAAAAGCCTTTCTGAAAACCAAATTGACATTTTGTTAGTACTTAATTTTTAAAAACATATGATGTTACTCTTGAATACAGTACTTTTTCAAGAATTTTGAAAAAAACTGTCAGAAGTGAGATTGGGTGGTAGCTGTTAGAATCAGATCCATCCCCTTTTTTATGCAATGGTTTAACAATAGTGTAATTCAGTCTATCTGGAAAAATGCCCTGTTTCAGTGAGATACTACATATGTGGCAGAGAATCCTACTTATTTGTTGGGAACAAGCTTTTAGTACTCTGTTGGGAATGCCATAAACTGCATGTGAGCTTTTACTTTTGAGTGAACTTATCATTTTCCTATTTTTAGTGGGAGAAATGGGTTGAATTTCAGTTTCATCAAATTGCAAAGCTACTGCCTCTTCCATATACTGCCGTCCACTTTCTAATGAATAGCTGGATCCTATTTTCTCTGAAACACTTAAAAATGATTATTAAAAATGTTTTCTACTTCTGACTTCTTGTTAACGAACTTTTCATTGTGTTTGATAGAAACACAATCTTCTTGTGCTCTCAGTTGCCCTGTTTCCCTTTTCACAATATTCCAAATTATTTTAATTTTATTGTCAGGTGTGCTAGTCTCAGACATAATGCACATACTTCTGGATTTTTTAATAACTTTTCTTAATACAGTGGAGTAGTTTTATATTGTTTTACTGTTTTTGAATCATTACTCCTCCTAACTATAAGGTACATTTCCCTTTTCTGTTTACAAGATACTTTTAGCCCTTTAGTAAGCCATGGCTTTTTGCATGGTTTCTTACAATTATATTTGACTGTTTTCTTATGGAAACTATTTTCAAATATACTCACAAAGGTATCATGAAATAGGTTAAATTTTAAATTAGCATCATGTTCCTTGTACACCTCATCCCAGTCAACTGTTGCAAGCTTTCCCTAAAATTTCGAATTGTTAAATTGTTAATTGAACGCACTAATTAGGAGGACTGTTTTGCATTACATTATGGAGCTATGTCATATACTGTAACTAGCTGTGCATCATGATCAGACAGACCATTCTTTACAGGAAAAGTTTTTATTTGATTAAATTTATCTTGGTCTATGGAAACTTCTGTATCAGTGTGCTGCTTTCCTGTACCACTCTAGTAGGAAAATCAATAACTGATGTCAAATTGAAAGAACCAAGTAATACTTCAAGGTCAAGCTTTCTATTAGACTCTTTCAGAAAATCTATGTTGAAATCCCCACAAACAATAATTTGCTTTCCTTTGTCTGACTGGTAGCACAACAAAGAATCCAAGTTTTTCAAAAATAGTTGAAAACTTCCCAATGGGGACTTATACACAGCTACAATTATAAAAGTGCCATTAGTTTCAGCTCACATGCATATGCTTCTATATGTTGCTCTACACAAATTTTTTTGGTTTCTAAATTTTTAACACTATGACAGATTTTAACATATATGCCAACTCCTTCTCTCTCCATAGTATCTCTGCTTACACGTACAGGAAGCTTAGATTCACCTATATTTACCATTTCCATATCTGTGACTATATGATGTTCAGACAGGCATAGTACATCTATTCCGTCCTCAGTTTCTAAATCTTCTAAACAAACAAGAAGCTCATCTATTTTGTTTGTTAATCCCCTGATATTCTGATGCAATATATTAACATTATTTTTCACTGTGCTTTTTTGTGAATCTTGTGACATACTAACATTATTTTTCACTGTACTGTTATTAGATTCTTGTGATATTTTTGCTATAATCACAGCCAGTTTACGTTTTCCTTTCCTATTGAGATGCAAGCCATATCTTGTGAAGTCCCACCTACCAATCTACCAATACCATCTACAGAAACCAAACCTATGCCTGACAAAGTAGCTGCCTGAAGCAGCTGATCTAGCTCCATATTGACCCTCCTGACAGAGCTGTTCATTTGGGTCCAGTCATACCACATGAAAGCAGGAACCAAGCCAACAATTGCATGAAAAATAAAAGAGAGAGAGATAGTTTTGTGAGCAAATTATCTGGCTCTTGTATCTGAGCATGTTTTTATCCATGGAGAGAGAGAGAGAGAGAGAGAGAGAGAGCATTAATGAAGTGTTTAACAGATGAGGAACAGAAGTAATATAGAAGAATCAAGTTCTCTCTTAAAAGAGAGTGCTGGTGAATAAATGACTTAAAAATTCAATAAAAAGGCTACAGTTATTAATATATTACACCTCTTAATTTCAAGAGATGTCTATTTCAGCAGTTGATCATTATGATTTTATCATTTCATCTGTAGGAGCCATTAATTTCTTTGGATTTGAATTAATACTTCAGGGTCTCTTACAACTACAAATATTCTGGATTGGATGGAGAGTTGTCTAAGCTAAAAAATACTTGTGTCCACACCACACATGGGTAACAACAGCCTCTGATGTGCAGTGCACCCTAACCCATTTACGGGGACACTACAAATCACAACCCACTGTCTTAAGTCCAGGAAGTCATAGCCTGGCTTGTCACTGAGCTTTCCAAGTCTCTGGTTCAAATCCTCAGGCCTTCTAATCAGTTCTGAACTAGACGGCCCCAAACATTGACAGAGACAATGCCAGACAGTGAGCATCGCTGAAACTCCATGAGCAATGTCATTCTCAACCTTCCCTCCGGTCACTGGAATGATCCAAGCATGGCCTTAGATGCCAGACACCATTTAGTCCAGTGGGCACCACAGTCTGGTGTTGGTTGCACATTTTTCCCTCAATGGCTGCCAGAATGGCCTCTTCAACATGCTGAATGAGGCCACCAAGCATGGACTAGGTGAGCCTTCCTGTCACTTGCTGCCATTTCCACTTAGGGGTACCATTATTAGCCGTATGTATCAACAACTGATGATACAAAGAACCCTATCCTGTGTGCGGTGGGTATCACTATTTCAGTCCGAGCTGGAAGACATCTCAAATTGTGTATTCATTTTTTTCTTCTTGTTCTTTCCATTCACTTGGTTTCTTGCCCCATGAATTGGATTTTGGAGGATGGCAGCCATGAAATTCACTACCACAGTATTGGAATGGCAGTAAGCCAGTCATCATTCAGTTTTAACTCTCTTGTAGCTGTTGTATAAATAAAGTGGGTAACTTGCAGGAATATAACCCCCCCCCATATATATATATATATATATATATATATATATATATATATAATAGAAAGAAACTTCCACATGGGAAAAATATATTAAAAACAAAGATTCCAAGACTTACCAAGCGGGAAAGCGCCGGCAGACAGGCACATGAACAAAACACACAAACACACACACACAGAATTACAAGCTTTCGCAACTGGCAGTTGCTTCGTCAGGAAAGAGGGAAGGAGAGGGAAAAATGAAAGGATGTGGGTTTTAAGGGAGAGGGTAAGGAGTCATTCCAATCCCGGGAGCGGAAAGACTTCCCTCAGGGGAAAAAAAGGACAGGTGTACACTCGCACACACACACACACACACACACACACACACACACACATATCCATCCGCACGTACACAGACACAAGCAGACATATTTAAAGGCAAAGAGAAAGGGCAGAGATGTCAGTCGAGGCGGAAGTACAGAGGCAAAGAAGTTGTTGAAAGACAGGTAAGGTATGAGCGGCGGCAACTTGAAATTAGCGGAGGTTGAGGCCTGGCGGATATCGAGAAGAGAGGATATACTGAAGGGCGAGTTCCCATCTCCGGAGTTCGGATAGGTTGGTGTTGGTGGGAAGTATCCAGATAACTCGGACGGTGTAACACTGTGCCAAGATGTGCTGGCCGTGCATCAAGGCATGTTTAGCCACAGGGTGATCCTCATTACCAACAAACACTGTCTGCCTGTGTCCATTCATGCGAATGGACAGTTTGTTGCTGGTCATTCCCACATAGAAAGCGTCACAGTGCAGGCAGGTCAGTTGGTAAATCACGTGGGTGCTTTCACATGTGGCTCTCCCTTTGATCGTGTACACCTTCCGGGTTACAGGACTGGAGTAGGTGGTGGTGGGAGGGTGCATAGGACAGGTTTTACACCGGGGGCGGTTGCAAGGGTAGGAGCCAGAGGGTAGGGAAGGTGGTTTGGGGATTTCATAGGGATGAACCAAGAGGTTACGAAGGTTAGGTGGACGGCGGAAAGACACTCTTGGTGGAGTGGGGAGGATTTCATGAAGGATGGATCTCATTTCGGGGCAGGATTTTAGGAAGTCGTATCCCTGCTGGAGAGCCACATTCAAGGTCTGATCCAGTCCCGGGAAGTATTCTGTCACAAGTGGGGCACTTTTGGGGTTCTTCTGTGAGAGGTTCTGGGTTTGAGGGGATGAGGAAGTGGCTCTGGTTATCTGCTTCTGTACCAGGTTGGGAGGGTAATTGCGGGATGCGAAAGCTGTTTTCAGGTTGTTGGTGTAATGGTCGAGGGATTCAGGACTGGAGCAGATTCGTTTGCCACGAAGGCCTAGGCTGTAGGGAAGGGACCGTTTGATATGGAATGGGTGGCAGCTGTCATAATGGAGGTACTGTTGCTTGTTGGTGGGTTTGATGTGGAGGCGGATGTGTGCAGCTGGCCATTGGACAGATGGAGGTCAACGTCTAGGAAAGTGGCATGGGATTTGGAGTAGGACCAGGTGAATCTGATGGAACCAAAGGAGTTGAGGTTGGAGAGGAAATTCTGGAGTTGTTCTTCACTGTGAGTCCAGATCATGAAGATGTCATCAATAAATCTGTACCAAACTTTGGGTTGGCAGGCTTGGGTAACCAAGAAGGCTTTCTCTAAGCGACCCATAAATAGGTTGGCATACGAGGGGGCCATCCTGGTACCCATGGCTGTTCCCTTTAATTGTTGGTATGTCTGGCCTTCAAAAGTGAAGAAGTTGTGGGTCAGGATGAAGCTGGCTAAGGTGACGAGGAAAGAGGTTTTAGGTAGGGTGGCAGGTGATCGGCGTGAAAGGAAGTGCTCCATTGCAGCGAGGCCCTGGACGTGCGGGATATTCGTGTATAGGGAAGTGGCATCAATGGTTAGAACGATGGTTTCCGTGGTAACAGACTGGGTACGGATTCCAGGCGTTCGAGAAAGTGGTTGGTGTCTTTGATGAAGGATGGGAGACTGCATGTAATGGGTTGAAGGTGTTGATCTATGTAGGCAGAGATACGTTCTGTGGGGGCTTGGTAACCAGCTACAATGGGGCGGCCAGGATGTTTGGGTTTGTGAATTTTAGGAAGTAGGTAGAAGGTAGGAGTGCGAGGTGTCGGTGGGGTGAGGAGTTTGATGGAGTCAGGTGAAAGGTTTTGTAGGGGGCCTAAGGTTCTGAGGATTCCTTGAAGCTCCGCCTGGACATCAGGAATGGGATTACCTCGGCAAACTTTGTATGTAGAGTCGTCTGAAAGCTGACGCAGTCCCTCAGCCACATACTCCCGACGATCAAGTACCACGGTCGTGGAACCCTTGTCAGCCGGAAGAATGATGATGGATCGGTCAGCTTTCAGATCACGGATAGCCTGGGATTCGGCTGTGGTGATGTTGGGAGTAGGATTAAGGTTTTTCAAGAAAGATTGAGAGGCAAGGCTGGAAGTGAGAAATTCCTGGAAGGTTTGGAGAGGGTGATTTTGAGGAAGAGGAGGTGGGTCCCGCTGTGATGGAGGACAGAACTGTTGCAGGCAGTGTTCAATTTGGATAGAGTCTTGGGGAGTTGGATCATTAGGAGTGGGATCAGGATTGTTTTTCTTCGTGGCAAAGTGATATATATGATGTAAATAAAATAGAAGGTAACTTCCACATGGGAAAAATATATTAAAAACAAAGATTCCAAGACTTACCAAGCGGGAAAGCGCCGGTAGACAGGCACAATAAAATAACACACAAACACACACACAAAATTACGAGCTTTCGCAACCGGCAGTTGCTTCATCAGGAAAGAGGGAAGGAAAAGGAAAGATGAAAGGATGTGGGTATTAAGGGAGAGGGTAAGGAGTCATTCCAATTCCGGGAGCGGAAAGACTTCCCTTAGGGGGAAAAAATGGACAGGTGTACACTCGCGCGCACACACACACACACACACATATCCATCCGCACATACACAGACACAAGCAGACATATTTAAAGGCAAAGAGTAAGGGCAGAGATGTCAGTCGAGGCGGAAGTACAGAGGCAAAGAAGTTGTTGAAAAACAGGTGAGGTATGAGCGGCGGCAACTTGAAATTAGCGGAGGTTGAGGCCTGGCAGGGATATACTGAAGGGCGAGTTCCCATCTCCGGAGTTCGGATAGGTTGGTGTTGGTGGGAAGTATCCAGATAACTCGGACAGTGTAACACTGTGCCAAGATGTGCTGGCCGTGCACCAAGGCATGTTTAGCCATAGGGTGATCCTCATTACCAACAAACACTGTCTGCCTGTGTCCATTCATGCGAATGGACAGTTTGTTGCTGGTCATTCCCACATAGAAAGCGTCACAGTGCAGGCAGGTCAGTTGGTAAATCCCGTGGGAGCTTTCACACGTGGCTCTCCCTTTGATCGTGTACACTTCCGGGTTACAGGACTGGAGTAGGTGGTGGTGGGAGGGTGCATAGGACAGGTTTTACACCGGGGGCGGTTGCAAGGGTAGGAGCCAGAGGGTAGGGAAGGTGGTTTGGGGATTTCATAGGGATGAACCAAGAGGTTACGAAGGTTAGGTGGACGGCAGAAAGACACTCTTCATGGAGTAGGGAGGATTTCATGAACGATGGATCTAATTTCAGGGCAGGACCACTCCCAGATTCAACCAAACAGACCTCGTCAAAGATTTACTGTCCTACACTCGTACTCTCTGCTGGAAATATCACTTTGCCACGAAGAAAAATGATCCTAATCCTACTCCTAATGATCCAACTCCCCAAGACACTATCCAAATTAAACTCTGCCTGGAACAGTTCCGTCCTCTGTCACAGCGGGGCCCACCTCCTCTTCCTCAAAATCACCCTCTCCAAACCTTACAGGAATTTCTGACTTCCAACCTTGTCTCTCAATCCTTCTTAAAAAACCTTAATCCTACTCCCAACATCACCACTTGCGAAAGCTTGAATGTTGTGTGTATGTTTGTGTGTCTATCAATCTGCCAGCGCTTTCGTTTGGTAAGTCACATCTTCTTTGTTTTTAGATATATTTTTCCCATGTGGAATGTTTCCCTCTATATGTATAAGAGAGAGATAATGTGATGCTATACATTGGGTTTCTGTGTTCCTTGAAACTTTCTTCAATTGTTCACACAGTATGTCCAATGTATGCTTTACCAGATTTACCTGGAATACTGTAAACATCCAGTTTATGGTGTTCCAAAGTCGTCCTTTGCTGTACCTAATAGTGCATTTTTGGGAAATGCATTTAATGTTATGTTGTGCCAGGATTCTGCCGATTTTGTTTGATACTTTCCTGGACTGCAGCAGATATGCCATTGTCTTCCCTCCTCATCATGCTCTGTTTGCTGGGCCTGTACCTTCTACTTGATTGGATGTTGGATTTGTCTCTTGCCATGTCCATTCTTCTTCAATACTTCCTTAAAGTGATTGAGCTCCATTTGAAGACTTTCAACTTTCTTTGGTCAATAGTGAACAGGTCCTATGTGCCACTGTGGGTTATATATATATGAGGGAAACATTCCATGTGGGAAAAATATATCTAAAAGCAAAGATGACGTGACTTACCAAACGAAAGTGCTGGCAGGTCGATAGACACACAAACAAACACAAACATACACACAAAATTCAAGCTTTCGCCTCATCAGGAAAGAGGGAAGGTGAGAGAAAGATGAAAGGATGTGGGTTTTAAGGGAGAGGGTAGGAGTCATTCCAATCCTGGGTGTGGAAAGACTTACTTTAGGGGGAAAAAAGGATAGGTATACACTCACGCACACACACGCATATCCATCCGAACATACAGTCACAAGCAGAAATTTGTAATGGCCAATGTCTGATTGTGACTGTGTATGTGTGGTCGGATGTGTGTGTGTGTGTGTGTGTGTGTGCGGGAGCGCGCGCTAGTGTATACCTGTCCTCTTTTTCCTCCTAAGGTAAGTCTTTCTGCTCCCGGGATTGGAATGACTCCTTACCCTCTCCTTTAAAACCCACATCCTTTCGTCTTTCCCTCTTTCCTGATGAAGCAACTGTTGGTTGCGAAAGCTTGAATTTTGTGTGGATAGAATGTGGAATGTTACATGTATGATGGACTTACTTTGGATTAAGAGTTGCGGCAAGTAGGATCACAGTGGAATTGTGATTAGTGGCATTGTTGTAACCTGACATTTTGAACAGTGATTGTAATTTGATGAATAATGATAACATTTAATCTCATACAAGAGAAACTGGAATGAAGCTAGGAAAATCATTTATGGAAAATTACAAATTCATGAAAGGAAAAGGTACGATCAGTTCTCTGGTTATTTTAACTTCTCCCTTATCTGTGGCTCGGAACATTATTTGGTATGTCGTAGCTCTTAGGGAACTTTGTGTCCTGGAAAATCAGAAGAGCCTGCACCATGATTGTTTATACTCTGCTTTAAGAGATTAAATTCTGGACTTTATTAAATTGATACACAACTTGGAAAGTGATTCTCAAGCTTCAAAATGAGTACGTCATAGTACCCAAGATGGCTTCCCCATGGTGTACGACTGTGCCTCTGATTACTTTAGGAATTTTCAGAGTCGACAATCACCAGAATTCTGAAGAGCCACAAAGATATTATTCTAGGTGGAGTAATTAATTTCATACCTGGAAGAGTGGGAGATAATAGTGTGAAAATATCGGTGAAGCAATGTCTCTTGGCCAAAAGTTTCCATTCAAGTACGTAGATATTATTCAGTCATATTAATTTAATTTTAAATTTCACAGAGGAAGGGAAGTTATAACTGATCTTACGCAACCAACAAAATCTGCAGTTGCAGAACACTGTATGGCTACAGGAGACTCAATAAAGTATGAAGAAACACATGTATTAAGACAGATGTCGTCATTTTGGGACTGTGTTCTGAAAGAGGCTATTGCAATTCGAGTGGCCGACAGGCTGATAGACAGTGGCTTCATCATAATCAAAGATTTGGACCCAGTGCTCACTCAACTAAAGTTGCACTGTCAGCCGAGAGCCATTTCCACACCCGACAGGAGCTGCAGAGGCACTGATGAACTGTGGTTCGCACCCAGCCTTCAGTGGTCTGTCTTTGGGGCTCTATCATCTTTCTTTCTTTGATCCTAGCTAATTCATTCTCAACTTTCACTTTTCTTACTTCTCCAACAGGAGTATTTGCTCTATTATCCTTCCTTCCATACTCATATGTTTCTATCACTGTAACACTTCTTTTCTGCAGACAACATATAGGTCTATCATACTAATGTAGGATAGCATGGGACAGTAATACATGTAACATGACAAAACAAATATGCAGTCGATATGTTTGGTGGAAATTCACATCTTAGTCACATCACAAGAACAGGGCAAGTGAACAGGAATGGAAACCATTCGCTAAGTGAAGCTGTTGTTTTTTATCCCTGGAGAGAGAGCAGTCATGAAGTGTTTAACAGATGAGAAGAAAAGTAATATAGAAGGCTCAAGTTATCACTTAAGAGAGAGCACAAGAGAAAAAAATTATTTGAAAAAGGCTACACTTGTTAATATATTAAACCTCTTAATGTCAAGAGATGTGTAGTCCAGCAATTGATCATTAGGATTTTATCATTTCATCTGTAGTGTCATTAATGTCTTTGGATTTTAATTAATACTTCAGGGTCTCTTACAGCATAAATACCTGGATTAGATAGAGTGTCATTTTTATTTCTTCTTATTCTTTCCATTCACTTGGTTTCTTGCCACCTGAACTGGAATTTCGGGGATTGCAGTGTGAAATTCAATATCAAAATATTGGAATGGCAGTAAGCTAATCATTATGACTGCATTCAACATTTGAGCCTTCAGTTTTAACTTTCTTGTGGCTGTTGAATAAATAAAGTGGGTAATCCAGAATAAGATATTCACTATGCAGCAGAATGCGCACTGATGAAACTTCCTGGCAGATTCAAACTGTGTGCCGGACCGAGACTCGAACTCGGGACCTTTGCCTTTTGCAGGCAAGTGCTCTACCATCTCAGCTACCCAAGCAGGAGTGATAGTTCTGCAAGGTTCGCAGGAGAGTTTCTGTGAAGTTTGGAAAGCAGGAGACAAGATACTGGCGGAAGTAAAGCTGTGAGGATGGGGTGAGAGTCGTGCTTGGGTAGCTCATATGGTAGAGTGCTTGCCCGTGAAAGGCAAAGGTCCCAAGTTTGAGTCTCGGTCTGGCACACAAGTGGCTAATGTTTGCAAAAATATCATATATATATACACACACAAAGGCAGACAGACAGAAAGTTGTGTAGTTTAGAAACATTTTATTCAAAAAATACATCTGAATTGTTTCAAAGAAATTGTTACACTGACTTTTAATGGAACACTGATCACACTTGTTGATTTTCAATAAACAGTTTACTCTTCCTTGGGCAGCACAGTAGTAGTACAACAAACATAAAAAACTATCAATTTATTCTGCACTGAGGATATTGAGAGATAGTACAGTGTATCTTACAGCACAGAAACTAATATAGAAATAAATTCAATATACAAGACGATAAATTAGCTGTTGAGTGTAGATTCTCCTTGTTCTCTTTTACCTTAACAGATGAAATATGAAAATGCAGTCTACTTGCAGTAACAGAGTACTATCACATGAGAAATACATAGACTAGATACAACACAGAAATAACCACAGACTGTATTGAAAAACTGAATGCCAATCCAAAATGAACTTAAGAGAATGAAAGAAAAGCACGAAGAATTTATAGCTGGAGCCACAAACGATGGCGGTAGAGTTTTGGCTTGTTCTGCGCACCTGCATCATGGATGCATCGACAGCCAAGCGTGGTACTTAATGTCATAGCCAATGCGTGCATTAAATGTGATCGTAGTGAATTGTTTAGCGCATTTATATTTCATTTGTTGCGAATTGTCATTGCTGATGGTAGTTGTAAGTGATAAATTCTGCATAAGCAAGCGAGAGACCCAGACGTAGGCTTCCTTCAAGTGGAAAGAACATACATGCGCGTACCACAACTGTCACTTGGAATCAACCACTCAAGCCTGTGCTTAGACAAGGGAAAACCATCATCGTTCAAGGATCAGACCATATAATTAATTTGTTATTGTAAATCAATCAAAAACTGGCAGTGTAATTCCTTTAAAAATGTACGTTGTATATTTCACAATCAGATCATGGAGATTATTTATTTTATGTGCTATTTTACACAGCAAGCAGACAGTGAAGAAAAAAAAAAGCTGTGTTAACAAGTAGTATAACAGTAAATTTCATTCTGTATTTTGAATAACTGATACAATACAAATTTTAACAAATTAGATTTTAATGTTCTGTCAATGACAATGGAGCACATACTTGGGCTGGACAAGGATGGTCAGGGATTTTAACTGGCTTTCATCCGCCTCATGAAACCTAAATCTGGATGGCCAAGTGGGGTGTGAATGCTGCTCCTCCTGAATGTGAGTTCATTCCATTAACTGCTGTGTCACCATGCTCGATAACAATACTAAAGATCCAATAAAAAGTAATTTGATGGAAGAAATCTGGATTGTACACTGCTTCCTCATTACAAAGTTGTTAGAATTATGTCACAAAAACTAAGTAACACAGAATAATTCAGGTTTCATATAAAAAGAAATATAAAGAATAGCATGCAAGGAAATGTGGGAGGTGGGGATTGGAAAATAAATTTTATAAAGCTACTACAGAATTGACATAAGCTAAAACTGTGAAAAAAGTTGCACAGAAAGATTCACTATAATCTTATAATGAAAGTATTGTATAAAAATGAATATTTGAATTCAGAAATGTATTAAATTCACAAGGAAAAAAAAATGGCTGCTCAGTACTTACCAGGAGGAGCTACTTCTAGTTGAGCTCACACACACACAGATAAAGATAGTAGTGCGGCTTTGGGAGCCAGGAGTTCGTTCTTCAGGGCAGAAAGGAGTATATGACATCTATGTCTTTTGCCTCTGTGAGAGATGTTGGGTCCACCTTAACATGTACTTTAAGTGACCTCCTTCCTATCCCCTCATCTAGAGGAGGAGATTAGTGTTTAACGTCCTGTCGACAATGGCGTCATTTCAGACTTAGCACAAGCTTGGATTAGGGAAGGAAATCAGCTGTGCCCTTTCAAAGGAACCATCCTGGCATTTTCCTGAAGCGATTTAGGGAAATCATTGAAAACCTAGATCAGAATGGGAGGACAGGGGTTTGAATCATTTTCCTTCTCTAATCTTCCCAATTATTTCCTCTCTTCTCTCCTAAAGAAGAAACCTTAGGTTCTGGAAGCTAAGAGTGTTGTTTTTATTTACTTTTGTTTGTATTTACTCACTGTACTAGGAGGTGAGCTTCCTGAAAGTAAGTACTGACCAGTGCATCTATCACAAAGAATTTACTCCCCAAATGGAGGCAGAACACACACATGAAAGCACAGTATAATTAGGCAAGCTTTTGGAGCCAATGACCGCTTCTTCGGGCAGAAGAGTTGAAGTGAAAGGAAGGGGGTGAAGGAAAGGACTGGAGAGGTCTAGGAAAAGGGGGAGACTAACCAACAATCAGTCTTTGCTTCTCATCCTGTCCGGTAAATCTCCCCTGACCCTTGGTTCTGAGTGACTGTCCTGAAATCTACCTCTTTTCCTAGACCTCTTCAGTCTTTTTCTTTCACCCCTCTTCCTTCCACTTCGGCCCTTTTGCCTGAAGGAGGAGCCATTGGCTCCGAAATCTTGCCTAATTATAACTTTGTTCCATGTGTGTGCTCTGCCGCTGCTTGATGAGTAGGTTTTTTTATCTATCCAACTGAATTATTTTTTAATAATTGATGGTTTTCATTGTTATACAAAGAATTTACTGTGACTTAATTTTTGAAGAGTAAATTAAATGGAAAAATATGGTAGGCTAAAGCAGGTTGCATAAAACATGATAAGCTCTAACTTTATCGATTGACATTCCTCACTGCCATTGTTATAATTTTATACAAAAAACAATCCACTGCTTGCAGAATAATTTCATGTAAATCTGTCGTCATTCACATAACTAGTGTGCTTTTCATGTACTCCAAGTGTATTTATTGCTTCCCATGATTGTAACTTTTATACACATTATAATAATAGCATTTCCCTTAAAATAATAATGATTATCTCACAAGGAGGAAATAAAGAGCAACAACGTATCTGTAGCTGCAACTTTATAGCACAAGTTAATATTGACAGTGTTATGTGTAGGGGCACAAGTGTGTGTGTGTGTGTGTGTGTGTGTGTGTGTGTGTGTGTGTGTGTGTGTCTATTTGACAGTTTCACTGTTTGAGAATATTTTATAACAATATATTCTGAGAAACCATAGGTCTGTAAATACTATATTTGCTTTCCTGTCAACTGAAATAAGCCTAGAAAAATATCACAATGTATTGAATACAAGTGAATGATTCATTAATGTCTTTCGCTTGATTACACAATAACATCTTACTCAGTGTGATCCATGCATATTATACACTGATTTGCTTTCTCATTTAAGATGTTATCTTTCAGTTGTATTTTATTGCAGTAATTAGGCAGGGAGAAAAATTGAACCCCTTTTTAGTGTAGCAACATGAACCAAATCAGATGTGTCGAGAAAAATTATAATATATTCTTATATACATGTGACACCACATCTATACTACTTTTTTTACATACTACATAAAATAAACAAGTAAGTTACAATTACTGGTCTTCCATGTCTGGATGTGTCTCAAATTTGAACAATGGCTTTATTATTTTATAAATTTTGTTCATTGATGACACTATAGCAAGACTATTGAAGCACAAGTTTACTCAACAGCAAATTTGTTCAAGTTTACTCAACAGCAAATTTGTTCTCATGACAATTATTTCACAATAAAGCGAAAACTCTTAAAATAAAGACAAAGTATTCTGTACACCAGTTTGTTAGGTTTTGAGATTCATGAACTTACAGACTAGTGTTGTATGATCTGACTCAGAAAAAAATCTAGTTCTCCTACACAACAAGGCAGACAAAAATACTGCTTCTTCTTAAAAGACACACCTTAAGAAACAATATTACTGTAAAATATGTTGTTTGGCACTATGTAACTATCTGTAATAGGAACTTCTAATATAAGGAAGTGTGGAGCAAGCAGGGACAAGGAGAATGTGAATAACAATGCAACTGCTATTCACTGATATGACAGGTTGTCACATGGCCAATATGTGTATCAGTGAACATGGGTATCACCTTATTGGAAAATAGCTGTTCACAGATAAAACTTAGATTGCATATTTAAAGTAATGCGAACAGATACTAGCCCATTTAAATTTCACAGCCTGGGGAAGGAAGAGAGAACAGGAAAGAAGGGTAGTGGAGCAGAAACCATCTACTTATTGATCTTTAACAACCAAAGATCACTAATGAAGTTGACAGAGAAAGTGGAAATATCGCCATAGTTTCTGAGGTGAAATCTCTGTGATAAGCTGCTGAGCTATGTTACTGATGAGTTATCTGGCCAAATTTGTCCCTAGGGCATTTGTAATGTCTTCATAATGTTTTTATGGGATGATGTTAAGAATAATTCAGCCGACAGCTGATGAAATTGTTGTTTTATTGATACACAACTGGTTTCACATCTTAAAGCAGTATCATCAGGGGTGACCTACGCATTAAAGATTACTATACAGTGTCTCAATTTTGTGGATATGAATGTTAATAAAGGTAGTCTCTAAAATATACTCACAATATTAAAAGTTCATAGGTATACCCATTGCTCCTAGTCAAGCTATATTATACAGTGAATACTGTCTACATTAAACTGGTGAACGATGAGTGACACAAGATGTAATCAATCAATTTTATAAAAATTGCTAGTGGGTGCATTATGTAGTTATATACTGTAGCTTTATTTTAAAATTTGCCTTAAGAAGAAAAATATGTAAGTGGTGCCCCCTACTAGCAAAGCTCAAATGGCTGAGTATGAGGTCATGCAGTATACAGTGTGTCAAAACAGTTATGATCTACAATTTGTTAATGCAATCAACAGAAGTATAACAAAAAAGAAAAATGTTCTTTCCAACTGTGGATCAGAGACAGATCTTATAACTGTTAGACCAGCTCATCAGACAAAGGAATACTCAAGTTTTACAAGAATACTAAATATGGGTGCAGTACCCAAACTAAACAAGCAGATGTAAGAAACCTAAAAGCATCAATCCAACCTATTTTACTTCTTCAGATATAGGCAGTAAACTCAGGCATACAGAAAAAACTATGGTAAATAAATACAATGAAGTGGGTGTATACTGCATTACATGCAAATATTGCCCTATGAAATATATGAAGAAAACTGGTCGGTCATTTCAAAAAAGACTTCAAGAACACCTTAACTTAAATGATCACCAATCTGCTTCAACAATGTGCTTACAGAAAGTGGGGCAGAGCATTACAAACCCTCCTAAAAATTTAAAAATACTTCATAACAAAAAGCCATATTTTGAATATATGAGAGGAAGCAAAAACTTTTAGACATACAAAAGAAAGGGCACTGTTCATACTGAATAATCAATTAAAATTATAGAACTGTATTGTTCTTGCTAGTTTTGGTTGTTTATACAAGTAACTATAAGTTTACAACAAAATTCAGTGTCACTCTCTCTTGTAAAGAGAGTGGCCCTGTGCTCAATGTCATGTGTACATAATTCCTTACTGTCCACAAGACAGTCTCTGTTTTGCCAGTGTTTGTCCGTCTTAGTTGCTTATGCAGGCAGCTCCTATGCTTCCCAACATTGGGTTGCCTTGTCATCACACAGGTAACAAAGTGCCACCTTATACCATTCCACACAGTAATTTGCATGGGGCCTTGACTAATCACATTAGTAGCGACTATTTTTTTGTGGCCAATACGACTTTAAAAAACAACTTTTAGTGTCCTCTGGTTGTGTATCAATAAAACAACAATTTTACCAGCTCTCATCGAAATTCTTCTTAACATCATGCCTTTCAATGGCTGTGGGTGCTCGAAATATCAATTTTCTTTTCTCTTTATACCTTTTCCCTCCTCAGAACAAATCTGTTGTTTTTCGGATGTCATATGGGCTTTGTCCATGAGCTTTTTTATTTCTGTCACCACAGAAACAAATATTTATCACCATCAGCTCTACATGAGGATAGCCAGTCTTACACATAAGTACTTTTCATGACTTGCAATCAGATGTAGCTAAAGTTATGGCCATTCTCTAAAGTTGGGCCACTTAATGTTAAGTCATTGTTCCAAAACGCACCTGTATCACGCATTTGTTTACAACAGTGAAGTGCAAAATATTCTGCTTTATCACACAGAGAAATTTTAAGGGGCCAATTTGTTATACAATTTTCTAGTAGACTTTAAGATATAGCAATGCATTTCCCTTATCTTAAAAACTAATTTTTTGTAATAACCTCAGTAATCAAAGTTATACTGCTCATGTTCCCGTACTGCATTGTAATAGAGCTAAGTCACGCAATTCAGGAACATTTTTATTTGTCACTCTTCTTACATATAAGACCAGTCAAATTCTACAAATGTTAGCACTAACTGTGGATTTATTAACTGTGTATACCTTGAGGCTCAGTATCAATGAAGAGTTATTTATTCTGGATCAGTATTTCTGACCTGCTAAACACCTAATTTTCCTAACATGTTTTAGTACAGTGCAGTGACACTGAAATGCAACTCACTGATGAAGTGCCAGACCAAAAGACATGTTGAATGAGCGCCAAATGACATATATTATTTAATCTAGCACAAAGAACTCCATGAACTGACTCTCCACAAGATAAACCTATAACTAAAGAAGTAACATTTAACATCATATATGAGGTTTTTATCATGGCAAGAATAGTTTACATAATACGAGTCTTCCAGTCTGACATTTCAGATGGAGTAATATTTTCAGAGAATGAACTACAAGTACTATAAATTTGTACTTCAATTCAGAAATTCACACTAGTGGTAGTAATAACTGCATGTGGCTCAATGGCCAGGTGCCAGTCTTTTAATTGGACACCACTTTGGTGTTTTGCATGTTCCTAACGTACCCCAGTTATCCAACCGGGGAAAGGGGACCTACAGTTTAATGTGGAATCAGAGCCACGTGTAGTTCTTGGCATCTCCTAGCATTTTGGGGAGATGAAGGCTAGGTTACAGGCAGACTGCAAATTTCCATGGTCCAGCTGGGATTCAATTCCCTGACTTCTCAGTTACCAGGCAGGTTTTCAACCACCAGATCACAACGCAATCAGCAATCAATAGTTGAAAATTTGCACTAGGAATTACATAATTAGATATGTAATATATCTACCAAAGCAGTGAACTGCACACACTAATTAAATGAGACCAGAAACACTTTCTATGAGAGAGCAGGTACAGAATACAGACTGAGCACAGTATCATATACTTGGATGTTGACTTACAAAAAATTCAATGAAGAGGAAAAAACGTATTTCGATCTACAAAATTAATATTGATATATATCAGAAGAAATTTGAATTCTTAAGACGGCATCTGACTGCAGTTAATAAATAAATAAGGATGAGAGCAGAAGAGAGCAGAGCAATAATAAATTAGAAAGTCTTCAGACCTCTCAGAAAACTTTAAATCCATATAACAAACACATACTTCGGAATTACAAGAAACAGTACCTACAAAGGAAAGGGAGCATCAGAAAATGTCAAACACACCAAATACAGGACTGTGATAAGTATGCAAATCTGATTCAGTAAATCTACATTACAAAGCACGCCATGTTGATCAGTCAATTGCATCTTGAAATATAATAATAAGAATGAAAATAATATTTCTACCAAAAGAAAATTAAATTGAGAAAACTAGTAAATTATGAGACAGACTTGCTGGCCAGTACTTACATCTGGGGAACAAAATGTGTAGCACTGGTGATAAATGCATACAACAGTAAAGGTGACACACTACCTATGTTTCAGGACAAATAGTTTCTTCCTTGCAGAAGAAGAAACAACTAGTTTCAAGAGCTACATAGTGCATCACTTTCACAATTATATCGGCAGTGTCACACATTTCGCTTACTACATATAAGTACTGGACAGAAATTCTGTCTCATAATTGAAAAGAATATTTGAATGATAAGCTGAGATCATGAAGAGATAAAATGAAAACATAGTGTTGCTCATAAAAGTTACTGTCACAGCTCATTCAAGAAAAAAAAAGGCTGTATAAAAAACATAAATGAAAATAAAATATAAAAATCTACTCACCAAGTGGTGATAGGGAACACACACACACACACACACACACACACACACACACACACACACACACAAGGATTTAACTTTCACAAGCTTTTGGAATCAACGGCTTCCTCTTCTGGCAGAAGAGTTAGGGGAAGGAAGAGAGGTGATGGAAAAGGACTTACCATCCGGCAAGTCTCCTTGACCCAGGGTTCTGGGTGACTTTTCTAAACTGTACCCCTTTCCCTAAACCTCTCCAATCCTTTTCCTTCACCCCTCTTCCTTCCCCTATTTCTTAGTTCAGCTTCTGGTGAACATATGCACATAACTTTTAAAATGTTGTGCACTTTCGTATTTTGGATATATATTATTTACTGACTGCATGGCAAGAGTCTTCAGGATTGATGCGCTTTATGAACATGTTACTAATTCAAACTGTGAACACTATCATAATCACTGAATGTGATCACAATAAATGGAAACTTTTCTTTTGAATCCCTTACACTGTGAAGATGGAATATAGCAACAGGAAGACACCTATAATTATAGTTATAAATTTCAGTCAACTATTTTCGGCAAGATTTTTGCAAATAACTTCAAATCAGGAATGTAATTCTGTGACATCACCCAGATAAACCAATGAAATATCCCCCTTTTTTTTTTATTTAAGGAATCTATCGTTCTGGTTACCTTTCAGGGACCCCAGAAAAATATTCCAATGTCTATCAATTTATGATCACTTATTTCTTCCATGAGGTTTTTAAACAACCCGTGAAATATTTTAGATGATAAAAATTCAATCCCTATAACATAGTAGTTTAAGTAGCTGTCCTGTCTAACCTATTCACAGCACAATATTTTCCTTATTAGGTAAATGTTGCTGCATACTTTCCACACACACACACACACACACACACACACACACACACACACACACACACACACACACAGACAGACAGAGGCATGCAGCTGCGTACACTATGATAATTAAAAGCAGTCTTATACTGACAACAGAACATGATTACATTTGATAATATTGACGTACGGGGCAATGATTAATTTAAAAGAGTTTGGAAAGGATGATGCAACGAATATTACCAGCAAAACAATAGGATCTGTAAAAGGTAGTATCAGCAAGACAAAAAGAGACAGGCTTATCCAATATGTAGAATTCAGAAACATAGTTATACATTTTATCCCAGGCTCAGACCATTGGGCAAAAAGAATGGTGTATTGTCAGAGGAGAGCACATGTTTCATGTTTCCTGCAGACACAGTTCTGCTGTGGTATGGATAACTGGTGCATCACTGTATGTGACAAATACCGTATTTAGCCGAATCTAAGCCACACTTTTTTTCCGGTTTTTGTAATCCAAAAAACTGCATGCTGCTTGGAATCTAGTGCAAAGGAATCGCAAATTCTGAAAAATGTTGGTAGGTGCCACCACAACTAACTTCAGCCGTCGAATATATGTAGGGCTACACAGGCATGTTTTGCAGGCACAAGGATAAATACTGGCTCCAAAACCTCTGTGTCAGTAAAAAAAAAAAAAAAAAGGGGGGGGGGGGGGTGGAAGACGAGCTTTTTTCTCTGCCCCGAGTTTCAACCACTGCATTTTCATACATTATCCAATGAAGTAAATACAAATTCTGTATTGTTCATCTTCGAATGTAGCAGCATTTCAATGTACTACGAAAATCCGACTGGCAACACTGTTTGGGATGTTTGTCAATATGGCCAACTCTACATTCTAAATTTTTTCCTGTCTGTGAGAAGAGATGGTTGCTAACAGAAACTTTTATGAATTGTGAATCACATTCAGTATTCTCTTCACCATAAGAATAATACGAATATAAACATTTTGCTATGTATTCTTTCGTGTTTGCTGCTATCTCATTTACATCCTGTCAGCCTAATAAACTACGAAACTAGTGTGAGGCAACAGCAAACGCGGAAGAATATACATATCATGTCATGTTTATATTCGTATTATTCTTATGCCTAATAGTAATACAGTCAGAAATGAAGCATGCAAATTGACTAGATTTTTAAATCTAAGATGACTCTAATTTCTGTGCAAAATGTAATGTACAAAAGAGGTGTCTGCAAAGATTTTCAAATGGAGAAAAATTTTAGCTAAACTCTCATTCAGAACATCTTCTATCATGCGCAGCCTATTATTTGGTTCTTGTCGATCATTATCAAAGAAAGCAGCAGTGTAAGTAACAACAAATAGCAGTCTCTTGCCATTGTTTCGCTAATGAGACAATTCCTCTCTTTTTTTATTGCAAGCAGCGGTAGTGCGCACAAAAGCAAGCCATGCCGCGAGCGGCAGGTCATAAACACGCATTATCAGAATGTGACAAACAATGCATAACACAGTACAATAATGCATTTTCAGCTTAGAGTGACGTAAACACCTATAACAAAGAGAACAGCACTTATCAGAACAAAGAAAAATAAGCAATCGATTCAAACCAGATGAAGCATGTGAAAAAGGAAGGGTACCCATATAAATACGGACGGAGCGTCTGACGCATAGCAATGGCTACCTGGTAAAGCTTAACTGCTAACCTTACGACTCGAACCAAACTACTGTAGCTGTATCATCATTCATTCGACCTACATTGTGTCTCATATTACAATGGACCGCCTTTGTTTCGATTTGGACGTGCGGCTTAAAACTTTTCTCTCCCCTTGAATTTCGAGTCCCAAATTTCAGGTGCGGCTTAGGTTCGGGAAATTTATTTTTTCCCTTGATTTCGAGTCTTATTTTTCAGGTGCGGCTGAGATTCGAGTGTGGCTTAGATTCGAGGAAATACGATAGAGTGGCAACTGGAAATGCACTCCAAAATTGAAGGACGAGGTGTGATCAAAAAGTAATGGGAATATTTTAATTTTGTGGGCTTTACATGTATGCCATTGACTGTTTTTTTTTGTTTAATTAAGTACAACACAGATTTCAGCCTTTATGCCATTTTCAAGTGTTTGTCTTTATGTCATTAGCATATATTGTAAGACACTTAACATGTTGTCAACCTCAAAGTTGATCACAAATTAAGAAAAATATTGGCTCCCCACAAAATGCGAGATGTGAACTCACCATCTTGTCACAGATCAGTAAATATCTTGGGAGCACATCATATTTAGTAAAAACAAGCTTATGTTGGTAAATAAAAGATGAGCATGTCTTTTTTTTTTTTAAAAAAAATAACATGTGCTAATCTTTTTTTTTACCAATATAAGCCTGTGTTCCCGCAATTATTTACTCATCTGTTAGAAGATGGTGGTTTTACATCTGGCATTTCCTGGGGAGCCAATATTTTTCTTAATTTATGGCCAACTTTCAGCTTGATAACACATTAAGTTTAAAAAATATTGTATGACTGTTGCTCAGCAATGTCAAAAACTGTTTGTACATTCAATTTTCAATTTTTTTAAAAATCTTGTTGGACAAGATATTTCTTATGTATGTTTGCATTTTCGGTTGTTTTGAATATTTATTTAATTGCTGGCAGTTGAAAAGCGCTCAGTGCACTTTTACTTTCGAAAAATATGGCTAAAGGAATTTGCATTAAATTTTGCTTGAAAAATGGAATAAAGTGCAGCGCTGCATTCGAAATATTGACTGCGGCTTTTAGTGAACCTACTATGACAGCAGTTTACGAGTGATATAAACGTTTCGAAGAGGGTTGAGAAGATGTCGAAGACGACAACCATTCTGTACGCCCTAACACATCAATTACTGATGACAATGTGGAGGAAGTAAAGAAAATGTTTCTGGAAAGTTGTTAAACCACTATCACAGAGGTTGCTGATGATGTCAGCACATTCTCTGGCTCTTGCCAAGCAATTTTTCGGGCATTTTGGGCATGAGATGTGTAGCAGCAAAGTTGATTCCGAAATTGCTGAATTTCAACCAAAAACGACGTCACGTAGACATGGCTCAGGCATTGCTGAATGAAGTTGACAACGATTCAGAACTTCTAAAGAAGGCTATAACAGGTGATGAAACATGGGTATAATGTCAAAAGCAAGGCCCAATCGTCCCAATGGAAACTGTTTGAAGAGCTGAGGCCGAAAAGAATCTGACAAGTTCAATTCCACGTGAAGAGTCTTTTCAGTGTTTTCTTCATTTAAAATGGAATAGTGCATCACGAGTTCCTGTCTTATGCTTGTACATACAATAAGGAGTACAACCTTGAAGTTATGCACCATTTGAGTGAAGCAATCCAAAGAAAACAACCAGAACTGTGGCGAAATCACTCATGATAATGCTCCCACTCATACCTCAATGCTTGTTTATGAGTTTTTGGCAAAAAACAAAACTATTATGTTGCCTCAGCCATCGTATCTGCCACACCTGGCCCCCTGCTGCCTTCTTTCTATTCAGAGGCTGAAGAGAAACATGAAATGATGGTGTTTTGCTACCACTGATGAGATAAAAAACAGAATTCTTGAAGGAGCTTAACATCATAACAAAACTGAGTCCCAGAAGTGCTTTCAAGATTGGAAAAAATGATGGCTCACGTGCATTACATCTGAGAGGGATTATTTTGAAGGGGACAAAACTGATGTTGTTGACGGTGATGAACAAATAAAGACTCTTTAAGAAACCAAAAATTCCCATTACTTTTTTATCACGTCTCATAGATGGCATAGTACGATTTTTAGGTCGCAAAAGGCCTAAACTGCACACAGATACACTGGATAATTTTGTCGGTATAAGGATCATATGCAGTGTCATGTCCAGATGTTATGCAATGGTGGCAACAATCTGACCAAGCTAGTATAGACGTTAGTGACACTGAATGGGAACTCTAACAATGGAAAATCCAGGCTGGAATGTAACTATATGATGAGAAGGAAAGTTGCTACTCGCACACTCAAATGTTACTCACACACACATGACTGCAGTCTCAGGCAACTGAAACCACACTTGGTGTTTCAGTTGCCTTAGACTGCAGGTGTGTGTGTGAGGTGTGAGTTGCGTTTGCGTGAGTGTGTGTGTGTGTGTGTGTGTGTGTGTGTGTGTGTGTGTGTGGTGTGTATTGTTGACAAAGGCCTTCACGGCCAAAAGCTATAATTGTGAGATTCTATTTGTTGTGCCTACCTGTGACTCAGTATCTCCACTATATAGTGAGTAGCAGCTTTCCTTCTCATTATACTGAATGGGAACTCTATCTCATGCACCATGCAATTTTCATCTTTTCAGTAAACTGAAAGAAGAACTGGGGTAGAGAGATTCTCCAACGATGACAACATTAAAACAACTGTTCTTGAATGGCTCTGTGGTATGCCACTGACAAACACTATTCCATCTTTTTATTTATTTTTTATTCGGAGGGGGGGGGGGGGGGGGAGAAAAGAAATGGATGTAAGATAGAAAAGTTTTTAAAATAAGAAAATGGACATTAATTTAAGCATTTTATCTCATAGTAAAATGATGAAAAAATAGGAGACCCTGCGATAATGAGTCTTCAAGATACATAAAAAAATATGAGTGGCAAAATAAGCAAACCTTCTCCGGAAAATAAGATAGCAAGGGGATTGCCTTAAGAGGTGGTATGGGATACCGTTGAGCAAATTCACTCTCAGTAATGAGTAAATAACTGTTAAGCAGAAAACAGGTACAATTATTACAGAACAGCTCTTTCATGTTTATCATTTGTCTATTCATTTTATAAAAGTATTAAGATTCATTAGTAAGAATGAAGAACTTACAGATGTGTATGTGTGTACGGAAGAAATGTCTCAACTTATCAATACTAAATACTAATCTCTCAGCTTTAAGGGTGGGACAAGACACATTTTACGTTGCAATTAATTACTGTAGCAGGACTTGTACACATGTTTTACAAGAGGCGATACTCTTATATGAATAAAACACTGTAATAATTTGTCAAATATAACTTGAAAGGCCAGAGAAGTTCTTTTTACTCTCTTTTCTGATTTTTAAGGAAGTGGTACACAATGCAGTCGCTGGAAGTCTGCATGAAACTAACGTATTTAATGCAGATTAGTATGCTAAAAAAAGAAAAGGTTAAAAATATTTGTATTAATATCAGACTTTTGGTGGTGTTAATATCATTAAATATTTGTACCATTACATTACTGCAGGTAAATGTAACCCTACAATGTAATATATTGACCGGGTAACATTCAGTACACGGTACCATTAACGCTTATCTAAAAACATGCCTAAAAGCATTTTCATCTTTTTCAGCAGCTTAAGGAGGACGATGATGATGATGATGATGATGATGATGATGTTGATAATATGGATGGAGATGAAAATGCTTAATAACAAAGAGATTACATATATAGGTCAAACATGACTGAGCTGATTTTACAATGCACAAATCTCCACCAAAAGGTGGTTATTAAAAATGTTTGGGCAAAAAATACATCTCTATTACAACATAAGCCCACATGAAGGAACACACAACTCACAGGAAACCACACTGTCTTTGTTAAGCTAAATTTCTACACTAGAATCACACAGGCATAGTGTTTATGATTTACATATTTCCACTCCTTGCATACCCTATGTTATGATGGACATACGGATTCCCTGGGAAAGCTGGCACGGCAACAGTGCCGCTGTGTGCAATTGCAGCGGCTACAGCTGAAGGCATTGCATCACCATGATGATACAAATGATTGAGTGTTGAATATCCTTGTACCTGCAAAGGGGCCACAGAGTCCATGGAAACAGCACCAGAGTGTTGAGTATGTTGCATTCTGCTCAGTGCTGCAGGTTCAGGAAGAGCGCGACCAACGTGTCCCAGGCCGTGATGTTGATCCTGATGATGGATCTGAATATTTGGATTCAAATTTTGCAGATGGTGCCGGGAATTTGCAAAAGAATCCGTCCTCCTTGTCCCTGTAAGGTAACTTGCTTCTTCATCAGTCACTGACGGAGATTCTGGAATATGCTGTGAACGACTGGCATGCACTTCAGACACATTTAGATTCAGAGGAGTTATGGTAGCAAGGCCATGCGAATTCAGTATGTCTACTGCAGTCATGCCACGTCTAGTGAGGTTGGGGTTCACAGTTGACATGTTTCTGTCTGCAGAGCCATCTTCGACAGCTGACATATGTTCATTTCTTGGAATTTGATTAGGGTTTCTGCAAGAATCATTGACCCTTACCATAGATGCTGCTGAAAGAGCCATCATGGGTGTTATTGTGTTTACACTATGGTCAGTATGTGAAATTACAGGGCCCACTGCTACATGGCCCGCATTGCTCATGCCAGTAGAAGAGATACCGTAATCTGAATTTGAGGCAGGAATCACACTCTGATGAGGCAATAAATGGGGAACACTGTTAACAGTTGACGGTTTGACACAGGAACTAACGATAGCATTTGTTTCAAAGACAGCTGGCCTCCCATACTCTGAAGAGGGCACTGAAACAATGATGTTACCAGCCTGCGGCCTTCCGGATGAAGAATTCTGTAACACAGGATTTGCATTCAGCCCTGACAGTGTTTCTGAATTCACCATGGCACTCTCTGGTGAGATTAATGTAGGAGGAGCAGGTGTTGTTGCACCTGGAGTCTGTGTGGTGGCTTCACTGGTTCCAGAACCATCATCCTCAGCAGCAGCAGCTGCCGCAGCTAATGATTCTTCGTATACTCTCAGTTCTTCCGGATGCATTTTTCTTTTATGTGCACGACAGTTGGAACCATTTGCAAATGTTCTGGGGCAAAACATACACGTATACGGCCTTAGTCCAGTGTGAAGATTATGGTGATTCTGAAATACAAGAAAACCAATATTTCACAATGGACTGATAACGTATGAATATCTCATCCATTAAACTGAAAGTAAATCCAAAGTCAATAAAATCTTGTCACTGCTGTTATCTTCAATATTCATCAACAAATCACAATTTTTATGACACTCACTGAATCAGATTAAAAAGAACAATGACATACAAAAATACATGTCCTTCAAGTGAAATACAGGTCCATCAATTGAAGTGACAAACCTGAAGAAATATGATCAGAATTGTGAAGATTTATTCTTTAACAATAATGAAGAGAGAAAGATTGGAAAATTTATTACAATCTGATGCCTATGAATATCCAGTTTTCTTTATACTGTCCAGTATCACACACTTATACTTGTAACATGAAACTAGAACATATTCTGGTTTCAAAAAGTGTCTGTGTATGTGCGGATGGATATGTGTGTGTGTGTGCGAGTGTACACCTGTCCTTTTTTTCCCCTAAGGGAAGTCTTTCCGCTCCCGGGATTGGAATGACTCCTTACCCTCTCCCTTAAAACCCACATCCTTTCATTTTTCCCTCTCCTTCCCTCTTTCCTGACGAAGCAACTGCCAGTTGCGAAAGCTTGTAATTCTGTGTGTGTGTTTGTGTGTTTTGTTCATGTGCCTGTCTGCCGGCGCTTTCCCGCTTGGTAAGTCTTGGAATCTTTGTTTTTAATATATTTTTCCCATGTGGAAGTTTCTTTCTGTTTTATTTACCTAAACAAATGAACTTTATCATAGCAATTTGCATGGTTTCCCAATACAGTGACAATGCATAATGCTTTCAGACATGATATACCGCAAGCCACAGGCAGAGTTAGTGTTCCTTGATCTTTTACCAATATGCAAACTTTTTGACAGACAAAACAACCATCTTATGGATGGCACATCAATCACAGACAAAGAAGTAAATTCAAGTTTTTAACAGAAACTGTGTGTTGAAATCCTAAACTTTTTACAAATGGCACCATTATCTGTGAAAATCAAACAATGGAAAATTAAGGATGGAATATAACAATATTATCTGTTGCTTGTGAGAAATATCTCATTAAAATGTCAAGGGTGTAAAAGCCTGGCAAGTAATTATTAATATTGAAAACTGTGAAATTCACAAAGCATAAAAATTTAGCTGCCTCTGACTACATACAATTATTTAATCACAATTTGTTGGTGTCACATCGTACAAACAACAGAGACTAAAACCAACTATTGGATTCGGGGTCCACCTATTATGCAAACAATGGTTATTTATAAATGATCAAATATATGAGGGTTGTTCAATAAGTAATGCCCTACATTTTTTAAAAAGCCATTAATACACATGGAAAAAGTCCACGTTGATGTTTCACATTTGATGTTTGTTCTGTACACAGGTGAAGTTTCGAACCGTTCTGGCAGATGTCAGAGCTACAGTAAAGCTTCAAAATGGTGTCTCCATACGACTCATGTTACAAGCAGCATGCTGATACTGAGGACTTTTGTGCAGAAAAAGAAACCGTGGTGATCATCCATAAACATTTGTGTGCAGTGTATAGCGATACTGCAGTTGGTAGGAGTATAATTAGGCAATGGCTAAAGAAATTTACAGCCTCAGGAAATGTGGAAACAGAGCTCTGTGGTCATCTACGTACAGGACTTCCTGTCACAGCCACTGCTCCAGACATGCTTTCGTGTGCAGGCCTGTGAACACGGATGCTGACACCTTAGAAGACTGAAGTGACCACAGGATACTCATCATGTTGATGTAGAGGAACAGGCAACACTTGGCCACTGAGTATGTTGAAACACACATCCAAATCAATGTCTACAGTAACCTGAACAAACGGACCCCAAGCGAGGTACAGAAGGTACTATTGTAACATCACAGCACCACCTCTAACCTGAATTACACCCTCCACAAACTGCAGGTTCAACACTTGTGTAGGCTCTTGTGTCTGTGTTATTTGGTCAATTTGAGATATCCAGCTTGTATGCTACAGATAGTAATGGACTTTTGTGAGGTACAGGATGCTAAATATCCACTGCATGCAATCCACTCACAATATTCACACCTGCATTCACTGACAGCAATGATTCCTGCTGTGTTTGAAACAGTGTGTGATTTGAGACTGTGTGATACTCATCTCTGCTCCCTGTTGGTTACGATCTTTTTACAACCATTGTTACTATGTCATGTTACATAGCTGTACGCGGTACACTATTCCTTGTTGACATGTTGGACAACTCACTTTGATACACCAGCAAATTTAGCAACTTCAATCGTAGTTGGGTCAATGGCAGGTCGTGTCTCCAGATCAACCCATCTTACTGCACTGATTCCATACAACTAACTGTGACACAATTTCACTGCCACTACTTATGCTGACAGTGAAGCATCACACGACCAGCTAGTACCAGTTCTAGGCCAACTACATCATTGTTAAGTACCCAGTGCGCTCTTTTGAGAGTGTGATAAATTTTTTTCTGTGAACTTATTAAATTTGTTGTAGACACATGGTAATAGTGCTTCACGCTGCACATGCGTGGATGGCAGGGTGGTGCACCGAGCCAATCCAGTGGAGTATGAGTGCTTGTGTGTGTGTGTGTGTGTGTGTGTGTGTGTGTGTGTGTGTTTTTTTAGACTTTATTGGCACTCAATGGTGAGCTTGTCAGTGGCCTAAAATATTTCAAAGACAACAAATGTGAATAAAATCACTAAAATTGTTGCACACAGCGTGTGTGTGTGTTTTTAGACTTTATTGGCACTCAATGGTGAGCTTGTCAGTGGCCTAAAATATTTCAAAGACAACAAATGTGAATAAAATCACTAAAATTGTTGCACACAGTGAGAACAAAATCTACAAAATGACACTCATGCACTGACTCTCACCCCATGAACATTCACTCACACAATAACTCCACCTCACACACCAGAAGACAACAGAGAATGCTTGTAAGGAGCTACATCATGGCTTAAACAGAAGTAAAGCAATAGAGGAGCTAAAACAATGGCACAGGGATATCTCACCGGCTGGCTACTTACAAAAATGTGGGTAAGCCAGTCGCCCTGTTAACACAGTAAGAACATCTCATTAAAATTTTGGAAACACAATGGATAAAAGACAAAACCTTAAAAGTCATCACATTCATTTGAACATCACTAGATATGCTCGCATATCTGCCACTGCCCTCAGTCCGAAAATAAAGCACAGTCTAGTAAAATGTGGCACACAATGATCTGTATGCCACAAGCACTGAATATTGGAGGGACGTCACATCGGAGCAAGAAGCCATGCATCAGGGGACTGAGGCCCATGTGAAGACGAATAAGGAGGACCTCATCCCGTCTTTGTGGCTGAAAGAAGGTACGACATGGTTGCGTAGTGGGCTTTACTATATGCAGCTTATTATCCGTCACTTCTAGCCACTCACCTTTGCACCGATGCATGATTCTGTACCTTATTTTTTTATTTATTATTCAGATATAAACCTAAGTACAGATACATTAACATAATTTTGTGCTAATGGCACTGGGCAGAGACACGCAGTCTTTGTGTCAACACTCTCTGTCAGAGCGCATATGTCAACAGTTTACTGCTCTACACAGCAACACACAACAATATAGAAGTGGGCAGCCTCACCACACTGTGCACCACTGTCAACTCTGCTACCCTACGCCCCCTACTTAGTCACTCTGAACGGAATAGCAGAAAGTGTAGCAACAGATAATATACTCTTATGGCAAACCCATGCATTTCCTATTAGATAAAGATTACTCTTTCTAACTTGAGAAAGTAATTACACAGCTTGTTCTGTAAGCTAATAGCTTGTGGCTGTGATGACTCCTCCAAGGGTCTTTCATTGGGCATTATCGACACAGGAGCAAGTCCCTGGGTAAATCTTGGAGGACGCTGAAACTTTTTGTAATAAAAGTGAATCAAGTTATTATTAACAGTTAAACAAGTCGACAAGAGCTCATTTATTTATTCCATTTTTAAATCTGAGTGGACTATCTTTGACATTGTTTAAAATGTCAATCAAAGTTTACAGCTCACCATATAGCGGAGATGCTGAGTCGCGATAGGCACAACAAAACCACTGTTTCAAACAAACCTTTCGGCCATTAAGGCCTATGTCAACAATAGAACACACACACACACACACACACACACACACACACACACACACACACAAAACAACTGTAGTCTCAGGCAACTGAAACCACACTGCGAGCAGTGTTCCACTCCCATCATGCACTGGTACTCGCAGTGTGGTTTCAGTTGCCTGAGACTGCAGTTGTTCTTTTTGTGTGAAAATGTGTGTGTGTGTGTGTGTTTGTTGTCTAATGTTGACAAAGGCCTTAATAGTCAAAAGCTTTATTTGTAACAGTCTTTTTGTTGTACCTATCTGCAACTCACCATCTCCGCTATAAGGGGAGAAGCAATTTTCTCTTTCATAATACTGTTACATTCCATCCTGGATTTTCCATTGTTTGACTTTTGCTACCAAAGTTCATTCAGTTAAAAATGATGTTTAGATGCTTTATGGTGTACACAGCTTTTTTTCTCTTAACAAATATTAATGTGTGTGATGATGATTTTATTTTGCTGCAACAATGGATATTGGTCCAGGAGTGCTAACAAAAAAATATAAAAAACTGCATCAGTGTTCAACAATGCCAACTGAGTAATTTTGTGTGACACATCTGGAAAATGTTAACTGGTGCTGAGCTGTGTTCATGAAACCCATGGAAAAGAAAACATTTCCTTTTAACAACAGTAGTTGTGATTAGTTCATGTATGGAGATGACAGAACAGGCACATCCTGGGGAAATTAAATGGAGTGAATTACACTTCCTGATCATACCAAATGGAAATGATTCTAATAGATTCTGATTTGTGAAGTATAACTGAGCCAGGTGAGATGGAACCTGGTGAAGGTGCATCAGCTGCTGATAAAAAGACATATATATCACACCAAGGTAACATGCTACATTGTACTTTACATATGTGACAGGCAGCAAATGCAATTACAAAATCTGATATACAGTATGATAAACAGTACAGAGAGAACTTCAAAAATTATACACCCCAAAGGACAGCACCATTTCCTACTTGTGATGAAGCAAGCTGGGATATTTTTACTTCCCCTCTTTTTTTTCCATCTGCCTCCTTAAATTCGTTTTTTCACTTTTAACTAATTGCCATTAACATACGTGAATACAATCTGCATTTTCATAAAAGAGAGAGTTTGGTCCTCAGTTTTAAAGAATATAACAACAGATCTAATTTTGTGCTTAGTTTTATGTATGTAATTGATTTTCCAATTTATTTTGACTATTCTTAGTTAGTATCTTTCATTATAGAGTGAAATCAGTAATTGTTTCATAACTTAAATTCTGCTGTTGACTTATAAACAAATATAAATTCTGCAATAATTATAAACATTTGGAAGACTAAACACTAACATTCTTTGAGTATTTATTTGGCTCTATTAGAAAACATGTTGGCAAAGCTAGCCCTTCATTAATTCCAAAGCAATTAACAGTTTTGTCATAAGTATTGTTTGCATACTTATAATTGTTAATTTCATGATTTAAACAAATAATTCAAACTAACTCTTGTAGCACAAGAAAGGGTTAAAAGGAATGAATTTTTAAATGTATTCAGTTAATTTAATGAGTTAAGTTCTAATTGCAATTTTGTAAATTAAACATCGAACAATGTGAAGTTTCAGTGCCTATTATTGTGAGGCTGTATAACGGCCCAATTTTTGGCCCCAAGAGAGTCAGTCCATGGCCGAGTTTAGGACGAGAAACCCGAGTTGGTTAGAACAACAACAATTCAGCAACATAATTGTGAACTAAGTGTAACACAATTCGGACATATGTTAAAACAATGATAGTGTATGCTCCATACGCACATTGGTATTCTGTAAGAACTGTGAACTGTGTGGTTAGGTTTTTACTGCTCGTAGATGGTCAACAGGAAACCACTCTAGCAGTATTTGGATGTTCCCCTGCAACCTATTAATGAGACTTACCAAAGGTTAAACAAAAGTGCACTGGCCATATGAATATGTATTATTGGGGACGTGTGAAAAGTGAAAGTAAATAACTGAAATGCAAATGTGCACCTGTTGGCTACATTATTTACAGTGGACAGTACTGCAGTTCCACCCCCTACTTTTTGAGCCGGTACGTCGACACAGAGGACAACAAGCGAAGAAATAAAAGCAGGGCGAACAGTCACAAGTGGTGTCCCAACATGAGGAATTTTTTACGTAGCCACATTAAACAAGTACTTGCAAAATTTGTACAGGGAACTCAAGAATGGTTTACAGTCAGTGATGCAACAGCCAATCGGCACTTGGGTTTCATGGCCACAGTACGACAGCAGCCCATCAGTGAACAGGTTCTATGGAAGCATCCATTGAGTACAAGAGTAGTCAATCAGCACGCAGGTGGACACAACTGACCAGGATAAACAAGGCGCTTCACTGAGAGAATTACAACTTGCCACAGCCATGCAGATGATGGACCGAGATGACAACCGCAGCAGCAGCAGCAGCAGCAGCAATAACAGAGCAGCAGAAGAAGAGTGAATAAGAATAAGGTAATTTCATAGCAAAAGCTGTTTTGTATTAAGTGATACATTATGAGTGACCTTAATGAACAAGGCAGTGCTTATGAATTAAGTTACAGTTTATATACAAAATTTTACTACACCAAAAACGTGTTCATATCAGCACTGAACTTTTTTTTTAAAAAAAAGTACCAAATTGTGTATAAATATTACCTTTTGATTTGGCATACAGAAAGACAAAGTTACTTTCTTACACAGGACAGTGAAAGAATGTCTTCACAGCAATTTGTTGTGAAAATATTACTGCTTATGAATCACACTGAATCAATGAAGAACTGAAAAAGGCATAATGATAACACACTACTGTGCTCTCTTGGACCCTTTTATTACAGTTGCTAAAATTTAAAACGTTGTTCACAGCAAATGTAAATATCTAATTGTGATTTTCGTATGGTTAAATAAATAACTTTGCGAGCTAGAATTCCTTTCAGTGCTGCCTGTGTAGGTTGGGCAAGGTTAAAATGAAAGTTAGGTCCCAGGATGAGAGGGAACCACATGGTGAAAGGTGGGCCCCACTCATCCTGGGGTCTGAGTGACCTGAACTTCCCTTGAAAATTCTCCAACCAATCCCTCTCTCCTCCTCAAGATAGGAACAAATAGCTACGATAGTGTTGTGCACTTTTACACATTAATATCAATAATGCTAAATATTTCACATCCAGAAGTTAACTACTGCACAGCAACTCTGTCTCACAAATTTCTAAACTACTAATTTAATGATCTGATAAATATTTTATCTCAAAGCTGCCAAATACAAACAAGCTGCATTAATTATAGACAAATTTAACACAAACCTTGAGATCCTTTGGGCGTCTGAAGGCTTTGCCACATGTAGCACACTGATAAGCTCTGATATCCTTATGAATAAGCAGATGTGTGCGTAATGTGCGACGTGTCGATAACTGGTGAGGACACATGGGGCATTGGTACGGTGTTTCACGATGTGTATCCATGTGAATTTTTAGTCGGTATTTTGTTTTGAAGCTGAAGCAAACAGTAAGTCTTCATAAGAAACACTACAGTATATATTTCTCAGACATACTACAATCATTCCATAAAGCAAAAACTCTGTGTGTACTTTTCCTCTTTCTGAAACAATCATTTTCCTTCTTCAAATACCAAAATACTGAAAGAGATTTGTAATGCAATAAAATTGGATTGGTTCTGAAAATTGTCTCTGGATGGGAGTCTTACCAAGCGGGAAAGTGCCAGTAGAAGGGCACAATAAATAAAACACACAAACACACACACAGAATTTCGAGCTTTCGCAACTGGCGGCTGCTTCGTCAGGAAAGAGGGAAGGAAAAGGAAAGATGAAAGGATGTGGGTTTTAAGGGAGAGGGTAAGGAGTCATTCCAATCTCGGGAGCGGAAAGACTTACCTTAGGTGGAAAAAAGGATAGGTATATACGCGCGCACTACACACACACACACACACACACACACACACACACACACACACATCCATCCATACATATACAGACACAAGCAGACATATTTAAAGGCCATCCTTAGGGGGAAAAAAGGATAGGTAAGTCTTTCCGCTCCCGGGATTGGAATGACTCCTTACCCTCTCCCCTAAAACGCACATCCTTTCATCTTTCCTTTTCCTTCCCTCTTTCCTGATGAAGCAGCCACCGGTTGCGAAAGCTCGAAATTCTGTGTGTGTGTTTGTGCGTTTTATTTATTGTGCCTATCTACCGGCGCTTTCCCGTTTGGTAAGTCTTGGCATCTTTGTTTTTAATATATTTTTCCCATGTGGAAGTTTCTTTCTAAAGTCTCTCATCATAACAGATATTGTCATGTTTACAATGTTTTCTGTCTACTAAGTTCTGTGAGACATCATAGGGGCAGGGGGGGGGGGGGGGGGGGGAGGTGTTATAGAAGCTACAGGTTGAATAATTCAATAATTATCTTCTCACTGTAAAGTAAAGTTGCAAGGAAACAAGTGGTGGTATATTTAATCAGAACATCAATAACTTTAAGCAAAAAAGTGTAAGTTAATTGACTTTTATCTGACAGTGTAAAAGAGTCACATATATTTAGATTTGATTTTGGCTAACTGCCCCTATTACTCTAAAAGTATCTGTAGAGCAAACATATTGATATAATGATTCTCTTTAAGAATGCACTTTACAATAAAGAATTCTACTGACACTGTTATCAAATTTCCTTTATTTATTACAGCAACACCTTCACAAAAAAGATACACTGATAAGACCAATTTTACAACCCCCTTCCCCAACCAGCAAGTGTGTGTGTGTGTGTGTGTGTGTGTGTGTGTGTGTGTGTGTGTGTGTACTGCACTAAGAAACAGTGAGTGTGTTACTCTACATCAAACACATACATCTGCTCAACAGCCATTTGTCTTGTCACGACAGATACTGTCATGCTGATGATGCTGCACAGAATTTAATTAAATGGAAACATTTATATGCCATATTTAAGTCTCTCACCATAACAGAAATTGTCTTGTTTATAGTGTTTCCCATTAACTACGTTCTGTGAGGCATCATCAGCATGACAATGTCTGTCGTGATAAGACAAATGGCCTTTAAGCTGAACCCCATTTTTGCACTCCTGCATTTTACATTTTTCCACTTCTTACATTCATCTTTGTCGGTCTCAATAGATGTCTTAGTCTCTTAATACAATGCTTTCCCATCATTAACGATTCTGTGTTACAACATTTCCCACAATTTAAGTTTTCCTTTACGTTATCACGGCCTTCAACATTGATTTTTATACAGATTTCCTCAAAAAGTGCATTGTGTTCCTGCTCAAAGTTAGCCTTGGAACAAAGCAGAAAATGCAGATTATATGCAAAGTTACTGATTCTGTAACATAACACTAGCGCAATAAGCAACATTTTTATTGTCAGCGTGTTGGATCATGGCCACCTGCATTATAGGTCCACAGTGTTTGGAAAAATGGGCATGTCCTGACATAACCACAATCACCAGAATGAAGATGAAGAATGCAAGAGAAGAGAAGGTGGTGAAACGATGTGCACTGATTAGGAACACACCACGACAGGAGCGGCCTCTACGAGAGGAGAATATAAATGCCGCTCCTGCCAGGCTTGGCCGCTCAGTATCGGCTCAGTATTCGGAGAATATATGGAAGTATACGGATAGGCCTAGCAGATGATGCTACAATAGCAGTTATTAGTGATCCACAAGCTGTGTGTCAAACTTGCATAAACATTATTCATAGCAAAGGACTCGGATTTATGTTGCATGTTGCCCATCGCTTGCGACTCCATTTTTATATCGTAGTTAAGTACTGTCAATCTGCTTCATTGAATTAAAACTACTTATGTTATTTATCTGTATAGCATTCTGAGAACACAGCATCCCTTAGGCAACCTACACGAGATGAGTGGGCAAAACCCATAGGGCAGGTATGCTAAATCACGATCTTATGACAGAGATTCTAGTAGCAACCTTCCTTCTGCTTATTGTGTTAAATTACAACAGCTTTAATTTAATTTTACAGTCATTTACACAAATAAACACCACTTTTGAAGACAGCTGTCTCTATAATGAGCTTTCACGAATTGCCACTATTTACACATGAACTACGCCAATTCGTTCTAGGCGCGTAGTCTTAGTTTGGTAAGACCTGAGGTCAGAGGTAAACATTCCTCCTTGAGATGCTCTGTAACATGATGATAATTTCCAACCTCTTTCTCACCCAGGATGTCCCTGAGCTGAGTAACTTTGTTGGCAGCAAGCTGTAGGTTACATGCCTATTTTTCTCTGTTTACAAAGACTGCTAACTTTAGTGTTTTAACCAATATCGTGTTTCAGGATTTGTTTACCATAATTTTATAATGATTATCGATAATAAGTCTCACATTAGAACAAAAATATCTTTTTTTAATGTGGTTGCATGAAACACTTTTGGTTCCGTGTTGTATTACACCATTGGACGTGACTGAAACCGAGAGGGAAACCATTGTGTGTTCGTGTCAGCACTTGGCCACTGCCTTGTGAGTGATGATTTTTATAATGTGGAAAGACACTTAGAGCTAACTGATGTTAGAAAGGAACGAGAACAATTAATTATATCAGATTTTTTAAATAGGAAAAATTTAAACTGTTTTAATTTCATATTTTGAACAATATAAAGGGAATGATAATAAGAGTATTTTATTCATTTATGCTTGTTGTGGTTCCTGTTCCTTCCTGTATTTTATACTTTCCTCTAGTGTACACTTTTTTGGGTTGGTCTGCTGAATAGTGTAACAATGGGTTTTTTCTGTATTTCACGTAGTGTTGCACTCACTGTTTCTTAGAACAGTAATTACAAAACTGTATATTGTGAGTGCGACAACCTAATATGCAAGCAGATACAGGTGCAGGTGTGCTTTCACCAGATTTCAGTGCTGGTCTGGGGGGTATGTTCAAATTGGTCGTATCAGTGTATCTTTATTGTGGAAGTGTTGCTGAAGTAAGTAATAGCACAGAGAACATCTACATCTACATCTACATCTACATCCATACTCCGCAAGCCACCTGACGGTGTGTGGCAGAGGGTACCTTGAGTACCTCTATCGGTTCTCCCTTCTATTCCGGTCTCGTATTGTTTGTGGAAAGAAGGATTGTCGGTATGCCTCTGTGTGGGCTCTGATCTCTCTCTGATTTTATCCTCATGGTCTCTTTGCGAGATATACGTAGGAGGGAGCAATATACTGCTTGACTACTCGGTGAAGGTATGTTCTTGAAACTTCGAAAAAAGCCTGTGCAAGCTACTAAGCATCTCTCCTGCAGAGTCTTCCACTGGAGTTAATCTATCATCTCCATAACGCTTTTGCGATTACTAAATAATCCTGTAGCGAAGTGCGCTGCTCTCCACTGGATCTTCTCTCTCTCTTCTATCAACCCTATCTAGTACAGATCCCACACTGCTGAGCAGTATTCCAGCAGTGGGCGAACAAGCGTACTGTAACCTACTTCCTTTGTTTTCGGATTGCATTTCCTTAGAATTCTTTCAATGAATCTCAGTCTGGCACCTGCTTTACCGACGATCAACTTTATATGATCATTCCATTTTAAATCACTCCTAATGCATACTCCCAGATAATTTATGGAATTAACTGCTTCCAGTTGCTGACCTACTATATTGTAGCTAAATGATATGGGATCTTTCTTTCTATGTATTCACAGTACATTACACTTGTCTACATTGAGATTCAATTGCCATTCCCTGCACCATGCGTCAATTCGCTGCAGATCCTTCTGCATTTCAGTACAATTTTCCATTGTTACAAGCTCTCGATATACCACAGCATCATCCGCAAAAAGCCTCAGTGAACTTCCGATGTCATCCACAAAGTCCTATATGTATATTGTGAATAGCAACAGTTCTACGACACTCCCCTGGGGCACAACTGAAATCACTCTTACTCCGGAAGACTTCTCTGTTCTGTTATCTAGGAACTCTTCAATCCAATCACACAATTGGTCTGATACTCCACATGCTCTTACTTTGTTCATTAAACGACGGTGGGGAACAGTTTCGAATGCCTTGCAGAAGTCAAGAAACACGGCATCTACCTGGGAACCCATGTCTATGGCCCTCTGAGTCTCATGGACGAATAGCGTGAGCTGGGTTTCACACGATCGTCTTTTTTGAAACGCATGCTGACTCCTACAGAGTAGATTTCTAGTTTTCAGAAAACTCATTATACTCGAACATAATGTGTGTTCCAAAATTCTACAACTGATCGACGCTAGAGATATAAGTCTATAGTTCTGCACATCTGTTCGACGTCCCTTCTTGAAAACGGGGATGACCTGTGCGCTTTTCCAATCCTTTGGAACACTAAGCTCTTCTAGAGACCTATGGTACACCGCTGCAAGGAGGAGGGCAAGTTCCTTCGCGTATTCTGTGTAAAATCGAACTGGTATCCCATCAGGTCCAGCGACCTTTCCTCTTTTGTGTGATTTTAATTGTTTCTCTATCCCTCTGTCATCTGTTTCGATATCTACCATTTTGTCATCTGTGCGACAATCTAGAGAAGGAACTACAGTGCAGTCTTCCTCTGTGAAACAGATTTGGAAAAAGACATTTAGTATTTCTGCCTTTAGTCTGTCATAACCGTTTCAGTACCATTTTGGTCACAGAGTGTCTGGACATTTTGTTTTGATCCACCTACCGCTTTGACATAAGACCAAAATTTCTTAGGATTTTCTGCCAAGTCAGTACATAGAACTTTACATTTGAATTCATTGAACGCCTCTCGCATGGCCCTCCTCACATTACATTTCGCTTCGCGTAATTTTTGTCTGTCTGCAAGGCGTTGGCCATGTTTATGTTTGCTGTGAAGTTCCCTTTGCTTCCGCAGCAGTTTTCTAACTCGGTTGTTGTACCACGATGGCTCTTTTCCATCTCTTACGATCTTGCTTGGCACATACTCATCTAATGCATATTGTACGATGGTTTTGAACTTTGTCCACTGATCCTCAACACTATCGTACTTGAAACAAAACTTTTGTGCTGAGCCGTCAGGTACTCTAGAGATCTGCTTTCTGTCACTTTTGCTAAACAGAAAATTCTTCCTACCTTTTTTAATATTTCTATTTACGGCTGAAATCATCAATGCAGTAACCGCTTTATGATCACTGATTCCCTGTTCTGCATTAATTGTTTCAAATAGTTCGGGTCTGTTTGTCACCAGAAGGTCTAATATGTTATCGCCACGAGTCGGTTCTCTGTTTAACTGCTCAAGGTAGTTTTCAGATAAAGCACTTAAAAAAATTTCACTGGATTCTTTGTCCCTGCCACCTGTTATGAACGTTTGAGTCTCCCAGTCTATATCTAGCAAATTAAAATCTCCACCCAGAACTATAACATGGTGGGAAAATCTACTCGAAATATATTCCAAAATTATCCTTCAGGTGCTCAGCCACAACAGCTGCTGAGCCAGGGGGCCTATAGAGATCCAATTCCCATGTCTGAGCCTGCTTTAACTGTGACCTTCACCCAAATTATTTCACATTTCGGATCTCCGTCAATTTCCTTCAATACTACTGCAATTCTTATTGCTATAAACACGCCTCCCCCTTCAATGTCCAGCCTGTCTCTGCGGTATACATTCCAATCTGAGTTTAGAATTTCATTACTGTTTACATCTGGTTTCAGACAACTTTCTGTCCCTAGTACTATGTGGGCATTGTGACCGTTTATTAATGAGAGCAGTTCTGGGACCTTACTATAGATGCTCCTGCAATTTACTTTTAGCACATTAATATTGTTATTCCCTGTTGCATTTTGCCTACCCATACCTTGCCGCGTCTCAGGAGGCGTCTTGTCAGGCCTAGGGAGGGAATTCTCTAACCTAAAAAACCCACATGTGCACTCCACACATACTCCGCTACCCTTGTAGCAGCTTCCTGTGTGTAGTGTACACCTGACCTATTCAGGGGGACCCAACATTTCTCCACCGATAGTGGAGGTCAAGAAATTTGCACCCCCAGATCTCCGCAGAATCATCTGAGCCTCTGGTTTAAGCTTTCTACTCGGCTCCAAACCAGAGGTTCTGGGAATGATACTACAAATAGTTAGCTCAGATTCCACCCTGCGAGCGAGGCTTTCCTCCTTCACCAACTCCGAAAGGAGGAAATACTGAATTTTAGTCTTCTGAAATTGTTTCACTGGCAAAAGCCCCAAAATAATTTCTCCCTTCAATCGTTGCACAATGTGGCTAACAAGAATAGTTATCAAATAATATCACGCTGTCCTGATAGTCAAACAATAAGTTTTCCTTTACTTTCTTATTTTCTCCTTACATCCTGCAGCGTATCCACACCATTCTTCTAATGATCTCTGTGTTTAAGTTGTATGTGCATAAAAGTTGCTCAAGCATACGTAAGTATGCTTACTGCTTTCAGAACTGTGATGAAAAAACTGAACTTGTTGCTACAGCAAAATAATAATTTTGGTACAAATTACACTGTTGAAATACTCCAGATGTGGATGAAATTAATCACATAATAAATATTAATCGTCATAATGCCTAATGAGGAACTCATAAACTAATGACAGCTTGTTACCTCTTTTTGCACTTTGTACACCGAAATGGTGTTTCATCACTGTGGATTGTTAAATGTTCCTGCAGAATCCCTTTTGATGTGAAACTGTGACCACACTGTTCACACACAAATGGCCTCTCGCCAAAGTGGACAGCTTTTAAATGGGAAGATACATTAGACCTGCTACTGAACCTGCAATATATTAAAATCATCAACCAAATCAAATAAGCACTTAATTAGAACAATTTTAATAGTAAATGTAAAGGAATTTGCAGAAGTATACACTGAGTTGCAAATAGGCACAGCAAAAATAATGTCACAAATTAGCTTTCGGCCAGTTATAAGCCTTTGTAAAAAATAGATGACACACACACACACACACATCACACCACACACGCGCACGCGCGCACACACGCACTGCGCACGCGCACGTACACCCACACAGTCTCTTCAGTCTTGTGTATGCAAGTTGCATTTGTGTATTGTAGAGAGAGTGAGTGGTGTGTAGTGTGTGTGTGTGTGTGGTGTGTGTGTGGGGGGGGGGGGCGGGGGGGGGGGGGGTGGTCCTATTTTTGACGAAGGCCGCTACTGGCGAAAGCTAAGTGTGAAGTCATTCTTGATGTGCCATCAACACGCGATCTAGTGTGGTGGGTAGCAACTTTCCTTTTCATAATATTGCAACATTCCAGCCTGGATTTTCCATTGTTTGATTTTTACCGGAAGCATACACTCTTATTTGTAATAAAATCTGCAGAGTGAGTCACTGGCCTGTGAACCATGAAAGGGAAAGTATTTGAAGTAGATGATGAGTGTAGTATACAGTGTTAGCTCAAATCTAAGGACGTCTTTCTGTGCATTTTGTAGAAGAAATAACTTGTTTATTGAGACATAAGATCCAAGAGAGGAGGGCAGAAACAGCAGAGGGCAGGAGAAGCAATACAGTATACAGGCTCAGAAAGAACAAAATCTGAGCAATGTGGAAGGGGTGGATGGGGAGTTGGAGGACAGGTGATCATATTTTGCTGCAATCTCAACCATGCAAAGCACATTCATGAAACAGTTTCATGAGCAAAAAGGATCCAATTGACAGTAGCAAATACTCTTTATCAACATGAAGACACTAACAACTATCATATTACATAAGTTACCTGGATCATCTCTCTCCCGATACGAACCAGCTCGACTAAATGTTGTCTACAAGACTTTTTTTGAATTTTTGAGTACATTGTATCTGTTTCTGTCACGACAAATTTAGCCAGCTATGCACTACAATCCACTGTTGTCCCCTCTTCTTCGCCCACTTCTAATAATTAAATTCATAAACGCAAGCTTTTACTTCCCTACTGGTCCTTTTACATAGCTCGAGCCTCAAACTAGAAATCTCCTTCCCAACCCCCCCCCCCCCCCCCCAAAAAAAAAAAAAACTCCGCCCTTAATAATTCAGTTCATCCAATCCTCTTACACCTACCCATTAAGATGGTACAGAAGCCCTTAACAAACTGGTAGAGTGGTCTCAGGAAAACAGCCTCATCAAAAATAGGGGTAAGACAAAAACAATGACATTAAGGACAGAAAGAAACCTGGCAAACAATGTCACATTCACTTGTGGGGAATAATAATCAGAAATAGTCAAAAGCTACAAATAACTAGGGCTTACATGGCAGGTGATTGGCCAGGTGTTTTCCAAGCACACTGAAGATGGTAGTATGAGAAATGAAGACAACATTTGACATAATGAAGCTGGATGTGCTACCATAAGAACAATCCTGAGGCTGCTCAACATCTGGGCCACTACATCAAACGATATCCACTGAAGTCCTGATGGCTGCTCATAACCTAATATCTACCCCACAAAGCACCAACCTCCTTAAAGACAGGCAGGAAAAAACACACAGTACATGGACACATCAGCAACGTTGCGATGAAACATAACAAATGGATGGAAGCCAGCTTCCAGCTGTGCCACCTGTAAACAAGGGTAGCAGCCCACAAACTACATGTCCGAGTATGCTCAAAAGAGATAGAATGAATCGACTGGGGAAAATCTCACAAGACAAATCACATCACTAAGTGTAGAAAAAGAACACTATGACTGTCTCACTATGCAAATAATGAAAACTTCAATTAACTAATTAATACCTTTTGCACTTGACTCTGACTGCACAATCTAGTCCCTCTTTACTTCTCTCCTGAAGAGGACTCAAAACGACCTACAGATGAGAAAAACAATCAACAAAATTTTAAGGTAAGGGAAAACGATAACACTATCAGAAGATAGTAACAATAATTGATGTAGCATAGCAAAAACAAAAGAAAAGAGGGTACACGGTTAGCCTATGTGGCAAGAACGCCAGTAGCCAGAATACTTGCTCAAGCACAATGGCAAAAATGAAAAGAACAATCATTAGAAAAATAGGCACACACACAAACACACCTATGCTCCTATATCTACATGCCACCAGCTGCTTATGTGGATAGAGGGAGGGAGAGGCACGATACGGGAAGATGGACTGGAGTGGATGGCTAGTGGTTCGGAGGGAGGAGGCCAGTTTGCCAGCTAGGAATGGCTGCATGGATGCATGGGTGTTGGGACCAGTGGGGAGTGGTGCACATTGGAGGTGGCATGAAATTGGAGGGGGTGATACAATGGAGCAAGGGTAAACTGTTTGGTGGAGTGTATGGGGACTGTGGGTTAATGGATACTGATGCCTGGACACTTGTGGTCCAAGGATAACAGAGTGTGACTCTGGAGAGTTACTTGATGGAAGAAATTGTGCTGAGGAGAACAGGATAGTTTTGTGAGAAGAGGATATTTGATTGTGTATAAGTTATTGCCACACACAGAACACAAAGAGGAATGACATGAAATTCTATCAACAGCATTGTAGAACTGGATGTGACATGTACTAGTCAGTTGCTAGGAGAGTATTATAATTGTACTACGGTGGATGAGGAGTACACAGAACAAAGTGCGACCCATTTGTAACAGCCGTGACTGGTGCTACAGGATATCTCTCAAGGCACGCACAACCACGTTGGTCAAAGGTGAGAGGGGAAAATGTGAAATAAGATGTGGGTGAACAATACATGAGAGAGAAAGTAGATACAGGTTACTAAACAGTAACAAAGGATGGACAACATGGGGTTTGAGATGGAAGGGAGTCATAATGTGGTATAGTTTTATAGGTAAGTTCTGTTAGAATATAAATACTCTAACTTCTACATTTCACTTTTGATTACACCCACCCCTCTTCACACATTGCTCCCATTAGAATTTTATGTCTTTCCTTTCTGCTTCACTTGTGTGACATAACTTATGCGCTATCAAATATCCTCATCACAAAACTATCATATTGCCCTCAGCACCATTTTACCTCCTTTTCACTTCCCAAATCCACACCCTGTTATCCTTGCAACACTTCTTTAGCTCCCAAAACCATCCTGGCCCCAACAACAGGTAACCCACTGTCCCTCCACCCTCTAACCAAAAGTTTTCCCTTCTTCCATCCTATCACCCACTCCCAATTCATGACCTCACTTCACCTTTAGTGTATGTCACTCCCCAACACCTGTGCATCACATGCCTAGCCAGTGCACCTGCCACCCTTCCCTCCCACATTCCTAACAGGCAAACCAGTTGCCTCTCTCTGAGCTGCTAGCCACCCACCTCAATCCCTCTCTCTGCCTCCAACCTTACTCTCCCTAAACCCACCCCACCAAACACAACCTCCTCCCAAACCTAGTCCACCTGCTAAAATGTATGTTCAGGTATGGCCGTAGACATAAGGGTGTGTGTGGGAGGGTGGTCTATCTGTACTTGTTGTTGTTGTGGTCTCCAGTCCTGAGACTGGTTTGATGCAGCTCTCCATGCTACTCTATCCTGTGCAAGCTGCTTCATCTCCCAGTACCTACTGCAACTTACATCCTTCTGAATCTGTTTAGTGTATTCATCTCTTGGGGTCCCTCTACGATTTTTACCCTCCACGATGCCCTCCAATACTTACTTGGTGATCCCTCGATGTCTCAGAACATGTCCTACCAACCGATCCCTTCTTCTAGTCAAGTTGTGCCACAAGCTCCTCTTCTCCCCAATTCTACTCAACACCTCCTCATTAGTTATGTGATCAACCCATCTAATCTTCAGCATTCTTCTGTAGCACCACATTTCGAAAGCTTCTATTCTCTTCTTGTCTAAGCTATTTATCATCCATGTTCCACTTCCATACATGGCTACACTCCATACAAATACTTTCAGAAATTACTTCCTTACACTTAAATCAATACTCGATGTTAACAAATTTCTCTTCTTCAGAAACGCTTTCCTTGCCATTGCCAGTCTACATTTTATATCCTCTCTACTTCGACAGTCATCAGTTATTTTGCTTCCCAAATAGCAAAACTCCTTTACTACTTTAAGTGTCTCATTTCCTAATCTAATTCCCTCAGCATCACTCTATTTAATTCGACTACATTCCATTATCCTCGTTTTGCTTTTGTTGATGTTCATCTTATACCCTCTTTTCAAGACACTGTTCATTCCGTTCAACTGCTCTTCCAAGTCCTTTGCTGTCTCTGACAGAATTACAATGTCATCGGCAAATCTCAAGGTTTTTATTTCTTCTCCGTGGATTTTAAAACCTACTCCGAACTTTTCTTTTGTTTCCTTTATTGCTTGCTCAATATACAGATTGAATAACATCAGTGACAGGCTACAACCCTGTCTCACTCCCTTCCCAACCATTGCTTCCCTTTCATACCCCTCGACTCTTATAACTGCCATCTGGTTTCTGTAAATAGCCTTTCACTCTCTGTATTTTACCCCTGCCACCTTCAGAATTTGAAAGAGAGTATTCCAATCAACATTGTCAAAAGCTTTCTCTAAGTCTACAAATGATAGAAACGTAGGTTTGCCTTTCCTTAATCTTTCTTCTAAGATAAGTCGTAGGGTAAGTATTGCCTCACGTGTTACAAAATTTCTACGGAATCCAAACTGATCTTCCCCAAGGTCGGCTTCTATCAGTTTTTCCATTCGTCTGTAAAGAATTCACGTTAGTTTTTTGCAGCTGTGGCTTATTAAACTGATAGTTCGGTAATTTTCACATCTGTCAGCACCTGCTTTCTTTGGGATTGGGATTATTATATTCTTCTTGAAGTCTGGGGGTATTTCACGTGTCTCACACATCTTGCTCACCAGATGGTAGAGTTTTGTCAGGACTGGCTCTCCCAAGGCCGTCAGTAGTTCCAATGGAATGTAGTCTACTCCCGGGGCCTTGTTTCGACTCAGGTATTTCAGTGCTCTGTCAAACTCTTCACGCAATATCGTATCTCCCATTTCATCTTCATCTACAACCTCTTCCATTTCCATAATATAGTCCTCCAATACATCGCCCTTGTATAGACCCTCTATATACTCCTTCCACCTTTCTGCTTTCCCTTCTTTGCTGAGAACTGGGTTTCCATCTGAGTTCTTGATATTCATACAAGTGGTTCTCTTTTCTCCAAAGGTCTCTTTAATTTTCCTGTAGGCAGTATTTATCTTACCCCTAGTGAGATAAGCCTCTACATCCTTACATTTATCCTCTAGCCGTCTCTGCTTAGCAATTTTGCACTTCCTGTCAATCTCATTTTTGAGACGTTTGTATTCCTTTTTGCCTGCTTCATTTACTGCATTTTTATATTTTCTCCTTTCATCAATCAAATTCAATATTTCTTCTGTTGCCCAAGGGTTTCTACTAGCCCTCGTATTTTGACCTATTTGATCCTCTGCTGCCTTCACTATTTCATCCCTCAAAGCTACCCATTCTTCTTCTACTGTATTTCTTTCTCCCATTCCTGTCAATTGTTCCCTTATGCTCTCCCTGAAACTCTGTACAATCTCTGGTTCTTTCAGTTTATCCAGGTCCCATCTCCTTAAATTTCCACCTTTTTGAAGTTTCTTCAGTTTTAATCTACAGTTCATAATCAGTAGATTGTGGTCAGAGTCCACATCTGCCCCTGGAAATGTCTTACAATTTAAAACCTGGTTCCTAAATCTGTCTTACCATTATACAATCTATCTGATACCTTTTAGTATCTCCAGGATTCTTCCATGTATACAACCTTCTTTTATGATTCTTAAACCAAGTATTAGCTATGATTAAGCTATGCTCTGCACAAAATTCTACCAAGCGGCTTCCTCTTTCATTTCTTAGCCCCAATCCATATTCACCTACTATGTTTCCTTCTCTCCCTTTTCCTATTGATGAATTCCAGTCACCCATGACTATTAAATTTTCGTCTCCCTTCACTATCTGAATAATTTCTTTTATCTCATCATACATTTCATCAATTTCTTCGTCATCTGCAGAGCTAGTTGGCATATAAACTTGTACTACTGTAGTAGATGTGGGCTTCATGTCTATCTTGGCCACAGTAATGCGTTCACTATGCTGTTGGTAGTAGCTTACCCACACACCTATTTTTTTATTCATTATTAAACCCACTTCTGCATTACCCCTATTTGATTTTGTATTTATGACCCTGTATTCATCTGACCAAAAGTCTTGTTCCTCCTGCCACCGAACTTCAGTAATTCCCACTATACCTAATTTTAACCTATCCATTTCCCTTTTTAAATTTTCTAACCTACCTGCCCGATTAAGGGATCTGACATTCCATGCTCCGATCCGTAGAACGCCAGTTTTCTTTCTCCTGGTAACAATGTCCTCTTGAGTAGTTTCTGCCCGGAGATCCGAATGGGGGACTATTTTACCTCCGGAATATTTTACCCAAGAGGACGCCATTATCATTTAATCATACAGTAAAGGAAGTACAAATAGCCTGAGAAAAGATTATTCTGAAAGTTTGTAATTTTATTCCTTTTTTGTGTGTGCCTGTCAATGCTTTTCAGGGCATGGTCTCTTTAACTCCTACAGTATTTACATTCTACCAGAATTTTCCTACAAAATCAGAAAAATAGTGTGGTTATAAAATAATAAAGAATTACAGAAAATGAATCAAATGATATGTGAATCAATAAACCATGGGGTGCAAGTAATACTTACTTACACTGTGTTTATGAGCTCATTGAGATGCAAATGGATTGGATTTACAAACAGTGCAGGCAAGATGGCCGAAGTTTCAGCTGACTACATACGAAGTAATTTTGAAATATTGGTCTGATTGCAGATATGCTGAAGTCTACATGTATGTCAATGGGAGATTTTCCCCAAGTGAACCTTAGCTATGATGCACTTAATCATGTAGAACAGGGTTATCAGAGAACTTTAAAGTGCAAGACGATGTTGAAAGGTCACAGAGAGAGTAAATTTCTCACTACTGCAAGCGTGACTTGCAATACATTTGGAGGTGGGCACAATAAGCAAGACAGAGATGTGGAATGAAAGACTGGAATTAGATTGGTGTAGGATAGTTATAAGAGTACTTTAGGGAATGATGTCAGTGGTGAAAAGGAAGCCAGGGAATCTTTCTATAAGAGAGTAGTGATGAATGACAGTCTGTAAGTCATGACAAAAAAGGAGAAAGATTTTGCAATTTGCTTTCCATGATGATGATTAGGGAAGAAAACTGCATTAAGTCAGAGTGTTTAGACTGTACTGGACATGGGTAATCATTTAAAAGTGAAAAACTGTCAGAAATAATCAATATGGCCTTATTAAGGGATAACAGACACAATAAAATAATTTGATGCGCTTAAATGTTGGTGGGATGTTCCTCTAGGACAGTCGTGCTCAACCAGTTGATCGCGATCGACCTGTCAGATTGCCACAGCTTTACGAGTTGATCTTTTTGAAACATTGGCTGAAATCTGTTTAAATGAGCTGTTTTTGTAGAATACCAATTTGTTCACATTGAGTGTTTCACATGATATTTGTAGGCAGTAAAGCTGATGACAGTCTCCATCTGCATTTCACACCTCTAGTGTTTGCACCAAGCAGCAGACAATACATGAGGAGAAGATTCTTACAATGCATTCAAATCCTTCATTTTTGAAAATGATTTGCCAATTCAGAAACCTGCCCACCTTTCTTTAAGTATCATTAAATCACACATCAATAAGTGCTTTGTGGACATATTTTGAGTCTGTGACATGTTATGAGTATTGCCACAAAAATTATCAATTCAATTCACTCGCAACTGCTACAGAGAAGAAAGCTAAAGAGTGCTACTACAATATTTCATTGACCAGTATGGAGACCTGCTATTATGCACCAAAGTTCAATGATATGAGTACAGGTGTGACACTAAATAGTTTTGAGAACTTCTGCCAGCGATAAAATCTTCTGTGTCTGAAACAGAGGAAGATTACTGCCAACTGTATGATTTGAGCTGTTTGTTGGCTCTGGCATTTGCAATAGTTAAACTAAAAGAGTTAAACAAGAAACTGCATGGCAAAAACCAAACCTTGTAACTCTTTGTCTTCTATAAAGTGCTTCATCCAAAAACTTTGCCTTTGGATGGCACAGTTACAGAAATGAAATGTGAGATACTTCTCTCAAAGACATTTAAAACAGTAAGATTGACAAACATCATTGGATCAAAGAGCTGCAAAGAGTACATGGCCAACCTGACAGCACTGAAGACAAGAGTTTGAAAACCAGCTTTCAGATTTCAAGGCAATGGAATCCGTCCTATCTTTCATAGGTCAACTTTTCCAAAAAATTGGATTTTGAAAATATTTCAAGTAAAATGAGAACTCTTTTCTCTTGTAGTGAGACTGGACTTGAAGAGGAAATAATTCGATTACAAAGACACACCTGTATAGTCAGACTGGAATAAAGATAACATTTGGAAATGAGAGAGTGTAAGAACTTTCCAGAAGAATGAAAAGTGGCATCAGATGTTTCATCGATTTTGAATCAACTTATCCATGTGAGGCAGCGTTTTCAATGATGAATATATAGAAATTTTAAGTGTAGAAGTAAACTGACTAATCTTCATCTTTCAGACTGCGTAAGGTTCGCTCTGACAAATTATTCAGCAGATTATAATAAACTTGTCAAAGATATACAAAGCAAAGTATCTCACCAAACTTTTTCAATGTTTATAACGATGCATATTTTGCTTTTTTCAAATGTGTAATGTCTTGAAAATTGAGAGTTCTACAATTTTTGATGGAGAGAAATTACCTCTTATGTACTTTGTGTAATTAAGATGGCTAACTTTGGCTTTGGTTTTGTTTTGTGCTTAGATCTTGATGAATTTTTAAGTCAGTAGGTCTCTAAATGGATTAGATTGCATGTAGTAGATCTCAAGAGTAAAAGGTTGAGCAACCCTGCTCTAGAATGTGAGATTCACCTGCCCCATTCCTTTTGTCTTAGTAGTAAATATATGGGAAAAAATAGTATTTGTAGGATGGGAAAATACAGTCTGGATGAGGTGAATAATATCAGATCTGAGAGCAACTGTGAAAAACTGCCTGTCGTTTCCTTTTGGTGGTGGTGAGGCTAGAATAACTAGTGATGCTACCTCACAGCATTTAATTGAGCATGGAGGGTGGGAAGTATATCAGGTTACAGCTGGCAGTAGAAAGACAGTATCAAGAGGTGGCAAGCAATTCATACATAATTTACATGCACATGAGTATACAAATTAGCCTACAGGAAGTAGTATCTGACATTCTTTGCCTCTGCAAGTGACTGCTTCCTAATTCCAAAAGTTCCTTTAATGCATGGTAGAAAAAGTTATAGTATTACACTCAAAAAGTATTTTAATAAATTATCGAATGTGTCTTCTTTTTTTGAATTCTATGTCAGCCACTGCCTTGTTAATTGTATTTGTACTGAATGCTGCTCCACCAGCAGTTAGCTTCAAAGATGTGGAAAAAAAAAAAACATTTATGGTAATATTTGAAATAAAGACAGGATATGACTTTTGTGTCATACATGAGACTTGTGTGGCCATGGGAGTTGGGTTTGGGTGTCTGTGCGTGTGCGTGCACTACTGCGGGAAAAAAAAAGCAGTGTTCAAAGGATAGTGTGAATGGTGTTTTCTGTTATGTGTTTCACTGTGCACCACACATCGAGCTGTTCTGAGTGGTTCTCTTTCCCTTATTTTACATACATAGCCTTTCCATTTAGAAAACACAATGTGCAAGCTAATGAAATATCAAGCACAAATAGTAACATACAGAAGTGAAGTACAACATTAAAACTCACAGTCAATTTTCTTTTTACAGCATACGCAGCTTGTCTACTCGATGTCAGTTGCCTAATCTCCAGGCAACAAGCTTTACAGTATGTCACATAGTAACAGCATTGTTATATGACACACATATTAAATGGCAATATTGTGAAAAGGATGACTGCTACTCACCATATAGTGGAGATGTAGAGTCACCGAGAAGCACAACAAAAATGTCTGTCTGGCCTCGGTGGCCAGAGGCAATGATCAATAAGTGTATGAGTTGTCCTTGTGTGAATGTTTGTGTGTTGTTTACTTTAGAAGAAGGCATTTGACTGAAAGCTCACTTGCTCAGCAGTCTTTCTGTTGTGCTTGTCTGTGACTCAACATCTCCATTATATGCTGAGTAGCAACCTATCCTTTTCATAATATTGTCATTATTCGATCCAGGATTTTCCATAGTTTAATTTTGTTTAAATACATATTTAACATTTACCAAGTAAAACAGAAAAATATGTATTCTCTCATATTAGTCGCTCATTTCTCTTCACACTTAAATTTTGCCACAAAAATGGCATTTGGTAAGATGTAAAATCAGATTGTGCTGTAACCTTCCAGAACACACACACACACACACACACACACACACACACACACACACACACTCTCTCTCCTCTCTCTCTCTCTCTCTCTCTCTCTCTCTCTCTCTCTCTCTCTCTCTCTCTCTCAACAATACAGTGTGACTTAACCAGTACAGAAAACACAGTTCATACTTTTCCTTACTTTTTGTTGCAGACACTACAAGGGTAGATGAGCCTCTCTTCCCGAGGTAGGTGAACTCGCTCATGGTGCCTCAGTAGTGCCTCACAGTGGAAACGACGGGCACACTTACAACATACAAATGGTTGTTGCTCCTTTGGCACGTGTGATAAGACATGTAGGTCATATAGTGACTTGCGGGAGAATGCTTTGTCACACTTATCACATCTGCAACACAAAACATTCCAAAAATTTTCATTGCTGAAGAGTGGCATTAAATGTTTCATAAACCATTTGGAAAAAGGGAGAGAGGAGGGGGGGTTACGAGCTACCCTTATCTGCACATTAACATAAAACTGATTTCCATAGAGTTCTTAAAAATAAAAGAAATGGAGATGGGCTAAGACTTTAATTTAGGTAAGGCAAATTTATTCATTCTTTAAATGAAAATGTGACAGGTTGCAATCCTTTTCTTTCTCCTGATTACAGAGGAAAGATTATGATACAGATAACAACATCAAAACAGCTCTAAATACTAACACCATCTTCGCAACTAATAATTAAAATTTTTGGTCTGCATCATGTAGCTGCTTCTATGAGTAACAAGTTAAGGACACAGACAGTATGCTCAGAGGTGGAATATGTGTTCCTTTAATTAACTGCAATGACATCAGTCTTTGATCAATACCAAAATAACCAATTTAACTGGAAATGTCATAAACAGGATTTAGTTACTCCCAAATACATGCATAGCACTATAGAACTTTAGAACACACACTCTGTGATCAAAAGTATCTGGACATCTGGCTGAAAATGACTTACAAGTTAGTGGCGCTCTCCGTCAGTAATGCTGGACGTCAATATAGTGTTGGCCCACCCTTAGCCATGATGACAGCTTCCACTCTCACAGGCATACATTCAGTTAGGTGCTGGAAGATTTCTTGGGGAAAGCCAGTCCATTCCTCACGGAGTGCTGCACTGAGGAGAAGTATCAATGTCGATCGGTGAGGCCTGGCATGACATTGGCATTCCAAAACATCCCAAAAGTGTTCTATAGGATTCAGGTCATAACTCTGAGGAAGCCAGTCCATTACAGGCATGTTATTGTCATGTAACCACTCCGCCACAGGTTGTGCATTATGAACAGGTGCTCAATTGTGTTGAAAGATGCAATCACCATCCTCGAATTGCTCTTCAACAGTGGAAAGCAAGAAGATGCTTGAAACATCAAGGTAGGCCTGTGCTATGATAGTGCCACACAAAACAACAAGGGGTGCACGACCCATCCATGAAAAACATGATCACACCATGATACCACTGACTCCGAATCTTACTGTTGTCACTACACACGCTGGCAGATGACAGTCACCGAGCATTCTCCATACCCACACCCTGCCATCGGGTCGCCACATTATGTACTGTGATTTGTCACTCCACACAACATTTTTCCACTGTTCAATTGTGCAATGTTTACACTCCTTACAAAAAGCGAGACGTCATGTGGCATTTATCGGGATGATGTATAGCTTATGAGCAGCTGCTCGACCATGAAATCTAAATTTTCTCACATCCCACCTAACTGTCATAGTACTTGCAGTGAATCCAAATGCAATTTGTGTGATGGTCTGGATAGATGTCTGCCTATTACACATTACTGCCCTCTTCAACTGTCGGCAGACTCTGTCAGTCAACAGACAAGGTCAGCCTGTAGGCTTTTGAGCTAAACGTGTCCCTTCATGTTTCCACTTCATTATCACATTGAAAACAGTGGCCCTAAAGATGTTTAGGAGTGTGGAAATCTTACAGAAAAATGATACAAGTAACACCAAACCAACTGATCACGTTTTAAGTCCATGAGTTTCGTGGAGCACTCCATTCTGCTCTCTCACAATGTCTAATGACTACTGAGGTCGCTGATATGGAGTATCTGACAGTAGGTGGCAGCACAATGCACTTAATATGAAAAATGTATGTTTTTGGGGGTGTCCAGATACTTTTGATCACATAGTGTATGTAGCAGTGAAAATATAAACAACATAAATGTGCAAGAATTAATTCAGAATATAACTGTATTAATTTTTTATCATGGTGCAAAAATTTTACTTTTTACATGCGTTTACTAGTACTGCTTTTTTAAATGAAACATTTGCTGAACTATGTGATAAGGATCAGCCCATTATTCTGAGGCCACCTAAAAAGTAATTACTATTATTTTATAAAAGTGAGTAAACTCACAGTGTCTTGAAATTTCAGATATTTATTTGGTGTTATTTATGGGGTGTTCTCAAATTCCTCTTAGAGTAAAAAACAGTGTGTGTAAATTAACAAGTGAATACTGTACATTTCTTGTCTGTGTTAACAAAGGATATTGTGCCACACTAGTCAGTTGCCAATACATGTAATAACTGCTACTCTTTCAGTCAGCTAGTGCAACAGAGTGAAATTCATTGGTTTACAAATTTGCTCCTGTAGCATAGAATTCGGATGTCTTTGTTTCCTAGTCAAATCATGATCTACGTACTGCTCAATGTGCAATTTTATACTTTATTTATCCATTCTTTTCAGGCCATTATTCTGAAAGTCTCTTTTCTTTTGAGAATCTTCATCACCATCATCATCATCATCATCAACAACAACAACTTGTTTAATGTGTTATATAAAGCCTCTTGGTGAAACATATTTATATTGTATACTTTCCAAACGATGCAGGCTTCAAAAGTTTTTATCCTGAATTAAATGTTTTGTCAAGCGTATTCCTTTTTCCATAAATATGCAATCAGAAATAATATATTAGTTATTCATATCCAGCTTTATATGTAACCTAATCAATAGCTCTACCATAACTACTCATACATTTTCATGCAGTTATATCATTACTACTGGGTGATTTATTTCTTTAGAAACTGCCAAAGTGTACATTCAGAAAGGTTTACAGTTTTATCAACCAAGACAAAAATTACCTATTTTAATCTTGATTTGCACATATCTAGGAGGGCAGAACAATATTAAAAAATTCTGCCACCAAATAAATGCACCAGCTGCATTTTTCTTTGTCTTTTGAACACAATGAGCTGTTTTAGCCCCAAAGGCCATTTTCCAGTTGTAATGGGGACGTCCTTCTCTAGAATTACTTTTCCTCAACAGTAGTTGACAATACCAGTACTTATTATTGTTCAAATTTTTGGAGAAGTCAGTATCATCTCAGTTGCTTTTCAGAAAACTTTCATATAATTTTATACACAGTATAACGGAGATGCTGAATCACGATGTTCCTGTGTGTGGTTTCAGCTGTCTGAGACTGCAGACATGTGTGCAAATTGTGTTCGCAAAGTTATGATCTGTCCGTTCATTCATCGACGTCTCTGTTCACTGTAATAAGTTTAGTGTCTGTGTTTTGTGACTGCACTACAAAACCGTGCGATTAGTAGACGAAAGTACGTGTCTCTCCAATGGGAACCGAAAACATTTGATCGCAAGATCATAGCTCAACCGAATTCTTCACAGGAAAACATGTCTGATATATTCTATATGACACTGGTGACGGCATGTGTGTCACATGAGACGAATATGTTGTCGACCCACCTAACTTGTACACTTGGCGAATGGGTAAAATGATTCTTCTACCTTGCCCGATTTAGTTTTTCTTGTGGATGTGATAATCACTCCCAAAAAAGTGATCACATCGGCTGGACGGACAGACAGATAATAATTCTCCGGATATAAAAAATTAAACTTTTCACTCAAGGGAAGACTTGAACCAAGGACATCTAGTTCTGCAGTTGCTCACGCTAACCACGGGGCCACGGCACTCCTGAGCCCACATTATCCTTGATGTTGCCTATCTTGCGTATGGGCTACTGAGTTTGTATATTTTGGTTATTTTTTTCATAATTCTACACAACTTCTTCCTGTTTTCTCGATTGATCTGTGTTCAGTTTTTCAAGGCCTATCCACTGTGCCAACTTATAACTAAATCTGAGGGGGGTGTGATCGGGAAGTTCCCTTGTAAGAGTTCTTGGGTTCAGAGTGAGCTGTGTGCACTGTTATTTAATGATAATTTTTGTGCATACACATTACTCATTGTGTCCTGTTGAACTTGAAACTTTTGAAAACATCATAGTGCATCCACATAAAATTGCTGGAAATTAGGGAATTCTTTTTCTGTCCTATATGGATGAAAATATTATGTAAACACTCAACTTGGTACTCGGATTTTCCTAATTAGACTTCTGGTTTCAGTGAATTAATAACTGAGAAAGTATTCTGAATTGTGGATAAGAAATAACAGAAAAGATGGTTATGATAATAGAAGTGATTACCACAAATGCCTCTAACATTGAGGGTAGCAAAATGAAAAAAATCTTGAGATTTTTATCTGCCACAGTACCTGTACTGGAAAGAATCAGTGTGAAGCTGCCTATGCTTTATGATTGAACCTCGATTTGATAACACTTGGGAACAAATACAGACGACTTGTGCCTGCACATCATGCACCTGGCGGCAGTGGACAGCAAGCGAATTCCAGTTGGCAAGCACTTCGTGGCACACATGGCACTCCCACCTAAAACAATGAAATTTGCAAGTCAATATGTACATGAAGTGTAACTCTGATTAACATACAATAGGAAAGACTATTTTAAGCATTCAGCAAATACCTCTACTTTCTTCACAGATTCCCTATATGAAGGCTGGGATGGAAGCATGAAGACATATAAACATAAATACAGGCAATCATAAGTGTTGGCTAAGAAATAAAAGCCATACACAACCTGAAAATAAATCCTGACCTAATCATAATACCTGCAGATAAAGGTTCCACAACTATTGTTATGGATCACAGTGTCTACCTGGTACAACGCCTCCACCAATTATCTGACTCCCACACCTATAAACTCTGCCAGATGGATTCTATCCCAGAAGTCCAACACAAACTCCAATCTCTCCTTAAAGTATTAGGTTCTTCACTGAACATCTCCTCACCCTGTCACATCCCACACATCCACCTTCTAGATACTCCCCAAAATCCACAAACCCAACAATCCTGGACACCCCATTGTGGCTGGTTATTGTGCCCCCACTGAAAGAATTTTGGCCCTCATTGACCAACACCTCTAACAAATTGCCCATATCCTAGCCTCCCAGCTCAAAGACACCAACCACTTCCTTCACTATCTCTCCATCATCCCCATCCCTTTATCTCCTGCGTCCCACTTGTCACTGTTGACCAACCTCCCTATAAACCAACATTCCTAATGCTACCTTTTCCAATGTCCTTCACACTCCAAAGACACACCTCATTCCTCATACACCTTGCTAACTAACCCAAAACTACTTCTCATTCGAAAGAAAGGTGTATACACAAATCCACGGCACAGCCATGGGCACCCGCATGGCACCCTCCTACGCCAGCCTTTTTACGAGTCATTTAGAGGAGACCTTCCTAGCCTCCCAAAACACCAAAATCCTTGTCTGGTTCAGGTTCATTGATGATACCTTCATGGTCTGGAGCCAGATGTTGATTTCCTCCACTCTGATGGCTCCATTCACACCTCTGTCCACATTAAACCCACCAACCATCTGCAGTACTGGCATTTTGCAGCTGTCATCCCTTTTGTACCAATAAATCCTCCCACATAGCCTAACCACCCTGGGACAGTGACAGAAACTCACTTGCTCAGTATGATGAGGGTCTCACCAAGCCCTTCACACACAGGCCCTATCCCCCAGCTCTGGTCTGCAAACAGATTTCCTGTGCCATTTCCCCTTACACCACCAATTCTCCCAACACACCCACAAACCAGCCACAAAGGAGTGTCCCCTTCATCATCCAGTACCACCTCAGACTGGAACAACTGAACAGCATCCTTTGCCAGGGCTTTGATTATAGGTAATCATGCCCTGCAATGAGGGACACCCTACCAAAGATACTTCCGACCCCTCCTAAAGTGGTTTTCTGTCACCCACCAAACCTCCACAACATCATAATCCACCCCTATGCCACTCCCAATCCCATCACCTTGCCACAAGGGTCATATCCATGTGGAAGCTCCAGGTGCAAAACTTGCTCAATCCACCCACCCAGCACTTCCTACTCCAGTTCTGCCACAGGTTTATCCCAACCCATCATGGGCTGGGCAACCTGTTAAAGCATCATTGTCATTCACCAGCTCTGCTGCAATAACTGCACAGCTTTTTATATTGACAGGTCTACCAACCAGCTGTCCACCAGGATGCACTGTGGTCATGAGCAAAATAGACCACCCTGTGGCACACAATGAAGCTGAACAGAACACGCTTTATTTCAATGGCTATTCACCACCTGAGCTATCTGGATCCTTCCCTCCACCACCAGCTTTTTTGAACTGCACAGATGGAAGTTATCCTTACAACACATCTTCTGCTTCCATAATTATCCTGGCCTCAACCTACATAACACACTGTCGCCACACCCTCAACCTAATAGTTTCCATCCCCCTCTGTCCTATCATCGCCTCTCCATTCTCATCTCCCATCCTGTTTATTTGCAGCCCACTCCTCTCCATTTTTGCTCCTTTTTTCTGCATGTCCCTGCCTCAAGACCTCCTGACACTGTGCCTGTTGGCAGTCCAGTCCCTCCACACTCCACCAGAGAGTGTTGATCTCTCTCTATCCACCTATACACTACAATCCTGTCCACTACCCCCCCCCCCCCTCCTCCTCCTCCTCCAGATTTCTGCTTGCATCCCACTTGATGTTGCGACCTGAACTGAGATTCTGGAGTTGGCAGTCATTTGTGCATGAGGTGAGTTTGCCTGTGTGTGTGGGAATGGTGTGTGTAATGTTCTAACCAACCCTTGGGTACATGGATTTTCAAATTCTAATCATTTCATTTATGAAGAAAATATATATCCACAAACATAAGCTATATGTATTCAACCAGGTATTTGTAAAGGAGGTAAGAACACACGACACAATATTGTTGTCTCTACACATAAGTAAGACATTCTCAATCTGTTCCCAACATTGGTCGTACAGCATGTATTTTAAGTAAAAGACTACAAGCCACACATCAATGAGCCACTCTTCAAGATTACAGCTTAAAAATCCACCTTAGCTAATGATAAATTCTATAAACTCCCTGACCTGTACTGAAGAAACCTAGTCTCTCTTAACACCTGGAGATATCTGGTACTCTATCACATACCAGCATTTTTCATGTACAATATTTCGACAATGTGGATTGTTATCTTCATCAGCTGCTAACTGAGACTGCTTGTCAAGTGGAATAGGCAGTCTGTTTGACGAGCAGGCAATGAAGTCATTTGAGACAGATCACAAGCTCAGATCATAGAAAGATGGGGTAGGAATTTGGTAATGCCCTTTACAAAGGAACTGTCCTGGTGTTTGTCTTAAGTGACTTAAGGCTGCATGGAGATCTGAACTGTCATGGTCCCAAATGAGAGCACAATGTGCTAACCACTGCATCACTTCGCTTGTTTTTTTTTTCTTTTTCTTATTGTTCTTTTCTTTCTTTTAGTCCCTTCCCACCCACCCTGCCCCTGGCATTAAGGCAGCAATAGAATGAGGAACTGTATTATGATTTTTAAACAAATAATATTGGATGAAAGAATTCAGTATATCAGTCTTCTCTCTGTCACACTCCATTTTGGCATCAGTACAACCACTGTGCTACTGTACTGATTACTTCCAATGATGTACTGGCTTTGAATAAGTCTTAAATTTCCTAGGATTTTGTTTTACTTTATAGGGTTTTGTTTATTGGATAAGGAGGAGGAATTTTGCCCTTGAATTCATTAAATGTATCTCACATTGCTGTCCTTACACTAATTTTGACTTCATTGCTTTTAATTGTTCACTCCATTTACATCTGCAACCACACTCCTTTTGGTTTCATAATGCTGTAGCAACATGGCTACTGAACTAAAGCTTGGGCATCCATCCTTCACAACCTTGTTGAGAACATTCCTGTCTAAAGCATAACATACAACACTTCTGCATTTTATTCAATGATACCCTGCATTTTCAGTCACAGAGTTTGTTGTTGACTGCTCAAGTAGTACATAATCTGTTTCTTTTCGCATTTGCTAATCAGTCAGATGATGCTGAGGGAATTAGATTAGGAAATGAGACACTTAAAGTAGTAAAGGAGTTTAGCTATCTGGGGAGCAAAATAACTGATGATGCTTGAAGTAGAGAGGATATAAAATGTAGACTGGCTATGGCAAGGAAAGTGTTTCTGAAGAAGAGAAATTTGTTAACATCGAGTATAGATTTAAGTGTCAGGAAGTCATTTCGAAAGTATTTGTATGGAGTGTAGTCATGTGTGGAAGTGAAACATGGACGATAAACAGTTTGGACAAGAAGAGAATAGAAGCTTTCGAAATGTGGTGCTACAGAAGAATGCTGAAGATTAGATGGGTAGATCACATAACTAATGAGGAGGTATTGAATAGAATTGGGGAGAAGAGGAGTTTGTGGCACAACTTGTAAAGAAGAAGGGACCGGTTGGTAGGACATGTTCTGAGGCATCAAGGGATCACAAATTTAGCATTGGAGGGCAGCGTGGAGGGTAAAAATCATAGAGGGAGACCAAGAGATGAATACACTAAGCAGACTCAGAAGGATGTAGGTTACCGTAAGTACTGGGAGATGAAGAAGCTTGCACAGGATAGAGTAGCATGGAGAGCTGCATCAAACCAGTCTCAGGACTGAAGACAACAACAACAATCAGAAATATTGTCTTATTCCTAGTAACACCTGTAGTCATTGGCACTGTAACAGTCTTATGGTACACGAATCAAAAGTTTGAGGTCAGCTTGTCACCAGTAGATCTGAGATGTTACTCCCATGGGCCTTTTGTGCCACTTTTGAATGTAACTTTTGGTAATGCATTTTGTATGCAATTATACAATTCTCTATCTCCGCCGCATATTTCAGTTGCATTACTATAGAATCCTGTAACTGGCAAGTTGAAATCTCCTCCTATTATGTAGCGTGGCCATGAGTATTACACAAAATTCGTCAGATTTTCTCTTAAACATTCTGCCACTATAGCTCTTGAGACATGTGGGCTATACAAGCATCCAATTACCATGATTGATCAACCTTTAGTAAGTGCCTCTATCCAACTTCAGCTGCATTCTGGATCTGAAATAACCTGACTAAGTATAACTGAGGTTTTTTAAGGCAATAAACATCATTGGTGTGCAGCCAATCCTTGGGGCATCTCTCACAAGATGGATTTTAAGACTTCACTGCCATTCACGTCTGGCTCCAGGCAGCGTTCTATTAAAAGTACTATGTACACATGAGTAACACTGATGGCTAGAGTTTTCCATTGAGCTGTTGCAGTTAACTAATTACATTTTAAAATTACACATTTTGCCCTGCAAGGATTAATGTTCCCTCTGCACTTAACGTGGCTGATTTACTTCTGGACAAACAAGGCATGTAATCGATCACTGGGCCTTTGGAAAGGTTTCTCTAACCTAAAAAGCACAGTTTTCATGACATGGCTAACCTACTAACTGATTAGCAACTTCCAGTGTGTAACACATGCTTGTCATATTAAGGGTGGGGTGGAAGAGTTTATCTTCACAGTTCTCCACTTGATAGAAGAGTTCAAAAAATCAGGGTGATATGGTTCAAGAAATAAACATCAAAAATTTGTTGCAGAATAGTGTGAGTGCCTGATTTAAGCCCTCCACTTGGATCCAGACTCAAGTATCATGATTGGCTCCAGGAACAAAGCTGAAAATCACCTCTCATGTTCCTGGTCATTTAACAAAGTGTCAACCGCTACATTTTTGCCAATATTTTTGTGAACGTCCAGTTGGTATTTATGAAAATAGGTATAGTGCCCTCAGGATACAAAGAAAGTGGCAGAATCTAATGCTTCACCACGTTCTAAAATGCTATCGTAAAAAAAAGTTGGTAATTAGCAATGTCATGCTACTTCCATCATTTCCTCATATCAATATATTATAGGTTAAGTCTAATTAGAGGTTTGGCTTCTAGTGTACATATTACAATAACATGGACAACACCAACTATCATAATATATAATTTCCCTTTACCTGCTAGTCTCACTATTTCAGGTCTTTTTGAAATGCGAAACTCAGATGAGACCTCTTTATTGACGAATATTTCCTTATTATTGAAGGTTTCCTATCCACCTTCTGCTGACTGTCTTCACTAGATTTGTTTTTACATATTATCTGCTGGTGGTGAGATGTCAATCAGTAGAAGGACTGATCAGAGGGATCAGAGGGATGTAAGCTGATACTTGCCACAGTAAAACTGTGCCCTCAGTAGGCAAGGTGACACTCACCCTCTTCTTCTACGCTGAAGGTTCACCACTCATCAAATTCCTAGAGTATGGATACAACAATGTGATGTGTACTGTGAGACACACTGCAACTTATCACGAGTAAATAGCCATGGCTGCTCATATGGCAAGTAATTCTGCTACACAATAATGCATGTCCACATGTATCCAAGGTCACACAAAGTGTAATGGCCAAGTTCAAGTGGGGGCATCTTCAGCACTCGCCCTACAGCCTGGACAAGTCACCAGGAAACTTCCATGTGTTTGGTCTGCTATAGAAATATCTCAAAGGGAAGCATTTCCATTTGGATGATGACCTGAAGGACATAGTGGGCGATTGACTCCTGTCACAGCCACAGGAATTCTGGGAACAGGGAATCCCTTGGCTTGTGAAACAGTGGGATAGTTGTGCTCATGCCTCTGGTGATTTCTTATGAATAATGACATCAATTATACCCACAGTGTCGTTTCATACTTGGAGGCAGGCTGGAATAACTTGTTTCCATCAGAGTAAGTATTTGAAGTATACTGTGACCACATAGTTTCCCCTGGGAGGACAGCACCCAAAGCAGTTCTATGGAACATGTAACTACACAAATAAAATATCTACAAACAAATCCAGGGTGTGGCTATTGGCACCTGCATGGCACCATCCTATACCAAACTATTCGTGGGGCATCTAGAGGAATCCCTTCTAACCAACCAGATTCCCAAACCCCTCACCTACTTGAGATTCACTGATGACATCTTCGTGAAATGGATCGAGAGTGAGGACACCCGTTCCACTTTTCCTCAAAATCTCAACACCTTTTCCCTCATTCATTCACATGTTCTCCCCCTAATGCAACAAGCCTTCCTCAATGCTGACCTCTTCCTCAATGATGACATCAGCACATCCATCTATACGAAACCTACCAACCAAAAAAAAAAAAGTAATACCTCCACTTTGACAGCTGGCACCAACACCAAACCAAGAAGTCAATTCTGTACAGCATAACCACCTGTGGCCATCACATTTGTATTGATGAGCAGACCCTCTCAAAATATACCAAGGTTTTCACTGTGGCCTTTACAGACTGGAATTACCATCCTAACCTTGTAGAAAAACAGATCTCCTCTGCCTTACATCTCGTCACACACCACCTCCCAAAGTCCCACCATCTGGCCACGAAGGAGCATTCTCCTCGTCATTCAGTACTATACAGGACTGGAGCAACTGGATCACATACTTCGACACGGTTTCAACTACCTCTTGCTGTGCCCTGAGATGAGGAATGTCCAACACACTATCCTTCCCACCCACCCCACTGTAGTATTTTGTGCCTACTGAAGCTACACAGAATCCTTGTACATCCCTACACAACCACTGCTCCCAACCCCTTACCTCGTGGCTCATACCCCTGCAATAGACAAAGATGCAAGACCTGTCCCATACATCCTCCCACCACCACCTACACCAGTCTGGTCCCAAACGTCAACTATCCCATCAAAGGCAGGACTGCCTGTGAAACAAGTCACGTAATCTGTAAGTTAAGTTGCAACCACTGTGCTGCACTCTACATGGGGCATGACAACCAACAAGCCGTCTGTCTGCATGAATGGCTACTGACAAATGGTGGCCAAGAAACTTCTGGTCCACCCAGTCGGTGAGCAGGCTGCCCAACATGGTGTTCTTCACTTTAATGACTACTTTACAGCCTGTGCCATCTGGATCCTTAACACAAACATCAGCTTTTCTGAACTGTGCAGGTGGGAACTCTCCCTACAATATATTCCACTTCCCGTAACCCTCCTGGCCTTAAGTTTTGTAGGTCATTGTCCTTTACCCACCTATCCCCTTTCCTGTTCCCATTCCAGTGCTACACAGTCTTCTGTTCTACCAACATACCCACAGTATTGTTACTTCTCTCATTTTCCACTGCCTGCTCCTGGCTTTCACCCTCCCTCTGTTTAACCTCCCAACTGCATCTGCATGCTCTACCCTCTCCCTACCTCATCCCTGTATACTCCTACTCCTACAAGCAGCACTTTACCATCCCCCACCCTGCTATCCCTCCACCTCTCCACCCCCAGCCTCTTCCTTTACCCCACCATCCAGTTTGCTTCTCTGATCAAGCGCTGCTGCTCATAGTCTTGGATGGCAGCCAGACACTGTGGCCATGTGTGTGTGTGTGTGTGTGTGTGTGTGTGTGTGTGTGTGTGTGTGTGTGTGTTTCTAATTCTGATGAAGGCCTGTTTGGCCGAAAGCTTTGTTTGACAGTCTTTTTGTCATGTCTACTTGTGACTCAGCACCTCCGCTATACTGTGAGTGGCAACTATCCTTTTCATAATACTGTCATTATGCCATCCTGAATTTTGCATTGTCTGATTTTGCCTGGTGGTTTTTCTTCCATCCCATAATCCATTGTTTTCTTCCTTAGTTACTATTTCTAACACATTACTATCTCTGTGTCCATCCTCCTTTCTCTATTTTCCTGTGCTTTATTTGTCTACTTCCAAACAGCAGTGTACACTTTACTTATGAGCCACACAGATGGATACAGCATTACGCTGGCTGCTGGCGCTTCATCTCATGTCCCGTATTATTCCCATTAATATCATTAATTCTAGACCTTCAAATTGATCACTCTTCCTGCACCACTCTTATGTATTTTCATGTGTTATTTTCAATATATTCCTGTGCCACATCAACTTATATGTCACCCTACCAACCCAACCCCTCCCCACCCCATTCCTTCTCCTTTCCATTCCAGTTTGTACGTACTAACTTTATCTAATCTAGTCACATCTACTATCCCCCTTCTTCACACTTATCCACTCACAGACATTCAATCCATATTGCAATCCTTTCATTTATTTTTTCTTTGATCTCATAATGTTTTCATGTTGACTACAGTTGGTTTTCGCCTTTCACTACAGGCTAGTCCCCCAGATTTCATTCTGTTTTCTCATACGTGATCTGCTTCACCCTTTTCATACATGTTTGGTGTATCTTTGAGAATTTTTCAGATGTATTTCGGTATTTTTTATGCATTTTTATGTGTTTTTAACCTTCACTACGAATCCTTGCTCCTTCCATCTGCACCAATACAGAAAAGTTTTCTTATCGCTATCCAGAACCCAGTTCCCCATACTATTCCTGCATTGTTGCTTTGCTCATAAAGTTTTCCCAAAGTGCAAAGTACCCGTTCTCTGGCTGCAACCTTTCCTTCCACAATGATCTCCATCAGTTCAGATTCTGCCAGTCCTTAACCCTCACCAACACAGTCCTGTAAAACCATGTCAATCAGGCCCAAACCTCCTTGCAGTACCTACTCCCCATCCATAAATTTTTTCTGTTATGCAATCCCCATTCTTGGATCCCATATCACGCACTGAAACTCTTGCCCTTCAGGAAATAAAGCAGCATGCACAACACAACTTCAAAAACTTCTCCAACCTGTTTACTTCCTACTCCCGCCTAGGAATACCACTATTCACTACCCGAACAACAATCTCTAAACCTCCACCACATTCCCTCACAGCTTACAAATCCAGCCTTGCAAACCTACTACATTTACCCCACCTTCAAAAACTCTGTCCCACCACCACACAGAATCCAGAACCTAAACAGATCCGAAACAGAGTCATGAAGCTTTCCTCCAAATCTCTTAGCCCCCACAGTACAAGTCCTTTCCAAAACCCCATATTTTGCCCTGTTCCCAAATTCAGTATGCAACACTTGTTAGAGACCCTTTCCCTGTTTCTACTGTAGGGACCTTCCATACCTCACACTAGTCTCCTACATAGCTCGTGAGACTAGTACTCCTGAAAGGTAGGACACTGTGGAGAAATGGCTTACCTACAGACTGCAGGATTTTCTCCAGAATGAATTTTCACCCTGCAGCTGTTGTCTGCTGTGAGGGGGCTTTGTGAACTGTGTTTGGCTAGGTCAGCTGGTAAAGGTTCCAGGTTAGAATCTTGGTCCAGTACACAGGCTTTAATCTGCCAGGAAGTTTAGAATCAGGGCACACACTGTTGCAGAGAGAAAATTCATTTTGGAATGACAGATGTATGTAGGGCTTACTAGAAGAGGCAGGAAAACAAATAAACAAATGAGTGTACAGACTGGAGTAAAGACATAATTATGACTGTAATGAAAAAGAAATGGAAGGGGATTGAACTTATAGCCAGGGGAATGGATGGTATAGGGACCACTGAATTTTTTTTGGTTGGATTCCAGAATATAAGGAAAGAATAAGATGATGACCTAGTGAAATGTAGGTGACATTAAAAAACATTGAGGCCCAACATGGATGTGAGTAGCTGAAGGCTATTATATAGGAAAGTCTAGAGGAGGATTTCATTCAGCAATCGATGTCATGTAGCTTTGGTGGTGGTGGTGGTGGTGGCAGTGGCTATACAATTTACAAACTGACTACAGAAGAGCAATTTATTCAGTTGCACTCACCTGAATGTAGGTGTTTTCTCTTGATCAGTTTTTTCTTTATCAGTCTTATCATCTCTGTCATCATCACTACTATCATCATCTGGTCTATCATCAAAGGCATCAAAGCTTGTATCTGGCTTGTCAACTTCAGATCTGTCTTCTTGTTCTGCAGATGGTGTCCCTGGACAGCTGTTTTCCTCTGGGACATCTGTTTCTTCTACCTTCACAGGTTCAGTGATCATTTCTGTACTGGATGGATTGGATGGTATGGTGTCTTTTGTGCCTGGAGATTTCTCTTCCAGCAGCTTTGTGCACTCTGGTTTAACCACACGAGGTACCTTTGCCTTCCTCTTAGCTGCACCTACAAGAGTCTTTCCAGATCGACTTCCTATAATTATTATTCAATTAATTAATAAGACCAGTTTGGTAAAGTATTAGCATTATTAAAGTAATCAAATTTCAATGGTCTGATCCACTTGCTATACCTGATAAGTACAAAAAAGTACTCACTATATCACAATAAAAATAACTGTTAAAATGTTAATACTAAGAGATATGCCAGGCATTATCTTTACATTGAATGTATGTGTGTCAATAGCACAATAATATGCTGAAATATTATAACAATAAACTTTGGATGACATGTAATTTGAAGGAAAGAGAAAAGTACATACTCTTTTTGGGGACAGTAATTACATCCTTTTTTGCTTCATCACCAGGCCTATCTTCTTCTTTCACTTCAACATCACTCACTGTAGAGAAGTCATTTTGAGCTTGAGTAACATTCTTCAGTCTTATACTCACTCTCCTCTGAAAATCATTTTCTCCTTTTCTCTTTGTGTGCTTTGTATTTTTTTTTGAATGTGCGGTGGTTAGGAGGGGAGCCTTATTAGCATTTTTCTTGCGCAAAGGCTTAGATTTTGGTTTCTTTGGTAATACTTCAGTACTGCTCTCCACTGGGAGCTGCTGATTATTTTCAACAGCTATATTTTCCTTGCTGTCACTTTCCTGCAACTGAGAAAATTATTTGTTTAAGCATCATTACACTAATACGCATGAGATGTCTGAACTTCTATTGCTCAACCTTCACAATTCAGAATACAGACTGTAAGACCAATTTACAGTGGATATTAGAGCAAAATCTGTTAGAAGTAATTTCAAGCATAACATGTTACAGTCTTATAATTGAAGGAGGACAGAGGAAGCAGTGGATAAACATTTTTTTTCCACCAACCACTCTGACCAACAGTGATCAAAAGCCAACATTCAGCATTGCCTTTGACAGTTCATACCTCTGCCACACCGTGACCCTCCCCCCCTTCCAAACACCACCTGGTTACCGAACAGGAATCCCCTACCTCTAACCTGACCTGAAACTCTTTTCTTAGGACATTCACAACAACACAGCTGAGGGAAGAGCAGCCATCTACAACCTTCAAACAGACCATAATGTTACTGTCAACCCTGCAAATAAGAGCTCAGCCACTGTCATGATTAATTGCAGTGATTACCTGACAACAGGTCTCCTCCAACTGTCTGATCCTAACCTACAGACACTATCATAGTGATCCCATCGTAGAATTTCAGCATAACTGCCAATCCCTATGTAGATCCCAAGGTCCATCCTAGAACACCTTGTCTAAATTTGTCACCATACTTACTTCAACACATGCTTCCCAAAGTGTACATATCCAGCTACCCCAGACGTTCCACTGTAACTGGTTACAATGTTCTAACACAAGAAGGTTCACTCTTGTTGACCAACTTCTCCAACCCATTGCTCATACTCTACCTTTCTATGTCAGGGATGAAACTACTTCCTTAATTGCCTCTCAGTCATACTCACAACATTACTACCTGGATCTCTGCTCGTCACAGTTCACGCTACATCCTGTACACCAACATTTCTTATGGCAAAGTGACACAGAGGTGGGTCCTCGCGATGGAGTAGGTAACCATGCATGAGTCACGTAGGGCCAATGTGGAGCTGGCAAAGGACAACTGATTCCCTGCGAGGAGACAGCATGGAAGACTTCCACACACTCGTTGTCTCCTTAATGCCATACAGCTTGTTGTGCGAACTGTTATGCAATTACGTCCCCCAAAGCCTGAAAACCCTGCGGCATAAGACAGAACACAATTCAACTTTGGAGATGCCCATCTCCAGATGCGGTTTCCGCGTCGCCTGTTTGGCCAGCCTGTCGGCAAGTTCATTGCCAGGGATTCTGATGCGTCCTGGGGTCCACACAAACACCACTGAATGACAGGACCGTTCCAGGGATGGACTCCTGGATGGACACTACCAGAGGATGGTGAGGGTAGCACAGGTCAATAGCTTGTAGGCTGCTCAATGAGTCAGCACAGGAGAAATGACGCGCCAGGGCATGAGAGGATGTGCTCAAGAGCACGAGATATGGCCGCCAGCTCTGCAAATGAAAAATCTGCAGCCATCTGGCAAAGAGAACTGTTCAATATGTCCTCCATGAAAATATGCAAAGCCTACATGACCATCAGCCACTGAGCCATTAGTGTAAACCATGTCAGAGCCCCGGAACACATCAAGAATCAAGAGGAAGTGACAGCGGAGAGCGCCGGGGTTAACGGAGTCCTTACAGCCAAACAAAAGGTCCTGATGAAGCTGCGGTTGAGGTGTGACGCGTACATAAACGGACCGCAAGTATAGATGGTAAAGGGAAAGACTCCAGTTTGGAGAGAAGGGACTGCAATCGTTAGCCTCAACCTCAGCTGCCGATGCGGGAGACGGATTGCAGCAGGCGGGAAAAGGAGATGGAAATTCAGATGCTCAGGAGAACTACGAATGTATGCAGCATAACTGGCGAGCAGTTGTGCACATCTGATCTGCAATGGAGGGACTCCAGCCTCCACCAGTACGCTGGTCACCAGACTTGTCCTAAAGCTCCAGTCACTAGCCAAACCCTGCAGTGGTGCAGTGTCGACTAAATGCGACGCTGAGTGAATCATAAACCACACTCTCACAGGCAATTCAGCATTGGACAAGGGCTCTGTAGAGCTGCAGTAGCGTAGAGTGATCTGCACCGAAATTGGTGTTGCTCAGGCAACGGAGGGCATTGAGGTGCTGCCAGCATTTCCGCTTAAGCTGACAAATACGAGGAAGCCACGTCAATCGAGCATCGAAAACCAGTCCTAAGAATTGATATCCACTGCAGTGAGTGGATTGTCATGAAGGTAAAGTTCTGCATCCGGATGAAAGGCATGACGCTGACAGAAGTGCGCGACACATGATTTTGTGGCTGAAAACTGGAAGCCATGGGCTAGAGCCCATGACTGCACCTTATGGATGGCTCCCTATAGGCACCACTCAGCAACACCAGTACTGGAGCAGCAGTACAAAATGCAGAAGTCGTCTGCATATAGAGAAGATGAGACGGAGGGCCCGACAGCTGCTGCCAGACCGTCAATGGTCACTAAAATAGAGAGACACTCAATACAGAGCCCTGTGGGACTCCATTCTCCTGGATATGGATGCAACTATGGAAGGCATCAACTTGGACACAGAAAGTGTGGAGCGACAGGAAGTTTTGAATAAAAAAATCGGGAGTGGGCCTCGGAGACCCCACTCATACAATGTGGCAAGGACGTGATGTTGCCAGGTTGTGTCGTATGCTTTACGGAAGTCAAAAAAGATAGCAACCAGGTGTTGGTGTCTGTAAAAAGGCTGTTTGGATGGCAGACTCGAAGGATACAAGATTATCAGTGGTACAGCGAACCTGGCGAAAGCCGTCCTGACATGGAGCCAGTAGGCCATGTGACTCCAGGACCCAACCCAACCGTCGACACACCATACATTCCAGCAGCTTACAAAGAACGTTTGTGAGGCTGATGGGCCGATAGCTATCCACGTCAAGCGGATTTTTACTGGGTTTGAGCACCTGAATGGTGGTGCTCTCCTGCCATTGCGACGGAAAGACGCCACCACACCAGATTCGGTTGAAGATGCCGAGGATATGTTGCTTGTAGTCAGATAAGAAATGTTTAATCATCTGACTGTGGATCCGATCTGGCCCAGGAGCAGTGTCAGGGCAATGTGCGAGGGCACTGAGGAGCTCCCATTTCGTAAATGGGGCGTTACAGGATTCACTGCAGCGTGTAGTGAATGAGAGGACTTTCCCTTCCAGCCACCGTTTGAGAGTGTGACAGGCTGAAGGGTAATTCTCCAATGCAGAGGCTCAAGCAAAGTGCTCAGCAAAACGCTCGGCAATCTCGTTTGCGTAGGTAGATACGTCATTTATGGTAAAACCAGGAACACCTTGGGGTCTGGTACCTGAAAAAACGTTTGACCTTTGCCCAGACTTGGGAAGGTGACATATGGCACCCAATGGTCAAGACGTGTATCTTCCAACACTCCTGCTTCCATTGTTTGATAAGTTGGTGAACGTGGGCACAGAGCCATTTAAAGGCTACGGGATGCTCCAGGGAAGGGTGCCGCTTATACTTCGCCGACGCTCCTTAGTTGCTTCAGTGACTTCTGGTGACCACCAAGGGACTGCCTTAAGCCGGGGCATCGTAAAGAGTGAGGGATCGCGTTTTCTGAAACAGAAACAATTGTTGTAGTCACCTGCTCAACTGTGACATTGATGTTATAGCAGAAGTGAAAGTTTCTAAGTCTGGCATGTTTAAAGCCCATCGGGATAGGTGTCCGTGGGCCTGACACTGGGGCAGTGACAAGAAGATGGGGAAATTGTTACTACCACACAGGTCGTCATGTGATCTCCAGTGAACAGATGGGAGAAGTTCTGAGCTGCAAATTGACAAATCAATGGCTAAGTAACTACCTTGAGCCACACTGAAATGTGTGGTGGCCCCAGTATTAAAGAGGCACAGGTCCAGCACAGTGTCACCCCACATGGGGTTATGGGCATTAAAATCTCCCAAAAATAGGAAAGGTTTAGGGAGTTGACCAATCACTGCAGCTAATATATTCAGAGGTACTGCACCATCTGGAGGAAGATATACACTGCAGACAGTTATTTCCTGCGTCATCCTTATTCTGATAGCCACAGCTTCAAGAGGGGTTTGAAGGGGTACAGTGTCACTACAGCCTGAGTTTAGGACATAAACGCAAACTCCACCTGACACTCGATTATTGTCGCTATGGTTCCTGTAATATCCGTTACAGCTGTGGAGGGCAGGGGTCCACATTGCTGGGAACCAGGTCTCTTGGAGGGAAATGCAGATAGCAGGTGTAAAAAACTGCCACAATTCCACTGGAGGATGACGTCATCGTGAGACTGTGAAGGCATGGAACATTCAATGAGGTAGTTTACGCCTCAGAGTCACCTGCTGCCAGCGACTTTTTGCCTGGGCAGTCTATATACATTGTGTCTGAGGGTCTGGTGAGAACTAGGTAGTCAGCAGATGCTAGAATCTCCAACCCATCCTCAGATGCAGAGCTTGTAGGTAGCGGTGGTTTGATCTTCTAACTGCAATTTCCTTGATCTTAGGGGTCTTCTTTTTGGATTTCTCTCGCTGCTCCTTGGGTTTCCCTGGCTGGGAGGACTTCACTGACTCAGTCTCCAGGACTGAGGATGAGTGTGAAGCCCTACAACCAGCTAGTTTTGAGCTCTTCAGCCACTGGTGGGTGCCATCTTTCCCACAAGCAGAAACCTGGGAAGGGAGTGACCCATGGGACCCCTTCCTAGCAAGAGAAGCTGAAGAAGACTTATGCTTCTCTGGCTTAGAAGTGGGGATGGACGTCCCCGGTGGTTGGGGGAGGGGGGGGGGGGGGGGTTGCTCCCGAAGTAGGTGGTGCGGGAGCAACAGGGAGTGAAATGCCCCCTACCAATAAGGGGGCAGGTATAGTCATCCGGCTCTGATAGGTGACTCGGGTTGGCGGAGCTGATGGTGCCAGAACTGTTGTAGCGGCAGTGTAAGATGATGTCTGACGTACAGGATGCAGGTGTTCAAATTTTCTCTTAGCCTCTGTGTAGGTCAGTCGGTCCAGGATCTTGTACTACATGATTTTCCTTTCTTTCTGGACAATCCTGCAGTCTGGCAAGCAAGGCAAATGGTGCTCTCCGCAGTTGAGATAGGAGGTGGGGGCACATGCAGTATTGGGATATGATGGGCGTCCACAACCTTGACATGTGACGCTCGAAGTACAGCAGAAAGACACATGGCTGAACTTCCAACACTTAAAGCACCACATCAGGGGAGGGACATAGGGCTTTACATTAGAGTGGTAAACCATCACTTTGACCTTCTCGGGCAATGTATCACTCTCGAAGGCCAAGATGATGGCACCAGTGGCAACCTAATTATCCCTCAGACCCTGGTGGACATGCTGGACAAAATGTACACCTGACCACTCTAAATTGGCACTCAACTCCATCGTCAGACTGAAATATGATATCCTGGAACATATTTAAGGTCTTATGGGGCGTGTAGGTTACAGAAACATCCTCCATCTTGTCAAAAGCGAGTAATGTCAGTGATTGGGCAGAGGATGCTGTTTTGATCAAGACTGACCCAAATCTCATTTTGGACAAGCCCTCCATCTCCCCAAACTTGTCCTCTAAATACTCGACAAAAAACTAAAGCTTCATCGTCATGAAAGATTCCCCATTAGCTCTTGAACATACAAGGTACCGGGGCGAATAAGATCCGCTGCCATCCTTAGCCTGACATTTCTCCCGTGATGTGGCCAGGGAGGGGAACGACTGCTTGTGTTTCACCACCAGTAATAGATGATGGACTATGCTTTATCGCGTGTCATCCACCCTGATGCCACCCACTACAACCAGGGGTCCTCCCCACAGGCACCATCCAGCCGCAGCAAATGCCTGACCATTACCGGGAGTCCCGATGCCCCAGGGGGATGGGCATCTACCCCTTGGCATATGTGGGGAGTTGCGCAGGCATCAGCAGAGCGATTCCTGTGTCGTAAGGGGGCCCCACCACAATGGACTGGCTACCGTGCTGGATATCAGGTGCAAAGAAGTCCATGGTCATCGTCAATGCAGAAAGCGACACTGCATGGTGGAAAATGCACCCAGGAAGGTGTCCTTCCCCAGAAATGGAGAATGAGCGCAACTTGAATGGGAAGACGAGAAAGTAGGCTAAAGATCTCAGTTCACAATGGACATGATGCACCATGTAAGGCGCCTTTCTCCAATTGGCTCGCTCTTCTGGAAAATTTTGAAAAATGGAGGTCAAACCTTACAGGGGACCATCACATAAACTCCGAAAGGTGAGAGACTCCTTTTAGTCATCTCTTACAACAGGCAGGAATACCTCGGGCCTATTCCAACCCTTGGACCCACAGGTGGAACTGCATTGGTTGAAGGAATGCCAATATTGCCCACAAAAGCCTTTACTACTAACTAGTGTCATCAGCAAACAGACATATTTTAGAATCAGCTGTAATACTAGAGGGCATATCATTTATATAAATAAGGAACAGAAGTGGCCCCAGTACTGATCCCTGGGACACCCTCTCCCCCAACGTAATCAGCAAATTTTATCATCTCACAGCCACAATGAACAATAGTTATTCTCCTTTCATATACAAGTGAACAATGGTTTAGGACATAGACACAAAAATAGAAACAGTACAGGTAGTTGCTGACAATACGTAAAAACACAATATGAGAGCAAGTGCCAGCTGCACTGCACTTATAAAGAGGATTACTACAGTAGACAGTGTGACAGATGCCATGCTGTGTCCACAAGTCATGTGGCACACTGCAGGTGGCCTCAGCTGGCCGGCCCGCACATGTCATCGACAAAGTATTCGAAGTGTTGAGCATTGGCGGCCTAGAGCTTATCCATGTGATATGTACAGAGTTACAGCAGAGGAAATAATAAATACGCTGGAAACTTCAAAATTCTTAGGAGTCCATTTGTTGTTGTTGTTGTCTTCAGTCCTGAGACTGGTTTGATGCAGCTCTCCATGCTACTCTATCCTGTGCAAGCTGCTTCATCTCCCAGTACCTACTGCAACCTACATCCTTCTGAATCTGCTTAGTGTACTCATCTCTCGGTCTCCCTCTACGATTTTTACCCTCCACGCTGCCCTCCAATGCTAAATTTGTGATCCCTTGATGCCTCAAAACATGTCCTACCAACCGATCCCTTCTTCTAGTCAAGTTGTGCCACAAACTTCTCTTCTCCCCAATCCTATTCAATACCTCCTCATTAGTTACGTGATCTATCCACCTTACCTTCAGTATTCTTCTGTAGCACCACATTTCGAAAGCTTCTATTCTCTTCTTGTCCAAACTAGTTATCGTCCATGTTTCACTTCCATACGTGGCTACACTCCAAACAAATACTTTCAGAAACGACTTCCTGATACATAAATCTATATTCGATGTTAACAAATTTCTCTTCTTCAGAAATGCTTTCCTTGCCATTGCCAGTCTACATTTTATATCCTCTCTACTTCGACCATCATCAGTTATTTTACTTCCTAAATAGCAAAACTCCTTTACTACTTTAAGTGTCTCATTTCCTAATCTAATTCCCTCAGCATCACCCGATTTAATGAGAATTTAAACTGCAAAAAGTCCTGTGTGGAACTTAACAACTTATTTCAGCCACGTTGACACTTAGAATAATTACAAGTCTTGGCAAGAAACAAAACAGTAAATTGACATATTTTGCATATTTTTATTCAATAATGTCACATGTAATAGTGATATGGGGTCAATCAACCTTTAGAAGCAAAATCTATGTCATTCAAGAACATGCTGTAAGAATAATATGTGATGATCATCCAGAGTCAACTTGTACACATCTGTAACAGGTGCTGGGCATTCTGACTACTGCTTCACAGTATATTTATTACCTTATGAAATTCATGGTAAATAGTCCATTGCAGTTCAAAAGGAACAATGGTGTATATAATTACAGAACCAGAAGGGCAAATCACATTCATTACCAAACATTAAGGTTATCTTTAACACAAAAAGGGACGCACAAGGCCGCAATGAAAATTTCTGATCATATACCCAGTGATGTAAAATGTCTGACAGATGACAAAACAAGCTGAAAAAGTTTCTCCTTGACAACTCCTTCTATTCTGCAGAAGAATTTCAATGTGTAAAAGTCAGAGGGTAAGAATTACAAAATCACATCTACATATCAAAAACAAAAAGTCTTAAAATAATCAGCACTTAGCCATATTTACAAACTAATTTGTGATGTGAATGTATACTGACGCATTTCACATCACTACAATTTGTTTTCATGCAAAATGGTCCATGGAACATGAAACTAATCAATCACTGTCATCTTTCCAAGTCAGATAACACACACACACACACACACACACACACACACACACACACACACACACACACACACACACACACACACACACACATAGAAACACAATTGACACATATGACCACTGTCTCGGGCTAAGGAAAATGGCCATGCGTGAATAAGTTGTGAATGTGTGGGTGTTTTTTCTATTTTGGAAGAAGGCCTCCTGGCCGAAAACATAAATGTATAGCACTTCTTTGTTGTGCCTGTCTGTGGCTCAACATCTCCTCTATATGATGAACAGCTGTTCTTTTCATAATACTGTTATTATTCCATCCAGGGGGTTCCAGTGTTTTATTTTTATTAACTGTTGATGACAGTGACTGAATGTACAGATACTCTGACATGAATAAAGTATATGTATTTATCACAAAAGAAATTTGCATTCTGTGGCTATTTTATGATGTCAGCTGTTTGTAACGCATGAAAATTTGTGAAAGGCCAGGACACAAATGCAGATTTCACACTTATCAAGAGCAGTTGCCTTATCTGGCTATCCAAGCATGCCTCCAGGAAAGATTCAAACTTCCATTTACCATGTCATCACAACCCTTGTGCTTGCACAATCCACGATTCTCTCACAGTGAGACAAATAGCCCATGAAGGGGTGTGCAGCACTGATGGGAACAGTATCTGTATTTATACAGTGTTTGTATCTTCACAATACAATGTCCTTCAGATATAAGTTCATAGTGAAGATACATGCATGTATGCCTGAAGGACATCATATTGTGAAGACAAGAACACAGTATATGTACAGATATTTTAATCATCAATGATATACTCATCACTTGATGGTCTAACACGACAGTATAAAGTTTGTCGCCCTGTGTATGAATCACAAACTATGCGAGTGCTTGTGATAAGCAGGAAATCATAGTTTGTGCCCCCAGTTCAGCACAAATTTTAATGTCACAAACAGCTGATGTCGATGCATAGTTGCAGAATGCTAATTTTTTTGCAATATTTACCAGTGTTTTCACAGTGACTATTTCTTCAGGCATACAAGCATATCTAAAGTCCATTGTACTGTGAAGATACAAACAACATATAAACACAGACATTGTAATCATCAAATCTCTATTTGTATTCAATTTCAGATTATATTATAAAGAAAGATGTAAGAAGAATGTGAAACCTTGAGGGGTACCACATTTTATATTCCATCATTCTGTGTTTAGTATTATTCCTGTGGTGAGATTAGTTAATGTGATCCTCCGATTTCTGTCAGATGGCTGTCATTGCCAATATAACATTTTACTTTCGCAGATAGAATATTTACAAAGTCTAAACCTTTTGTCATGACACAGAATATATCAACAGAATAGTTTTAGTTGTCAAGTTCAACCAGGATGTCATTTGTGAGATCGTACCGAGCTTTCGCTGTAGATCAGATTTTCAAACAGTCAAACTGAAAGGTAGTTAAAGTTATGCTGTGACAAAATGATTCATTACTGTACTATAGGCTATTTATTTAATTCTCTTTACTCAAATGGTGAGTGAACTGGGCTTGTAACTAGAGCTTAGAAGCAATATATTTTTGTTTAATTTTTCATTCAGATTCACAAATAGATTGTGGTAATACATTTAAATTCTCAGCCTGAAAATGAATAATGGTTGAACAATAAAGTACCAACTCTTCTTACGGTGGATGAGTTGGTCTGATTTTATCTCTCAATAATTAATACCATGAACAAGAAGAGCAAAGCACCCTTTCTGAGGGAGCAAAACCAGTAACAACTGTCATTACAGGTATATCACTACAATTAAAACCAACAATTACCTGGTGTGTATTAATTCAATGACTGATCAAAAAATCTCTTCGCAAATCTGCATTACAGCTACAGCTTCTAGTAGATGTTCTGTTTTATTCTAATTCACAGAGAAATATGTGACTGTCGAAGCAAGATTAATGCAATCCATGAAAAATATACTTCTCTTGCAAGATTGCCACTGCATTCCATATTTTATCTAAATTCTAATTCATATTGTTTCAATGTGTATCTGTATGAAGTGGTAAACCAAACCGACTTTTCTGAAAATTTCATGATGCATTTCAGTGTACAGAAAACACGCCAACAATTTAATTTTTATTATTACAATTTTAATCATGGGATGGTGTCAACGTTAGTCACATAGATTTTCATAGTCGAATAACAAAATTGCCAAAAAAAGTTGGTTTCACTCTATTGTAAAGTAAACTTAAGAATACATAGTTACTTAAGTACTTCTTAGCATGAAACAGAATAAAATTTAACATCAGGCATAATTATTTGCGACAATTGCTCATAAATTCTTCTACATTGTAATAATATTTACTTGATAGGTACTTCTTCAAATGAAGTCAAAATTCTTCTGGTTAGTAATTTTTAAATTTTTCACAGATTTTATCTCTCAGCCTTATACCCATTTAGCCTATGAGTTGGTAACATGTACTGATATTTGTTTCTCGTTTCATAATCAATGCTTAAACAGGTTATTCACAAAAAGTTGTGGGTTTTGATTAGAAAACTTAGGTACAGAGGCCAGGAGCAGTTGTAAGAGCAAAGACCTTGAAGCGAAGTCTGTAAGATTGTTTTTTTTTTTTTTTTTTTTTTTTTGCACCTGCCAAGGCTCTAAGGATTTTTTTCTGTAGCCTAAAGACTGCAGTACAATTGTTGTTTATTACACGCTGGACGTGGTGCCAAAGAAGGGTATGCATAATAGGCTACTTACATACCGGCACACGAAGATCTTGATCTGAGTCCATAATTATACTCACCTCTTGGGACGACAAAACAGCTTGAGTTTCATTCGGGGATCCTTGACTAACGAAGCCGGCTTTGGCATCAGCGCCGTCCGCTTCCTCAATCATACTTTTAAACATACTTTGTACACGAAGACACTGATCTGCGTACCGATCAAATGAACCAATCTTTTTCACACAGCTTTCACATACTGACTGTGGTAACACATCTTGATTCTCAATCTGAAAATAAAGGGTTGCCGAACAATAACATTTTGACGCTTCTTACACTGGACCATTTCTTTCGAGATTGTATAACCTCACATTAGTACGCTAAATATATTCAGACTTAGTATCAGCTCACAGTTTCAAAATCATTCAATGAAAACGAGACATTACGAATTACAGTTCACAATTTACATCGAATATTCCGCTGCCGTAAAGTTTATGGTACATACTATAGGCGCCTTTACTTACCAATATAGACAAATACTTAAAAATTTTGTCTGGCAGAAGACGATCCTTACTCTTGAACACAACAGTTGCATTCCCATCAGCACTAGCACACAGACGACACCAATATTTCCATTCTACATGCATCGTAACAAAAACCGCTAAATCACAATAAACAAAATTGACATTTTGTAGAGAACAAAAATTATTTGTCTGTTGTTTGTGTTTCTACAGTGCTACCAACATACACGATTGTTTTGTTTTTTGGGAAGAATTTCTACTTTACTGAAATCAATTAGTTATGTACTAATTTTCTTGTAGTAACACAAACGACGTCCCGATTTCCGGAAAAGAAGCAAATGAGGTTCGTTTGTGAGTCAATTTATATTGATGTTCAGCAATGCTAGTGAACTGAGACGTTGTCGCAACTGTAAGCGTTATCTAAAGCACTCGCTGTTTCAAAAGTGCAAGACGCCTCATGCTGTCAATGTAGATTGTATCTTAAACACTCTCGCAGTTTGTATACAGGACAGCAATAACTAATGATAGACCTAAGTGATGTTTTCAATGAATATTCTACTTCCAGAACGTTCCAAATATTGATAATCATAGAGTGTTTTAGGAATGTCGCGGTTTTGTGTTCAGGAGTTATTGGCAACATTGTGTCAGACTGCATATGTTGTGAAGAAACAAACGTAACAAGCCTGCTTAATAAACCATTATTATTGTTTCTAGGTGTCCCGGCGAACATTTAAGGATCTAGGATTAGTGTAGAAATTGATTTAACTTCGCAGTGGGCTAATGTGAGACTTTTGTAGGAAAAAATTAGTGTTGTGTACATTCACAACCGGTAACGATATTTATTATTTCTCGTTCTAAGTGTGACACACTTTTATTTATTTCTTAATTCATCTGTAGATATTTTCCATCGGATAGAAGTTGTCAGGGCATACATGATTTCAGTTATATTTATAGATATAACAGAAACATTTTAATTTAGTCAAATCTATTATCATCCTTAGACGAAAACCCAACATCGATCCGAGACTTCCTCAACGGAAGCTGGATAAGACGATAACACGAATAATTACGCTTTGATGCCCACGCTAATTCACCCAAATTTAACAGTAATACCCTTTCAAGTCTGCAGTTTACACCATGTGCACTATTCTTGTTCTCTGGCTGCCTTATGTTGTAGCATCACATCTGTTTAAGGCACTTGGAGCAAACCTGAAAGAGCAACAAGCAGAAGGGTCATTCTTGTATAACGAGAAAATACATACATTGTATATTTATGCTTCCTGTTTATGGAGTAATCTTGTGGTATTGTGTTGTATTCATCTCATAACATAATGTGGATATACAGATGTCTTAATAATTTCTATTTTGAAGGAGAGCCTTACTACTGTTAAGATTCTTGGTTTTCTTTAAGGCTATGTAGTGGTGATTTATTTATGAAAACAGATGTAGTTTTAATGTCTTTTATTTTTGATTGGTAATTTACACAGTAAAATATGCACAGGAATTATGGATTGTTTTCTGGTTAATTTGAGCTGCATCCTGTGTAGAGAATAATCGTTCGTATTTCACTTATTGTATTTGTATATGTCTCTATTTAACTGCACAGACTATTTGCTTTCAAGTGCATAATTTATTTATTTATGTAATTGCTTATCTCTATCCATCAAAGGATCATCTCATAATGATATAGGAATTATCAAGGTAATACAACGCAAATTGCTAGCTCAAAATGTACAACAGACAGAATGTATAACATATTTTAAGAAGCTAGAATTGGTGGTCTATGAAGACAGGACATGTGGCTGGCTATAGCCTTGATTAAGGAACCATTCTGCCATTCCACTAAGTCATTTAGGGTAATGCAAATCAAGATGTCAGGACAGAGCTATTCCATCTTCCCAAATATTGAGCCAGAACCTTAAAGGCTGCGCTGCCTCATTCAGTTGGTCCTTATTGTACACTGTACTTACGGTTTGTTTCAGGTAACTGGCAAAATAAAACAGCTTTGTTCCTTGTTACTACACCCCCCCCCTCCCCCACACACACACACGTATACACGCACTAGACACACCCACTGGTGGCTTGTGAACTGTAAACATACTGCTGTACCCCCTGCACCAACTTAGGTCTGTTCAAAAATCTGTTTCCTACCTGCAAATCTTCAACCTTGCCCTGCAGCGCGTGTGAAAAACTTGAGTCAGCGTCCTCCCATGATGAAAATGATTTTGCAGTCAAGAGAAAGTCAAGACATTACCATCATATGTTTTACGTCTTGATACACAACTTCCTTGTTAAAGCAACAAACTATAATCATGTTTTTGAAATGTGACAGGGTGTGGTAGTTAACCCTTTTCATTACTACCCACTACTTTGAGTAATCTTTAATTGTGTACTATGCAGTCCTTGTGAAGAATGTTTCAGCTGCCTTTTCAAACATGCGTTTGTAGGAGTCTTTTTTTCATTTTCTGTGGCAGTTAATTATACAATTTTATTGCCTGATAAAAAATGCTGATTTGGGTTTTCAGTTTGTTTTTCGTGAGTGAATGTAAGTCCAAACTGACTCTTGTTCTATGATTATGTATCGAAGTATTAGTGAAATACTGAGTAGTATTTTGCATGATACTTACCACACTTGATTGGTGCAGCTAGGAAGCCCAATTTTTTTTTTTTTTAAATAGGCTAACTCAGATTTACAATGACTACTTCTAGTTGTTATCCTTATGCTATTTTTCGGGCGTGTGCGTGTGCGCGCGCGCGCGCGTGTGTGTGTGTGTGTGTGTGTGTGTGTGTGTGTGTGTGTGTTAGAGAGACAACTCAGCGAAAAGCAGCAGCATATAGCTGTCAATAGCTGCACACAAAAGAAAGAAAAGTCACTAGCTTTCAGTGTTATCCTGAAATGAATCAGAGTAAAAACACACACTTACCTACCTATGTCCCTACCAGGTGGCAGCTGGATTAACAATTCCAATGCTGTTTTTGGGCATGGAGACAGGTTGTGGTGGGGTTAAGTGGATACAGGGAGAGGACTGGGGGTGGGTGACTAGTGGCTCGGAGGGAGGTAGCTGGTTTGGTGGCTAGAAATGCGGGAAGAAGGGGTGGGAGGTATATGGGCTAGATATGTGATTCACAGATTTTGGACTGTTGGGGACTAGCACCCAATGAACAGGACAGGGGGTGGGGGGATGTGAATTGGGAGGGGCTGATGGAATGGAGGGAGGAGAAACTCTTCAGTGGAGGATGTAGGGATGTGGGTTAGCTGATGTTGGGACTAGTACACCTATGGGAACAGAGGATGTGTTTGAAGGATAATTCCCATCTGTGTGGTTCTGGGAAGTTGGTAGTGGAGGGAGGGATTCAGATGGCTCAGGCTCTGGACAGCCATTGAAATGAAGCATGTTGGCTTCAGCTACATGTTGTTGCACTAATGTGGCCAATTTTGCTCTTGCAACAGTTTGCCAGTGGTCATTCATCCTGGTGGGCACCTGCTTATTAGTCACTCCTACATAGAAAGCTGTGCAGTGTTCACAGCAGAGTTGGTATATGATGTGGTTGCTTTCACAGTTGGCCAGGCCTATGATGGGATAGGATAACCTCTGGCAGAACTGGAATAGGGCTGCCACTGGCAAGGGCTTGGTTTCAGGAGTGGCATATGGATGGACTACGCTGACGATTGGTTGGCTGGGTGATGGAACACCACTTTAGAAGCAGTGGATGGGATGTGTGGCATTTCAGGGCAGGATGAGAGATAAATCTACCCAAATCCTTCCCACCACTCACAAAGTGATCATCCTTCCTATGATGCTTCCCACCTATACTGAAGTGGTATTCCCTTGCCTACCCAACATGCACAACATCCGTCCGTATACCACACCAACCCTGAACCCATTGCCACAGGGATCGTATCCCTGTGGCACACCAAGGTGCAAGACCTGACCAATTCACCCACCCAGTACCTCCTATTCCAGTTCTGCCACAGGTTATTCTATCCCATCAGAGGCCTAGCCACCTGTGAAAGCAGCTATGTCATATACCAACTCTGGTGCAAACACTGCACAGCTTTAACGAAGGTTTGTCTACCAACAAGCTGCCCACCAGGATGAATGACCACTGTCAGACTGTTGCCAAGTGCAAAGTTGACCACCCGTTGGCACAACATGCAGCTGACCACAACATGCTTCATTTCAATGTGTGTCCACAGCCTGAGCCATCTTGATACTTTCCTCTACCATCACCTTCTCTGAACTACGCATGTGTGAATTATAGTTTCTGCTTCCACCATCCTGTCATTTCCTCCTAATTAACATTCCCATGTCACCTTCAGCATGTGCAGTTCCCCATGGGCTCCTCCAGTCGTGCATTACAGCCTAGCCCTTATACCTACCACCCCTCCCTCCTGCATTGCTAGCTGCAAACCAGCTGTCTCTCTCCAAGCTGCTAGCTACCCACCTCCAGTTCATCTACATGCCTCCCACCTCCCTTTCCCTCTATCCAGCCCACCCAAGACTAACACCATCACAACCAGTCCACCTGCCGGAAAACAGTGTCATTACTTGTACTCGCTGTCTGGTTGAAGTTGGGGCAGCAAGTACACGCAATAGCAAGACTTAAAGAACCTGAAGAAGGTGGCTGGGTTGGTCAATGATATATTGTGCATAAAATGTAAACTACAATTTGACAGAACACCCGGAAAGAGATCATTAATGCAGGTGCTTACTTTTGAGCATACTGTACTGATATGATCCTGCCTTGTCAAGTGTTTATCAACAATGGTATCCAAGGATTTTTGATTCCCTACTTTTTTTAGAAATGACTTACCTAGTGGCTGATATTGTCAGTATTTGTAATTTTAGGTGTTCGTAATTATATCTGTGCTGTCATATTTGTATTTACAAACAAGATGGTTTCAGTGAAGTATTTATAAGCCTCTCTCAGTTTGCAGAGGTAATTGATTCCAGTGTTATGACTGAACCAATTTTTATTACATCTGAAACATACATATCTACATTGTCACCTGCAGCTGATGTCATATTATTTACATACAGAATGAAAAAGGAGTTCTAGGTCAAGAAAAATCCACAGACTTTTCTTAGCTCATCTACTGCCCTAATAACATAAACTACAAAGCTTCCTGCAACAATCCAGACTGTACAAGGAATTGTTAAACTAGGATCTGCAGTCAAGGAACAGGGCACAGTGAACCAGGTATATTTCAGTACATAACACAATATACAGAAATTTGAATGGCAGTCATGAGCCATAGACAGTCCAGGTTGCATAACACTTGAAAATAGACAGACCCATAAATGGGCCAGAGAGAGAACCAAATAATATTAGCAGTTTTCATCTTGGCATCTGACGAGGCATAGAGCACTTGTACTGGTTTCTTGATGTTGACACACAGAATGTTTTGAAGAGCTCCCAGTTCAAATGTCAGGTAGCACATGTGATGGCGTGTGGTTGGCTGTTATCTGGGGGCACGATTCGCTCACGTGCCACTGCTGGCAGGAGCCGGTGTGCGCTATGGAGGCATGCTGTTCTGCATCATGGTTGTTGCCCACGCTACATCCATGCAACATCTGTGCTCACTTTATGAGTGTGCAGTAAGAATTGAGGCAGGAAATTAGACATCAGGACCACATCCCTCCCCTACCATTGAGTGGGGGTGAGATATCAGCCATGCGGATCACTTGCTGGCGTACCATTGATGCTCAGCTGATGAGGCTGACCCAGAAGAAAATGGATCCTCATTCAGCACTGATTGAGCCCCCTCCCCTCCCCTGGAGGCATCTGATAGCGGTACCAGGAAAGCTGTCAAAACTGGGACATCCAGGGCTGCCAGCAGCAGCAGCATGAGATGCAGCAGCACTGTCAGGATCCAGTGACTCAGAGAGGGTCACCCATGTTGATCTGGTTTGGCGGCCTCGAGCAGGGAGCCTACGATGACATCGGGTGGGTGCAACACCCCCGACATGGGTGACAGTGGTTCCAATGACAGGGACTGCACCACTGGTAGATATGCAGATGGTGATTCCAAGGGGCATGTCCCCATAATGTGGCTGCGACGGAAGTTGTGATGCTGGTGCAGACTCTGGCAGCAATGCAGTCATGACATCGTGTGCAACTGCAGTCCCAAGCTGCAACTCGAAGCCGCCAGATGTGGCAGCTGCAGTGGTGGGAGTGACTGCGACCGCGAAGGGAGTGAAGTGGACAGCTGTGTAGGATGTGGTGGCAGCGGAGATGGCAAAGTAATCATCCTATCCCCAGCAGGTACAGTCCTGAAACCTGACTAAGGATATCAGTACCCAATTTTCCAAAAATCTGTCACCATGAGACCAACGAAGAATTGGCCAAATTGTCATCGTTGTCGTATCTAGAGGAAATGATCTTTTTTCTGTCCAGTGCGATTGTCCTATGCAATTGAGGTTTTTTTTATCACTATGATCATCAGCTACTAACGAACAAGTAAAAAAGGTATTTTTCACATGGTGAAAAATTAATAAACTGAATTCCAGAATGTGAAAATTTGAGTTTATCAAATTTTTCTCCATACCACAAAGCCACACCTTGCTTGTGGAATCTAGCAAGGTAAGTTCTGAGTGGGGACCATATTGTGTGGGACTCAGACCAGCAATCACGTTCCATTATCAACTCGGGGGTTGGACTGCTCTTGAGCCAAATAGACACTTTCAATTCAGCCCCATGTGAAACACAATACTGGTCAAATGCATCCTGTCCTAGCATGTAATAATGTAGATTTCTCTGCTCATGCGACAGCTGGGCCTTGGCGAGGTGACTCTGTAGGCCAAACCAACTTGGCATCAGTATTGGAGTGAGAGGAAGACCTACGAATTCAATTCTGGTGATGTAGCATCCAGTCAAAGGACCTAAACAACATACATTGAATGCCCTCTTATCCACTATCATCCCTCTTCTTCATAGAAATATTATTAAAATAAGCCTGTTGGCACTGTAAATGTCAGATTGATTACCAGGGACTCTTTACCACACAAATAGCACAAGGAATGAAGCAATGTCCATTGTTGCTGGCTGTGTGGTAATTCAGGTGGTGTATGCTCTCTGGTGGGCATGGAATGGTAGGAACTTAGAAAAATCAACAAGGTATATTCTTCAGTGTGGCATTCCTTAAGCTTGAGCATTTGCTACTTGAATGTGTGAAAAAATTACTCTGCCTCGCCGTTTGACTGAGGGTGGACGGGGATGGTATGCACATGGGAAATACTGTGGCGGTTGCAAAAATCCAAAAATTCCTGTGATGTAAATTGCGGACCATTTTGTGATACAGTGGTGGTGGGCAGTCCTTTGATAGCAAAGATCAGAGTTACTATTCTGACAGTGGTGGTGGATGTCATCAAATGCATAGGTACAACAAATGGAAACTGTGAATATGCATCGATAAGTACCAGTCAGTATGAATGTGGAAAGAGCCCTGCGTAACCAGCGTGTACCCTCTGCCGTGCTCCATTTGGCATAGCCTGAGTCTGTTGACAAAAGAGGCAGCTCCTTGTTATTGCTTCAGTCTCACAGTCCATGCCCACCCATGCTAGCTAATTACAATCATTGTGCAGCAGAGACTGTGGTGTAATAGGCATAAAAGAAAGCTTAGGGCTATAGATAGAGAAATGCTGAATAAAATACATCTAGCTGTCAAGAGAGTAATGCATGAAGCCATCAATGACTGCTGTTGCGGAATATTGTCGAATGACATTTCTTAAAAACCCAAGGAAATTCTGGTCATATATAAAGACTGATAGTGGACCAAAGTTAGTGTTCAGTCACTCATGGATGAGACAGGAACTGAAAGTAGCAAAGCAAAAGCAGAAATGCTTAACCCTGTATTAAAATGTTCCTTTAAAATGGATAATCCAGTATTGCTGTTATTTAATTCATGTGGAAAGGTGAGTGAAGTAGATATTAGTGGCAGTAGTGTTGACAATCAGCTGAAATCTGGGTCCGATGCAATCCCTATCAGATTCTATACCTAATTCATGGCTGAGTTAGCCACCTCTTCTAACTATAATCTCTCATAGATTGCTCGAACAAAAACCTGGAAGAAAGCACAGGTCACAACTGTCTACAAGAAGGGTGCAGAAATGATCCACATACGTCCTGTACAATATCCTTAACATTAATTTTTTGTTGAATCTTATAATGTATTCTGAGCTCAAACATAGTGAGGCATTTGGAACAGAACAACCTCCTCCGTGTCAATCAGCATGCATTTCAAACACATAGATCATGTAAAACCCAAGCCATGGAACTAGGTGATTTCTGAAAAGCATTTGTCTCAGTACAACACCTATGATTATTATCAAAAGTACAATCACAAGGGGTATCAGGTGAAATTTATGACTAGCTTGAAGATTTCTTGTTAGGAAAGATGCAACATGTTGGATGGAGAGTCATCTACAGATGTAGAGGTACCTTTTGGTGTACCCCAAGAAAGTGTGTTGGGCCCTTGCTGTTCATGTTGTATGTTAATGACCTTGCAGGCAATATTAATAGTAACTGCAGACTTTTCACAGCTGATGCAATTATCTTCAGTGATGTAGAGTCTGAAAAAAATTGTACAAATATTAAGTCAAACATTGATGAGATTTCAAAGTGGTGCAAAAACAATGGCAAGTTCCTTCAAATGTTTAGAAATGTAAAAATGTGCACTTCACAAAAAAACCATAATGTCTTATGAATGTAATATCAAAATTAACGCTTTTGTAGCCACTTCTTGACAAACTGCCTGTTGGCTTCTGTCTCGGGTTCTTTGGCCGACTTTTGTTTTATGATTTTTCTAACTTTTACCCCACACCAAGTGGCTAGCATTGTCAAAGCCGTATCCTCCTGTCCACCAACAACGATAAAGAGTGGAGCTTTGACAATGCAAGCCACTCATGCTGGCAAAACATCAGAAAAATCGTCAACCAAATCTCAGCTGAAGAACCTGGGACAGAAGCCAAAGGCAGTTTGTCACTGTAATGTCACTGAGTCACAGTTAGAATTGGTAAACTGATACAAATACCTGAGTGTAGCACTTAGTAGGGACATGAAGTGAAACGATCACATAGGCTCAGCCATGAGTAAAGTGGTAGCAGACTTCAGTTTATTGGTAGAACACTAGGGGGATGCAATCAGTCTGCAAAGGAGATTGCTTACAAATCACTCGTGCAATCACTCCTAGAATATTACTCAAGTGTGTTTCCAAATAGGGCTAGCAGGGGATATTGAATGTATACAGAGAAGTGCAGCACGAATGGCCATAGGTTTGTTTCACCCACAACAGTAATGTCACAGAGATGCTGAAGAAACTGAACTAGGAGACTGTTGAAGATAGAAGTAAATGATACCGGGAAAACCTGCTAACAAACTTCCAAGAACTTGTCTTAAATGATGACACTAGGAACATACTACAATCATAGATAACCCATCACATCCATGAGTGTGCGTAGTCTTCAGCGATTTAATTATTGACTTGCTCTCCCATTTGTCACTACCATAGAGGTGTATTTCAGATAGCAGTCTTGAAAGGCAGTTTTGTAACAGAGTTATAGAATTCTCAATAGAAATAAGACTCTTTTTTTATTCACCTGCTGTATTCAGAAAATGATTGCTAGATACTGTTCAATATTATGAAAAGAATAGACTGCTGCTCACCGTATAGCAGAGATGTTGAGTCACAGACAGACACATGTGGCTGTCGAGTCCAGACTGTGTGCAGCAGCACATGGTGGGAGAAACAATTTGGGTGGTGAGGCTAGGGAGGAGGCTGGGACAGGTAGGGGGAGGGTTAGCAGGGACTCCCCCACCCCATTTCCACTCCATCTCTACCCTGTTACAGACTTTTGCACCAGAGAATAAAAATCCATTATGAACTCGTAGATAGGTATGCATAGTTTATATCGATATTATTTTCTTCTTGAAATATTGTGATTCTCAGATTTACAGTTTATTCTGTATGCATTTTTATTAACCACAAATATTAGGAAGGCCCCCTCCATGAGGCTAGCAATGCAAAAGCATAAATAGTGAACTCCTTTGCAAATTTTCTTCATAGCAGGCACCACAGCAGTGAGTTTATTAAAAGAAGATGGCATTTTCCACTTTTAGTGTAGGCTAATAATTTTATTTGTTCACAACAAAAATAAAAATTATGTTCCATCCTGATAACAATATTAGTAATATTATCAGACACACCACCAGCACCAGAAGCCCATTTAACAAATCAGGGATGTGCAGAATTGGATGTGACAACTGTGATAAAGTATACATTGGGTAAATTGGTAGAAAATTTTGGATACATTTTAAAGAACACATTAAATGTAATGATACTGATAGAGGTGCCTTTGTGCTAAATCTCCTTAGAAAAAAAATCAAAATTTTCTATCATTTAAAAAGTCAAACAGATGAGCAGACAGATCTAATGAGCAAAACAATTTCTTGATAACTTAAGTCGCATTCTGCTAATGGTCAATCAAAAATAATTTATACAATAAAATGACATTTAAAATTTAATCGCATGTCACCATATACTCTGGTAATTTTTCTTTTCTTTTTCCTACTATTTTATTTCTTTCTATTTTTTATAACCACCCACAAATAAATAAATAAAATATTCTGTAATTGGATTGATGAAACGTCTGCTCACCAAGTGGCGGCAGGAGAACACACATATAAAAGGTAGTATGTATGTAAGCTTTCAGAGCCAGTGGCTCCTTCTTCTGGTAGAAGGGTTGAAGGGGAAGGTAGACAGGTTAAGGAAAAGGACTGGTGAGGTTTAGGTAAATGGGTACAGTTCGGAAAATTCAACCAGAACCCCAGGTCAGGGGAGACTTATCTCAGACGGATGAGAAGGAAAGACTGGTTGTTGGGGACTGTACTAGATGAGATTTGAAAATGTGACAACTTTAAGGCATAAGATAGGCTAGTATGCAAGACAGAGATCACTGCTAAAACATTATGCATGAGTTAATAAGAGTGAAAAGCTAAGATCATTGCTTGCGAGAGTTGGGAGGAGATGACGAAAAATAGGTTAGAAAAAGAAAGATGTACAAAACTAACATGGGTGAAGGAAGGAATAGTTACTGTCAACAAATGCTGAGGTTGAAAAAATTAAGGCCAGGTGGGTGGTGTGAACCAAGGATGTGTTGAAGCATCAGCTCTCACCTGCACACTTCTCAGAATGTGATGTGTGGGGGGAAGAATCCTCGTGGCTGTTTCACCACACATACTATCTGTTGTAACTTCATGATGTTCATGGAGGTAAAATACTCCACTGTATTCACTACCACTGCTTATCACAATGGAATGAGGGTCTGAGGATGGTCAAATACTGACTGAAATTGGTTGCCATCGAACTAAATGTCTTTGCTGTTGAGACTGTATGCAATTCCAGTTTTAAAGTAAATATTTTTAATGTTATAAAGTGGTATATAGATAATACTGCTGTGGGTCCACACTATCAGAAATGCAAGTGAGAGTGAATAAGACTTTTGGCAGCAGGTTTGGTACACTTGTGGTGAGTATCTTCCATTTCACTATGAAAAGTTGTCTATTGTACACACATCAAGTTGTATTTCTGTTTGTTTAATACTGTGTATTATAATAGCACCAATCACCCTCTGCAGTTTCCTCCAGGTAATTCCACAGGGGTGACCCCACAACAACAAACAGTAGTTACTAGAAAATAATCAGCATATTTCATCTGGCTGTCTCTACATGACAATGAAGCTGTCCCATCTACTGACTGCATGAGTGACGCACATGTGCATGAACAATGTTCAACATCTTTTGCCCCCAGTGACTATGGTAATTAGTTTAATGTGTCTTCTCAACAACAAGAAAGTGTTCATCAGACTGTTTCATTTTGACAGTCCATCTGTATCAGGCACAGTCCATTTGAATCTACTCATCATGCCATGTGGGGTCCAGACAGTTCGGCCACACAAGGGACCTAGTGTGCTGTCGCCTTCTGATCACATGTACAAACGCCTCTCTGACAAAATTTCTGCAGAACATAGGCGGTATAAGGTGGCTGATGCGCAGTGACTGGGCGAGTTCATTCGTTTATTTGGAAGGGGAGGCCGGCAAGTGTTTGCCGCCTTTCTGGTGGTCGGCAATGACAGAATCGAGGTGCACGCCATGCAGTCTTTCTCAAATGATTTTACAAAAACTATTCGGTAAAAAAATTCATTTTTGCTTTGCGTGTAGGTTTATATGTCAGGTTGATAATGATGTGTTCATCATTTTGTTAATCGTTATAGTTATTGTGAAACTTACATGTAGGTAAGGTGCTGCGTGAATTTGAAAAGAGTTTGCAATGAAAAATAGGAGTCGCTATGATTTTGCGTTTGGTGCATATTACATAATACGTTGCTGCATTTGAAATTGAGCTATCAATTGAATTATTCTTTAGACTTGGGTGGAGGTACCTATCTGCCTCCAATCTCGAGAAAATTGGTCTGACATAGCGCACTCATTTGAGATCGCACTGCGTCAGTGATAAAACCGGATAGAAATATACACAATATTCCATAATTTATTTACTGTTTAAAATATCGAAATGAGATTTTGGAAAGTGATATCGCGCAAAGAGGAGAATATTTTGCCTTATGGTTATTATGCAAAACTATGATCTACCATGTTATTCCAATAACTGCAGAATTTTTCGGTGAAAGAATGAAATTTTTAAATGCCATCGATAGCTGGCGAAACGAGAAATGTTATGGGTTTTGGAGCAACACAAGTGAAGTCACCAAGGATGTGCTTCTTCATAAGATGGTGACCTTGCTTTTCCCCAGTTCCTCACGTGAGAAACCACTGTTTCGGAATTATTTCGTAGTTGCTTCTGTGCAACGTGTTAGTAAAGTGAGATTGTGTAAACTCTGCTGAGTCTTGGCAAAATAAGCAAATGTTAACGTGGCAACGAGAGAAATGTGCAGCTTTTACTCAAAATTCGGCACTGGTGATACGTCTCTGAAAGTTACTATGTGATCAAAAGTATCCAGACACTCACAGAAACATATTAGGTGTATTGTGCTGCCACCGACTGCCAGGCACTCCATATCAGCAACCTCAGTAGTCATTAGGCATCATGAGAGAGCAGAATGGGGCACTCTGCAGAACTCATGGACTTGGAACATGGTCAGGTGATTGGGTGTCACTTGTGTCATACGTCTGTAAGCGAGATTTCCACACTCCTAAACATCCCCAGGTCAATCGTTTCTGATGTGTAGTGAATTGGAAACCTGAAGGGACACTTACAGCACAAAAGCGTACAGGCTGACCTCGTCTGTTGACTGACAGAGACCACCAACAGTTGGAGGGGGTCATAATGGGTAATAGTCAGACATCTATGCAAACCATCACACAGGAATTCCAAACGCCATCAGGATCCACTGCAAGTACTATGACTGTTAGGTGGGAGGTGAGAAAACTTGGATTTCATGGTCGAGTGGCTGCTCATAAGCCATACGTCACGTCGGTAAATGCAAAACGACACCTCGCTTGGTGTAAGGAGCGTAAACATTGGACGACTGGACTGTGAAAAAACGTTGTGTGGAGTGACAAATCACAGTACACAATGCGGCGATCCGATGGCAGGGTGTGAGTATGGCGATTGCCCGGTGAACGTCATCTGCCAGTGTGTGTAGTGCCAACAGTAAAATTCGTATGTGGTGGAGTTATGGTGTGGTCGTGTTTTTCATGTAGGGGGCTTGCACCCTTTGTTGCTTTGCATGGTACTATTACAGCACAGGCCTACATTGATGTTTTAAACACCTTCTTGCTTCCCACTGCTGAAGCGTGATTTGGGGACGGTGATTGCATCTTTCAAAACGATCGAGCACCCGTTCATAATGCACGGCCTGTGGCGGAGTGGTTGCACAACAACAACATCCCTGTAATGGACTGGCCTGCGCAGAGTCCTGACCTGAATCATATAGAACACCTTTGGGATGTTTTGGAATGCCGACTTCATGCCAGGCGTCACCAACCAACATCGATGCCTCTTCTCAGTGCAGTACTCCATGAATAATGGGCTGTCATTCCCCAAGATACCTTCCAGCACCTGATTAAATGTATGCCTGCGAGGGTGGAAGTTTCGTGCCAGGCCTCACCAACCGACATCGATACCTCTCCTCAGTGCAGCACTCCATGAATAATGGGTTGCCATTCCCCAACATACCTTCCAGCACCTGATTGAATGTATGCCTGCGAGAATGGGAAGTTGTCATCAAGGCTAAGTGTGGGCCAACACCATGTTGAATTCCGGTATTACTGATGGAGGGCGTCACGAAATTGTATGTCATTTTCAGCCAGGTGTTTGGATGCTTTTGATCACATACTGTAAATCGCTGTGTTTTTGGTGCATTTAGTTTTAGATACTAAACAAAGCAGCAGTGACAGATCTTTTTGAATGGTCACCATGCAAGTGTGGAAGTGAAGGGGCCCTATTACTATTTACAAAAAAAAAATGTGAGTGTAGGCTTCACTTCAGAAAGGCACTTCCCCTCCAGCACTCGACATTTCCCCTACAGCTCCTGTCTGCAGCCCCCACCACAACTGCTCTCTGCATACTTGCTCTGTCGTCCGCGCATCTACCGGCCACAGTATTCTGTGCACAGTATACAGTCGAACTTTCACCTTAAGCTACCACACTTCAAATCAGAACAGCTAGCAATGTGGTTCATGATAATCAAATACATTCTACAGAGAAATAGCATTTTCGACAACACTTCCAATAACACTTCCAATAACAATACACCATCTCCATTCTGGCAATGCATCCATACATTATTCAGTTCAAATCTCACGTCAGACAACGTGATATGGACACACTGGCTCATAAAACTGCCGCCACAGATCCAATTGGTAATGATCTCTCAGGAGAGCGACCCAGTGCAAATTAGTTCTGGCTGTTAGGCTTTCAACTGTTTTGCCAACATTGGCAATGCCCAAATGTATCAGATACCAGTGGTCGCCATTAACACAGTCCTTAAGCAGGATGCTGGCTGGAGCCATGGGCAGCTGACATGAAATGAGTGTTTGTGGACACTTGCTGGAGTGGCATCGCTAACCCCCACCATGAGGACGGTGACTTCCGACCAGACTCAACAAACATGCGCTGGCTGGTGACAACATTCCACAGGCAACCACACCAACACGACCCTAGCTGTGCTGCTTCCACACTCACTTCAGTGACAAAGTGTGCAACTGCACTATGCCATCCAATCACCCAAACAGAAAATCCATTCTGCAATAGACACTCCAGATCGTTGCACTTGCTTGAGCGACCTACAGTTAAAACACATGGGCCAAAGCAGTTTTGCCCAAGTTCTAAGTGACTGTGGTAGACACTAAATGCTAGTTCATTTAACAAATCAATACTTTCTGATCGAGATTGGCTCAGAAGCGAACACCATTCCAAGGGCAAATCCAGCAACAGAGATTCCTTTACCAGTCGTCCAACTGTATGGTGCAAACGACTCTAAAACACACTGTAGACCTTGGCCTCCAGGAAAAAAATTTAATGGCTGGTCTTTGTTGTGCATGGTTGTGAACAAATCTTGGGCTTGGATCTCCTCGGCCACTTCAATCTCTCCACAGATTTGACACGAGGAACCCTTCATCGAACGAATAGTGTAGAATCAACACAATGTGTCACTGATAATCTGCCTATAAATGAACAGCTACCTTTAGAGGACACTTCCTAAAGCTGTGTACATGACAACCATCTGAAACAGCTCAGTGACTCAATTCTTTCCTTAGGAAGTTGGATTGACGCTAGGCATTCATATCTTTTACAGGTTGAAAAAACCAGCCAACCAGTTGCAAAAGCTCTTTTTTCTGCAACTGGTTGGCTGATTTTTTTCAACCTCTTCAGATTTACACAGTTTCTGTTTCACAGCCACGTTTAAGATTTTGATATCTGCAACACTTCAGACAGAAGCAGCACCTCTGTTCCAGCATAACCAATAGCAACAAGCATGACGTCGGCAGTGGACATACGCATACAGTCCAGACAGAAAGCAATGCGTAGTCCATTGCACACACACAGATCAGTACAATGATTTTTTCTTGCAGTGTGCATGCATCCACAGGGTGTGGTACCCCTGCCCCCCCCCCCCCCCCCTCCCCCTCCAGACTCACGTGACATTTCAACAGAGAGGGGTCTGAGGCGAAAAGCCTGCAAAGAATGAGTACTACATCTGGCCCTCCATTCCACCGCAAAGCACGCAGACTGGTGCCTGATAGACTAAGAATAGCCGAAATTGTTATTGAGGAACTACTGCAGTCTGGTATTGCTTGCCAGTCTGACAGCTCTTGGACTCATTGGCAAAGAAAGATGAAACATACACAAAATGATTCAGAAGTAACTGTGCCCACCATGTTGGTGTAATGTATGCATCAAAACAGGAGTAATATGTTGAATAAAGTTTTGCCTGAAATTGGTTTATTTCAAAGTTATGCGGCAGATTAGGGATCACAAGTGCAACACGAAATTAATTATTCTCAGAAAACTATGGTACGAAGGGACCTGAGATTGAATCCAACTGTGCACTTTACATTTACTCCAGATGTTCAAAATGATGTCCATGTAGACGAAGACAGTGATGTGCTCAACTTTCTATCACTCACGGAATGTCGCAGGCTCCATTCATCTCATTCTGCTCAGTTGTACAACTATTTTTAATTCACTGCTGTAGTTGTTCTCAACTGCAGCACCAAACACGAACTCCTTGAGATGATCTCAAAGGTAGAAGCCTGGGGGTTGAGATCTGGAGATATGGCGGGTCAAGCGATTGGTCTTGCATGACCTGTCCACTTATCCGGATAAGCAACTTCGAGATATGGTACTCGCTTGCCTCTCAACTGGAATGTGCAGGGGCATCGTAGACAGAACAAGATCAACATGCAGGTGAACACAAGACACCAAAAGCCTGCACTGGCCCATGAAGTAATGCCTACCACGAATGACAATATGCATCTTAACATGGAAAATAAAGGAGTTTCAGACAAAACTTTATTTAAAATTTTGCCTTTATTTTGATCCATACACTACACCCACGAAGTGTGTACAGTTACTTTTGAATAATCCTGTAGCTTATGTGGTGATTATCAGACTTCCATCTCAAGCACTGTTTCCGACAGTTACCCGATACCTAGCATTCAAGTCGTTACTCATATCTTAGCAGACGCTGCCGTGTTCAGCGTTCTAGATTGTAGAAAAACGTACCTGCAAATTCCTGTGGCTACTTTTTTCCGACACGCCACAGGAGCACAAGAAATATCACACTCTCATTTTCGTGTACCCCAGGAACATTTCGGTGTGGTGATAAATGATGACATATGCCAACACAAGAAATCCGAAGTATCATCCCTCAGTCGCTTTGTTAGTCATAACGGGTTCTGCCCCATGACACACCATACAGAGCTTACCTATCACCTTCCAAGGCCTAAGATTTATCATGGATTACGTTGAGTTCGCTGCATGATTAACTTTTACAAACCCTGTGCTGTAGCTGTAAAGTCACTGCTGAGAAATGCACTGCCTGGCAAACATAAACGCAGCAAGTATGACCTCGCATGGACTCCTTAAATGCAACAAATGTTTGACTGAATTAAACTCAACCACTCACGTCTTGTCAATTACTTCTGATGTGAGTGCACTGTGACTGGAGCAGTGCTTCAACAGATAGTAGAAGGCGAACAACATCGATTACGTTTCTTCTTCCAGAAGCTAAATTGGTCTCAACGTAAGTGGTCAGCTTATTGTATAAAACTGGCATAAAAAGCGATGTGGCAGTTCAGAGACGATAATGAGGGCAGACAAGTTACTATTTATGCTGACTGTCGGATTCCGTATGTAATCCGGCAAAAGCCCGACCTTTTTGTTCTGATACCTTGATTACATTGCACAGTTTATGACTGATGCCCAACACCTCAAGGGCGGTGACAACTTCTTTGTTGAAACTTCTTAGCAGATTAAAACTGTGTGCCGGACCGAGACTGGAACTGTCTTTCGCGGGCAGAAGTAAAGCTGTGAGGACGGGACGTGAGTCGTGCTTGGGTAGCTCAGATGATGCCGGCATGGTAGCTCAGCGTGTTCGGTCAGAGGGTTCGCTACCATCTGTAATAAAAAAAAACTGAGTTAATGGATCAAAAATGAACTGAAACGGGTATCTTTCGACGTCCGCGCCAAGCAGATACAACGAACGAAAACGAACAAACTGAGGTGGTTTTTTTTTTTTTTTTTTTTTTTTTTTTTTTTTTTTTTTTTTTTTTAAGGATGATAGAGCACTTTCCCGCGAAAGGCAAAGGGCCCGAGTTCGAGTGAAAATCTCATTCTGGGAACTTCTTTGTTGACTGCTTCTCTCGAGTACACACACTTTCATTTGATGTTGATTACGACAAGTCTGCGAAGGCACAACAACATGGTACGCATTTATGCAACCACATGCAGGAACCGGCCGTTGTGGCCGAGCGGTTTCTAGGCCCTACAATCTGGAGCCACGCGACCGTTAAGATCGCAGGTTCGAATCCTGCCTCGGGCATGGATGTGTGTGATATTCTTAGGTTAGTTAGGTTTAAGTAGTTCTAAGTTCTAGGGGACTGATGACCTCAGAAGTTAAGTCCCATAGTGCTCAGAGCCATTTGAACCACATGCAGGACATCACGACTGGTTTGAAACTTGAAGGGTGCTCCATTCTAGGTTCCTCCACACAAGTCTGATATGATGTGTCACAAACCACTTTGAGCCAATTGTCCCAACCATAGAAGAAAAAGAAGAAATGTATTCACAGTATTGTGGATACGATTAGACTTCAGCTGTACAATTAAGCTACTGGTTCCAGTCATAGAAGAAAAAGAAGAAACATGTTCACAACATTGTGGATACAATTAGACTTCAATTGCACAATTTATTGGTGACGTGTGAAAATTTGTTCCGGACCAGGACCTGAGTTTGGGTCCCAGTGTGGCACAAATTTTCATATGTCACCAATAAACTGTGCAGCTGAAGTGTAATCGTATTCACAATATTGTGAACACGTTTCTTCTTTTTCTTCTACGATTGGAAAATTTGAACTGGACCAGGATCCGAATCGTATTCGCGATTGTGAATACATTTCTTCCATTTCACACTGCTGTAGATCGTAGCAGTGTATGTTCCGCCAGACATGCATACACCTCTGAAGGATGTGGCACTTTGTCCCATTAAACACAGACATTGCAAAACAGTAGTTCCAGTCAATATGCATCAACCTATTTTTTACAGCTGGCATGAACTGTCGCACTCGGAAGTCCACCACACATCTAAAGTAGTCACTGACCAGTTCGTCTGGCCGAATATGATACGAGACTAAATTGTGGATCCAAGCTTGCACAGTCTGTTAACGCTGCAAGGTCAGACAGTACGCACACCCGCTATGTGGTCGATACAAAATACTTAAAGGTCAGTTACAAATTGATATGGTTGGCCTCCTCCCAAAGTCGGAAGACTTCCAATATATTATTTCTGCCATTGACCTCGCCACCCACTGGATTGAAGTCACACCCTCGCGAGACTAACGGCGGAAATGATGGCGAGAGCTCTCGTTCGCTTGTGGATATCACGTTTCGTTTGCCCCACCTCTGTCACACTACCCAACGTTGCCAATTTGAATCTGCACTATTCTCCAAACTTTGACACCTTGGTGGGGTCCAACACTAATGCACAACAGCTTATAATCCTCAAAGCAATGTTTTGGTTGAAACACTGGTATGAGACGCTCATGTCAGCTCTTATGTGTCACAGTCGCCAATGGACAGAATCTTTACCCTGGATGATTTTAGGTGTGCACTCCATGTACAAAGGCGACCTCCATACATCTTCAACAGAAATTATGTACAGTGAACTGTTCACTCTGCCAACAGACTTCGTTTCACCACCAGTGGCTAGAGAGCTATCTGCTCTCGTCAACAGAGTGAAACAAGACATTGCTTGACTCAGAACCATAAGAACCCAGCTCGTCACAACTTTTTGTAAATAAAGCCTTAGCAGTTCATGATTACGTCATATTGCAATATGATACCATCTGACTTGCACTGCATCCACTGTATACAGGTCCTCACAGGGTACTAAAACGACGAACTAATACCTTCTATATTTTGCTATGTGGCAAGCCAACCACTGTTTCAGTGAGCCGTTTTAAACTCATATGGATGTTCCAGGACAGCATCAGTACAGCAGATGCAAAGGCTGCATACACTGATTCCCCTGCTCACTATGCAAATCACTTCACTCCAGATCACGATAGAACACCGGGCAGAACATTCGCAGTGACACTGGACGTGCAGAAATTCCACATGAATTATATCAAAGAGAAGCTGTAGACGACTTTGTTGCTGTCAAAGGACAGCAAGAGGAACGCCAATTTGATAATGGTTTTATTTCCTGAGAGCTCACTTGCAGATAAAAACTTCCCAGAAATCTTGAACTGGCCGTAATTACATCAAGATTATTATTGGTTGACGGGTCCCCAACCATCACCACTGCAAGGACACAATACTTGCCTACAAGCATTCAGGCAGAGTCGGATGTCACAGCTTCAGCCCACAGGTCCTCCACTGAAACTCGATGAACTCCATGCAGATCAATATTCCCACTATGGCCGCCCACCATATCTCAGCTAATATCACTTGTGCTGAGACGCGTCGAGGATCAAAGCTTCGCGTTCTTTTCCAAGACGATGTTGACAGCTGCACCCTCTAGAGACCCCTACTGCAGTGCTCCACAATCCGGGGAAAGTGGGGGAGGCGCCTCTGTGGGACTTTAATATCGATAACAAAAGCCCAAGTGCGTAGGACTCTCTGGGAAGTGGGTTGTACTCCCATGTGGGTAATATCTTTGAAGCTTTCAGTTTTCTGTGAACAATTGTCTAGTGCGCATGCGTTCGGGTCGTAACTCCATGTGTTTAACCTTCACGCGCTCGCGCTAGAAATAGTCACGCGAGCGCTCGCGCGGGCGGTCGGCAGACCGCCCGAGAGTTTTCATCAATCTCTTGAGGTTTTCCGTTTTTAAAGGTCACATTTCCATAAAATATCGACATAGGATATATCACACAATATTGCAAACACATTTGTGATCAAATTTATTTATTTAACAATAAAATATACAATGGAATACAAAAAGGAAGCCAGATGATATATAAGAACATTTTTTTTTAAATTGTAATGTTTAGGGACTATATAATGTAATACGTAACTCGTCACAAGAAAAGCTAATTTTGCTTTGAAAAAAGAATTTTTGATTGAAAACGTCATAAACATTTCTGTCAGATGAAAAATGCTGATCAGTCTGTATCCATTTCATTTTCGTTTTGAGGCTGACAACAATTATTTCACGTAACTGTCCTGGTTGAATGTCGTAGACAGACGTATCTTCCACATTCACCGCATTCTCGCTTTGTTTTTATATTCTTTTTTGAGCCACACAAATAACATATTCCTCTCCTTGAGGGGTTGATACAGCTCGATAAACTACGTCACTGTCTCTGTAATTTTCCAAAAATACTAACAAATCTTTTGGTTAAATGCTTCAATTTAGCTCTTTCTTTCAGGCTTTCGCTCGTCAGTTCCAAAGATAACGCACGTAATAATTGTCTTCTTGTTTTTTCTTTCATATTACCTGTGTTGAATTGAAAAATGCGTAACGAATTTATTCCTGCCAAGTCAAGTAAGCGAAAAAATATACATGCAGGCCACCTTTGTGGTCTTCTTGATGTTGAAATTCTGGAGCACATGAGGTCTACAGTATCAACTGCACCTTTGGTTGAATTATAGTCTATGATTTGTACAGGTTTTTTGGTATCTTCATCAATGATGTCGGTATCATGCATTGTGGAGAGCACTACTACAGCTTTCCTTTTTTGTGATCATAGAAATCAAAGTCTTGTCATCTTGACAGCCAAACATGTAGTCTCCTGCCACTGCATTTCCATTTACTGTCACAAATTCTGGGGGGATTTCATTTATATTTTTTCTCATTGTACCTAAAAAAGTGAGGCATTTGCTAAGGAGCTATTCAGCCAAAGGGTAACTTGAAAAAAAATTTCAGTTGTTACACTTATATTTGTTCCTTCTATGCATTCAACCAATCTAGCGACCAAGTCGTATGGTTTGTTGGAGAGTACGTTAGGGCCTGGAACTTGTTTTCCGCAGTACACTTCTAAATTAAGTGTATAAAAAGTGCGTGCATCACACAATGCATACATTTTTAACCCGTATTTGGCTGGTTTTTGAGACATGTACTGGATGTATGAACATCGTCCTCTAATCGCAACCAACATCTCATCAACTGTGACATATTCCCCTAAACTGAATGATTTTTGGCTGTTAGCAATGAAAGAAGACAAAATTTGTCGTATTGGAGCAAGTTTGTTCGTTGCTTGACGTTCCAATCTCGTGTTTAGGTCGTCAAATCTTATAGCTCGTAGCAAAAATCTAAATCTATTTAGGCTGAAATCGGCTCTCAAAATTGTCAGACCTGTTCCATTGCTATTGAAATATTCAGAGAAATTTGCTCGCTTTCCTCTTTTGACCGCAATCAAAAACAGAGCACCAAACAATGCTAGCATTTCAGCCGTTGTTGTCGGCTTATAATCCCTTTCACGTACTTCAGAGTTACTGCTTCCTTCTGCCAGTGATTGACGTGCCAATTTTTTTCCTTTCAATATAAATATCAATTGGAACAGTTGAAAATGTGAGCCCCAACCGGGACAATTTTTTGTGACCATATATATAGTATTTATTTAAATTTTTAACAACGATACATTTTTAAAATATTTCTTTCTATGAAGATATTATATTCCTACAGTTGGTTAACATTACTATCGTTTTTCTATAGGTTTTCGTTTTTATATTCTTTTCTTTTGCATTTTTCTCTTATTGTTGTTCCTCGAACCCTTTTCTATGTCACTTGTCGTCTTTTTTGTGGGTAAACCATTGCAGAACAGGCATAATACTTTATATCTATAGTCGACAAATTGATTATGAGTTCAGATTTGTGTATATGATGCACTTTATGGTGCTACAGGCACGATGTACATGCTGGTTTGATATCTTCCTCTTGTCAGCACTGCTAGGTGGGACAGTACGAGGGAAAACATCAGCATGACGGATGGAACAGAAGTGGGAGAAATTTTTACATATACTACAACTAAAAGGTAAATTAAAGAAGAAGCAAAAATAATGTCTTATTATATAAGAGAAGCAGAGAGGAGAGTATAAATTTAATAAAGCACATAGTAAAGGAAACCTCGAACCCTGGGTGCTCTATGTGACTGAGCCATCGAGGACACAGAGGATAGAGCGACTGCACAGACTTATTTCTGGCACGCTCCCCGTGAGACCCACGTTTCCAGCTTACTGTCCACACACTGCATTTGTAGTGCCCCTGCCACGAGTAATGAGTATCGTGGGCAAAGGCACTACAAATGTAGTGTGTGGACAGTAAGTTGGAAACGTGGGTCTCAGTAGAGGATATTGTCACACTTTATAATAAAAAAAATTCTTTCTTAGCTTTCCATTCTAGTTCGTCTATTTTTGAAATCTGGATGGCTGTTTCGTACTTCTTATTAATTATATATTTGTTGGAACACTAATTCCATTAATTAAATTATTAAAAAATAAAAATAGTTCTTATTGCCCATATAGTGTACTAAACATTTATTTACCTTTACATACTCCCCCTTCACAGCATTATAAATCGCTTCATACGTTTCTGGAATTATTTTGGTTAATCTGCAATGTGATATTCGAGTGCTATGTTGTAAACTAGAGTAGCTCTCACCTGTATCAAGAAATCGCAGTGTCACAGTTTGCCTGTCTTCTGCAGGTATGCCATTTCTCAAGAGAGTGTTCTGTTTTATAATACGATAAGCAACTTTACTGAGCAAATTCTGAAATACACTCTCACCCATTTGTAAGTAATTTATATATAAACTTAACATCCTCCACTTAAAGCTCTCGAAACAAATTTTGCTAAATGCTTTTATTATCTCGATGTAAAAGCTATGTCTTCACCCAAGTGTGTTTTCTTTTTTCACACCGCTTTTCTTCCAAATCCACATACAATGCAGTTGTGGTACTAGCAACTGCAGCTCATAATAACAAGCTGTTATTCGCCATCTTGAAATCCGACAAAAAATATGATGACAGAGTAACACCCCTTTTTAGCGCCACGTCCAAGATCTTTGTCAGAGAAATTTGACGAATATTTGATCATATTTCTTTGTCAAAGAAATGTGATAGCGTAATACTGGCCTTAGACAGATGTTCGAATGGCTATACAAATGGACGCTGGTTCGGACTAAACCAGAAACATTTCATCCCATGTTCCTAACTGATACAGGAATCGCGAACCAAGACCCCCCCTCTCCGCAAACCACGATTCTGCGCGCGACATTTCAGACATATTTACTACAGCGCTTGACACTGTTACAATTATATGTTTGTCATGGCTGCTGCGACTGCTTGACAGTGACATTACGGAAGTTAGCAGTTGTTCACTACTTGAAGCATGATTCACACGACATGTTTAAGAGCAGAATATGTTACAGCCCTTTGACCCTTGTCTCATTTGATTTGCGCCAAACAATAAATTAAAAAAAAGAATGTTTTAGGTTCTCTGGGTTGCTTAGTAAGTTCTTCGTTCTGTTAGCAGTGCGGAGTAACATTAACCTACATCTACGTCTACGTGACTACTCTGCAATTCAAATTAAGTGCCTGGCAGAGGGCTCATCGAACCAGCTTCTAGTTATTTCTCTACCGTTCTACTTTCGAACATCGTGCGGGAAAAACAAACACTTAAACCTTTCCGTGCGAGCTCTGGTTTCTCTTATTTTGTTACGATAATCATTTCTCCTTGTATAGCTGGGAGCCCACAAAATATTTTCGCATACGGAGGAGAAAGTTTGTGATCGAAATTCCGTGAAAAAAATCTTGCCATAAATAAAAATGCCTCTCTCCTGTTTCGTGATAATACAAAACGAACTGTCCTCCTTTGAACTTTTCCAATTTTCTCTGTCACTCCCATCTTGTAAGGATCCCAAACGGCACAACAGTACTCTAGCAACGGACGGACAAGAGTGATGCAAGCTGTCACTTTGACATATCTGTCGCATCTTCTAAGTGTTCTGCTAATACAACGAAGCCTTTTGTTTGCCTTCCCCTCAACATTATCCATGTGATCGTTTAAATTTACGTTGTTCCTAATTGTAGTTCCTAGGTATTTAATTGAGTTGATAGTCTTTAGATTCATATGATTTGTCATGTAATCGAAATTAATGCGTTTTTACTACTCATCTGGGTGAGTTCACACTTTATTTAAGGTCCGTTGCCAATTTTTGTACCATACAGTTATTCTTCTGGTGACTCTATCTGATGGTAAATGACAGCTTCATGTGCAAACAACCTAAGATGGCTACTCAGATTGTCTCCTAAGTCGTATATATAGATTAGCGACAGCAGAGGGCGGCCTATAACACTCCTTTGGGGAACACCAAAAAATAAGTTTTAGTTTACTCGATGGGTTAAAATTAGTTACTATGAACTGTGAGTTTTCTGTCAGAAAACCACGAATTTAGTTGCACAGCAGAGACAATAATCCGTAGGCACATGATTTGATTAGAAGTCACTTCTACGGGATGGAAATCTAGAAATATGGAATGAATTTGAGATCCCTTGTCGATAGGATTCATTACTTCGTGTGAGTAAAGAGCTAATTCTGGTCACAAGAATCATATTTTCGTGCTGGCTATTTATCAGTACATTGCTTTCTTTAAGGTAATTCATAATGTTTGAATAATATTCCAAAATCCTACTGCAAATCGGTGTTGGTGATATGGATCTGTAAATTCAGCGGATTACTCATATTTCCTTTCTTGAGTACCGGTGTGACCGGTACCACTTTCCTATCTTTAGGTACTCATCTTTTGGCGAGCGAACGGTTGTACATGGTTGCTCAATACTGAGCTGTTATGTCGGCATACTCTTAAAGGAACGTAATTGGTATACAATCGGGACTACAATAGTTGGCTGAAAACTATACCTATCGTAAAACATCTGGACGTAAGCATCTGCATGATGGTGAATTTCTTTCTTTACGTTAGTGTGCTATTTTTTCTCACTGTGATAGTTCTCTCCTTAGCCAGTGATGGGTAGAGGGCTAGAAAGCTTTCTAACTAATGTAATCCTGTCGCAACGTGATGGGAGTTCGAGAGAATTATCAGGGCCCTGTGGCTCTGCTGGGTACATATAGAGCTAAGACTTACTCGTCAAAATCAGGTATATGCAAATTCCACATATCGAAGACTGGAAAATTCATGACAATCTGGGGTGTAAGCGATACTGTGACAAGAAGGAGCTAAGAGGCGATCTCTTTACTGCTACTTCTAAGTGTTGTGAGCATACATACACTCCTGGAAATTGAAATAAGAACACCGTAAATTCATTGTCCCAGGAAGGGGAAACTTTATTGACACATTCCTGGGGTCAGATACATCACATGATCACACTGACAGAACCGCAGGCACATAGACACAGGCAACAGAGCATGCACAATGTCGGCACTAGTACAGTGTATATCCACCTGTCGCAGCAATGCAGGCTGCTATTCTCCCATGGAGACGATCGTAGAGATGCTGGATGTAGTCCTGTGGAACGGCTTGCCATGCCATTTCCACCTGGCGCCTCAGTTGGACCAGCATTCGTGCTGGACGTGCAGACCGCGTGAGACGACGCTTCATCCAGTCCCAAACATGCCAGGGTAGTTGACCTTCTATAGCACGTTGGGTGGCACGGGATACATGCGGACGTGCATTGTCCTGTTGGAACAGCAAGTTCCCTTGCCGGTCTAGGAATGGTAGAACGATGGGTTCGAAGACGATTTGGATGTACCGTGCACTATTCAGTGTCCCCTCGACGATCACCTGAGGTGTACGGCCAGTGTAGGAGATCGCTCCCCACACCATGATGCCGGGTGTTGGCCCTGTGTGCCTCGGTCGTATGCAGTCCTGATTGTGGCGCTCACCTGCACGGCGCCAAACACGCATACGACCATCACTGGCACCAAGGCAGAAGCGACTCTCATCGCTGAAGACGACACGTCTCCATTCGTCCCTCCATTCACGCCTGTCGCGACACCACTGGAGGCGGGCTGCACGATGTTGGGGCGTGAGTGGAAGACGGCCTAACGGTGTGCGGGACCGTAGCCCAGCTTCATGGAGACGGTTGCGAATGGTCCTCGCCGATAGCCCAGGAGAAACAGTGTCCCTAATTTGCTGGGAAGTGGCGGTGCGGTCCCCTACGGCATTGCGTAGGATCCTACGGTCTTGGCGTGCATCCGTGCGTCGCTGCGGTCCGGTCCCAGGTCGACGGGCACGTGCACCTTCCGCCGACCACTGGCGACAACATCGATGTACTGTGGAGACCTCACGCCCCACGTTTGAGCAATTCGGCGGTACTTCCACCCGGCCTCCCGCATGCCCACTATACGCCCTCGCTCAAAGTCCGTCAACTGCACATACGGTTCACGTCCACGCTGTCGCGGCATGCTACCAGTGTTAAAGACTGCGATGGAGCTCCGTATGCCACGGCAAACTGGCTGACACTGACGGTGGCGGTGCACAAATGCTGCGCAGCTAGCGCCATTCGACGGCCAACACCGCGGTTCCTGGTGTGTCCGCTGTGCCGTGCGTGTGATCATTGCTTGTACAGCCCTTTCGCAGTGTCCGGAGCAAGTATGGTGGGTCTGACACACCGGTGTCAATGTGTTCTTTTTTCCATTTTCTGGAGTGTATTACTCCCTTCACGTCCGTCTTTCGAAGTGACCATACTGAGAAAATTTGGACTACTACGAAAGGTTTTTCACGGAGAGACATACAGCAGCCGAAGTTCCGTCTTTTCTTTTATCGATTAATATGTTAGCATGAAGGAGGAAAGGCGATATTACTGACACACTGTACATTTGTATATCGATGGTTGAAGTTTTTACCGGAAGAACTGTTAAAGGTGATAATCTGGGGAAAAGCCGTGTCATCTGCGAAACAGAAGCCCTTGTGTATCAAGGGTGATTGGTGACATATCTCCTATTAAACAGTGCTGTGAAGGTATCAAATAAAAAATAAATGGTTTCTTTAATACATTATATTTTGCTAAACCAGCAACACGTCTTAGACACTTTAAATTCGATGCATAGGTGCAAGTCATCCCGCGAGAGAGGACTTTTTTCCATGAGTTGTGTGCACCTATAAATGGAAGGATCGAAATTTTAATACGTAGATTAAACTTACATTGTTGACTCTTAGCTAAAGTCCTGCGAATGAAGTTGGAATTCCTCTGCAGTACAAAAATTTCGGTAGATTGACAGACATTCTTACCACCCGCCAAAAAAGAGCAAATGAATGTACGAGCAACGAGAACAAGTTCTAACGTATTTGTATTATAAGTCGGTTAAATGATGATTATGTAATAAATGGCGTTGGACAAATAGCTTGAAGCGCTTGTAGCGTCAGGCTAAACAAGCGAATGTTTCCAAGGTTTTTTTCAGTGACGTGTGAAAGATAATATTAAACATCGCCAACGCAGAGTTGATTTGTAATTTAGCATTTTATTATATTATACTGAGTGCACATCCGAAAATTACCTCGAGCAGTTAAACAGAGAATCGACTCGTGGAGATAAAATCTTAAATCTACTGATAACAAACAGACCCGAACTTTTCGTCTCTGTAAGCGCAAACAGGGAATCTGTGATCATAAGGCCGTTGCAGTATCCATGAATATGGAAGTAAATAGGAATATCAAAAAGAGGAGGAAGGTTTATCTGTTTAGTAAGCGTAATAGAAGTCAGATTTCAGACCACCTAACCGACCAAAACGAAAATTTCTGTTCCGACCCTGACAGTGTTGAGTGTTTATGGAAAAAGTTCAAGGCAATCGTATAATGCGTTTTAGACAGGTACGTGCCGAGTAAAACTGTGAGAGACGGGAAAAACACACCGTGGTTCAACAAAAAAGTTAGGAAACTACTGCGAAAGCAAAGAGAGCTTCACTGTAAGTTTAAACGCAGCCAAAACCTCGCAGACAAACAGTTGGCGTAAGGAGGGCTATGCATGAAACGTTCAGTGAATTCGAAAGTAAAATTCTATTTACCGACTTGGCAGAAAATCCTAGGAAGTTCTGGTCTTACGTTAAATCAGTAAGTGGCTCGAAACAGCATATCCAGACACTCTGGGATGATGATGGTATTGAAACGGAGGATGACACGCGTAAAGCTGAAATACTAAACACATTTTTTCAAAGCTGTTTCACAGAGGAAGACCGCACTGCAGTTGCTTCTCTAAATCCTCGCACAAACGAAAAAATGGCTGCCATCGAAATCAGTGTCCAAGGAATAGAAAATCAACAGAAATCACTCAACAGAGGAAAGTCCACTGGACCTGACGGGATACCAATTCGATTCTACACAGAGTACGCGAAAGAACTTGCCCCCCTTCTAACAGCCGTGTACTGCAAGTCTCTAGAGGAACGGAAGGTTCCAAATGATGGGAAAAGAGCACAGGTAGTCCCAGTCTTCAAGAAGGGTCGTCGAGCAGATGCGCAAAACTATAGACCTATATCTCTGACATCGATCTGTTGTAGAATTTTAGAACATGTTTTTTGCTCGCGTATCATGTCTTTTCTGGAAACCCGGAATCTACTCTGTAGAAATCAACAAGGATTCCGGAAATAGCGATCGTGTGAGACCCAACTCGCTTTGTTTGTTCATGAGACCCAGAAAATATTAGATACAGGCTCCCAGGTAGATGACATTTTCCTTGACTTCCGGAAGGCGTTCGATACAGTTCCGCACTGTCGCCTGATAAACAAAGTAAGAGCCTACGGAACATCAGAGCAGCTGTGTGGCTGGATTGAAGAGTTTTTAGCAAACAGAACACAGCATGTTGTTCTCAATGGAGAAACGTCTACAGACGTTAAAGTAACCTCTGGCGTGCCACAGGGGAGTGTTATGGGACCATTGCTTTTCACAAAATATATAAATGACCTAGTAGATAGTGTCGGAAGTGCCATGCGATTTTTCGCCGATGATGCTGTAGGATACAGAGAAGTTGCAGCATTAGAAAATTGCAGCGAAATGCAGGAAGATCTGCATCGGATAAACACTTGGTGCAGGGAATGGCAACTGACCCTTAACATAGACAAATGTAATGTACTGCGAGTACATAGAAAGAAGGATCCTTTATTGGATAATTATATGATAGCGGAACAAACACTGGTAGCAGTTACTTCCGTAAAATATCTGGGAGTACGCGTGCGGAACGATTTGAAGTGGAATGATCATATAAAATTAATTATTGGTAAGGCGGGTGCCAGGTTGAGATTCATTGGGAGATCCCCTAGAAAATGTAGTCCATCGACAAAGGAGGTGGCTTACAAAACACTCGTTCGACCTGTACTTGAGTATTGCTCATCAATGTGGGATCCGTACCAGGTCGGGTTGACAGAGGAGGTAGAGAAGATCCAAAGAAGAGCGGCACGTTTCGTCACAGGGTTATTTGGTAACCGTGATAGCGTTACGGAGATGTTTAGCAAACTCAAGTAGCAGACTGCAAGAGAGGCGCTGTGCAACGTGGTGTAGCTTGCTGTCCAGGTTTCGAGAGGGTGCGTTTCTGGATGAGGGATCGACTATATTGCGTCCCCCTACTTATACCTCCCGAGGAGATCACGAATGTAAAATTAGAGAGATTCGAGCGCTCACGGACGTTTTCCGGTAGTCGTTCTTCCCGCGGACCATACGCGACTGGAACTGGAAAGGAAGGTAATGACAGTGGCACGTAAAGTACCCTCCGCCACACACCGTTGGGTGGCTTGCGGAGTATAAATGTAGATGTAGACGTAGAATAAAAACCTGCTCCTTTCCGAAGGCTAAAGGCCCATTTCTCTCCTAACTGGCCTAAGTAAAATCCTAGAACTGATAATCCTTTCACCCTACTGTCAGTTCCTGGCTGAAAACAATATCCTTATGCCTGAACGGTTTGGATTCCGTGCTGAGCATTCCACTAACAATTCCTTCGTTTGGTAGAACACACTTGTCTGGCCAGGGCAAGTAGAGAACCAACAGGAACAGTGTTCCTGGACATACACAAAGAATTTGTCTGTGTCTGGCACGATGGCCTAATCTATAGGCCAGATCAGATATGGTGCCCAGTTCACATAATCTGGATCATTGACTCCTTCCTTACAGGACGTAGTTCTTTGTAAGGAACGAAGACGAGTACAGCCAGACACGACGGATACAGTAGGAGTCCCGCAAGGATCGGTTTTAGGTCCCATCATTTACGCAATATATACGAATGACATGCCTGGGCAGATCGATGGAGAGATTGTTCTCTATGCGGATGACACCGCAATGTACTCCTCCTTATTCAACGTCACCTCCAACAACATCTCGATAAAATAACACAGTGGTGTAACCGCTGAAAAACAAACATCAATCCAACCAAGTATCAGGCGATCTACTTCGCTACTAAAATTAAGCTCCCTGATCGTCAACTCACCACTGACGGCAGGGTACTGATCTGAAGGAATTCACTTATTTACCTGGGCGTCGAAATAGACCGACGCCTAACATGGAACACGCACCTCACCACCGCAACAAACAAAGGCTGTGCACTCTTCTGTAGGTTTGAAAGGAGTCTACTGGGGTACACTTATATGTGACACCCGAATATTGCAATGATGCTAATGCAAACTAAAATGAAACTATTATATATGTCACAGACGGGCTCTGTAAAGCAGATCGCTGACTATGCACGACCGCAAGCCAAAGATACTGCTTCTGGTCTGAGACTGCAGTGTTGAGGTAAGAGAGCGCTTAGCGCACAGCAGAGAATGTGTATCAGTCTGTGAGCGAAACACGATGCAGTAGGCAGTTTTTGTGGTGCGTTCTGTAAAGCCTCCAAGTATTGGATTATAATGTAGGAATTGTCTCATACCAACCTTCTGTGTTACACCACACGTAAAATGGAAAGTTAAGAAGGATGAGTGATTTCATAATGGAATGTAAATTGAAATGGTGAAATCTAAATTTAATTGTGACAAGAAACGATAACTAGATTGATATTACAAAGAAGCTTTACGATTACATGTACTGTTGGAAATATAAATGTGGAAGCAGAAGTCTTGTCGCAGTTAAGGTAAAGAAGTTAGTTTTTTATTGCTTTCCTTTTGCCAGCGCGTTAGTGTAAATGAGTTGGCTGATAATTGATAATAGTCATTTCTATGTTGAGTAACCCCAGAAAGTACGCAAACATATTTGATGTATAAGGTAGTTAGATATTTCCCTATTATAAGTTTCTAAGATTTGTTAATACATTTATATGTAATTCGAAGATTTGTCTTCCTAATTTTTAGTGATGTTAGATAATACTTGCTGTACAAATCTCATTGTTTGTGACTAGGTCCGGAAGAAAGGTTTTTATTTAGTAAAAAGGGTATAATTCTGAACGTAATGTAATTTCAATTGTCAGACGTTTTTAAAGCCAAACTTAATTTCGAATACAACTTCACTGTTGAAAAAGTCAGTGTTAGTAATTCACCCAAATCAGTACCGCCTCCCTGTCCAGATTATATGTTTTTTAAAGATATTGAATTTTTCTTAAATGTTTTTATTTATTAGCCAAAATATTTTCATGTATGTTTCAAAGCATTACAGCCAACATTGCACATCGCTGAGTCGGTAGCTAGAATATTTTATTCTTCTTCATGAGAGAACAGAATATACCGCGATCTACCGTCGCTGCTTTATAGGTAAGACAATTTTATTTTTTTGTTATGTGCACAGGGATCAAAGTTATCAGTTTTGAACATGGCCAGAGAATGCAGTACTTAGGGGGGTGAATGTATTTTGCAGTGACTGTATTTCTTTAGTGGTACTGGGATTTGCATTGTCCAATCAGTTCGTATAAAGTTTTTCTAACAATAACACAGAGTCAGCACACCATTTGCGGTTACAGCACGCTACACGATGTCTCCAGTTTTGTATGCATTCCCAGTTCAGGCATTTGTTTAAGTATTTCATTAGATTTTATAAAGAACGTTATAGGTTATATCCCCTGCTGAAGGGTGCTGGTTAACCATACAGTGCAAAGTTCTTCTCTGTGCCAGCTCATACTTCCGGTCATCTTGTATGGGTCGAAGGTATGGTCTATGGCGTCAGACACAGCACTAACCCGACTGCAACGTCTACCTCAGGCGTTGGCAGATACGTGCCCAACACAGACAAAAGAGACTGTTTAGGCCAATCCACCATTTACACACTTATTCAGGCCAAATATGCAAAATTCTACGAAACAACACAAACTTCGCACCATTTTCTCATACAAAATTTAGTAGAAGCTTCTCACAAACACCCAAAATTAACCATCAACTCATACATAAAACACCAAACACAAGCTTACTCACTGAAAACACTCTCTCAACCCCAATCCCTCACCTTCACGAAAACACCTAGCGTATGCTGAAGTCAGATGAGCACAGCCCAGTGGTACTTCATACGCAACGAAAACAACCGTAGCCTCGTCGCCGTTAGGCGTGTATAGCGCAACTCATTGCTATTTCAGTTCCGCCTGTGTTATCGACCTGGCTTGTTCTGTTCATCTGCAGTGATTGTTTTTGCTAGCGCTGTGTTCTTTTTGTTTCTTTTTTATGATGGCAAGTTTAAGTGGACAACGTGTAGCTGTGGAATTTTGTTTCCTACTCGGTAAAAACGTTGCTGAAACTGTTTTCACATTGAAAACAGCTTACCAAGGAGACACCACGGGAAAAACTGTACGAGTGGTTTGCTCGATTTAAAAATGCTGACATGTCGATTGATGACAAATTATTTTCTGAACGTCCATCAACAGCCAGAATCATTCAGAGTTCGTTCCCACGTCAATCACACCTTTTATTTGGAAGTTTTAAGAAGACTGCGCAACAGTGTTCGCCTAAAAAAAGACCAAATTTGTGGCAGACAGGAGACTGGTTCTTCCACCACGACAACCCACCTGCACACGCGGCCATCTCTGTTAGAGAGTTTTTGGCTAGAAATGTCATGATTCCGCTGCTCCATGCACCTTATTCGCCTGACGTGGCTCTGTGCGACTTTTGCTTGTTCCCACGCATGAAAAGGGGTGTGAAAGGACACCGATTTGGCAGCATTGAAGAAGTCAGAAATAAAAGACGAGGAGGAGCTGTCAGCTATTTCTAAAGACGACTACAAATAATGTTTCCAACAGTGGAAGCACCGGTGGGACAAATGTATTAGTTGTAACAGAGAATATTCTGAAGGGGATAAAGTTGTTTCGTAAACAATTTGAAAATATATAGCTTTTAAAAATTAATTCCGGTTTCCTTTTTTTTTTGGGGGGGGGGGGGGAGGGTATCCCTCGTAACATTTCTTAACAACTGTGCCAAATTTAATGACATTGCCTTGAAAACTTTTAGTTTTATAAGGTGCTTTTCAAAGTATTGCAAAAAAAAAAAAATGGTTCAAATGGCTCTGAGCACTATGGGACTTAACATCTATGGTCATCAGTCCCCTAGAACTTAGAACTAATTAAACCCAACTAACCTAAGGACACCACACAACATCCAGTCATCACGAGGCAAAGTATTGCAACTTCGCATACCCTCCCCCGCCCCCCCCCCCCCCGCCCCCCCCCCCCCCTTAAGATCTGCTGCTGATCCACCACTCAGACGTGCGACGTATGCAAGCGCTGGACCTGCAGTTGCATGGAATTCATTTATCGCGCTTTAAGCGACTAGGAGGGATGTAAATTCGCACCGATGCGGCCGGCTCAGACACGTAGTGCGGGGGAGGAGGGGGGGAAGCAAATCTTTTAATCATGATTCTCTGGTGTGTGCAGTGCGGTGCGATGAAGACACAGCGTGTTGCTCTGTGCGAAAGGAATCACTGTGGGGCGTATGGAAATTTGTCTTACGTGTTTTTAAGCGACCACTGCAGCGCGCGGTATTTTTATTTGCATACTATCCTGGCCATTACCTCGCAGTAGTACTAATTGCGAAGCAGCCGTGGCTGTTACGAACTGGGAAGTGACAGTTAGATACAGTAGGCGGCCAGAGAAACATAACGCTCTACACGTCTAGCGCAGGCTTCATGGGTAGCACGTATCGCTTCCTCTTTAAGAGCGTTCCAGGCATTATTTTTTACAAGTGCAGTATAATCATATAATATTATGGGGGCTGATAGTTACTTCATACGCTAAAAGTGCAGGGGAGTAAGTTCGTTTTACACTGGAAAGCCAAAGAAACTGCTACAGGCATGCGTATTCAAATACAGAGATATGTAAACAGGCAGAATACGGCTCTACGGTCGGCAATGCCTTTATAAGACAAGTGTCTGGCGCAGTTGTTAGATCGGATACTGCTGCTACCATGGCAGGTTATCAATATTCCAGCGAGATTAAACGTGTTGTTATAGACGGCGCACGAGCGATGGAACGCAGCATCTCCGAGATAGCGATGAAGTGGGGATTTTCCCGTATTACCATTTGACGAGTGTACCGTGGATATCAGGAATCCGGTAAAACATCAAATCTCTGAGATCGCTGTGGCCTTAAAAATATCCTGCAAGGACGGGACTAACAACGACTGAAGAGAGTCGTTCAGCGTGACAGAAGTGCAGCTCTTCCTTAAATTTCTGCAGATTTCAATGCTGAGCAATCAGCAAGTGTCAGCGTGCGAACCATTCAACGAAACATCATCGATATGCGCTTTCGGAGCCGATGGCCCACTCGTGTACCCTTGATGACTGCTCGACACAACGCTTTACGCTTCGCCAGGGCACGACAACATCGACATTGTTGATGACTGGAAGCATGTTGCCTCGTCGGACGAGTCTCGTTTCGAATTGTATCGACCGGATGAACGTGTACGGGTATGGAGACAACCTCATGAATCAATGGACCCTGCATGTCATCAGGGGACTGTTCAAGCTGGTGGAGGCTGTGTAATGGAGTGGGGCGTGTGCAGTTGGAGTGATATAAGACCCCTGATATTTCTAGATACAACGCTGACAGGCTTACACTTACGTATGCATCCTGTCTGCTCACTTGCATCCAATCATGTCCATTGTGCATTCCGACGGACTTTGACAATTCCAGCAGGACAATGCGACAGCCTACGCGTCCAGAATTGCTAGGTTGCGGGAACACCCTTCTGCGTTTAAACACTTACACTGGCCAGACATCAACATTATCGAGCATATCTTGGATGCCTTGCAACTTGCTGTTCAGAAGAGATCTCCACCCCCGCGTACTCTTACAGATTTATGGACAGCCGTGCAGGATTCATGGCGTCAATTCCCTCCAGCACTACTTAAGACGTTAGTCGAGTCACACCACGTCGTATTGCGGCACTTGTACGTGCTCGTGGGGGCCTACACGATATTAGGCAGGTGTACCAGTTTCTTTTTCTCTTCAGTGGAAGTGAAACGTAGACCTGCTGCACGCGAGGGGTATCCGGAAACTAAGGTTACAAGGCATGTAGCTTAAGCATAGAATACAATGGAGGAAGTTGGTTCCACTACCGTGTAGCGGGAAGCCAGCAGAATGAACGAGCATTCCCAACAATCGGTAGCTCGTCGATTAGTACTGCGGTGACTGTTAGAAATGAGCGTTCTCATTCTGAATCCGGCCAGGTGTGAAGTGCACGCTTTATTTCGCTACCTAAATGCTGAGGGCATTAACGCCGCTGCGATTCATTGTTTCAGTGTGTGGAGACGACGTAACGTCGAGGCAGCATGTGACGAAATGGGTACGAAATTTCAATTTTAGAAGGACATAAATTCACGATGAAGCCAGAAACAGAAGGCCGTCTGTTGTGACTGATAGTATGGCGCAGAAAATTGAAGAGCGTCTTCGTCGCGCGGGATAACCGTCCGGTCTCAGGCGTCTTGTCACGGTCTGCGCCGCTCCCCCAGTCTGAGGCTCGAGTCCTCTCTCAGGCATGGGCGTGGATACTGTCCTCAGCGCAAGTTAGTTTGATTAAGTAGTGCGTAAGCTTAGGGACTGACGACCTCAGCAGTTTGGCCCCGTAAGACCTTACCACTAATTTCAGTTTCAAGAACGTCTTCTTCCTTATCGCCGTTCGACAATTGATGACCTGCATGGAGTTAGTCCAAACATTTCACGAACTGTTGTTCCTGAAATCGTAACTGATCGACTAAATTATTGTAAGCTGCGTGCGCGATGGGTGTCCAAGGTGCTTACCGAAGCACACGAAATGAGTGCCGCCCGCGAATTTCTTGACCGGTTTGATACTGAAAGCGAGGCTTTTCTCAAATTTATAGTGACTGGAGATTCAGTGGCCCCGTACTCATTCTCCTTCAGCCAAAACATTCAAAACTAAGCACACAGCGAGGAAAATCATGGTGTCAGTGTTTTGCGACAGAAAAGCGGCTCGTTGATGTTTTTGAAAAGATATTGTGAGAGCCATACAAAACAAACGTCGCAGGATGCTGAAAACGGGAGTCTTGTCACCATGACAACGCTCGTGCACACACCGCTCATACAACACAAGAGTTGTTGACTTCGTTTGGTTTAAGCCACCCCCGTCACAGCCCCGATATCATACCTAGTGACTATTGAAGGAACACGTGGAAAACTCTTTTCCGCCGACGACGAGAACTGACTGAAAAAAAGGCGACGGGAGACGTCTATGACACAGGAATTAAAAAACTCGTCACACCGATGATAAAAATTATTGAGGTAAATGGTATTTATGTGGAAAAATAATTGAAGAGCTATACTACAATGCATGTAAGTTTTATTGAAATAAATTCTTTTTTTGTTCTTCAAAAAATTCATGTAACCTTACTTTCGGAATTAGCCTCGTATTTCTCCTTGTGGTGTGTCTTCCTGAAAAAAGGGTTATTTGGGGAGAAAATCGACAAAATTTTTAAGAACTGTAAATACTGTCATATGTCTGTGTGCTCGCAGGGTATGCTCTATGGTGTTAGTAGCTACACATTTAAAGCGCTTAAGTGCGTCCTCTAAAAAAAAAAAAAAAAAAAAAAAAAAGGCATATTCAGGAATACTGAGCGTAAATCTGCATAATTCTAACCAACTGTCTAAAAACCGTAAACAGCGTAATTTATTGATAGTGTTATTAAACATTTAAAGCCACTTATTTTTAGATCTGTTTCCAAAAAAAAATCTATAAGATAGCAGCGAAACCTATATCTGTATGCGTGGTTTTAAAAATTCTACAAGATAATAACAAAACGTAATTTAAAGCGTATTTTCTTAAAAAGTCGGAGAAAACAGCAACGCAACCAGTATTTACTTGTATCTTCTTAGAAAGTGCGGAGAGATCAGTAAAAGAGCAATGAAATACATATCTTCTTAAAAAAATCGGCAGACATTAGCCACGAAACCATAAATAGCGTCGTATGTTTCAGAAAATAGTGTGGATGCCGAACATTCGTAAAAACTAGTCCAATACCGATAGGTGCTATACTGTGCTGGAACTTTTGCAGGATCACCTGAATTTACTGATACTGCTGCTTACTGTTGCTCCTGTGAGGCCCACGTCAAGAATTCCAGTCTTGGGTTGCTGGGAGGACGCTAAGGAGGGGTGGGGCGAAAGTGGGGGCGTGGTCAATAGCATCAGAACAATGGGGGCAGCGGAGGCGGGAAGACGTCATGTTTTGGATCACAAATTACCATAATTAAAATCACGGTTATGACTTTGTTTACATCTATACTTACATGATTACTCTGCAATTAACAATTAAGTGTCTGGCATTACGCTAAAAGCATTTGTACACCCGAGTAAGCAAAAAACGAGGCTGTCATCTTGTCTATAAATTACGGTAATCAGTATGACAGTTATTTCTCATTAATTATGCTCTAGGTAAATACACTCCTGGAAATTGAAATAAGAACACCGTGAATTCATTGTCCCAGGAAGGGGAAACTTTATTGACACATTCCTGGGGTCAGATACATCACATGATCACACTGACAGAACCACAGGCTCATAGACACAGGCAACAGAGCATGCACAATGTCGGCACTAGTACAGTGTATATCCACCTTTCACAGCAATGCAGGCTGCTATTCTCCCATGGAGACGATCGTAGAGATGCTGGATGTAGTCCTGTGGAATGGCTTGCCATGCCATTTCCACCTGGCGCCTCAGTTGGACCAGCGTTCGTGCTGGACGTGCAGACCGCGTGAGACGACGCTTCATCCAGTCCCAAACATGCTCAATGGGGGACAGATCCGGAGATCTTGCTGGCCAGGGTAGTTGACTTACACCTTCTAGAGCACGTTGGGTGGCACGGGATACATGCGGACGTGCATTGTCCTGTTGGAACAGCAAGTTCCCTTGCCGGTCTAGGAATGGTAGAACGATGGGTTCGATGACGGTTTGGATGTACCGTGCACTATTCAGTGTCCCCTCGACGATCACCAGAGGTGTACGGCCAGTGTAGGAGATCGCTCCCTATACCATGACGCCGGGTGTTGGCCCTGTGTGCTTCGGTCGTATGCAGTCCTGATTGTGGTGATCACCTGCACGGCCCCAAACACGCATACGACCATCTTTGGCACCAAGGCAGAAGCGACTCTCATCGCTGAAGACGACACGTCTCCATTCGTCCCTCCATTCACGCCTGTCGCGACACCACTGGAGGCGGGCTGCACGATGTTGGGGCGTGAGCGGAAGACGGCCTAATGGTGTGCGGGACCGTAGCCCAGCTTCATGGAGACGGTTGCGAATGGTCCTCGCCGATAGCCCAGGAGCAACAGTGTCCGTAATTTGCTGGGAAGTGGCGGTGCGGTCCCCTACGGCACTGCGTAGGGTCCTACAGTCTTGGCGTGCATCCGTGCGTCGCTGCGGTCCGGTCTCAGGTCGACGGTCACGTGCACCTTCCACCGACCACTGGCGACAACATCGATGTACTGTGGAGACCTCACGCCCCACGTGTTGAGCAATTCGGCGGTACGTCCACCCGGCCTCCCGCATGCCCGCTATACACCCTCGCTCAAAGTCCGTCAACTGCACATACGGTTCACGTCCACGCTGTCGCGGCATGCTACCAGTGTTAAAGACTGCGATGGAGCTCCGTATGCCACGGCAAACTGGCTGACACTGACGGCGGCGGTGCACAAATGCTGCGCAGCTAGCGCCATTCGACGGCCAACACCGCGGTTCCTGGTGTGTCCGCTGTGCCGTGCTTGTGATCATTGCTTGTACAGCCCTCTCGCAGTGTCCGGAGCAAGTATGGTGGGTCTGACACACCGGTGTCAATGTGTTCTTTTTTCCATTTCCAGGAGTGTAGAACGTGGACCCGAGGGAACAGTTTGTTTACATGAGGATCATTAAATTAGGCTAGTGGAATTGGGCAGTTTATTTACATAAGTGAACAATGCGATCTTTGTTACAGAACCGGCATTGGCCAATGTTATTCAAGCAAGGGAAGATAAAATTCCTCAGGAAACTCTCTAAAAATTGAGATCTCGAATGATACATTACTAAACTTCCGCCCATCGAAAGGTAATAACAGTGAGGAATTTCCGATTGCTCTTCATGAAGGTAACCACAAAAGAACAGCACTCAACAAGCTAAGGTATGATCTATACGTGACATCAGCCTACTTATGCACCCGTGGTCTAGGGATAGCGCATTTGATTCATAACGAAAAACTTCTTCGGTCCCGGGTTCGAATCCCGTATAATCAGCATTGGCGGCCGAAGACTTCCGATATAAGAAGTCACCCACAACCTGCCAACGGCCTTGTCAAAGAGGGCGCAGGAGCGGATAGAGGTTCAGGGCACTCTTGTCCTAGGGGTGGGGAAACTGCTCCTAAAGGCGGAAGAATCAGCAATGATAAACGGCATGAGGATGCGGAAGGCAATGGAAACCACTGCATTAAAGACACGTAAGTGTTCGGAACAGTCCCCCATTCAGATCTCCAGGAGGGGACTGCCAAGGGGGAGGTTACCATGGGAAAAAGACTGACTAATCAACGGAAGGATAACGTTCTACGAGACGTGGCGTGGAATGTCAGAAGGCTGAACGTGGTAGAGAAACAAGAAAATCTGAAAAGATGAAATTCAAAAGCTCAGTCTCGATATAATAGGAGTCAGCGAAGTGAAAGGGAAAGAAGACAAGGATTTCTGGTCAGGTAAGTATAGGGTAATATTAACAGCAACAGAAAAGGGTATAACAGAAGTAGGATTCGTTATGAACAGGAAGGTGGGGCAGAGACAGTGTTTCTGTGAACAGTGGCAGGGTCGTTCTTATTACAATCGACAGCAAACCAACACCGACAACGATAGTTCAGGTATACGTGCCGACGTCGCAAGCTGAAGATGAAGGGATAGAGAAACTGTATGAGGATATTGAGAGGCTAATAGAGTATGAAAATCTAATAGTCACGGTGGACTGGAATGCAGTTGTATGGGAAGGATTAGAATAAAATTTTACAGCAGGATATGGGCTTGGGACAAGGAATGAGAGAGGAGAAAGACTAATTGTGTTCTGTAGCAAGTTTCAGCTAATAATAGCGAATACCTTATTCAAGAATCACAAGAGAAGGATGTATACTTGGAAAAGGCCGTGTGATACGGGAAGATTTCAGTTAGATTACATCATGGTCAGACAGAAATTCCTCAATCAGGTACTGGATACTAAGGCGTACCCAGGAGCAGATTTAGACTCAGATCACAATATAGTAGTGATGAAGAGTAGGCTGAAGTTCAAGACATTAGTCAGGAAGAATCAATACGCAAAGAAGTGGGATACTAAGGAATGACGAGATTCGCTTGAAGTTATCTAAGGCTATGGATACAACAATAAGGAATACCTCAGTAGGTAGTACAATTGAAGAGAAATGGACATCTCTTAAAAGGGCCATCACAGAAGTTGGAAAGGAAAACATAGGTACAATGAAGGTAGCTGCGAAGAAACCATGGCTAACGTATAGCGACCGCTATGGTCGCAGGTTCGAATCCTGCCTCGGGTATGGATGTGTGTGAGGTCCTTAGGTTAGTCAGATTTAAGTGGTTCTAAGTTCTAGGGGACTGATGACCTCAGAAGTTAAGTCCCACAGTGCTCAGAGCCATTTTAAACATTTTTTGAAATGATTGTCAGAAGGACAGACTAGGCATACATGAAAGTCAAAAAACCCTCGGTGACATTAAAAGCAAGGGTGGCAACATTAAGAGTGCAACGGGGAATTCAACTGTTACGTGCAGAGGAGAGAGCGAATACGTGGAAAGAATACATGGGAAGCCTCTATGAGGGGGAAGATTTGTCTGATGTTATAGAAGAACAAACAGGAGTCGATTTAGAAGAGATTGGGGTGAACCAGAGTTAGAATTAGAATTTAAAAGAGCTTTGGAGGACTTAAGGTCAAATATGGCAGAAGGGATAGATAACATTCCATCAGAATTTCCAAAATCATTGGGGGAAGAGGCAACAAGCCACTATTCACGATTGAGTGTAGAATGTATGAGGCTGGCGACATACCATCTGATTTTCGGAAAAATATCATCCACACAATTCCGAAGACGGCAAGAGGTGACAAGTGCGAGAATTACCGCAGAGTGAGCTTAACATTTCATGCAGCCAAGTTGCTTACAAGAATAATATACAGAAGAATGAAAAAGAAAATTGAGGATGCGCTAGATGACCATCAGTTTGGCTTTAGGGAAAGTAAAGGTACTAGAGAGGCAGTTCTGACGTTGCGGTTAATTATGGAAGCAAGACTAAAGAAAAATCAAGACACGTTCATAGGTTCAAATGGTTCAAATGGCTCTGAGAACTATGCGACTTAACTTCTGAGGTCATTAGTCGCCTAGAACTTAGAGATAATTAAACCTAACTAACCTAAGGACGTCACACACATCCATGCTCGAGGCAGGATTCGAACCTACGACCGTAGCGGTCGCTTGGTTCCAGACTGTAGCGCCTAGAACCGCACGGCCACTCCGGCCGGCCACACGTTCATAGTATTTGTCGACCTGGAAAAAGGGTTCGACAATGTAAAATGGTGCAAGGTGTTCGAAATTCTGAAAAAGGGTGTAGGGGTAAGCTATAGGTAGAGACGGGCCCTATACAATATGTACAACAGCCAAGAGGGAAGCATAAGAGTGTACGACCGAGAACGAAGTGCTCGTATTAAAAAGGGTGTAAGACAACTAGGTAGCCTTTCGCCCCTGCTGTTCAATCTGTACATCGAGGAAGCAATGATGGAAATAAAATAAAAGTTCAGGTATGGAATTAAAATTCAAGGTGAAAGGATATCAATGATACGATTCGCTGATGACATTGCTAACTTGAGTGAAAGTAAAGAAGAATTACATGATCAGCTGAACGGAATGAACAGTCTAATGGGTATGGACTGAGAGTAAATCGAAGAAAGACGAAGGTAACGAGAAGTAGTAGAAATGAGAACATCGAGAAACTTAACATCAGGATTGATGGTCACGAAGTAGATGAAGTTAAGGAATTCTTCTACCTTGGCAGTAAAGTAACCAATGACGGACGGAGCAAGGAGGACATTAAAAGCAGACGAGCTATGGCAAACAAGGCATTCCTGGCCAAGAGAAGTCTACTAGTATCAAATATCGACCTTAATTTGAGGAAGAAATTTCTGAGAATGTGCTTCTGGAGTACAGCATAGTATAGTTGTGAAATATGGATTGTGGAAGAACCGGAACAGAAGAGAATCGAAACATTTGAGATGTTGTGCTACAGACGAATGTTGACAATTAGGTGGACTGATAAGTTAAGGAATGAGGAGGTTCTACGCAGGATCGGAGAGGAAAGGAATATGTGGAAAACACTCATAAGGAGAAAGGACAGGATGATAGGACATCTGTTAAGATATGAGGGAATGACTTCCATGGAGCTGTAAAGGGCAAAAACTGTAGGAGAAGACAGAGATTGGAATTAAAAAAAAAAAGACCCAGCCTACAAGGCATTAGGAAGAACGGCTCCCATATCTCTCACTGAAGTTGGAGCTTACCACCACTCCTTCAGAGTTTCCCATCCGGTGCAGCAGTGGATCGGAAACTACTTCAAGCCAGAGAAATGGGGATAATAGTTGACAAAACCAGTACCACACTGAGATCCCCAGCTCTCATGAAACTTCTTCTGCTTATATTTTGCAGATGCGAGACATATTATCAACTTCGCTGAGGGTTTAGGCGAGCAGGAGCGTTCTACACGAAACTCTGCCAGCAATGTGAAGGGTCGTGCTCCAACATCAACGATAGTTGATGTAGATGTAGATGTAGATGTAGATGTAGATCTAGAGGATGAAGACCACCTGGACGAGCCCCTTGTAGTAGCACTGCCTGAAGCAGCTGAGGCCCCGGAAACTGTTAATTCCCGTTATGTTCTGTAGCACTAGGGATCTTTAATAGCCAGATTTTCTCTGTCATAACATTAATCATTCGATTGTAGTTTTTTTTTCAGTTGCAGAACATCAACAATTCATTGTGAAGCCTGTGTCTTCCACAGTCCCTGACTCTTTGCTTGAACCTTCCATTGCCCTAGACACTTCATCTAGATCTTCTAGTGGCCAAGAAACATTGCAAACATTGCCTGGGCCTCCGACAGGCAAACGGAGACGAGTAATAAACCTGCGCACATGACATCAGTACAGGTAATTCTTCATACTTATCTGTCCTTTGCATCCATATTCTGCCACTAAATGCCCTCTTTTTTCCAGATGGAGAACCTAATTTGGTGCTCGACATTCACTTATTTCGTGACTCATGTACATTACTTCATGAGGATTTCATATTTATCTTTGTATTCAGTGGCATGTTCCCAATGTGTTGTACATAGACTCTAGGAAAAAAAGGGGGTGACACACAACGAAGGAATTATCTGAATGGCACGTCAACCGGTGGATGTGATGTGCATGTACAGACAAATGTTTACTGTTTCAGAAAAATTGGATGATTTCTTCAAGAGAAAGAGCTTCATAAACGGAGCAAGTCGATAACGAGTTTGTCCACATCTGGTCCTTATGCAAGCAATTATTCGGCTTGGCATTGGTTGATAGAGTTGTTAGATGTCCTTCAGAGGGATATCGTGACAAATTCTCTCCAATTGGTGTGCTAGATCATCCGGATCCAGAGTCTGTTGGAGGGCCCTGCTCATAATGCTTCGAATGTTCTGAATTGGAGAGAGATCTGGCAACCCAGCTGGCCAAGGTAGGTTTGGCAAGCACGGAGATAAGCAATAGAAACTCTCACTGTGAGAACGGGCATTATCATGATGAAATGTAAGCTCAGTATGATTTGCCAGGAAGGGCAACAAAATAAGTCGTAGAATATCGTCGAGGTACCGTTGTGCTGTAAAGCTGCCGCGGGTGACAACCAAAGATATCCTGCTATGAAAATCTCACCACAGACTATCACTCTTGGTTGTCGGGGTGTATGGTGGACGACAGTAAGGTTGGTCTTCCATCCGTGTCCAGGGCGTCTCCAGACACGTCTTCGCTGGTCATCGGGACTCAGTTCGAAGCGGGACTCATCACTGGAGGCAATTCTACTCCAGTCAATGAGATTCCAGGCCGATATCTGGAGGAGATCTAACAACTCTGTCAATCAATGCCCAGCGGAATAACTGCTTGCATAAGGTCGAGAGGTAGTGCAGCTCGTTGTTGACTCGCTCAAATTGTGAAGCTCTTCTTCTTTTATGAAATTATAACCGTTTGTTTCTCTGCAGATGTACATCACATCTGCCGACTTGCGCGACACTCGAATAACTTCTTGGTTTTGCGTCGTTCGTTTTTTTTGTCTGAGAATGAGATGTCAATGTTAATTTTTGCATTAATACACTTTCCCATCAGTTCATTCAGAACGACCTGTTTTAAGCGTAATACACCAAAAGTATACCGTCGATGAGAGCGAAGCAGTTGGCAAACTCTCGTTTCGCTGTAGGGCGCAGAAGGGATTTTTCATTATTTTTGCTTTGCTCCCACCCCCCCCCCCCCCCCTTGTTGGAAAATAGAATGTTGTGGACATATCTTGTAAGAAATGTGATGTACTTTCACGTTGTATAGGGGTTTTACTGATAACATGTAGATTCTTTGAGTTGTAGGGGGTGGAAATGGGCGTTCTTTACGTTTTCGTACAAGAATAAAAAATCGCTGCTTTACATAGCGCGCTCTGTCGCCAAAGCCGCTCACCAGAAAATGAAAACTGACCATTGCATTTTGTCTACTTTAATTTTGTACAAATCGATCACCTTCGAAAAACGCATAGTTTTCGAGAGATGAGCGGGAAAATGAAAAAATACGACAATTTTGGGATTTTCTGTATTTATAGGTTTTTATATCTCGATCGGTAAAAACGGAACCCTTTGTAGGATCACCTTCTTGTCTGTCTGTCTTTTCGACTGTTAAAAACTCTTTTCCCAGGAACGGGTAGCCGTATCACGTGTGAAATTTATGTCACATACTAAGGTGAATATTCCCCTGGTGGTGCAATAGACGTAAGCTTCCAAGTCAATGCAACCAAAAGATACGGCTATTCATCTCACCTGTTTTGATACTCGTAAACTCAGTCACGAAAACCTATGGACCTCCGTAGACGGAGAATAATGAAATCTGGGAAGAAGTAAGGTTTCACAGTACAGGTAAAAAAAAGAAGATTGTTAATATGTGATTACATACACGGAAAAGATATTTCTTTTGTCAGTTGTCATTCTTCAAAATTTTGGAATCCCTGGGACCGATATCTCGCCAGTCTCAATGTCGACAACAGGCAAATATCGACGTGATTCTTGATTCCCAGAATGATTGAACTGTCTATATACATAATTAAGTTTACACAGAAGCCTCAGAGTGCGAGTGCTACTGGCACTTGGCCAATTTTTCGTTGTGAAGCTGACCTCCTACAAGGCAGCAAACGTGATTCGGATTTGGCATCTCAAAAAAGCATATTGAACTATGGAGAAAAAGACTTCCACAGTTTTGTTATTGGGAAACTGCCATTTGACTGGGGTACTGTGGGAAACAGCGTAATAACCACGTCAAGATCGGTCGTCATACAGACGCTCGTCGTTTATCCGCCGGCTGGATTTGGTCCGGTGCTAGCGCATCTCCTCATCGCAGAAGCGGTCTTTTTAATATGCAGGACTGTCTAGACGGGTTTCCTCAACCATTCCGGTATTCACCAAATTCAATGGTGGCGTTCTGGATATCCTAGAAGTTTTAAATTTTTTCCTAGTTTGACAGAATGGTTCTTTTCTAATAATTATGTTCGGAACTACGCTCCGTGAGAGTACTCCGCAGCGGAAGTTGCGAGAAGCAAAGGTGCAAGAAGGCGGCAACCCGCACAGCAGGAGTGTGCGGCCGGTTGCGTCAGCAGCGCGAACTGCAGAAAATCCGAGAAAGGCGAAATTGAGTTCAGGAAACAAGGGCGTAGATAAAAAACCCTAATGGATTCCCGCACCGCTTGTTTGTGCCGGGCGGCACACTGCACTCATTTTTACAGATCCGCGCCGCTGCGCCGGAGAGATTACTTCCGTGTCCCTGTGAAGCACGGTCTGCGCTCTGAACGGTTGTCAGAGCCCCTTTCTCGTTCCTGTGTGCAGTACACGGCAGTTCTGCTGGGTGAATTTTATATTTACAGCGTTTTGCACTTTGGTGGTGTTTTTTGCTTGCTGTATCTCCGTATTTTCATACAGAGATACAAAAAAATCCAGAAATCGATAGAACGGTTGCTGTTCGCGAGTGCAGCTAGCGCTTTCTCTTGCTGAATAAACTTGGAAGTAAATTGAAATTTGAACTGATGGAATTCACGCAAGGAAGAATTTTGATGTTCGTGTCGTCGTTGTCTGCAGTCCGAAGAGTGGTTTGACACTCCTCTCCACGCTAACCTATTCTGTGCGAGTTCCTTCATCTCTGCGTAACTACCGCACCATACATCCGTGCGAATCTGCTTCCTGTAGTCAGGTGTTAGGGTGACTCTACAGTCTTTATTCATTACGCTTATCTCCATTAACAAATTAAAGATTCCTTGATGCCTCAGAATGTGTCCTCTCAATCGCTCCCTTCTTTTAGTCAACTTGCGTCATAATTTTATTTCCCCAATTCGATTCAGCATTACCTCATCAGTTATCTGATTTAACCATCCAACCACCAACATTCTTCAACATCTACATCGATATTCCGAAATCCACCATACGGCTATAATGGAGGCTACTTCGTACCACGACTAGTCATTTCCTTTCCTCTTCCATCCGATAACGGAACGAGGGAAAATGACTGGCTATATGCCTCTGTATGAGCCCTAATATCTCGTTGCTTGTCTTCCTGACCCTTACGCGCAGTGTATGTTGGCTGCAACTGAATCTTTTGACAGTCAGCTTCAAATGCCGGTAGCCGGCGTGTTGGCCGAGCGGTTCTAGGCGCTTCAGTCCGGAACCGTCTGACACCTACGGTCGCAGGGTGAAATCCTGCCTCGGGCATGGATGTCCTTAGGTTAGTTAGGTTTAAGTAGTTCTAAATTTTAGGGTACTGATGACCTCAGAAGTTAAGTCCCATAGTGCTCAGAGCCATTTGAACCATTTTTTTTTTCAAATGCCTGATCTCTATATTTTCTTAGTAGAGTTTCTCGAAAAGAAAGTCGTCTTTCCTCAGGGATTCCCGTTCAAGTTACCGAAAAATAACCGTTTCACTTACGGGTCGTTAGAACCTACCGGTAACAAATCTAGCAGCCCACCTTTGAATTGCTTCGCTGTCTTCGTTTAATTCAACACGGTACAGATCCCTAACATTCGAGCAGCACTCGAGAATAGGTTGTACTAGCGTCCTACATGCGGTTCCCTTGACAGATGAACTACACTCTTCTAGAATTCTCCCAACAAATCCAAGTCGACCATTCGCCTTCCCTACCACAGTTCTCACATGCTCGTTCCATCTCTTATCGCTTTGCAACGTTGCGCCCAAATATTTAAATGACTTGATTGTGTCAAGCACGACACTACTAATGCTGTATCCGAACGTTACAGGTGTGTTCTTCCCACTAATCTGCATTAACTCACATCATTCCACATTTTTGGCTAGCTGCTATTCATTATACCATCTAGAAATTTTATCTACACCTACCTGGGTAGTCTTAAAATCACATTTAAGTGCCTTGCAGAGGGTTCTTCAAACCACCTTCACAATTCTATATTATTCCAATCTCGTATAGCGCGCGGAAAGAATGAACACCTATATCTTTCCGTACGAGCTCTGATTTCGCTATTTTCATCGTGGTGATTGTTTCTCCCTATGTAGGTCGGTGTCAACGAAATATTTTCGCATTCGGAGGAGAAAGTTGGTGATTGGAATTTCGTGAGAAGATTGTAATTGTAATACTTAGGTATTTAGTTGAATTTACGGCTTTTAGATTACACTGATTTAGCGTGTAACCGAAGTTTAACGAGTTCCTTTTAGCACTCATGTGGATGACCTCACACTTTTCGTAATTTAGGGTCAACGGCAACTTTTCGCACCATTCAGATATTTTTTCTAAATCGTTTTGTAGTTTGTTTTGATCTTCTGATGACTTTATTAGTCGATAAACGACAGCGTCATCTGCAAACAACCGAAGACGGCTGCTCAGATAGCCTCCCAAATCGTTTATATAGATAAGGAACAGCAAAGGGCCTATAACACCACCTTGGGAAATGCCAGAAATCACTCCTCGATGACTCCGTGAATTACTACGAACTGTGACCTCTCTGACAGGAAATCACAAATCCAGTCACATAACTGAGACGATATTCCATAAGCACGCAATTTCACTACGAGCCGCTTGTGTGGTACAGTGTCAAAAGTCTTGTAATCTCCTACAGTCAATCAACTTCTACATCTTCCTATATACCATAACATCATCAGCAAACAACCGCCGAGTGCTGCCCACCCTGTCCGCCAAATCATTTAAATATAGAGAGAACAACAGCTGCTTTATCACATTTTCCTGGAACGCTCCTGATGATACTCTAGCCTCTCATGAACACTTACCGTCGAGGATTACATACTGTGCTGTACAACTTAAGAAGTCTTCGAGCCACTCATGTTCATGTGAACTTATTCCATGTGCTCGTACCTTCTATAACAGCCTGCACTGGGCCACAGTATCTGAAACGTCCCCTTAGAAAAATTTATACAAGACTGTGCTTAAACTGACACAGAATATTTTTTTAGCGCAACGCAATCTGACTTTCAGTAATCCCCACAAGAGAGTGGCCCTGACTAACATTAACCTATATGTTTCACAAATCATTTACCTCACAAAAATCTTCGTTACTCGAACTACTGCAATACAGCGAGCGCCACTACTGCCAGCTAAATAAAGGATTCAAACTATGGAAGGCACTAACTACTTATAGTCATAGTTAGCGAATGAAGGATTTTAATAGAGAACAAACAATGTATTTACCTTAATAGTCATAATATATATATATCAGTTCATGACATCTATTCTTACAAATTTCAAAACTCCGGCATCTCTCTCCCCATGTCCACCACTGCTGGCGGCTCACCTCCAACTGCGCAACGCTACGCGCTGTTAACATCCAGCCGCCCAACACTACAATGGCGAGTGTTACAACAATGCCAACTAGCCACTGACTGCACACAGCACAGCCAGTGATTTTCAGAGCGCTACGTGGCGTTACCAATATAAAAACCTAAACAGCCTGGGACACTCCTGATGATACTCCAGCCTCTCATGAACACTTACCGTCGAGGATTACATACTGTGCTCTACAACTTAAGAAGTCTTCGAGCCACTCACGTTTCTGTGAACCTATTCCATGTGCTCGTACCTTCTATAACAGCCTGCACTGGGCCACAGTATCAAACGGATTCCGGAAATCTAGAAATATGAAACCTGTCCCTTGCTCTTTATCCATCTACATCTACATCTGCATGACTACTCTGCAATTCACATTTAAGTGCTTGGCAGAGGGTTCATCGAACCACAATCATACTATCTCTCTACCATTCCACTCCCGAACAGCGCGCGGGAAAAAACGAACACCTAAACCTTTCTGTTCGAGCTCTGATTTCTCTTACTTTATTTTGATGATCATTCCTACCTATGTAGGTTGGGCTCAACAAAATATTTTCGCATTCGGAAGAGAAAGTTGGTGACTGAAATTTCGTAAATAGATCACGCCGCGACGAAAAACGTCTTTGCTTTAATGACTTCCATCCCAACTCGCGTAACATATCTGCCACACTCTCTCCCATATTACGTGATAATACAAAACGAGCTGCCTTTTTTGCACCCTTTCGATGTCCTCCGTCAATCCCACCTGGTAAGGATCCAACACTGCGCAGCAATATTCTAACAGATGACGAACGAGTGTAGTGTAATCTGATTCTTCAGTGGACTTGTTGCATCTTCTAAGTGTCCTGCCAATGAAACGCAACCTTTGGCTCGCCTTCCCCACAATATTATCTATGTGTTCTTTCCAACTCAATTTTAACACCCAGGTACTTAGTTGAATTGACAGCCTTGAGAATTGTACTATTTATCGAGTAATCGAATTCCAACGGATTTCTTTTGGAACTCATGTGGATCGCCTCACACTTTTCGTATTTTAGCCTCAACTGCCACCTGACTCACCATACAGCAATCTTTTCTAAATCGCTTTGCAGCTGATACTGGTCTTCGGATGACCTTACTAGATGGTAAATTACAGCATCATCTGCGAACAACCTAAGAGAACTGCTCAGATTGTCGCCCAGGTCATTTATATAGTTCAAGAACAGCAGAGCCCAGAACGCTTCTCTGAGGAACACCTGATATCACTTCAGTTTTACTCGATGATTTGCCGTCTATTACTACGAAGTGCGACCTTCCTGACAGGAAATCATGAATCCAGTCACACGACTGAGACGATACCCCATAGCCCCACAGCTTGATTAGAAGTCGCTTGTGAGGAACGGTGTCAAAAGCTTTCCGGAAATCCAGAAATACCTGATATCCCCTGTCGATAGCAGCCATTACTTCGTGCGAATAAAGAGCTAGCTGCGTTGCACAAGAACGATGTTTTCTGAAACCATGCTCATTACGTATCAATAGATCGTCCTCTTCGAGGTGATTCATAATGTTTGAATACAGTATACGCTCCAAAACCGACGTCAATGATATAGGTAGTTCGATGGATTATTCCCACTACCCTTCTTAAACACTGGTGTGACCTGCGCAATTTTCCAATCTGTAGGTACAGATCTATCGGTGAGCGAGCGGTTGTATATGATTGCTAAGTAGGGAGCTATTGTAGCAGCGTAATCTGAAAGGAACCTAATCTCTATAGATTGCAGTAAATCATGTGGGGAAAGGGCAAGCTGAGTTTTCTATGCGCGATGCTTTCTAAGACCATGCTGATTTGTGGACATAAGCTTCTCAGTCTTAAGAAAATTTAGGACATTCGAACTGACAATATGGCCAAGGATTCTGCAGCAAACCGTAGATAGGAATATTGGTCTGTTTTTTTGTGGATCCATTCTTTTACGCTTCTTGTATATTGGAGTCACGTGCACTTTTTCCCAGTTGCTTGGGTCTTTCTGCTGGGCGTGAGTTTCTCGGTAAATGCAATCTAGGTAAGGGACCAGTGCAGTAGAGTACTCTTTGTAAAATTGAATTAGGATTCCATCAGGACCTGCTGACTTATTTGTTTTCAACTCTGTCAGTTGTTTCTCTACGCCAGGAATGCTTATTACGGTGTCGTCCATAATGGAGTGCGTTCGTTGGTCAAACGACGATATGTTTGTACTCTTTTCTGTAGTACCACATTTCAAAACATTCAGTACTCTCCTCTGAACTGTTTATTATCCATGTTTCACTTCCGTGTAAAGCTATAGTGCCGTCCAATACCTTCAGAAAATAGTTCCTAGCATGTAAATTCATACCCAGTGTTAAGGAATTTCTCATCTTCAGAACCGATTTTCTTTCCACCAAGCCCTATGATGTCTCGGACAAGAGGGCTATAGATAAACTTCAAAATTTAATTTGTTGTCCTGGTAATTTAATTTCCTTTCCAAATTTCTCACTGGTTTCCTTTACTTCTTACGCAATGTACAGGTCGAGTAACAGCGAGGATAGCCTACAACTCTTTCTGACTCCCGTCGACCTAAAGATTCTCTTTCATGCTCTTCGACTCCGAATAACTGCAGTCTGGTTTCTGTAAAAGTCGTACTTTTCACCCCATGTATTTTATCCCTATAGCTTTCCGAATTTCAGAGACTGTATTCGTCAGCTTTGTTAAAAGCCGTGTATAAATCTTTTCTTCAGTGTAACTTCTAATATAAGTCGTAGGATCAGTCCTGCCTCGCGTGTACCTGCATTTCACCGGAACCCAAACTCGTCTACCCCCAGGATCGCTTCCATCAGCTTTTCCTTCCTTGTGTAAATAATTCTCATTATTGTTTTAGTAGGACGAATGTCGGTGGGAAAAAGATGGCGTTAACGTTTGGATGGAAAATTTCTTCCAGCATACTGTCTGGTAAATAATGGGCGCAATATTTGTGTTGAGTTTATCTGTTTTTGTGGAAAGTTCAGGAACTTCATGGGGCCGGCCACGGTTACCGATCGGTTCTAGGCGCTTCAATCTGGAACCGCGCGACTGCTACGGTCGCAGGTTTGAATCCTGCCTCGGGCATGGATGTGTGTGATGTCCTTAGGTTAGTTAGGTTTAAGTAATTCTAACTTCTAGGAGACTGATGACCTCAGATGTTAAGTCCCATAGTGCTCAGACCCATTTCAACCATTTGAACCATTTTTGAACCTTGCAACATATGCTTGAATTGTTTTGAATATTTCCCCTTTTTTCACAGACAGCATTTTCCTCATGTCAGGTCATTAATGCTCGCAATGGAGCACTATTTTCCGACTCTGTACTTTCTCATCATTTCATTCGGGAGTATCCGACAGCATACTTTTGAACAGAAAACTAAGGAACAAGTGGAATGAGCTATGTTCTATTCCCGTCAGCAGTACTTTTGTACGCTTAAACACACATATCTCTTCAGGAAATTAAGTGTTTATGTGTCTCTCAGAGAATGGGACACAGTTCTCAGTCTATCTGGCTTTTGGTAGCACGAGAATAGGACTTGCGGTGAATTCTGTATACACATTCTTTGGTGTTTGTTGGGGTGCAAGCGGATTTTGTTTTCTAAGAAAATGAAACTGCGAGAAAGGTACAGAAAGGCCTACTGACTAAGTTAAACCAATAGGACCGTATATTGTAAGACAGTTAAGACAGGCGACCCAAAATATACTTCCTGGCAAAAACAGGTGAAGCACCGGGAAGGCAAAGTCAAATGATAATATTATGAGTACACATACACTACATCAGTGGGTATTGGGAGTGACGTTCAAAGAATAACGTAAGACATTTTTTTTCTGAAAGCAGGTTGATTTTATTCAGGATTACAATACACCATATTATTCCCCACTCTTTTGGCTGCAAAGTCGTATTTTTGAAGATAGCTCTGTTCAATGGGACCGACTTACTCCATCTTACTGGCAGGTCTTGTACGCCCGCATGGTACCACTCTACTGGTCGACGTCGGAGCCAACGTCTTGCTGCATCAGAAACGTGCCCATTATCCACGTACTGCTTTCTGTTCAGTGCATCTTCCATTGGACCAGAGAGATGGAAGACGGAAAGCTCGAGATTAGGGTTGTAGGTTGGATGAGGAAGAAGAGTCGAATCACGTTTTCTGGCTCCTCTCAGGTGCGCAGACTTGTGTGAGGCCTCGCGTTGTCATGGAGAAGAAGTTAGTTTGCATTGTTGTGGCGACGAACCCACTGAAGTCGTTTCTTCAATTACCTGAGGGGTAGCACAATATACCTCAGGGATATCGTTTCACCCTGAGGGAGGACATCAAACAGAATAACCCTTTCAGGGTCCCAGAAGACCTCCACCATGACTTTAGTGGCTGAGGGGAGAGTGCGGCTTTGAACTTTCATTCGTTGGCGAGACGGTGTGGTGTCCCTCCATGGATGGCCGTTTTGTTTCCGGTTTGAAGTGATGAACTCATGTTTCGTCGCCTGCCACAACTTTCGACAAAAAATTGTCACGATCGGGCTCGCAATGAGCAAGCAGTTCCGCACAGATGGTCCTTCGTTGCTCTTTATGGTCTTGTGTTAGGTGGTAAGGAACCCACCAGGAATTCATCTTTGAGTACCACAACTGGTGGACGAGTGTGTCAGAACTGCCAACAGAGAGACCCAGCTGTGCAGATGTGGCTGATTGTGATTTGTCGATCACTTCGAATGAGAGCGTCCGCACGTTCCAACATTGCAGCAGTCACAAGTATGTGCGGACGGCCGGCATGTGGGACATCAGAAAGGTTTGTGCGACCGTGTTGCTATGATGACAGATGCCGCATCTAACGACTCATCGTGCTTTTGTTCCCTGCCAGACCTCCGTCGGGATTCTGCAAGCGCCTCTGAATATATGTGATGCTCTGGTTTACCGCCGAAAGAAACTCAATGACAGCTCTCTGCTTGGAACGCACCTCCGTTACAGACCCCATTTCGACTGCCAGCTATTGGAACTTCAAGAAGCTATAGCGGATGAATCGGGACTGTTTCACGATTTCCCGCAAAAAATTCCAAAACTGGCTGAGAAAAAAACGTGTCGAATTACTTACTGAACGCCCATCGTGAATGATAGGAGTTGCAGTTCTCTGTGACAGGTAGAACTTCCGCTAGTGTGCTTTAGTATTATTCGTGTTTAGTGTTGTTACCAGGCCTGGCAGGTTCTACAAAGGGGCATGAAGAGCATCAGATGTTCCGTGATCACTGTGAAGGAAGTGAACCTGCTGCATACTCGTGTGACACATCTGTAAGGGGCCTCATTGCCGATTTCCATTTGGCCGGCTGTTCGAATCACGACGCATCCAGATTTGTGGGGGTTTTGGAAGCGACGGTGCCTCGATGTTGGACTACATGGGAATGTGATCGTTGTCTAGATCCCGGCTACCACGAGGGCTGATCGCTGTATTCTGCACCAAGCACACCATAGCCCCCTCACAGGTGCGCCTGTGTACCTATTGTCTGCGCTTTTCTATGTCCCTCAGACAGTATGTAGTTACTAGTTCAGTGCAAAAGACAAACAACCAGCCGTCACAAAAAGTGGGGTATAAGATCATATGCCGGGAGTGTCAATCTTGCCACAGTGGACAGATGGGGACATCAACCTGCACCAGGCTTAAAGAACATCATAGAAGCTGGAGATCGAAGAAGCCTGATTCAGCATTTGCGGAACACTGCATCAACGGAAACCACAAATGCATAATAGATGTACAGGTCTTACATACAGAGGAGAAGAGGGCTAAACTCAGCCAATTAGAAATTCTAGAAATTAAAAAAAACAATTGGTACATCACCACACGTATTACTAAACGAGGAAACTAATTCAATTATTCACCTTCGAGATAGAAATAAAGCTTTGGGTTTCTGTCCCTCTAGATTAAAAGTTCTAGGCTGCTACATAACTTTATTCCTAGGTATGTTTAGTCATGCTAGTGTAACTGCTGAATTGTGTAATTCCATTGTAATTTGTCAAAAAAAGGTCATTGAAATAATTTTACATTAAGCCAAGGATCGGTACATTAAGAACTTGAGATGACTATATCTTAGCCTTATCGTCAATTTATCTTTGCATTATCATCTTTGGCATCAGTTATGTACTTGAAAATGGGCTTATAACCCGAAATCTAGGTTGTGCATTATCCATAATAAAATTTGTGAAACTAGACAAAAACAATGTTTGTTTAGTTAGTTCACAACATTCTGCCGAACACAGATCTCGATGAATTTTCGATGCACAACGAAGCATTTGTTTCGAAATTCAGTTTTTTTTCTTTCCCTGCTGGAGTGGACTGGCTGTATCTGAAGACAGCGTGGTGATCCAAGTCCTGTGTCACGTGTCTCATTCTAAGCTCCCACCCACACGTTACTTTCTCGCCCTATCCTCACAATCGCAGTAGATAAGGAAATTTAATTTTGCTGATGTATTCCATACTCGCAAAGGAATCCTGTAGTCAGGTTAGAGGTTGGGCACCAGTCACAATCGGGTATATTTATCACTGACGATGATCAACATGTTAAGCCATAAAGTTGCTGATGTATTAACACGTTGGACTTAATAACATAAACTTTCAAATTCCAGCATTTGCCGAAACATGCCAATAATACTGTGGGCTCTGCCACATGATTTTTTAACGCAACTCAATCAAGCAAAGAGCGCACACGCTCATACGCCTTACGCGAACGTGAACTCGTGTGGGGTTAAACAATACTACTTGCAGCCTCTATCGCGCTGTGTATTTTACATAATAATATATCATGCATTACACCGATGAAAGAATAGTTGTTACATGAATAATAAGAGGTAAGAAAGTCATATGTTTTTTATTTTATTTTTCTAAAGAATTTTCTTTGTAAGTTTCATGTGTTGTGGAAAGGATTTTAGCATTACGAATAGTTTAACTGTGAGAAGTTCATAATATAAAATGTGTTTTTATGTGTCGCTGATGACACTACGCTACCTGAAAAAAAATAGTGCACCTGGAAGGATGACGTCTGTTTTGATCTGATGACGGCATAATTGGCATATTTCACCTGGAGGATGATAGATGTACTGATAACAGTTCCAATGTCGTCAGCCAACAGAGTGCGTAATGGAATAGCTACCAAAGAGCCATCTGCGTGTACCTTTTAGTGGGGAATGCTCACAAACAGAAGGCTCAGTGTGGTGCAAACGTGTGAAGCAAGCAGCAACGATGCCATGGAGATGCACTCGTGCTTCCCAAAGGGAACTGAATTACTTTTGAAAAGGGATTAAACTGTGGCCTTCCGAGTGGCAGGATGGTAGATCGAAGAATTGCAACACGAGGTGGATGTGCTGCGTCAGTTGTGAAACGATGCTGATATCAGTGGGCACGTGAATATTCTGACACCTGTAGACGAGGGTCTGGACGTCCATGCAGCACAGACGCCAGCCAGGGTCGTCGTACTGTAAGGACAGCAGTGACTAATTGCACAGCTATCACAGAACAGGTAAGAGGGCTTTTCATCCCAGACGTGTCAACACGAAATCTTGCGAACCGGTTATTAGCAGTGAGTCTACTGGCACGCACACCTCTAGCCTGTTTTCCACCCACGATACAACACCAATGTGCACAGCTCGACTCATGTTGGCAGAGGAGCACATGGAAGACGAAATTTTGTGCTGTGGTTTTCAGCGGTGAAAGCAGATTCCACCTGCATGCAAGTAAGGGTTTGTAGCCCGCCCGGTGAGCCGTGTGTTCTAATGCACGGCTTTCTGGATTGGAAAGGAGCGCCTGGTCCTCGTGACGAGGTCCGGTGAGCCGGCCAGTCTGTGGATGGTTTTTAGGCGGTTTTCCATCTGCCTCGGCGAATGCTGGCTGGTTCCCCTTATTCCGCCTCAGCTACACTATGACGGCGATTGCTGCTCAAACAAGTTTACCACGTAAGCGTACACCACCATCGCTCTACCATGCAAACATAGGGACTACACTCGTCTTGTGTGAGACGTTCCATGGGGAGGTCCATCGGCGGCTGAACTGCACAATAAGAAAGAGTGGTTTGGTGTGGGGCAGCGGAGGGGTGAAGTGGTCTGCGGTAGTCGTCGTGGGGTGGTGGACCACTTTGGCTGTGGCGGGGCTAGAGCCTCTCCGTCGTTTCCACGCCCCTGATTAATATACAATACAATACATACAGGGGTCTTGTAGAATGCTGTTATCCTGTTCTTTTGACTTTTTTTCAGCAGGATAGTGATGCGTCACTCCAGCAGGATAATGCTCTCCCATACACTGCCTGTGCAACTCAGCGTGCTCTGCAAGACGTTCAGCAACATCCCCAGCCAGCAAGATCTCTGGATTTGTGTCCGATCGAGTACATGTGGGACACGATGGGACGAGGAGTGACTTGTATGACTCGTCAACCAACAATTCTCACATAAGCACTTGAACATGTCGAGCGGCCGCGGGATAACATATCCCAGGACAGTATTCGCCATCTGTTTGATGGAGTAGATGCCAGAGTAGCGCTTGTGTTGCTGCCTGTGGAGGCTACACCATGCACTAATATTGGCGTTTCAGCATGAGTCTATATCTGGTACCTCTGAACTGCTAGTACTATTGATCTGTAAAAGTAATCATTTTATGTAGTCCATATGCATTGTTCCAACAATAAATCTGGAGTGATTTGGAAACCTCTAAAAGGGTTCGGCACTGCATTTTTAGGACTTCACTGATTATGATGTTCATCGACTTTTACAGTCCAAGACAAAAACGACACACAACGAAGGAATTATCCAAATGGGACGGGAATCGGTAGATGTGATGTACATGTACAGACAAACAAATGATTTCATAAAATTTGGATGATTTATTCAAGACAAAGAGCGTCAGAAAATGAGCAAGTCAATAATGTGTCAGTCCACCTGTGACTCTATAAGGTGGCGTGCTCTCCTGACCTTCATCGCTTACATATTCCATCCTCACAGTCATATTCTGCCCATCAAGACGCTTCAATCGAACCCAAACTCGATAAGGTAGAGTCAGTTTTGTATGAATTCATGTAAGCAATATGCAAATCTAATAAGTAAATCGCAAGTGCGCACCGGGGTTGGAAAAGTTTAGACTGGCGTACACAACATGACGGCTACAGAATTTTCGTTCTAAATAGGAAACCAGCCACTGGGAAGACTGTCCCTTCAGAGGGCTGGGTCAACAACATACCTACTGCGGCCGAATCGACCGCCCAGAGAGAAGACAGCTTTTGCCACAGCTATAGGATAACGACCCCCGTGTTCGACTTAAAAGCAAATTCCGCTACATGGTGTGGGAGCGCCCAGAAGATGCATTTTTTCACGGACCGACTGCAAAGTTAAAGAGTTCTTACAGGAGGACAGTATACGCCTAACGGAGATGCTACAGATTTCCGCACTGGTCGACTTAAACGAAACGTCATTCTCCAGCATAAAAGAGCAACACTGATTGGTGGAATATTTCTGAAGCAAGGAGTCAGAGGAGTGAGGGAAGGCAGCGAATGATGTACCCTTGCAACTTTTCCAGAAAAAGGGGCCGTTCCGTTGTCGCTCTTGGAGCGGGAACATGTAACGAGAGCGAGTGCGCTCGTACATGTACGCAAAGAGCGAGGAACAAAGTCTGTCCTCAGTGTTTCACTGGGAGAACACCTCTGTCGTTAGCGAATCGGAGTGACATTCTATATTGAGTCGCTCGTGGTTAAGTGTTGTTCACTGTGTTGGCCGCCACACTTATTGTGCCGTGTGAACACTGACAGACTACAGGTTAAACGCCTGTGAGCGAGTATTGAGTAGCATAGCGGTGGACTGGTTATCTGACGGTGTGCTACGCCAATAGTTAGACTAGGGGCGGATAGTCGTCCTTGACTTTATCAAGGCGTAGGGAGAGTTTGATTGGCGAAGGTCAGTCCAGACAGAAAGAGATATTTGTGTTATTTGTCAGCAGCGAGCGACGCAGGCAGCAGTCGTCGCAGCTCACGGTAATGTGCGCTGCAGCGTATGCGAGCCCTATCTGTCCTCCATAACAGTACACTCCATTACATTTCTCACGAGACAGCCTTGACCGTACCTAGAAAAGTTATTCAGGTTGTGTAGGTGCGGCTCTCAGCCATTCTGCCGAGTATTTAACATTCTTAAAGAAATGGGAGAAAATAACCTTTCCATACTTTGTAAAATAATAGCATTCCTATCCATAAGAGGCAATTTGCTGTTCCGAAAAGAACCCGGAAATTTATTAATTTTTTTATAAGAAAAAGTTGCACTTGATTCCTCAGAATTTTCTGCAATAAAGAATATTTTTCGTTCTTATCATGTTTTCTTACACTAACTAGTAATACTCCAGTACCCAAGTAATCCACTAGTTACATAAGATATAGAATATTTTTATGTCTTTTCCTTACAGCGGACGACTCCAGAAGATATTTGTTGCTGAATGTTTTTCAAGAAGTTCTTGTTGGTAGATTAGGAGCGTCTGTCTGACTTCTGTAGTGGAAACTGTTTCTTGCAGGAGGCAAAGGGTAATTGTTTGATCAGTCCATTCCGCAACTCGACAGAATAAAACACACACACTCAAAACTCTTATGCAAGCAGTAATTCGGTTTGGCACGAAGAGTATCGTCAGTGTACCGCTGTAATGTAAGAGTACTGCGATTGACAACCAAACGTGTACTGCTGGGAAGTGAAATGGCACTCTAGATCATCATTCCTGGTTATCGAGCCATACGGCTGGCGACAGTCACAGTTCCAAGAAAAATAGTAGCTATCTCCTACAAAATTCATTAGGCACTTGTGGACCCAGTCAAGAATCAACCTCGTAGAAATGAATCAAGAGGATGTTTTGCAGTGCTACAAATAATCGTCATTAAAGTCAGCAGCAGGCTATATTAGAATAGAGATATCTGAAACTCCACCTTTGAAAAAGCCGATTGGTTGTTTAAAATTCAAGATGGTTGTATTTTAATTGTTAAATGTAAAAGTAATTATGGTATTGATTTTTCTTTCCCCTCGACGTTTCTGAAGCTAGTGTTACAGCACCACATAAACACGAATAGTTTTCTCTTAGAAGAGGGGCGGAGGGGAGGGATTAGGAAGTGTGAAACAATATAGAGACGAAAGAAAGCTTTACATTTTTGTTTTACATCCACTGGAAAAACGATCCAGTCAAGTTGAATTACAGCTCTTTTGCAGGTCTTTATAAGCATTTCACAGTTCCCATATACACCACTTCGAAATACACTGCAGATGAATTACTGGCTATACGTGAGGGTAATATCGAAAATAATGGGTTGTTGAAAGAGTTGTACATAATGACACACTTGCCTTGTCCGAGCAATGGCAGTCGATCGAGCCGCAATATATTTTGGACCTGTGAAAAATTGGCTCCTACGTGAATGAAAAAGCGTTGGCTACAAACTGGCACATAACTTTTTCCATTTGTAGCTCGTGACCTGCATCATTGGTTTTTCTACAATTAATTCCTCTGATCGTGAAATTGTCTGAAAGAGAGCTGCGCAATAAACTCTCCACCGCTGTGCGGTTCATAAGACACACTGCAGTGTCCACTACTGAATAGAGCATCAGTTTTCCTAGAATTGCCGCCTCGTGCCGTATAAGATTCAGAAACAGAACAACGAAATAAAATTTTCAACTCTATCCGACACATAAGGCACATACTAACTGTCGAAAAGCGAATAACATGGGTTAAAAAGAGAGTCGAATTCTGGTATTTCATTGCCAGCTCTCCCTTCGGGTTGAACGGCTGTCTTTATTAAGTTCCGGAACATCAAAACGCACCTTCGTTTAGCAGGCAGCCCATCTTTAATAGCTGCTGTTTGGGAAGTTGATGAATAGGCTGTCGTTTCATAGTAAAAAGAAAAGCTTTTGCTTCTGGCAGTCAAAAACAAACAACAGATTATGTGAATCGCATGTTAGGTCACCGCCAACAGTAAACAAAACTCTACACTAAGTAAATGAAATTTGCTACTCGAGTAGCAGAGAAACTGGCAACAATACACATGTACTGAATGTCGAAAGAAGAATCACAATGGCGAAATATACTTTAGAGCACTATGAATAATGGACAAACAAGCACTAAATGAGTGAAATAAATAAGAAATTTGAACGTCTATTTACAGTATTTTAAACTGTGAATTTCGGTAGGAAAAAACTAGAGGTACTATAAATTTGGACATAGAAAATAGTCTGAAAGACATCTTGAGTCGAAACACCCTAAAGTCGAAGAAGTGTTAAAAGAAACAAAGAAAACCGTGGTTGAGGGACACCACAAAAAGAATATCAAGTAGACACTCAATTCAGTAAACACCTCTATAGTAATACCTCGTAATAAAAGTCAGACACAGGACATTTATACGAGAACTCTGATGAGTTTAATGAACTGCGACGGTTACAACATAATGGTACAGATAGGAAGAAAGAACAGAATTTATACATCAGCAACATGTTGTCTTTAGTGACAAATGAGCTGCCCATTGACGTATGATCAATACATGCTGCTGCATATCAACGTTAATGACATGGGTCTGTAATTTAGTGGATTACTCCTACTACCTTAATTGAACGCTGATTGACCTGTGCAATTTTCCAGTGTCTGGGGACGGATCTTCTGTCGAGCTAGCGGTTGTTTATGATTGTTAAGTATGGAGCTATTGTATTAGCATACTCTGAAAGAGATCTAATTGCTATTCAGTCTTGACCGGAAGAATTGCTTTTATTGAATGATTCAACTTGCTTCACTACACCGAGATATCTAAGTTACTCACGTTGTCAACTGTTCTTGTTTCGAATCCAGGGATATTTACTTTGTCTTCTCTAATGAAGGAATTTCGGAAGGGTAGGTCTATTAACTCTTGTTTGGCAGCACTGTTGTCGATAGTATTTCTATTGGTATCGCGCAGAGAAGGCATTGATTGCGTCCAGCATCTGGCACACTTTACATACGACCAGAATCTCTTTGGATTTTCTGCCAGGTTTCGAGACAAAGTTTCGTTGCGGTAAGTATTGTAGGCATCTCCGATTGAAGTTTGCGCTAAACTTCGAGATTCTGTAAAAGGTCGCCAATCTTAGAGATTTTGCGGTCGTTTAAATTTGACATGCTTTTTTCGTTGTCTCTGCTACAACACTTCATAATAAACGGACGTTTGATGCATTGTGCTTTCACGATGTTACAGTTTCAACGGTCAACGCCCAGCAGCGCAGTTTTAAGTCACTGAAATCATCGGAAGTAATGAAATAACCTAACATCGAGTAATCTACCACCCATACTAACCGATAACGAAAGCTATAATGATGTACCACAACTAACAAGTTTAGTCGTCTGCGACAAATGAAGGATTTAATGTGTCCAACCGAATTATCTGGCAGACATCTCACACGACAAACGATTTTTACTGGAGATCGCCATTCAGCCCCCTGTCTCACACCTAGTCGGACACCGTTAGCGAGTCAGTATTACACTGAGCACAGTGCTCCAGTCTGCAAAAATTAAGTACGAAAATAATTTATCATGGTGTGTCACTGCTACATGATGTACCCCGATGAAACTTTGACAATACGGGGTTGGTTGGTTGGTTGGTTGGATGGATTGGGGGAAGGGGACCAAACAGCGAGGTCATCACTCCCATCAGATCAGGGAAGGATGGGGAAGGAAGTCGGCTGTGCCCTTTCGAAGGAACCATCACGCTATTTGCCTGAAGCGATTTAGGGAAATCACGGAAAACCTAAATCAGGAAGGCCGGAAGCAGGTTCGAACCGTCGACCTCCCGAATTCGAGCTCATTGTGCTAAACACTGTACCATCTCGCTCGGTGGACTATACATGAAAAGAACTGTTGCAGTATGTGCAGATGGTAACTGAAAGGAATAAGCAATGAGACTAACAGGAATAAAACTTTTGTGGAAGGCAATAATTAGACTTAACACACTGCGATTTGTGATGGTGCCTTGAACATTAGGAAAGGCGGGATACGGTTCTTAATTAGGTGTGTGATTATCACGGACGCAATGCAAGCTCTCCAACGTGTTCCAGTGATGGCAACAAGGTTGGTAAGGAGTTATTGTGCTAGGACGTTCACTAATTCCATCGGTGCGGTTGACAAGTGTTAGGTTGCTTTTGTTACATGTGGCCACGCTGAAAGACGTCTCCCCACCGCACCCTGCACGCGCACGCTGGCATTTAAGTCGGGGGAACGGGAAGGACACTTAATTTTCCGAATATCTTCTCGTTCAGAGAGCTCCCCTACCTGCGCTGTTCGATGCGGTCACGCATTGTCATCCACAAAAACGAAGTCGTGGCTGAACGTAGCTCTCAAAAGATGCATATAGCGAAGGAGCGCAGTGTCACAAGAACTTCCTCTGGTGAGTGCACCATGTTCAAAGATTTGGAAAACGATCACATTCCACAATGTCTTTGGGCCTATTAAGTGATCCGACCTTCCGCCATATGATGGTACGTCCAACTTCGCCGAACTTCTTTTTTTTACATCGAAACGACTATATAAAAATGAATGCACCAAAAGTACTTATAGAAATTGTCCACATATGAGGCAAAATATGTGCATTAGCTATCCGCGAGTTACTATGGGGGGGGGGGGGGGGAGAGGGGGATTTCATCTTTGCGTCACACAGAATTGTAACAACGCATGGTACACACAACAAAAACATTTACATCTACATCCATACTCCGCAAGCAACCTGACGGTGTGTGGCGGAGGGTACCTTGAGTACCTTTATCGGTTCTCCCTTCTATTCCAGTCTCGTATTGTTCGTGAAAAGAAGGATTGTCGGTATGCCTCTGTGTGGGCTCTGATCTCTCTGATTTTATCCTCATGGGCTCTTCGCGAGATATACGTAGGAGGGAGTAAATACTGCTTGACTCCTCGGTGAAGGTATGTTCTCGAAACTTCAAGAAAAGCCCGTACCGAGCTACTGAGTGTCTCTCCTGCAGAGTCTTCCACTGGAGTTTATCTATCATTTTCGTAACGCTTTCGAGGTTACTAAATGATCCTGTAACGAAGCACGCTGCTCTCCGTTAGATCTTCTCTATCTCTTCTATCAGCCCTATCTGGTACGGATACCACACTGGTAAGCAGTATTTAAGCAGTGGGCGAACAAATGTACTGTAACCTACTCCCTTTGTTTACGGATTGCATTTCCTTAGGATTCTTCCAATGAATCTCAGTCTGGCATCTGCTTTACCGACGATCAACTTTATATGATCATGCCATTTTAAATCACTCCTAATGCGTACTCCCAGATAATTTATGGAATTAACTGGTTGGAGTTGCTGACCTGCTATAGCTAAATGATAAGGGATTTTTCTTTCTATGTATTCGCAGCACATTACACTTGTCTACATTGAGATTCAATTGCCATTCCCTGAACCATGCGTCAATTCGCTGCAGATGCTCCTGCATTTCAGTACAATTTTCCATTGTTACAACCTCTCGATATACCACAGCATCATCCGCATAAAGCCTCAGTGAACTTCCGATGATATCCACAAGGTCATTTATGTATATTGCTGGCCTACGTACGCATACCGCTTCAAGCGCAGCATCGCAACTGTCTCTCTGGTGCCTTTATCCTTGTAATACGTCGGACCGCAGTCACTTTCGCCAAATGGTTCAAATGGCTCTGAGCACTATGGGACTTAACATCTGAGGTCATCAGTCCCCTAGAACTCAGAACTACTTAAACCTAACTAACCTAAGGACATCACATTTCTCATAAACAAACAGCAATTGACCGGCGTTGCCTGGTAAAACGTTGTTGTGATGCCTCATGTAAGGAGGAGAAATGCGTATCATTACATTTCCGACTTTGCTAAAGGTCGGATTGTAGCCTATCGCGATTGCGGTTTATCGTATCGCGACATTGCTGCTTGCGTTGGTCGAGATCCAATGACTGTTAGCAGAATATGGAACCGGTGGGTTCAGGAGGGTAATATTGAACGCCGTGCTGGATCTCAACGGCCTCGTATCACTAGCAGTCGAGATGACAGGCATCTTATCCGCATGGCTGTAACGGATCGTGCAGCCACGTCTCGATCCCTGGGTCAACAGATGGGGACGTTGCAAGACGATAACCATCTGCACGAACTGTTCCACGACGTTTGTAGCAGCATGAACTACAGGCTCGGAGACCATGGCTGCGGTTACCCTTGACGCTGCATCAGAGACAGAAGCGCCTGCGATGGTGTACTCAACGACGAACCTGGGGGCACGAATGGCAAAACTTCATTTTTTCGGATGAATCCAGTTTCTGTTTCCAGCATCATGGTGGTCGCATCCTTGTTTCGCGACATCGCGGTGAACGCACATTGGAAGCGTGTATTCGTCATCGCCATACTGGGGTGTCACCCGGCTTGATGGTATGGGGTGCCATTGGTTACACGTCTCGGTCACCTCTTGTTCGCATTGACGGCACTTTGAACAATGGACGTTACGTTTCAGATGTGTTACTACCCGTGGCTCTACTCTTCAATTCAATCCCTGCGAAACCCTACATTTCAACAAGGATAAGGCACGACCGCATGTTGCAGGTCCTGTACGTGCCTTTCTGGATACAGAAAATGTTCGACTGCTGCCCGGCCAGTACATTCTCCAGATTCTCACGAACTGAAAACGTCTGGTCAATGGCGACCGAGCAACTGTCTCGTCACAATACGCCAGTCACTATCCTTGATGAACTATAGTATCGTGTCGAAGCTGCATGGGCAGCTGTACCTGCACACGCCATCCAAGCTCTGTTTGACTCAATGCCCAGGCGTTTCAAGGTTGTTATTACCGCCAGAGGTGGTTGTTCTGGGTACTGATTTCTCAGGATCTATGCACCCAAATTGCGTGCAAATGTAATCACATGTCAGTTCTAGTATAATATATTTGTCCAATGAATACCCGATTATCATCTGCATTTCTTCTTGGTGTAGCAATTTTAATGGCCAGTAGTCTATAAAGACGTGTTGTGTAGCTGTTCCCCCAACAGCCTCGGTATGCAGGAAAACATCTTAAGAATGTGTAATCTTGAGAAAGATGCCAATTCACGAGGCACACTCCAGCCCACGCCAGACAGAAAATTTCCACCCTGCACGGAGAGGCGTGGCGATGAAACGGCGATCTGTCAATGGTCTACATTGAAAATTTCGTCCGCCAATGGCAACTCCGAAAGGAGTAATGTTTCTAAGAGGAGTTGAGCTGAGAGATGGAGAAGAAGCGAATAAGGGAGAGGCGTGGAGACACCGCGGAAGCGAAAGGACATGGGCGCTCAGCCACGCATCTCCAACATCCGCCTTCCGACGCCGTGAGAGCAGAGCTTCGGCCACGGAATCGACAATGGGCAGACAACGCGGAGATCGTACCTGGGACCCGCCGTACAGCCGCGATTGCTGATGGGGGCAGCCAACCCGCGCAGAACATCACCGACGAGACCCGCCGCACCAACGCAGCTTCCTGCCGCCGACAGCAGTATACGGCGAATGATAACGAAGAATGGCGAAACGATTCATTTCCTCCTCCTTCCCCTTAATAACCAAGTCGTGTCCACTCCCAGTCAAATCGGCCCTGAGATTTATAATTTTGTTTTGTTTTGTGTAAACAGCACGAAAACAAATGCATTTCTTTCATGTTTTGATCATATAAGCAATCCTTTACATTCGTACATGAACACCCTAATGTTGAAGCATTTGTGTTTGATTTCATTTAATCACTGATATCAATAATTTGTTGGCTCCTAACATGGGTCGATCTCATTAGTAATTTTCATGGTGTTCGGTAACACAGCAATTTCCCGAGTTGATCAGTACACCCTTTACAGCAGGTTCTCAAATCTCTTTCGCATTCTTCTGTTTATAATTCTTGTCAGCATCTTCGATGTATCAGCTGTTAATCTGATTTGCAATTGTAATGACTTTTACCCGCCTTTTATATTTTTCAAGACTGTGTGGAAGACCTTCCTTTGAATTTCCGATGGTTGGTCTCTAGTCTCATGGTTCCTACATGCTAACTTCGATAAACTTCCGAAGAAATTTTATCTATGCTTTCTGCCCTGATCGCAGTTTTGTAAAAGTTCTGTCAGCCGGCCGGGGTGACCGAGCGTTTCTAGGCGGTACAGTCTGGAACCGCGCGACCGCTACGGTCGCAGGTTCGAATCTTCCCTCGGGCATGGATGTGTGTGATGTCCTTAGGTTAGTTAGGTTTAAGTAGTTGCAAGTTCTAGGGGACTGATGACCTCAGACATTAAGTCCCACAGTGCTCAGAGCCATTTTTTTAAAAAAAGTTCTGTCAATTTCTGACTAATTGCAGTGCAATTAATAAATGATTTCGACTGTCATTTCTTCTTGCTTCTGGTACAAAAATGGAGTGTTTGCCGTCTCACACTCACCTGCTCCTTTACTTCAAACTGTCAGATCTAAAGTGTCCAAACGACTATCAGTGGACAGTAATGTAGTGTGTTTGTCCATCCTTCACCTTTATAACGGCTTCAACTCTCTTGGAGACACTTTCAATGCGGTATCTGAATGTAGAGGAATGGCAACTCGTTTTCATTCAAAAGCCAAAACCGGAGAAGGTGTATAAAGCGGGACGCTGGTGTCTGGAGCGAAGTCGATGTTACAGCTCACCCCAAAGGAGTAACATTGGGTTCACGTGCGGAATCCGACAAGGTTTGTCCATTCCAGGAATGTTACTGTGCATAAACCATTGCCTCCCGGATCCTATTTTTTGGTATGGCGTTGAAATGCCTGGGCTAGCAGGACAGAGCGGATTAGGTTGTGGAAAAGGACCTAAATAAGTTGCTGTCAGTTGCACTCAACATATAAACTTTATTTACCAACACACAATATTACAACAAGGATGAAAAACACTCAAAACCTTAATCGACCTCCTTTGATAAACTTTAGATCGGCTAAAGGCCACACTCAAAATCCAAGACACAAGGCCTAAGTAAGAAATTGAAATACAAGGTTCTTCTGGAGGTTTCACCCAAGAATATTTTCTAAATCTTCAATCTAAACAGGCTGAAGGCCTTAGCAATTTAATTTTAATGGAACTTGTCTGGAGGCCACATATTAAGCAATAAGAAGAGTTTCAATTTAAAAGGCAGAAGGCGTTATCTTAAAACATCTCATGTAAAATTCGGCTGAAGGCCCCACATAAAAGAATAACAAGCTCGTGCCTTAAGGGCAAGACAAGAACATTAAGAGATATTGATATTCAGCCACACATCAACCAAATAACTAAAACCCATACAGTGAAATTACTGTAACACACAAGTAAAGCGCTCAGAAGTTTCCAAGGGTCGGCCTGAGATTGTAACACTAACGCTCTTTTAAGTGAGACAGGCAGCCTGTCCAACGACTTCTTAATCTCAAGGCAATCCAACCGACAGACAGCCGACAGACCAATCAACAAAATCAGTTCCGCTCCACACAACTAATAAAACGACCACAAGATTTCAGTACAACGACACAAAGAATATTGGCGCCCACAACGACGAACAACGTCTCAACTATCGAACTACACGCCGCGCTGGACAGCAACTACACGACGAGGAAAATACGCTGCCGAAAATTTCGGCAACGACCAGGGCAGGTAGCCGGGACGTCAATGGCCACAAGGCAGAAGATACCACTGGTCAACTTCAATAACAGGGAATAAATTAAGTTCAACTCCACAGAAACACGGCTGGGACCTTAGCCGATTTGAAGGACACTTAGAAGATGCAACAGGTCCACTAAAGAGACAGCTTACACTACACTCGTTCGTCCTCTGTTAGAATATTGCTGCGCGGTGTGGGATCCTTACCAGGTGGGATTGACGGAGGACATCGAAAGGGTGCAAAAAAGGGCAGCTCGTTTTGTATTATCACGTTACAGGCGAGAGAGTGTGGCAGATATGATACACGAGTTGGGATGGAAGTCATTACAGCATAGACGTTTTTCTTCGCGGCGAGACCTTTTTACGAAATTTCAGTCACCAACTTTCTCTTCCGAATGCGAAAATATTTTGTCGAGCCCAACCTACATAGGTAGGAATGATCATCAAAATAAAATAAGAGAAATCAGAGCTCGAACAGAAAGGTTTAGGTGTTCGTTTTTCCCGCTCGCTGTTCGGGAGTGGAATAGTAGAGAGATAGTATGATTGTGGTTCGATGAACCCTCTGCCAAGCACTTAAATGTGAATTGCAGAGTAGTCATGTAGATGTGAATACACACACATTGTTGCTCGCGGGAATATCCCTAAAGCCATAACCAGGATCAAACGAAGAAATGTAAACAGTTGAGGCTCGATAGTAGCTTAAGTGAGGACTCAACTTTCATGTCCAAGATCGGTGGGCGACGAACTTCGTAGCCCTCGCAAGCAGCACCTCGCGCTCACAATCGCGCGTGCACACCGCCAGCGGCCCCGGCCAAAGTACGCGCGACGGACACTTCCTCGCTGCTCCACGCCAACCGACCGACTACCCAGGCCCGGAAACGGTGAAAGGGCCAAATATACGTCGGCCGATGAGACGACCAACCGAACGACCAACCAACGGTCGTCCCGCTCCAACCTCCCTCCGTCGGACAGTTGATGTGTGTCGCCAGCGGTCGGCGGGCACTGGCTGTCCGCGCCTCACCGGCGCTCCGTCTCCGACTTCACTGCTGCCGCGTCCCGACTGTACTGCTGGTCCGTCTCCAACCGACTCCCACACACATGACGATCCGGAAATACTATCGGTCGCTCCAGAGATGGTACGACAGTGCACTTACCGATACACGCTGCTGCTGCCGCTCACGCTCAAGTAAGACAGGAAGTTAGTGATGCCAGTAAATGGGATAAGAAAACGAGCCGACAGTACCGTAATAGAAGATGACAAACGATAAATGGCATGAGCAGGTGTATTTTCATAAGTTATCGTCTCCGAACTATCCCTCTATATGCATGTACTACACCCTGCCGTACGGCGCGTTCATCCCCGTTTACCCCTATAACGTAGCATCACGGCCTCCATATTTTAGTGCTCGACAAATGACGTTAGATAACTGTCTCCAGTCATTCACCTGACCTAAGCCTTTCCATTGGGTTGCTACAGGGAGCAGCGTGGTTCGTCACTCCAAATCACATGTTTACAGTCATGCACAGAACAGCAGCATCGCTCTTTACACCATCGAGTAAAACGGGTGATTTCTGGCGTTCCCCAACCTAATGTTATAAGCCCTCTGCTGCTCCTCGTCTATACAAACGATTGAGGAGAGAACCTGAGCAGCCGTTTTAGGTTCCTTGCAGATGATGCTGTCATTTATCGCAGTAAAGTCATCAAAATTGGCAATTGACCCTACATAATGAAAGGTGCGAGGTCATCCACGTGAGTGCTAGAAGGAATTTGTTGAACTTCAGTTACACGGGAAATCAGTCAAATCTAAAGGCCGTAAATTGAACTAAATACCTAGGAATTACAACTGCAAAGAATACATATAAAATGTTGTGGGAAAGGTGAACCAAAAACCGCAATTCATTGACAGAAAACGTTCAAGATGCAAGATGTCTAACAAAGACATAGCTTGCATTACGCTTTTCCTGCACGATGCGGAATCCGCATCAGATGAGACTGGAGGAGGACATCGAAAAATTTCAAAGAACATAAACAATAGATTCGTTATACGTCACTCTTCCGTAACAGCCTAACCTCAAGTCCTATCACGAGAAAAGCTACTTACAACACTAGCATGCCGTGAAACAAGCTAATGTTAGCCTCTGAGAGGATTTGGAAATTTTTGACCCCGTGTTTGCCGAATGAATGAAAGTATCAAATCGTTCAAATGGTTCTAAGCGATATGGGACTTAACATCTGAGGCCATCAGTCCCCTAGACATAGAATTCCTTAAACCTAACTAACCTAAGGACATCACAAAGATCCATGCCCGAGGCAGAATTCGAACCTGCGACCGCAGCAGCAGTGCGGTTCCGGACTGAAGCGCCTCGAAATGCTCGACCACAGCGGCCGGCTTGAAAGTAAAGGACTGTAATTTTGAATATAGTGCAATTAATAGGAAAAATAAACAGGCTTTAACATTGGGAATTATGAAAGTAGTAAAACTCATATACGAATGAAAAATCTAACGATCGCTAGCCCAATTTGAAAATATATGTTTAAGAAATTTGAATATTAGTTGTTGAAGTGACTTTCATTAAGATTCTCATTGAATAGCACACAGGATACAAACGGACACAGGGCAATCTAAGTTGTTGGTAACAGTAGTTACTTATAACGCACAAATAGTAATCATAGAAAGCAAAATTGTACCCATCTCATAATAATAACAGCTACATTCACGATCATTACGTGCCTCAGTACTGGCATGTTACTGCAGGAAGCTGCGAACTAAAGTTGGACATGGAGAGGCTTATAACTTAACTAACATGTAACAACACCAAATAAAATTAAATAATACCACAATTACACTATTTATGCTCCCATTTATAGAAATGTATCAGATTTCCTTAGCAACAGTAATATTCCAATTACCTTTCCAATATGAGAAAAATATGGTGGGGGACCCATAAACTGATATTGTATCACTAGTCAACCTCTATGATTATTTCAGTAGCAAAAATTCAATTCAACTAAATTTAATTCTTAGCTTCACTTGGGATAGGTTATGGTTTTACTCTTTTCAGGGCAAATTGTTCAACACTGATGCTCAGTAACTTAAAAAATTCGTTCATGAGAGTAATCAAACCTAAACTAAGATTTAAATGAGTATAACTTAGTTGCCTTTTTTCATCACCAGTGGAGCAGGTGTTTTAGACAGTAACATTTACACAGTTTGGCACTGAATTTTTGAAAAACGATACTTTGCAATAAACTGAGGTCACTTTAACAACATTCTAACTACTTCAAGTCTTGCTAATTCTTGCACATTTAACAAACATAAATAAATCACTACTTCATTTGAAACAGGATACTCGATTTTCTGAACACTTTGGACGGGATCCTGCATAGGTTCACCGAGCGAGGTGGCGCAGTGGTTAGCACACTGGACTCGCATTCGGGAGGACGGCGGTTCAATCCCGTCTCCAGCCATCCTGATTTAGGTTTTCCGTGATTTCCCTAAATCGTTGCAGGCAAATGCCGGGATGGTTCCTTTGAAAGGGCACGGCCGATTTCCTTCCCAATCCTTCCCTAACCCGAGCTTGTGCTCCGTCTCTAATGACCTCATTGTCGACGGGACGTTAAACACTAACCACCACCACCACCTACATAGGTTCATGATCAGGATAAAAGTTAGGGTTCCAAACACTGGTATATAGCACTATTATTATTAAAATCATTCATACAAATCAAGTAGTCCATGCTCTGATACATATCTCTATGCATGAAGTTCGTGGAGCAGTGGCGAAGTAGTTGTAGCAAGCGACGTGGCAGCTATCTGCACTCACGGCTCATGATGTTTGAATGCTCAATACAATTTCTTCCTGGCGGCGGATTTTTAACGTGTGAGAGCCATTCCTTATTGCTGAGAGTACCAAACGTACCATGCATCAGCCAAATCCGTACACGAGGCAAAATTCCTTGCAAAGCGGCTTCCAGTTGCCTCCCTTGGCACCGCCGATGTGTACCGTGCAACGGCTAGACACTGACTGCGTACCGCTCACACCAAGGAGCCGCCCAGTTCGACCGCCAAAACCACCTAAACCACCTTTTACGTCGCGTCAAGCCACTTCCGCTGCGGAGGGACTTCCCTACATATTTTACATTTTACAATACGAGCGCCCTAAGCATTAACCAGTTCCCAATATACAATGTTTTTCTTAATAAACATACATACACTCCTGGAAATGGAAAAAAGAACACATTGACACCGGTGTGTCAGACCCACCATACTTGCTCCGGACACTGCGAGAGGGCTGTACAAGCAATGATCACACGCACGGCACAGCGGACACACCAGGAACCGCGGTGTTGGCCGTCGAATGGCGCTAGCTGCGCAGCATTTGTGCACCGCCGCCGTCAGTGTCAGCCAGTTTGCCGTGGCATACGGAGCTCCATCGCAGTCTTTAACACTGGTAGCATGCCGCGACAGCGCGGACGTGAACCGTATGTGCAGTTGACGGACTTTGAGCGAGGGCGTATAGTGGGCATGCGGGAGGCCAGGTGGACGTACCGCCGAATTTCTCAACACGTGGGGCGTGAGGTTTCCACAGTACATCGATGTTGTCGCCAGTGGTCGGCGGAAAGTGCACGTGCCCGTCGGCCTGGGACCGGACCGCAGCGACGCACGGATGCACGCCAAGACCGTAGGATCCTACGCAATGCCGTAGGGGACCGCACCGCCACTTCCCAGCAAATTAGGGACACTGTTGCTCCTGGGGTATCGGCGAGGACCATTCGCAACCGTCTCCATGAAGCTGGACTACGGTCCCGCACTCCGTTAGGCCGTCTTCCGCTCACGCTCCAACATCGTGCAGCCCGCCTCCAGTGGTGTCGCGACAGGCCTGAATGGAGGGATGAATGGAGACGTGTCGTCTTCAGCGATGAGAGTCGCTTCTGCCTTGGTGCCAATGATGGTCGTATGCGTGTTTGGCGCTGTGCAGGTGAGCGACACAATCAGGACTGCATACTAACGAGGCACACAGGGCCAACACCCGGCATCATGGTGTGGGGAGCGATCTCCTACACTGGCCGTACACCTCTGGTGATCGTCGAGGGGACACTGAATAGTACACGGTACATCCAAACCGTCATCGAACCCATCGTTCTACCATTCCTAGACGGGCAAGGGAACTTGCTGTTCCAACAGGACAATGCACGTCCGCATGTATCCCGTGCCACCCAACGTGCTCTAGAAGGTGTAAGTCAACTACCCTGGCCAGCAAGATCTCCGGATCTGTCCCCCATTGAGCATGTTTGGGACTGGATGAAGCGTCGTCTCACGCGGTCTGCACGTCCAGCACGAACGCTGGTCCAACTGAGGCGCCAGGTGGAAATGGCATGGCAAGCCGTTCCACAGGACTACATCCAGCATCTCTACGATCGTCTCCATGGGAGAATAGCAGCCTGCATTGCTGCGAAAGGTGGATATACACTGTACTAGTGCCGACATTGTGCATGCTCCGTTGCCTGTGTCTATGTGCCTGTGGTTCTGTCAGTGTGATCATGTGATGTATCTGACCCCAGGAATGTGTCAATAAAGTTTTCCCTTCCTGGGACAATGAATTCACGGTGTTCTTATTTCAATTTCCAGGAGTGTATATTACAAAATTTCATTATTTTAACAAATTGTCTTTCATCGTTCATTCTCCATCGATAGTGCCCAGGCCAAATATCTCACGAAATAAGCATCAAACTAAAAAACTACAAAGAATGAAACTCGTCTAGCTTGAAAGGGGAAACCAGATGGCGCTATGGTTGGCCCGCTAGATGGCGCTGCCATAGGTCAAACGGATATCAACTGCGTTTGTCTAAATAGGAACCCCCATTTTTTATTACATATTCGTGTAGTACGTCATGAAATATGAATGTTTTAGTTGGACCACTTTTTTCGCTTTGTGATAAATGGCGCTGTAATAGTCACAAACGTATAAGTACGTGGTATCACGTAACATTCCGCCAGTGCGGACGGTATTTACTTCGTGATACATCACCCGTGTTAAAATGGACCGTTTACCAGTTGCGGAAAAGGTCGATATCGTGTTAATGTATGGCTATTGTGATCAAAATGCCCAACGGGCATGTGCTATGTATGCTGCTCGGTATCCTGGACGACATCGTCCAAGTGTCCGGACCGTTCGCCGGATAGTTGTGTTATTTAAGGAAACAGGAAGTGTTCAGCCACATGTGAAACGTCAACCACGACCTGCAACAAATGAGGATGCCCAAGTAGGTGTTTTAGCTGCTCTCGCGTCTAATCCGCACATCAGTAGGAGCAAAATTGCGCCAGAATCGCGAATCTCAAAAACGTCGGTGTCGAAAATGCTACATCAACATCGATTGCAGGCGTACCATATTTCTATGCACCAGGAATTGCATAGCGACGACTTTGAACGTCTTGTAGAGTTCTGCCACTGGGCACAAGAGAAATTACGGGACGATGATACATTTTTTGCACGCGTTCTATTTAGCGACGAAGCGTCGTTCAACAACAGCGGTAACGTAAACCAGTATAATATGCACTATTGGGCAACGGAAAATCCACGATGGCTGCGACAAGTGAAACATCAGCGACCTAGGCGGGTTAATCTATGGTGCGGCATTATGGGAGGAAGGATAATTGGCCCCCACAAAACACTAATTTCCTATCACAAATCGATGACCTTAAGCAACAAAGAATGCATACTTCGTAATTATAGATAAGAGATACATAATATAACCCTGCCACTAATCGATATAAATGTTACAAACAGTAGCACGTTTTGTATTATCGAGAAACCGGAGAGTGAGTGTCACAGGATTTGGGTTGGACTTGGACGTTATTCAAACAAAGGTGTTTTTCTTTGCGGCGGAATCTTCTCACGAAATTTCAGTCACCAACTTTCTCCTCCTAATGTCAAAAATATTTTGTTGACGGCGACGTAGATAGGGAGAGAGGATCATCACAATAAAATAAGGAAAATCAGAGTTCGCACGGAAAGATATAGGTGTTCGTTTCTTCCGCGCGCTGTTCGAAGTTGGAATAATAGAGAATTATTCTGAAGAAGGTTCGATGAATACTCTGCCGGGAACTTAAATGTGAAAATATTTTGTTGACGGCGATCTACATAGGGAGAAAGGGTCATCACAATAAAATAAGGAACATCAGAGCTCGCACGGAAGAATATAGGTGTTCGTTTTTTTCCGCACTTTGCTCGAGGTTGGAATAATAGAGAATTATTCTGAAGATGGTTCGATGAATCCTCCGTCGGGCACTTAAATGTGATTTGCAGAGTGACCACGCAGACGTAAATGTAGATGTAGATGCAGATGTAGACTTCTAGCTTCCCTTAACACCGACTTCAGAAGTGTGTGGCTTACGAGGACCTGCTCGACCATGGTACGTCGTTCTCTTTAACTCCTTTACACCCATTCATAGTGCTAACTGGACCACTGGCAGCACTTGGAACTTAAGAGCGATTCCCTCAGCTGATTCCATGCGTCACCCGCAAATCTCGACGGTCCCTGTCCGACTGTACTTGAGGACTTGCTTCAGCTGCGTTTGTTCTGAGGTGTCGCAGCGTCATTTGCAGAGTTCCACTCAGCTACTGGTGAATTTCTTCTTATACACACGCGACTCCTTGAAGATACTGGCGTGCTTTTCTCAGCCGGAGAAAGCTATAGAAGAAACAGCTGTACACACCATAATCTCAAGTCGTACTAAAATTGTTTTCGCGGTGGATGGAACTACACTCCTGGAAATTGAAATAAGAACACCGTGAATTCATTGTCCCAGGAAGGGGAAACTTTATTGACACATTCCTGGGGTCAGATACATCACATGATCACACTGACAGAACCACAGGCACATAGACACAGGCAACAGAGCATGCACAATGTCGGCACTAGTACAGTGTATATCCACCTTTCGCAGCAATGCAGGCTGCTATTCTCCCATGGAGACGATCGTAGAGATGCCGGATGTAGTCCTGTGGAACGGCTTGCCATGCCATTTCCACCTGGCGCCTCAGTTGGACCAGCGTTCGTACTGGACGTGCAGACCGCGTGAGACGACGCTTCATCCAGTCCCAAACATGCTCAATGGGGGACAGATCCGGAGATCTTGCTGGCCAGGGTAGTTGACTTACACCTTCTAGAGCACGTTGGGTGGCACGGGATACATGCGGACGTGCATTGTCCTGTTGGAACAGCAAGTTCCCTTGCCGGTCTAGGAATGGTAGAACGATGGGTTCGATGACGGTTTGGATGTACCGTGTACTATTCAGTGTCCCCTCGACGATCACCAGAGGTGTACGGCCAGTGTAGGAGATCGCTCCCCACACCATGATGCCGGGTGTTGGCCCTGTGTGCCTCGTTAGTATGCAGTCCTGATTGTGTCGCTCACCTGCACAGCGCCAAACACGCATACGACCATCATTGGCACCAAGGCAGAAGCGACTCTCATCGCTGAAGACGACACGTCTCCATTCATCCCTCCATTCAGGCCTGTCGCGACACCACTGGAGGCGGGCTGCACGATGTTGGAGCGTGAGCGGAAGACGGCCTAACGGAGTGCGGGACCGTAGTCCAGCTTCATGGAGACGGTTGCGAATGGTCCTCGCCGATACCCCAGGAGCAACAGTGTCCGTAATTTGCTGGGAAGTGGCGGTGCGGTCCCCTACGGCATTGCGTAGGATCCTACGGTCTTGGCGTGCATCCGTGCGTCGCTGCGGTCCGGTCCCAGGCCGACGGGCACGTGCACTTTCCGCCGACCACTGGCGACAACATCGATGTACTGTGGAAACCTCACGCCCCACGTGTTGAGCAATTCGGCGGTACGTCCACCTGGCCTCCCGCATGCCCACTATACGCCCTCGCTCAAAGTCCGTCAACTGCACATACGGTTCACGTCCACGCTGTCGCGGCATGCTACCAGTGTTAAAGACTGCGATGGAGCTCCGTATGCCACAGCAAACTGGCTGACACTGACGGCGGCGGTGCACAAATGCTGCGCAGCTAGCGCCATTAGACGGCCAACACCGCGGTTCCTGGTGTGTCCGCTGTGCCGTGCGTGTGATCATTGCTTGTACAGCCCTCTCGCAGTGTCCGGAGCAAGTATGGTGGGTCTGACACACCGGTGTCAATGTGTTCTTTTTTCCATTTCCAGGAGTGTAGTTAAATGAGAGTATTTGTGTGCGTAATATTTCACTCTATTACGAGAAGCTTGCATACACCAGTTACTACCAAGCCTTAGTCTAAACAGTACGTAGTCTTAACTGAAAAGTTCACCCACCCAACCCATTCGTAACCATAGACACTTTACAGTAATTCTTCACCGAATGTTTACAAACGGAGTGTCTTTTATAACTGCTCGCTCAAATGTTGGCAGTATCAGTTTGACGGAAAAAACTGTTCAAGTTCGCAACACGCTACGCGGTAATTAATTATTTAAAAGACACTAGAAGCTCAGAATTTAACCCCTTACACTAACTCGAATTCTCTCCCACACTTACGGCACTTCTCAAACATTTTGGTACCGAAATATCACAAAATTGATAATTTTCACGGAGCACATATCAATACGTCTGATCATTGTGAAATCCAAGCCCCAACTCCCTCTACACAAAAGAAATTTCCAGTTCCCAAAAAACGCGCTAATATGCTAATTCCTGCCGGCCTAGGTGGCTGAGTGGTTCTAGGCGCTTCAGTCCGAAACCGCGCGACTGCTACGGTCACAGGTTCGAATGGGCATGAATTTGTTAGTTTTAGGTTTAGGTGGTTCTAAGTTCTAGGGGACTTGTGACCTCAGACGTTAACTCCCATAGTGCTCAGAGCCATTTGAACCATTTGCTAATTTCTGACTGACAGAGAAATATCGCAGCCAACCGGAAAGCAGCATCAAACCCGCTCAACCGTGCGCATATATGCGGAACCACTGAATCAGAACAGTAAATTAACATAAATAAAGATGGAAAACCTATAAATATAAAATTAATTCCCTCCTAACAGAACAACTTTTCCCAAATCATAATCTCATTTCCCCAGTTCCGTAAACTGTAAAAGGTGGCTACACTGAGTCACAGCGCCAAAGAGTATTATTCAGCCGCCTCCACTGGCAGTTGCAGCTGAGAAGTTGCTGTGGACAGTGGTAGTTCTGAAGTAGGCGTGATCTGTGCTTGTTGAGACGTCGATAGAGCACTAGTTATTCTGTTGGGCAAGACACCATATGTTATTCGATTGGTGATGTTGTAATGATAAAAGTGTATTTTTCGTCAATATATATGAAGGTAAAGAATTTTTTTATTTTAGACGTCCTAAATAACAATGCCTCTTGGTCACAGGTTCAGTCAACAAAGCATCTGGCTCGTGTTCTTGTATTTGACTGTAATTCTGGTTTCTATGTGCAATAATAGTATTTCTGTTTTTTTTAATTACTTCGTTGTAAATGGCGTTTAAAGCATCTTGTCGTATTGAGGAAGAACCGTGCCAGATGGTTACGTTGAATCATACTTTCACAGAAAGAACAGTTATACTTGTGCTTTGTTGTTTCGCAGCTTTTAGTATTGCTGGGGACTTAATTAATTAATTGTGTTAACGGAAATTTCCTTTCATTCTTTGTTGTTATTCTCTGCAGTCAGATTGCGTATTAATATTATTCAGGGCCAACCGGTTACGAGACAGCGTAACCGGACAAACAGCGACTAAAAACTAAAAATTATTTGCATTTTATTGAATTAAGCTCCCATGCAACTGTCGAAATAGTTTATAAAAGAATCACCGGTACGCATAACTAACACACACACGTCATTGTCGGACACTGCTCACGTGACCTGTTACTTCAATGTGTAGTATAAAAATATTACATAAAACAGTATTTCACGTTCACACCTTGTTTCACTCTCATAACGAAAAACAATAACAGCAGTGATTAATAAACTATTCATAAACTAACCAAACAAAATCGGAAACAAAATTAACAATTTCTGGTTGCATCTGTAACAGTGCCTGTCGGCCAGTGAGCTCTATCATACCGCATAAAAACTACACACACAAGAGCAATCTGACGACACCTGTCCTGTGCGTGACCCACAGTGCACGCCTGTTCACGGATCTCGGAGCACAGCCGCTACGTCTCAGTTCGTTCGCATTTCCACATCTCAGTCACCTCGCCAACAGTCAACTTGGGCAGCATTATAGTGGCGGAAATGTGTCTAACGGATTTGTTTCTCAGGTGTCATCCAGTGACTAGTCTGCGATCGAAGTCACTGAACACTCTTGACCCACCCAATCTGCTGTTACTGCTCCTATGTTGACAACACAATTCTCGTAGCTTCCTTCCTCACTGTGGGTCCGCCTCTCATGACATCTAGAGGTCAGTTCCGCGCTACATAGGGTTGGCCAGATACGTTTTCTCAGATAGTGTACAATTAAAGCCAGCATCACCCAGGGAGGATCTTCTGAGCATAGAGGAGGAGCGGAAAGGAAGCGCGGGGGAGGTGGGAGGGTGGGTGGGGGTGGGGGGGGTGAGGGGGAGATGACAGCACCGCATGCGCGGCAGCAGGGAAGCAGAGAGCGGGCAAACAAAGTCCACGTTGCCGAACTGCATCGCTGCAGATAATAGTCAGGCTCGTTTGCCTACCGTACGTTGCATTATACGTTCAAATCTATGAGGAGAATAATAAATACTATAACCAATTTCGATCAATCGTCATGAGAGAAATATTAAATGGTTCAAATGGCTCTGAGCATTATGGGACTTAACTGCTGAGGTCATCAGTCCCCTAGAACTTAGATCTACTTAAACCTAAGCACATCACACACATCCATGACCGAGGCAGGATTCGAACCTGCGACCGTAGCGTTCGCGCGGTTCCAGACTGAAGCGCCTAAAACCGCTCGGCCACTCCGGCCGGCAGAGAAATATTAATTCACGTCATTAATTCACGTCCACTGCTCCACAGATTCACTTTACGTGACGTCGGGAGGCGAGAACAGCTGACACAGCTTTGTGAAGACGTGAAGTACAACTTTTCTCAAAGCGACATTGAAACTGCTTGCAATGATTACCATTTATTGCGATTTTAACTGCATTATACGTAAAAATTTAATACACAACAAAATTAACTTCAAGCACAAACCGAAAGCATTGTATTTGCTTGACAACTGCTTCTGATCAATAGAATTTTTAAAAGTGTCTCAAGTGTGTGTGTGTGTGTGTGTGTGTGTGTGTGTGTGTGTGTGTGTGTGTGTGTGTGTGTGTGTGACGTTAGTTAAGTGTAATCAATGCGTGTGAAAATGAATTAGTGGTAGAAAAGAGTAATGTAAAAGACTATCGTAAAAATGATCAGTAAGTTGTCATATTTTTGGTTGTTAACGGGCAATATGAATGTAAACTAACACATTCGATATTACAGTGAGAGACCGCATTTATAATCCATTGAACAAGCAAACAATCAACCATTATCTGCGAATAACTCCACGGAATATGACCGATAACTTCGAGAACCACGGATAACTCGACAAGTCATTTTAGAGCCTTCCTAGTTCGTGTCTTGAAAATGACAGAGGCTTACAACATGGTGGGAGAAGCTTAACTTCTCCTTGGGCAATATGTTGAACATTATATTTTGCATAATTAAAATGATACAAAGTCCTAATCAAAGTTATCATTATTATGTGTGCAACTGATATGTTGACAAACACATTTTTTAATCCACGAGTCTTTAAAACTAAGAAGTATTATTCCTTGTCCCAAAGTCTACACCGTAATACCGTCGCCACTTCTATTTGAACCTGTTTCTGAACTATCTGATTGTAAATTTACGATGATAGGTTCACGGCTTATATACAGCATCACTTCCCTCTCAAATTTTTCTTTCTGAAACTTTTCAGCATGACGCACACTGTGCCCACGCTACAGATGGGATGTTGTCTAATGCTTCTCTGTCTATTGCCCCATGCACAAGTGATTCACTGCATGTTTACTTGAATGTTTCTTTTTTCCTCCCACATAGCCTTAAAACCCTTTGACCAAATTAATTCCATGGGGCTACACTGACAGTGACACGAGGTAAACGCAAAACTGTGTGACCCCATACACGTGCAAGGAAGTAAAGTTCGTATGTTTGTCACGTGACTTGTATAAATTAACGAACAGCTGGAGGTCGGCACAAATCTGGTTTATATGGTGCTTAATATTTTTATTTTTAAGCCGGGGAAAAATGGCCGCTTTTCTCGTGTTTGTACTTGATGTTTTCACTATAACAGTTCAGTTATAACTGGCAATGACCGACTTCGAAGAAAGGTATGACAAGAATTGTGAATCACGTCAAGAAACTGACAACGCTTACTTCCGAATGGTACTCAATGCTGTTTTTCTTACACGTAAATACAAGTTTATTCTCAGAAACAAAACCAGAAGAAGAGTCAGTATGTAGAGTAATTATCGGAGAACCTATTCCCATGAGAACTTTAAAACCGTCGTACCATCACTCATTATCAGGCAGATCTTCTAGGAATGATTTTAATTGACTCATGTTTCGTCAAGCTAAAACACTGTTGAACTACCTCCTTCTCTTGTATCGTACTGCACCTATGTCACTCCTTTGAACCGAAAACTCTCTTCTTAATGTATCTGGAACCAACGTCTTTTAAAATTCCTTACAGTGACGGAGTGCGTAACTACTTAAGCCCGCATGACTGTAACAAGTTTTTGTGATTTCGGGCATTCATCATTCACATGGAGCATTTTAAAACATCTTTGTTGAAACTATCAATCTGGGTTACAGGTTCCTTGCGATTTCGATACTTTCCAGGCGACATGAAACCAACTGTTTCGATGGTTGCTACAGCGCTGATAATTCCCTTTACAATTCTCTTTACAGTTCTCTTTCTGACACAACGTGGTTCTCGAGTCCGTTCTTGTTCTTTCCAGTGTCGACAGTAGGAGACCTGCTTATAAATTCACGTTTGAAAAAGCTGTAAATGAGGTGAATAATCCGCTTCGCCTGCTTGTGAAGCACTTCACCACAGCTATACTGTTGGAAGAAAAAAGAGGAAACGAAAAATAGATAGTTGAATGAATAATTCGGTTGTCGCGAAGTGCGGCAACAATACAGCATGTAGGAGCGAGATTCTCGCTCTCTGCTTCTAACTCTCTGCTAGTCGCTCGGAAAGAGAATGAATATTATTGGCCGCCAGTGGATGGTGGAGGGGGATGCACAGAACAGCTGAAAATTGGGCCGCCTTGTTGCATGACGCGAAAAATAGTGCCATTTTTTCATTCGTCAGCCTTCTGACCAGTTTGTTGCGCCCCACCACGAATTTCTCTCTTGTGTCAACCTCTTCTTCTCGGAGTAGCTCTTCCACCTTACATTCTCAGTTATTTGCTGGATGCATTCAGATCTCTGTCTTCCTCTACAATTTTTACCCTCCACAGCTCCATCTAGTACCACGGAAGTTATTCCCCGATGTCTTAGCAGATGTCCTGTCATCCAGTCTCATCTCCTTGTCAGGGTTTTCTACATATTCCCTTCCTCTCCGATACTGCGCAGAATCTCCTCATTCCTTACTTTACCAGTTCATCTAATTTTCAACGTTCTTATGTAGTATCACATCTCAAAGTCTTCAATTCTCTTCTGTTTCGGTCTTCCCTCAGTCCATTTATTACTATCGAACAATTTTGTACTGCAAACGTACATTCTCAGAAATTTTCCTCACATTAAGATCTATGTTTGATACTAGTAGAGTTCTCTTGGCTCTGTTCATCGTGGGTTATTTTGCTGCTATGTAGTATCACATCTCAAAGTCTTCAATTCTCTTCTGTTTCGGTCTTCGCTCACTCCATTTCTTACTATCGAACAATTCTGTGCTGCAAACGTACATTCTCAGAAATTTTCCTCACATTAAGACCTATGTTTGATACTAGTAGAGTTCTCTTGGCTCTGTTCATCGTGGGTTATTTTGCTGCGTAACTAGCAGAATTCCCTAACTTAGACTACTTCATAGTCCGTAATTCTTTTTTTAAGTTTCTCGCCGTTCTCTTTTCTGCTACCTCTCATTACTTTCGTCTTCCTTCGATTTACTGTGAGTCTGTGTGCTGTATTCATTAGACTGTTCATTCTGTTCAACACAAGTTGTAATTCTTTTTCACTTCCACTGATGATTGCAATGTCATAAACTAATTTTATCATTGACTTCCTTTTGTGTCGTTCACCTGCTTTATTTCTTTGCTGATGGTCCTCAGTGTCGATGTACTGCATTTTATACTGGCTGAAAAATGGGCGGTTGAAGTTCAAAACTGATTATGGTAAATGATGTAGCCGACAGTTGCACAGTTTCTAACATTCTGCGTGGTGTCTGTTTGTTCTAAGTCGTGTATCCCTACCACTTTCGCGCAACGACGCTCTGAGCGTGTTTTTTTTAGGGAATTGACTAGTTTGAACCTGGGACCTGTTGCTGGTAAGGAGACGCCAGACCACACATGACATGTAGAATTCAGAAGAGTTCAGTGAGACTAGCGATGATATAACCAAATACTTAATGATTTCAGCGTCAGCTCCACTGCACTCCCTGTAAAAGAATCTTAATACTGACTAAATTTAGTGGAAGGGGTTCAAGGCTTTCCTATTTTTAGTTAGCAGGTAGCGTAGCTACCAGCAGGGTCACCCATGCCGGACAGGCCAAAGGGGAGCAGCCAGACAAAGTGTGTCCCACAACGATCTGTCGCTCTCCTTTCCTATCCCAAACCTGTCCTCACCATTTCCTTTTCTTGTCATTCCCTGGTATATGTACAAAAGGGCAGAAAGACGTCTATAGGCGTGGAGAAGTCAATCTTTCTAAGGGGGAAAACCCCGAATGAAAAATCCTGGTCCTCCAGGTTGGGGGTTGGCGACGGGCTACCAACCCGTCCTGGAAAAAATAATCACAGGTACTAGCATCACAGACGAGCCTCGGATAGGACTGATCTCTGTAAAACGACCTAAGCAAGAACAAGGACTACTGAAGGAAATACAACTAGGGACCCAGAATGTTAGAAGCTTATACCAACCTGGGGCAGCAAAATGTGTAGTAAGGGAGGCAGATAAGTATCAAATTGATCTATTGGCCCTGCAAGAAACAAGGTGGACAGAAACCGAAGCTACAGAAATGGAAAACTATGTCATTTTCCATGGAGCCTCAGAAACAAACCAGTCACTAGGAACTGGTTTTGCAGTGAAGAAATCACTCTGTAACACTCTCATAGATTTTAAATCAATCAACCCCAGAATCTCACTCCGAACCATAGACACGGGAAAACACAAACTCACATATATAAATTGTCATGCCCCAACCGAAGAAAGCGATGACATCAAAAAAGAATTTTCTCCGAGGAATTAGAAACGGTTTTAGACAATGTACCAAGTGAACATTACAAAATTATCCTTGGAGATTTTAATGCGAAAATAGGGAAAGAAGCAGCCTTTATGGGGACCATCGGAAAGCACAGTTTACATGATGTGAGCAGTGATAACGGCACTAGGCTGGTTAGCTTTGCGACTGCAAAAGGCTTGTTTATAAGTAGTACTGATTGCGACAGGAAGAGAATATATAAAGGAACCTGGGTGTCTCCAGATGGGAAAACAGTGAACCAAATTGACCACCTAATTGTAGAGAAGAGAATAAAGAAGTGGGTACAAAATGTTAGAACGGCAAGAGGGGCGGAATGTGGATCAGACCACTTCCTTGTCAGAGGAAGGATGAAAACAATATGGAGAGCCAGGAAGCACAAAAGAATGCAAAGAGTCACTTGATATGACCATGAGAGTCTGACTGAAGATAATATAAGAAAACTTTCAAGATAGCACTAACAAACCATTTTGAAGCTTTGAATGAAGAGGAAGGAGATACTGCGGTAGATCAGAACTGGAAGGCGATTGCAGAAGACCATTAAAGAAACAGCCCAAGAAGTAATCCCAAAGCGAACTAGGGGAAAAAGAGTGTGGTTCAGTGAGGAGTGTGAGGGAGCTATCAGGGAGAGACAACGGGCCAAACTACTGTGGATACAAAGCAATATGCAAGAAGAAGAACAATCGAAGTTTGAAGAAACACGACGGCAGACCCAAGCCACATTGAGGAAAGCAAAGAGAAAATATGTCAAAAATATCATGGAGGAAGCTGAACAAGACATTCATGGAAATAGGTATAAAGAACTTTACAGAAAAGTGAAAAGTTTTAAAGGAGGGACATACCATCAACACAGATTCATAAAAGATGCCAATGGAAGAATGTTAACAGAAGATCAAAAAATTGGAAGAAGATGGATGGAATACTTCAGAGAAATTCTAAACTCTGATGAACCAACCGAACTACTTGAGTTTGACAAACCAGTAACAGTAGACCCAGAATATCCTCCACCCACCATTGAAGAGATAAGGAACCAGATTAAAAACCTTAAGAATGGTAAAAGTCCAGGTGAGGACGGTATTCCTGCTGAACTTCTCAAGGCTGGAGACGAAATCCTCTGTTTCAAAACTCACAAGCTAATCGAGCAAATTTGGGTAAAACATGAAATACCAGAGGAATGGAAGGTAGCTGTGATATGTCCCGTATATAAAAAGAAAGACAAATCGGCATGTGACAACTACAGGGGCATAGCGCTACTCAACACCTGTTATAAGATCTTCTCCAACTGCCTATTAGAAGGAATAAAACCTCTAGCAACAGACATAATTGAAGAATACCAAGGAGGTTTCCAGGCAGGGCGATCAACCACGGACCCGATTTTTGTCCTAAAACAGGTCTGTGAAAAAAATGTACGAATACGGACGAGAGATACATCTCCTGTTTGAAGACTTCAAGAAGGCTTTCGACAGTGTACATAGACTATGACAGAGTTTGGTGTACCAAAGAAGTTGGTCAAACTGGTAGAGGTATGCATAAATGACACAAAACTTAAGGTTAAGATAGGCAATCAAATGACAGAAAGCTTCCAAGTTGCAACAGGATTACGCCAAGGAGATGGGCTATCACCTGTCCTCTTCAACCTGGCACTTGAGAAGGCAATGCGGGATTTCAACAAAGAAAACATCAAGGGCATTCAAATTGGTAATGAACACATTACATATTTGGCCTATGCAGACGACATTGCACTATTAGCATGCACACAAGAAGATCTAAAGAGAAGTATCCAGACCTTGGAGTTATTGGCAGCTAGGATCGGTCTACAAATTAGCTCTGAAAAAACAGAGTATATGACCATAGGAAGAAAGATCCAGATCTCTCAAGATTTAATTGTGAACAACACCAGGTATAAACATGTGAAAGAGTTCAAATACCTTGGATAATTTTTTACAGAACTAACATCAACTGAAGCAGAGATAAAAGCACGAATGCAGGCGGGAAACAGATACTATCACTCTCGAGACCCTATATTAAAATGTGTCTCTCAACAACTGAAGCTACGGTTGTATAAGACATTAATAACGCCAGTAGTACTTTATGGTTCTCAAACCTGGAGCACTCGAAAACAAGACCTTAAGCGACTGCTAACATTTGAAAGGAAAGTCCTCAGGGAAAATATTTGGACCAGTCAGAGATCGGAGTACTGGAGAATGGAGAAGACGCCATAACAATGAATTAGAAGAGCTGTACAAGGAGTGATGAGAAGCAAAAGACTGCAATGGCCTGGATGTGTTGTTAGAATGGAGGCAACAAGATGGCCCAAAATCACAATGGACTGGATCCCGTCAGGCAGCAGACCAGTGGGAAGACCTAGTAAGAGGTGGATCGATGGAGTGAGAGAAGACCTGTTGCAGCTGGGAGTCACGGAAAACTGGAGACAGACAGCAGAAGACAGAGACGGATGGAGAGCTCTAACTGTGGTGGCGCGCGGTCCTCTGGGCCTGATCGCGTGAATGATGAATGATAAAAACCAACTGCGTTCAACAAAAATGTGAACGGATATTTCCTGAGTGAGTTTCCAAGTTCTACAATGGACCGAAGGATGACCTATGCCATATCACATCTATAATCTAGGTTTAAATTAAGTTTCACAAAAGAGAAAACTTTCAAAATGGTCTACAGTGACCCTCAATTATCTTTAATTACTTATCTAACTTGTCGTAAATTACAGTGGCTGATGTGGGTCCTCAATAATTATATAACAGAAAAATCATCGCGTTTCAGATTTTAACTTACGTAGCAAATGTGAATATCATGAGCTTTAATTGACGATCGACACTAGTATTAACGCAAAAAGGGGGTGTAACAGATGAGACTTCTGCAGTCCTGAGTGAAGCTTTATGCGCTGTTATGCGGCATCACGTGCGTTCATTACCTTGTCGTTGGTTAGGCAGTGTCAGGGGGCGACGCTCAGCGCAGCTCCATACAGTTCGCCGTCTCGGAAGCAACTCTCTCCTAACTTCTCCTTACTACAATTTACCGAAGTTGGTTTAAAATAAACTATCTGGCTGTGTTTTCATATGACCAGTCAGGGTCTCAATGTTAACCTTAAGCTCCACCTACAAAAATTCTGTCTATCCAGTGAGAAACGTTATACTTTTCGTGATAGGGCAATGTTTTTAACGTTTGCAACGTAACAGAGACGCGAAAACGTCTCACGCTAAAACTTGCAGCTGGTGTGGCCCTTACGGTTCTTCTGGAGGGCTCTATCTTTTAACATGGGCTGGGAGGTGGTCCTGGCGGTTACTTTTCGTGGTGGGGCAATGTTTTTAACGTTTGCAACGTAACATAGACTCGAAAAAGTGTCACGCTAAAACTTGCAGCTGGTGTGGCCCTTTTAGTGTTATTGTAAGATCTATACTGTTCTTCTGGAGGGCTCTATCTTTTATCATGGGCTGGGGGTGTGGTCCTGGCGGTTACTTTTCGTGGTGGGGCAATGTTTTTAACGTTTGCAACGTAACAGAGACGCGAAAAAGTCTCATGCTTAAACTTGCAACTGGCATGGCTCTTTTAGCGTTATCGTAAGATCTGTACTGTTCTTCTGAAGGGCTCTATCTTTTAACATGGGCTGGGGGGTGGTTCTGGCGGTTGGCTGACGACGTGGGTGTCCGTTCCTTATTGTAGGGCCTTCTAGCTTACCACGGTTCTGCTCTCGGCTTCTGTTCTCGTTTCTCCCCTCGGAACTGCATCTGTCTCACGGTGGGAAGGTATGACATGCACTCTTGTGTTAGTCTGTGGTATTCCATTTGCTCACCCGTTACTCGTATTACTTTGGTTAATTTAATGTCACGATTTATTCGGAGCTATGTGACATACTGCTGGATTTGCTTACCATGTCAGGGTTTTCATGGAAGGTGTTGGATTTCCCTGACACCTTACAAGTTGCATTTCACAGTTCTTTACTTTCACTGTTCACAACGCCCCAATATTACACAGTCATATGACCAGTTAAGTATAGGCAAATTTTTATAAGCCTCATGAATAGGTTGCAGGCAAACATCAGAATACTGCTACAATAGTTTACCGTTGAATATCGAAGAGCAATAAAAACCTAACCACACACTTCACAGTTCTTGCAGAATAATACAGTACGTATTGAACTGTCATTATTTTAACACATGGCCAAATTGTGTTACAATTAGTTCATGGATGCATTCTTGTTGTTCTAACCAATACGGGTTCCTCATTTGAAAATCGGCTGTGGACTGACTGTCTTGGGACCAAAAATTGGTACTGAATAATAGGTACTGAAACTGTACGTTGTTTGATGTTTAATATACAGAAATTACAATTAAATTAACTGAATACATCGAAACATTGGTTCATTTTAACAGTTTCTTCTACCACGAGGGTTAAGCCTAATTATTTGTTAAATGATGAAATTAACAGATACAGTTATACAGACAATACTTTTGACGAAACTGGTAATTACTTAGGAATTAATTAAGGGCTGGCTTTGCTAACACGTTTTCGGATAGAGCCAAATAAATACTTAAAAAATGCCAGTGTTTCGTTTTCCAAATGTTTATAATTAGTCCGGATTTTATATTTCTTTATAAGTCAACAATAGAATTTAAGTTACGAAATAATTTGGTAGAAAATCCGAAGAAATTCTGGTCGTATGTAAAGTACACAAGCGGCAAGAGGCAGTCAATACCTTCGCTGCGCAGTGCCGATGGTAATGTTACCGACGACTGTGCCGCTAACGCGGAGTTATTGAACGCAGTTTTCCGAAATTCCTTCACCAGGGAAGACGAATGGAATATTCCAGAATTTGAAACACGAACACCTGCTAGCATGAGTTTCTTAGAAGTAGATACCTTAGGGGTTGCGAAGCAACTCAAATCGCTTGATACGGGCAAGTCTTCAGGTCCAGATTGTATACCGATTAGGTTCCTTTCAGATTACGCTGATACTATAGCTCCCTACTTAGCACTCATATACAACCGCTCGCTCACCGATAGATCTGTACCTACAGATTGGAAAATTGCGCAGGTAGCACCAGTGTTCAAGAAGGGTAGTAGGAGTAATCCATTTAACTACAGACCTATATCATTGACGTCGGTTTGCAGTAGGGTTTTGGAGCATATACTGTATTCAAACATTATGAATCACCTCGAAGGGAACGATCTATTGACACGTAATCAGCATGGCTTCAGAAAACATCGCTCTTGTGCAACGCAGCTAGCTCTTTATTCGCACGAAGTAATGGCCGCTATCGACAGGGGATCTCAAGTTGATTCCGTATTTCTAGATTTCCGGAAAGCTTTTGACACAGTTCCTCACAAGCGACTTCTTATCAAGCTGCGGACCTATGGGGTATCGTCTCAGTTGTGCGACTGGATTCGTGATTTCCTGTCAGGAAGGTCGCAGTGCGTAGTAATAGACGGCAAATCATCGAGTAAAACTGAAGTGATATCAGGTGTTCCCCAGGGAAGCGTCCTGGGACCTCTGCTGTTCCTGATCTATATAAATGACCTGGGTGACAATCTGAGCAGTTCTCTTAGATTGTTCGCAGATGATGCTGTAATTTACCGTCTAGTAAGGTCATCCGAAGACCAGTATCAGCTGCAAAGCGATTTAGAAAAGATTGCTGTATGGTGTGTCAGGTGGCAGTTGACGCTAAATAACGAAAAGTGTGAGATGATCCACATGAGTTCCAAAAGAAATCCGTTGGAATTCGATTACTCGATAAATAGTACAATTCTCAAGGCTGTCAATTCAACTAAGTACCTGGGTGTTAAAATTACGAACAACTTCAGTTGGAAGGACCACATAGATAATATTGTGGGGAAGGCTAGCCAAAGGTTGCGTTTCATTGGCAGGAGACTTAGAAGATGCAACAAGTCCACTAAAGAGACAGCTTACACTACACTCGTTCGTCTTCTGTTAGAATATTGCTGCGCGGTGTGGGATCCTTACCAGGTGGGATTGACGGAGGACATCGAAAGGGTGTAAAAAAGGGCAGCTCGTTTTGTATTATAACGTTACAGGCGAGAGAGTGTGGCAGATATGATACACGAGTTGCGATGGAAGTCATTACAGCAAAGACGTTTTTCGTCGCGGCGAGACCTTTTTACGAAATTTCAGTCACCAACTTTCTCTTCCGAATGCGAAAATATTTTGTTGAGCCCAACCTACATAGGTAGGAATGATCATCAAAATAAAATAAGAGAAATCAGAGCTCGAACAGAAAGGTTTAGGTGTTCGTTTTTCCCGCTCGCTGTTCGGGAGTGGAATAGTAGAGAGATAGTATGATTGTGGTTCGATGAACCCTCTGCCAAGCACTTAAATGTGAATTGCAGAGTAGTCATGTAGATGTAGACAATCACTGATTTCACCAATGAAAGATATTAATTATGGATAGTCAAAATAATTTAGGAAATTGATGACCTACACAAAACTAAGCACATAATTAGATCTGGTACTACATTCTTTAAAACTGAGGGCCAACCTTTCTCTTTTAAAAAAGGAAGTTTATACTCACGTATGTTAATGGTAATTAGTCAAAAGTGAAAAAATGAATTTTAAAGAGGCAGATGTCAAAACAAGAGAGGGAGTAAAAAGATCCTAGCTAACTTCGCCACAGTTTAGCCTTGAATTTAGTCTGAGTACTTCATTCTTGGGTTTCCAATCTCCTGTAGGTTCTTGTACATATTGTATATTACCCGTCTTTCCCTAGAGCTTACTGGTGTTTTCTCAGAATTTCGACATCTTGCTCCATTTACATTGTCGAACGCTTTTTCCAGATCGACAAATCCAAAAAACGTGTCTCGATTTTTCTTCAGTCTTGCTTCAACTATCAACTGCAACGTCAGTACTGCCTCTCTGGTGCCTTTACCTTTTCTAAAGCCAAACTGATCATCATCAACCGATACTCAATTTTCTTTTCCATTCCTGTGTATATTATTCCTGTCAGCAACATGGATGAATGAACTGTTAAGCTGATTCTGTGATGATTATCGCACTTGTGGCCTTTTGCTATCTTCGGAATTGTTTGAGTGGTGTATTTCCTAAAGACTGATAGTACATCGCAGGTCTCATACATCCTACACACAAACGTGGATAGTAGTTTTGTTGATATTTCCCCAAATGATTTTAGAAATTTTTATGGAATGTTATCTACCCCCTCTGCCTTATTTGATCTTAAGTCTTCAAAAGCTCCTTTAAATTACCGTTCTAATATTGGATCCCCTACCTCTTCCCAGTCGACTTCTGTTTCTTCTATCACGTCATCAAGCAAGTCTTCCACCTCATAGAGGTCTTCAGTTTTCCGTTTTCACCTATCTGCTCTCTCCACTACGTTTAACAGTAGTATTACCATTGCACTCTTAATATTACGGTCTTTGCTTTTAATTTCATCGAAGAATATTTTAAGTTTTCTATATGCTGAGTCCATCCTTCCGACGATCATTTGTGTATTGATTTCTTCACTATTTTCGTGCAACTATTTTGCCTTAGCTTGCCTGCACTTTTGTGCGGGTTTCGTTCCTATTTATTTCGTTCCTAAGCGACAAATATTTCTGTGCTATCGAATTTCCCTGAATATTTTTGTACTTCCTTCTCTCGTCGATCAGTTAAAGTATACCTTTTGTTACACATGGTTTCTTCGCAATTACCTTCCTAGTTCCTTTCCATTCAGTTCTGCGACAGCTCGTTTTAGAAATGTCTTTGCTTCTTCGACCGAACTGCCCACTGAACTATTCATTATCATATTACCTATACCCTCAGAGAACTTCAAGCGCCGGCCGGAGTGGCCGAGCGGTTCTAGGCACTTCAGTCTGGAACCGCGCGACCGTTACGGTCGCAGGTTCGAATCCTGCCTCGGGCATGGATGTGTGTGACGTCCGTAGGTTAGTTAAGTCTAAGTAGTTCTAAGTTCTAGGGGACTGATGACCTCAGAAGTTAAGTCCCATAGTGCTCAGAGCCATTTGAACTTCAAGCGTGTCTCTTCATTCCTAAGTATTTCCGTATCAACTGTTGTATTAGGCACATCATTTAAGCTCTCACATCTAGTGCTGTAGGAGGTGGTCATAATAATACGACGTGACAATATACTCACAGCCAATGAAACAGGTTATTTAATGGAATTCGCGGGAGAGCTTCTGTAAAGTTTGGAAGGTAGGAGACGAGATACTGGCAGAAGTAAAGCCGTGAGTACCGGGCGTGACTCGTGCTTGGGTAGCTCAGATGGTAGAGCACTTGCCCGCAAAAGGCAAAGGTCCCGAGTTCGAGTCTCGGTCGGACATACAGTTTTAATCTGCCAGGAAGTTTCAGGTTATTTACTGCTATTAGAGGTGATCAATAACTAATGCAACACATTTTTTTCCCAGAAATTTGTTGGTTTAATTCAGGATTCAAGTACAGAATATTATTCTCCACTCTTTTGGCTACAAAATCTTATTTTTCAACGTAATCGCTGTTCAATGCGACAACCTTCTGCGTGTATGCCGGCATGCTACCATTCTACTGGCTGATGTCCGAGCCAGCATCTTGCTGCAGTAGTAACCTCCCCATCACCCACGAGCTGCTTCCCGGAGAGTGCACCCTTGACTGGATCAACTAGATGGAAGTCGAAAGGTGCGAGGTCCAGGTTGTAGGGTGGATGAGAAGGAACAGTCCAATGGACTTTTGTGAGCTCGTCTCGGTTGCACAGACGTGTGTGGGACCTTGTGCTGTAATGGAGAAGGATGAATTCACTTGCAATTTTATGGCGACGTTTCTTAATTTTCCTGAGGGTGGTACAATATACTTCAGAGTTATCGTTGCACAATGTGGGGGGGGGGGGGGGGAGGAGAGAGGGGGTGGACATCAAATAGAGCCACTCCTTCAAATTTCCCTGAAGACTTTCGCCAGAACTTTACCAGCTGAGCTGACCACCTGGCTAGCTGCGCGGTCTAACGCGCTGCTTCCCAAGCGGGAAGGCGAGCCGGTCCCTGGTACAAATCCGCCCGGCGGATTAGTGTCGAGGTCCGGTGTGCCGGCCAGCCTGTGGACGGTTTTTGAGGCGGTTTTCCATCTATCTCGGCTAATGCCGGCTGGTTTCCCTTATTCCACCTCAGTTACACAATGTCGGCGATTGCTGCGCAAACACTGTCTCCACGTATGCATACACAAAAATTATTCTACCACACAAACATCTGGATTATACTCGTCTCGTATGAGACGTTTCTGGGGGTCCACTGGGGGCTGCCCCACATAATAACCCTGGGTTCGGTGTGGGGTGGCGGTGAGGTGGGTCGACTGCTGTGGCCTGTTGTGGGTTTGTGAACCGCTGAGGGCTATGGCGCGACAAAGCATCTCCGTCGTTTCTAGGGCCCCAGTTTAAATACACAATACAATACACAAATGGATTACCATTTTGTTGCCCTGTTTCAACACCTATGACGATGTTCAAGACAAAAAATTGCCACAAGCAGCCTTGTAAAGCGCAAGAAGCTCTGAACTATCCTTTGTTGCTTTTTACCGGTCTTCTATTAGGTGGCGAGGATCACAGCGGCCATACACCAATTAGTAGCCCAACTTGTCTCAACACTGCCAACAGAGGCATATAGTTGAGCAACGAGATGTTTGATTGTGATTTGTCGGTTACCTTGAATGAGAGCGCCCACCTGTCCCTACTTTCCAGGAGATATGACTGTGTGGTTGGTCAGTATGTGGGAGATGTTTGGAAGATCGGACAGGAGGAGGAGGAGGAGGAGATTAGGGTTTAATGTCCTGTCGACAAAGCGGGTACCAGAGATGGAGCACAAGCTCAAATGGTGCCAAGAACAGGGAAGGAAATCACAGAAAACATAAATCAGGATGGCCAGAAACGGGTTTGAATCGTCATCCTCCAGAATGCGAGGTAATTGTGCTAACCATTGCGCTACCCTGCTCAGTGTTCGGGCGGGTTTGCGTGCGCTTGTAGCGATAATGACAGACTCCTCGCTCAACGATTCACTGTGCTTTTGTTCACAGCCACATTCTGCAACCGCCTATGAATATCTGCGATACTCTGGTTTTCCGCCAAAAGGAAACTCAGTGACAGCTCTCTGCTTGGAACGCGCGTCCGTTTCAGACCCCATTTCGAGCACTGCCACCAGTCGAAACTTCATGGAACTGTAGGGGCTTAAGCGAGAATATTCCACGATACCTCGCAACAAATTCCGCATTTTTTCAGCCGAAAATGGCCGAGGAAAAAACTGTATAGCTGTACCTGCCGAACGTCCGTCTTATTTCTTTCTGGTCCGCTTGTCCGCACTAGTCAAAAGAGAGCGCTCAGAGGGACCGCTGTGAGCTTCGATCGCAGAAGAGGACGTCCCCTCTCGCGGCTCGCTCTCGTTCTCGGCTGCGACCCAGCAGCGGTAATAGGCTGCTAATCCCGCGCCCCGAACAATACGCGCCGCCTCCGCCCGGTGCCGGGCGCGCGCGTGTAAACACCGCACAGCAGCGCCGGCGGGCGGCGCCAGCGCGCATGCGCGGACCCGCGGGTCGCCGGGGGCGCTGGCGACGCTGCGCGGGGCTCAGTCGTGTGCAGCCCGGCGACCCGTGCGAACCTGCCGCAGCGCGTAGGCAACCCGCCAGGCAGCTCGCAGCGGACGCGCGACCCTCCGACTCCGGAACGAGAGGCACGCCCCTGCCGGACCGCGCGGCCTGCCAGGTGAGCGAGCAGACGTCGCTGGCGGTGCGGCCGGGTGAAAACTCTGTCCGCACCACAGGCACGAACGGTCACCGCCGCGTTTATTGCTGTTTGTAGCGACGGATAATTATAATAACGTCCCTTCAAATTGTACTTCATTCCATCAAAGGGCCTCATCACCACTCGCCCTTTATTTCTTTTTGTTCTGTAAAGAAACACCATTAGCCTCAGTTCAGCGTCAGACACTTTCTTACACTGTTGCTGCAGCTTTTTCTCGACTATAAATCAATCTTTTCCCAAATACTTTGTTGGGATAATGTAATACTCATATGATTGAGGATGACTATCTACCTTTTATTTTATCGAGAGTAAACCGGACTCGGTATTAGATTTTACTAATTTCATTGAATGAATTCCACCAAAAATGTTTCAGTACTTTTGTTTTAATTGCGGAGGAGAACGCATTTAATTTATTTTCTCCTTATGATCGCTACTTATAATTCACTCTCTTGATGAGTAGCAACGAAACATGTAGCATAGAGCTTGATATTTTAGTTACAATGTCAAGCTTGTTAGCTGGCAATATAGAAATATTTTTTAGCGTCGGTTATTTCCGTGACTGTTGGCAGCAGAACGGCGAAAGAAGTCGAGCTGCCGGCTGCTTTGATGGGAGACTTATGACAGGTAAACACTAGAGCTAAGCAAAACTCAAGTGTAGGTAATTCACGCTGTATGGGTACCGTGGGTACATCTCTTCACATGACACAGAATAATTAATTTATTTATCAGCGTTGTAGACTTCTATACAGAAAATAAAATACGTGTTTAGAGCACATCATCTCACAGGTATAATATCCGGAACAGAACTTTGTTAGAATAATCCTGCTTATCATTCAAAAAAACTTATGTCCCCACGGTAATCTGCTTCTGAGCTTTTTTTGCAGCAACTCCGGCGACACGGCAAACTTTTTTGACGTTTCATTCTCTTTAAGCGAAGTTTTCGAGTAGTTGCAATTGAATTTTAGGATTTGGTTTGCAAAATGTCATTTTTCTTTACAGCCCTCTCCTGCGTTTTGGTCCCTTTCTCGAAGTGTAATGTGCGCAATTTCTTGAGTTTTAGCGTTGTGCATATGAGAAATATCTCAAGCACTGCCCTCAGGTAATAGTGCGTCGAAAAAAGCACTTCCTCGTCTGACGCTGCTAACTGGTTATTGTGATTCTGCAGACAACGCCTACATTAAGTATGGGAATTGTTAACGCCGTCGTACTTTTGTCGAACTATAATAAGAAGTAGCACACAAACTCTGTACCGTTCGACAATTAAGTCAGAATAATACACGGATTGTCGAATACCTAGAATCTGTAATTTATAATTTTTCTTTGATAGGCATGAGAAGTACCTATCGGCGCGCTTTCAATACTTTTGTTTTTATCGTGGCAACGGAACGAGCAGGCAGAGCCATGAAAAGACGATGGGATGCGACGAAGCTAAAGAAATATTACGACGCAGTAGTAGTAATCGAAGTGTGCGTATTTTTCGAAGCGATAGCAATAGTAAAGACTTCCACACACATCCATCTAGTAACGCGTAACGCAATCGCTGGTTTTTTAGAGTTGTACCTTAACAAATGTTCATTCTTATAATACACTTCCCGTTCACTGCAACTTTCGAGCAAAATGACGCAACCTGGGCAGATTGTAAAGGCTAATAACTATACAGGACATGCATTATCCACGGAGATCCTGCAATCTTTTTTATATCCTACACATATGTGTACATTATGACCGCTGTTTAAGTAAGCAGTATATGTCGCGAGAGAACGTCTGTAGCATTTCGGCAACACTTGGAAGCGAGAGGGAGATGAGAGAAAAACTCGATAACAGCACCTACTACCCGCCGATCAAGGCGCACCAAACAGAGTCGTCTGCTACAAGTGAATGTGTGCTGCGTGTTGCGCAACGATAACGCATTGCACGCTTGTGAGGAACCACCAGCCACTGATTCTTCTCTCCTTGCCGGCTACGTATGTGGAGCCTAAATGCTTCCCACGAAGAAGATAAGAATTAATCGTGGCTGTCAGCAACGTGCTAATGTTATATAATTTGACCACCGTCGGCCACGCAGAGTTAGCTTCAAGGCATACATCCGATGCAACATTCACGAATAGTTGAATTAGACATTGTTAAATGTCGTGGATTAACAAACAAGACACCATGTGTATTTTATTATAGCCTTATTATTAGTTCTATTGTCAAGGATAAATGAAAAAAGGAACAGAGTATTTATTGTCAATCCTCAACATCCTCTGTATACTGGTCAGTCTCAAATGGGACGATCAGCTACATTAAGGTACGCACTATACCGTATCTTCCTGTCCTCCTTTCAGTTTTGCAGGCTCTCTTCCACTGGTGCCTCGTTAGTGTACGTTCCTGTAACATAACAGTATCTCCTACTCGGCAATTGACAGGTTTCCTCATAGCTCACAGTTTGTGAGCTCGGGACGATATTCTTCCTTCCATCTCCCTATGAAGTCATTTTGCTGCTTCTCTCTTTGCCATGTATCTCTTCTAAGACCGCCGGCCGCGGTGGTCTAGCGGTTCTAGGCGCTCAGTCCGGAACCGCGGGACTGCTACGGTCGCAGGTTCGAATCCTGCCTCGGGCATGGATGTGTGTGATGTCCTTAGGTTAGTTAGGTTTAAGTAGTTCTAAGTTCTAGGGGACTGATGACCGCAGATGTTAAGTCCAATAGTGCTCAGAGCCATTTGAACCATTTTTTTCTTCTAAGACCCTGCAGGATACTCAGTCCAGGTTCAGTAGTTAATTCAGTCAGTCTTCCACCAGCTAAGAAATGGCTCGGTGTGAGTGTTTCTGTGCTATTGGACGCGAGTTCTTGTCGTTTTCTATTTCCACCAGTTCCGGGGTAATACATTGTTGAAAACATTATCGGAACAAGCAGAAATCTGATTAGATAATTTGAAATAACAATCAGTCTTCATCGCAAATTTTTGTTAACAATTTAAAATTACATGCCAATGGTAACCGGTTTCGAGCACACCTAGATCATTATCAGACCGTGTCTCGTTAGGTGGCGATCAAAGACAGTAAACAGAATGCTGGCATGTCGGAAGACACCTCTGGCAACTGCGCACCTAATGAGACGTGGTCTGATGATGACCTAGGTGTGATCGAAACTGGTGATTTTTTAATAAAAATTTGCGATCAAGACTGGTTATTATTTCAAAGTCCTAAATGTTTCCTCATTTATTACGGATCTTTTTTAAAACCTTTGAGAGGCAGTCTTTCCTTGTACCTACTATGCACTCCTGCGAACGTCTCGACCAAACTGCATGTGGAACAATGAACTTCCATTGCAGGCTGATTTTCCTGTCCTCAAAGAAATGAATGAGTTTTTTATTTCCGTGTTTGTGGCTTGAAATGTCAGGGTAAAAGGTGTTTCGCAGTCCTCACCTCGCAATAAAGATTCTGAATGCCATCAGAAATTTGTCTGTACTCATATTTGATACATGTTCGACGTGAAGCGCTCTTGCTGTAGAACATTAGAAGAATAAGATGTAGCAGGCCTGTAGCATATTTCCGAGTATCGCGACTCAGGGAAGTTAATTAATTAAAGGGGAAGTATTTGCTTCAAAAATGAAAATGGCAATTTGCCTCTTAAGAACCATGAAAATTGTAAGGTACTTGCTAATTATTTTGAAAAACTACCAAACTGTCCAGAATCAGCGAATAAATTCCGACAGAAAACTAATAATACCAACCCTGACTCTAAAGAACCTGACCAAATCGAAATAATTAATTAAAGTGAGAAAGTTTAAAACAATACAGCATCCGGAGTAGACTGTATAAGTGCAGAATTTCTAAGATCAGCTATTCCTAACACTATAAAAGAAATCACTCAAGTAATAGGACATATCTGGAAAACTGAGAAAATACCTGAGAACTGGAAAATTGCTGTGATTCATCCATTGCATAAAAAAGGGGCAGAACCTGTGTTAATAATTACCGAGGAATCCACTTTCTCCCGCTCACATACAAAATTCTCTCGGAATTTTTACTTGATCGGGCCCAAGAACAGTTAGAACCTAAAATTGGTGAGTAACAAGCAGGCTTTAGACCAAACAGATCCTGTCCAGAACAAATTTTTAATTTCAAACTAATTCTTAGGCACCACAAGATTTCTGGTAACAACATTGTATGCACATTTGTGGATTTTAAAAAGGCCTTCGACTCAGTTGATTGTGAATCCCTTTTCCAATTTTTAAAGGAACAAGGGCTACACAATAAAACTCTAACACTGATTAAGGAAACATTAACTGACACTAGCTCTAAAGTTAAATTCATAGGAGAAATTTCTGAACCATTTGATATAAAGACGTGTTAGACAGGGAGATGTAATCTCCCCCATTAATGTTTAACTGTGTTTTTGATAAGGTTTGTTACAGAGTGACGAGATCAAAAATTGAGTAAAAATATAGATCAATGAATCAAGTTAGGTAGAAGTGGTATTAGAGTAGATTGCCTCGGCTTTGCAGATGATCTGGCAGTTTTAACTAGGGATATTACCACAGCTCAAAAACAATTTGAAATCTTAAAAAAGTTGGGGAAAAAGTACGAATGCAAATATCATTTGAAAAACCGGAACATATGACTTGCAACAAACAGGCACCAAAGTTTTTGAACACGAAATATGTAAAAATAAAATGGGTTTCCCAGTTTAAATACTTGGGGTGAATTCATACAAGAAAACGATCTGAAAAAAGCAGCAAATGAAGATCGCTGTCAAACATTGGCAAACGCATTCAGATTAACATAAAATATTTAAAATAAAAAATCACTTACTAAATTCAGTAAACTTAGGCGTTACAGCACTAACCTGAATCATCAAGGAGCAGAAATTATAATTTTAAGTAGAAAGAGGAATATTGAATAAATTAAAAGAAAGATTATTAGGAAAATATTAGGCCCAAAATTACTGGTTGAGAAACTTATACGCTGAGAAGTAATCGGGAAATAGAACACGGTCATGGTGACATGAGAAAACGAAGAATTAAATTTTATTGGCGCATTAAAAGAATGTCACCCACGAGGTTGACAAAAAAATAGCAGAAGTCTACGAAAACCGAGGTAAGGCCAAAACTGAGCCAATTAGATGGATCGCTGTTGTTAAGGGGGATCTTAAAGTAGCCGGCATAACTCAGGCACGGGTTACAGGTAGAAAACCATTCAGACAAAAGATATTTGATTGGAAAGTTGGTCAGAGGGAAGTTAGCCAACGGACTGAAACACTGCGGTCTGATGAAGGAGACATCATTCTGAAATGATGAAACACAATTGGACACGAAGGAAGGCCAACCATCAAAAGCGACATTGATGAATTGTATCTCGCGTTGTCTTATTGGGCCCATACGTGAGTCATAATAATAACAATAATAATAATAATAATAATAATAAAGGGGATGCATGAATGAATATTTATTTGCTCTTGACTCTGAATAAAATAATTTGTTCCGAGCCTGACAATACTGTTAGTTTTTTACTTCCACTGCTGCTTAGCAGCGCCTTCTGTGAACATATAGCTGAGGGAGATCGGCTGAAACAGATGAATAAAAGAGACAAGATTCTCTTTATCTCGTGTTTTATTTTGAGCAGCGCATTTATCGTTTGGACAGCATTCAATCAATAAAATCCAAAAATGTTTGTATTTTCTTTCGTGTCGCAGCAATTATAAGATACATTCTTTAAATTGGCGGCTAAATACGTGAGACGGAGCGTCTAAGATTAATGACTTTGATGAATCAGAATTGATCTTTGGCAACGTTCACGTCTCCGTAGAGAGGAAGACATTTGCAAGTCCAGAGAGCAAAAAATGTATGCCGCCGTATTTCTATACATTTGAGTGGACAACATATTTAAATTACATCGTAACGAAATGTGTTTTCTGTACTAGAGGCGGAAAAAATGAAACTGAGATATTACACGAGCTTTACGGAAAGCGGGCAGCCGAAATCTGTGCCTTGCCGTATCCCGGGGAGCTTTCTTGCTGGGCCATCCGTATCAAACTGTGTCTTGCTGATTATAATTCATGGGCAGTGATTTTGCAGCCAACTGTTTCCTACAGCTTTAATATTACTTCTCCGTCAGAGTTATTAAATAAATGAGATGAATAAGAGAGTACTTATTTACAGTCCTTATCTGAGATAATTGCTGAGTTGGAGGGATTGCACATTTGTCACCACAGCGAATTGCCCATTTTGGTGTCACACGTGCGTCTGTGGCCCCCAGATCGTGTACTGTTAAGTCCGTGTATCAGTCGATAGCGCGATAGCCATGACGAGTGATACTAGGCAGTTTCTCGCGGCCAGACAGTGTGTGTCCGGAACAAGGCACGCCGTACCATCGCGTCTCTTTCATCCGCTATAAATATGTGACGTTTATTGCTGTTGCCAAGCGAGCCGGATGGTCAGTCCAAAGGAAGAAGGGTCATCTGAACTTAGCGATACATTCCAGAGATATACAAAACCCCATAAATAAAAGAATGAAGTCAATATTTTCTTTGAAATCACGTACCACGTATATAAAGAGTGATTCAGGTGCCCTAGTGCTCTTGTTTTATGCAACCCGCAGTCATATACGTGGTTTCATAAACCACGTGCGCGATTTTCCTATTCTCTCACTCGCTATGCGGCAGCCCTACAGAAAAAATGGTAAGGATATTTTTGTAGTATTTTTATTTATGTATACTGCGGATAGAACAACACGAGTAGCACATGGACAAGAGAGGAAACGAGTGATTTAGTAAGGTTAACGTTGGGATTTTGCGCCCCTCTGTTTCGTAAACAAGCTGTGACTTGCGAGCCAGATACAACCAACTAACGCCAGAGTCCGCTGCGGTCAAGTTTACCACGTTGAAGCACACATGCCGCATACACAAGTGACGTCGTTTCTAAACGTTCAGCAGCACGTTGAACTCTGTACGTCCAACATTGACATCTAGAACGCATGGTCCTTGTGCCGTTAGCTTTACCTTGTTCTTTACACACATGATGTTCGGCAAATCTTTGCATTCCTATTGACGAACGAAAAGCTATTCTTTAAGAATTCCACCATCGAGATCGTAATAGATCTCTGACGCCGAGATGCTGATTTCTGCAGCTGTGGCGATCAGTACATCATTACAGCCACTCTCGTTGGTATGTTGTTATACCAACAAACAAAGAGAAACGTCAACCTGTTTTGTTAAGCATTTTTCTATTTCTATTTCAAACAAACATATTCTGTTGTCCATTATTGTTTAATTTAAATATAAGAATGTACATTTGCAATTTATTCCTAAATCACTTATCACAATTCTTAAAATAACGTTTTTAATGTAATACGTTTTTAAATCAGACTAGAACGTATAAAGTATCTTCTCACAGCCCCATACGTTTTCCTAATCCCGTCGAGATAGACTTTAAAATTTGTGCTTGTGAATTTTTAGTAACTATGTCACTACTTGTAAGATTTATCTACATTTACATCCATACTTCTAGCCACCTGACGGTGTGTGGTGGAGGGTACCTTGAGTACCTCTATCGGTTATTCCTTCTATTCCAGTCTCGTATTGTTCGTGGAAAGAAGGATTGTCGGTATGCCTCTGTGTGGGCTCTAATCTCTCTGATTTTATCCTCATGGTCTCTTCGCGAGATATACGTAGGAGGGAGCAATATACTGCTTGACTCCTTGGTGTTGGTATGTTGTCGAAACTTCAACAAAAGCCCGAACCGGGCTACTGAGCGTCTCTCCTGCAGAGTCTTCCACTGGAGTTTATCTATCATCTCCGTAACGCTTTCGCGATTACTAAATGATCCTGTAACGAAGCGCGCTGCTTTCCGTTGGATTTTCTCTATATCTTCTATCAACCATATCTGGTACAGATCCCACATTGCTGAGCAGTATTCAAGCAGTGGGCGAACAAATGTACTGTAACCTACTTTCTTTGTTTTCGGATTGCGTTTCCTTAGGATTCTTGCAATGAATCTCAGTCTGGCATCTGCTTTACCGACGATCAACTTTATATGATCATTCCATTTTAAATCATTCCTAATGTGTACTCCCAGATAATTCATGGAATTAACTGTTTCCTGTTGCTGACCTGCTATATTGTAGCTAAATGATATGGGATCTTTCTTTCTATGTATTCGCAGCACATTACACTTGTCTACATTGAGATTCAATTGCCATGCCCTGCACCATGCGTCAATTCGCTGCAGATCCTTCTGCATTTCAGTACAATTTTCCGTTGTTACAACCTCTCGATATACCATAGCATCATCCGCAAAAAGCCTCAGTGAACTTCCGACGTCATTATGTATATTGTGAATAGCAACGGTCCTACGACTCTCCCCTGCGGCACACCTGAAATCACTCTTACTTCGGAAGACTTTTCACCATTGAGGTTGACATGCTGCGCCCTGTTATCTAGGAACTCTTCAATCAAATCACACAATTGATCTGATAGTCCATATGCTCTTACTTTGTTCATTAAACGACTGTAGGGAACTGTATCGAACACCTTGCGGAAGTCAAGAAACACGGCATCTACCTGGGAACCCGTGACTATGACCCTCTGAGTCTCGTGGACGAATAGCGCGAACTGGGTTTCACACCATCGTCTTTTTCGAAAGCTATGCTGATTCCTACAGAGTAGCTTTCTAGTCTCCAGAAAAGTCATTCTTTTTTTTTGGTCATCTGTCTACTGACTGGTTTGATGCCGCCCGCCACGATTTCCTTTCCTGTGATAACCTCTTCATCTCAGAGTAGCACTTGCAACCAGCGTCGTCAATTATTTGTTTGACGTATTCCAATCTCTGTCTTCCTCTACAGTTTTTGCCCTCTACAGCTCCCTCTAGTACTGTGGAAGTCATTCCCTCATGTCTTATCAGATGTCCTATCATCCTGTCTCTTCTCCTTATCAGTGTTTTATACATATTCCTTTCCTCTCCGATTCTGGGTAGAACCTCCTCATTCCTTACCTTATCAATCCACCTAATTTTCAACATTCATCTATAGCACCACATCTCAAATGCTTCGATTCTCTTCTGTTCCGGTTTTCCCACAGTCCATGTTTCACTACCATACAATGCTATACTCCAGACGTACATCCTCAGAAATTTCTTCCTCAAATTAAGGCCGGTATTTGATATTAGTAGACTTCTCTTGGCCATAAATGCCTTTTTTGCCATAGCGAGTCTGCTTTTGATGTCCTCCTTGCTCCGTCCGTCATTGGTTATTTTACTGCCTAGGTAGCAGAATTCCTTAATTTCATTGACTTCGTGACCATCAATCCTGATGTTAAGTTTATCGCTGTTCTCATTTCTACTACTTCTCATTACCTTCGTCTTTCTCCGATTTACTCTCAAACCATACTGTGTACTCATTAGACTGTTCATTCCGTTCAGCAGATCATTTAATTCTTCTTCACTTTCACTCAGGATAGCAATGTCATCAGCGAATCGTATCATTGATATCCTTTCACCTAGTATTTTGATTCCACTCCTGAACCTTTCTTTTATTTCCATCATTGCTTCCTCGATGTACAGTTTGAAGAGTAGGGGCGAAAGGCTACAGCCTTGCATTACTCCCTTCTTAATACGAGCACTTCGTTCTTGATCGTCCACTCTTATTATTCCCTCTTGGTTGTTGTATATATTGTATATGACCCGTCTCTCCCTATAGCTTACCCCTACTTTTTTCAGAATCTTGAACAGCTTGCACCATTTTATATTGTCGAACGCTTTTTCCAGGTCGACAAATACTATGAACGTGTCTTGATTTTTCTTTAGCCTTGCTTCCATTATTAGCCGTAACGTCAGAATTACCTCTCTCGTGCCTTAATTTTTCCTAAAGCCAAACTGATCGTCACCTAGCGCATTCTCAATTTTCTTTTCCGTTCTTCTGTATATTATTCTTGTAAGCAGCTTCGATGCATGAGCTGTTAAGCTGATTGTGCGATAATTCTCGCACTTGTCAGCTCTTGACGTCTTCGGAATTGTGTGGATGATGCTTTTCCGAAACTCCGATGGTATGTCACCAGACTCATATATTCTACACACCAATGTGAATAGTCGTTTTGTTGCCACTTCCCCTAATGATTTTAGAAATTCTTATGGAATGTTATCTATCCCGTCTGCCTTATTTGACCGTAAGTCATTATTCTCGAACATAATACGTGTTCCAAAATTCTACAACTGATAGACGTTAGAGACACAGGTCTATAGTTCTGCATATCTGTTCGGCGTCCTTTCTTGAAAACGGGGATGACCCGTGCCCTTTTCCAATCCTTTGGAACGCTACGTTCTTCTAGGGACCTACGGTACACCGCTACAAGTAGGGGGGCAAGTTCCTTCGCGTACTCTGTGTAAAATCCAACTGGTATCCCATCAGGTCCCGCTGCCTTTCCTCTTTTGAGCCATTTTAATTGTTTCTCTATTCCTCTGTCGTTTTTTTCGATATCTACCATTTTGTCATCTGTGCGACAATATAGAAAAGGAACTACAGCGCAGTCTTCCTATGCGAAACAGCTTTGGAAAAGACATTTAGTATTTCGGCCTTTAGTCTGTCATCCTTTGTTTCAGTGCCATTTTTGTAACAGTGTGTCTGGACATTTTGTTCTGATCCACCTACCGCTTTGACATAAGACCAAAATTTCTTAGGATTTTCTGCCAAGTCAGTGCATAGAACTTTACTTTCGAATTCATTGAACGCCTCTCGCATAACCCTCCGCACACTACATTTCGCTTCGCTTAATTTTTGTTTTGTTATAATCAAATACGTGGGATACATGGAACATATAATTGATGAATGACTAGTTCACCTGCTAAAAATTATCTATTGGACGCATCCCACGGTTTTTGTTATAAATCTTTGAAGTATTGTCGTGGTTATTAAAACTATACAAGCTCAAATTTTCAGGATTCCCTGCATGAGGTCAGGCGTCTGTATGGGTGTAGGAGAAAGTATCTGGTATTGTTTAGTCTCATTTAAAAACAAGTTATATTAAAAAATTAATTTTATTTATATAATGATTTTCTTCTTTTTAGTCTTGTGTGTGTGTGTGAAATTTCTCAATGGATTTTAAACAGTTTCATCAAAGTGTTTGAAATCCACATATATATATATCAGCTGTTTACCTACATCTTTGCCTGTGTTCCCATTTCTCACATATATTGCATACATGTCCTTCTGCCTTTCTTTCTGTCCATCTCCTCTTCCCCTCCACGCCTGTCCACTCACATACTACCTGGAAAGCATCCCAGTACTACACACACAACACGCAAGTACTACAGGGCAGCCGAGATGCCAAGTGTTTACCTATTATTTTTACCGCCTCTACCAACGTTCCGACAAAAGCGAGTTAATATTGCACTATCATCCAGTTTTGAGTTACATATAAAGTTTAAAGTCTCTAACTCAACAGGAAGTTAGTTTAAATCAATTGCAAAATTCGCATCGACAGGCAGACAAGGAAGCGACCTAATAAAAATATGTTAAAAAACTGACCTGATGTGAGTAAGACTCGCGATCCAAGCGTTCCACACAGACTTAATGATGTAAATAGACAGCCTCGTCGATCACGAGAATCGAGATCCTTGACAATTAGTGCCTGTTATCGACATATATGCTGGTCCCCGAAATTTCAAGACTTCCGAGAAAGTTTTTATTTTAAATTTGCTATCAGGTGACAAATGTTAAAATAAATATTTTTTGTGTGATGGTTGGTTGGTTTGTAAGGGTTTAAGGGGCCAGACTACAAAGGCCATCGGTCCCTTTTGTGTGATACAGTTACACTTTGAATCTGTGGCTCTTGCTACATTTCATGATTCTAGGTCAACGGGAAGTACCATACAGGTTTTGTTGAGTGACTATGTGAGTATGAAAATATGCGACAAAAAGAGCCATAGCTTTTGATGGCATGCATTTAAATGCTTACATTCTCTACATGGCCAGTAGAACTTAAACCTTAGCATGTGACATAAATTTCAACGCGATCCGTCCACCCACTGCTGAGAAAAAGTGGTCTCAACAGATGATCAGATAGACGGATAACAAATGAGAAAACATTTTTGTTCATGCGATGTAATTACAAATTAACACTTTTCCGAATTTTTCCGTTGCTTTTACTTGATTATAGACCAAAGGAAAGTGCGCTATATATTTTGATGAGTATATTTAGTATCAAAATAAGTAACATAAATAGCCGTATCTTTTGACTGCATTGACTTAGAAAGCTTACATTTATTACACTGCCAAGAGAAATTTGATCTTAGTATCTCACAAAAATTTCAGCTTGATACGTTTATCCGTTCCTGAGGAAAAGGAGTCTTAACAGAATGGCGGACAGACAAACAGTCTGACTACAAAAACCAAGAAAAATTTTTTGGTGGTATATAATAACAAATTAAATTTTTTCATTTTTACCTTTATTTTTACTGTGGAACCTTGCTTCTCGCCAAACACTAGTTTTGAAATACAATGTTTGGCCACAAATAATCCACCGTGCAATTTTGTTACTTTCATGTCTTAAAGAAAATTATCACCACAAATAACCAGGTTTCCGTCTTGTATTTATTGATGATGACCAAATGCTGCGATGAACGAGCTAACTATTGCTATGTAAAAATGTAGTAACTATACATAGGCGTAGCATTACCGCTGTTGTATGATTCTTTTCGTTGAAGTAATGTTTCAGTCATCAACCTGATCAGTCAAATTTTGAAGTCAAATGTAACTTGTATCAATTTATGTGTTGGACGTGGCACTGCATTTTTCTACTGCAGTCGAGCTTGTTTCTACGCAGTTGTATCGAGCTTCTTTCTAGGTAGTTGTATATCTGCGTTCATATCTGTTGGAGACAGCGTAGAACGTCCATCTGCTATCTTCGTTTTCCGCAAACCGCTGTCTTTTGTTTCGCAGCGGATGGCGAGCTTGCGAGAACCGTACGAACAAAAGAAAGCGCTCTGCAACATAGAGTGAGACATAGAAGGATGCACGCATTCTTTGCAGACATACTCTTTGCTTTCCTCCCGCAGCTCTCTCCGTGTGCTTTGAGCAGGTGTGGAACGTATGAGTCTAGGTCACTGACGAATCGCCAAGTTTTCTAGTCATATATTTGAGCTGACTAACTGGCTACTGAATTCTCAGTCGGTGCTTACCACAATATGACAGTAATAAAAAAGGGATACACTGCCGCTATATTTTGCAACTATTATTACTTAATCAAAAACGGATTTTCGGTTTCTTCGTTATTAGATGACAACTGACTGCCGCAACCACAAATAAAATGACGCACGATTTAACCAGATATAAATGATCAGGACACAGAGCTTCTACAGTGTAAATCATTACATTTTAAACACAAATAATAACATATTGTGAAGAGGAATAGAAAGGTGGCACAACTGGAAATGGCGTAGAATGCTAGCTTAGCTATAAGGAATAGACAATCTCCTTTTTCCCCTTCTCTTAAATTAATCTCTCAGTTGCGCGCAGCTGAGGCAGCTTAATAACTGTTGCAAAATAAAATTTGTTACTAGAGTTTAAATGTAATAGTTTCTTTGTAAGAAATCTGTATCACTAATGTCTGTGTAATTCGCACGTCATTTTATCTATGGTTGCGACTCTCAGTTTTCACATGATCTCCTCCTTTCTGGCCTTTATCCCTATGTTAACGAGGTCGACATGTTAATTTTTGCATCAAATATATTATTTCACAAGTCAACATTCCTTTTCCTCGACACGTATTAATCGTACAGGGACGAATGAGGCAGCATTACAAAGGTTTTTAAACCGACGTCTGACGTTGCATACCTGTTTTCTGCTAAAACTTAATATTTGGGGAAAATTTGAACATAAAAGAGACTTTTAACAATCGTAGGCAAAAGGGCATCATGAATGCCCAGCTTTATACCTGGATTTTACGAAGCTAAGTTATTAATCACGAATAAGACATTCCCTTTTCATGTTTGTTTTAAAGTACTTATTAACTCGATAATGTATATCGTGGAAGTATGAAAAGAGGGGAGGTGACATTACGTCACAAACTTAAAGCCGATGTCAGCCACCTTAACTAGCCTAAAACATTAGGTTCATCGCCTTTCATACCCTCATAGCTAACGGCGTTGACACTCCCCGTGACGTCACTATGACTGTGTCGTATTACGAGAGCAAATACGCATTCAAGAACAGAAAAACGTGGAAATTACCATCATGACACTATGTTATTCATGTAGGCTCTGTGATTTTTAGTATTTAAAATAGTTACTGCGCACACACGTCAGAAATAATGAATGAGAAGCTCTCGTTAACAGTAGTCTGCTACTTAAAAGGGCTCCCACTTTGGCTTCAAAACAACGTATGGCGTAAGTCTGCAGTGGCATCTCCCTTCTTTTTTTACCTCTATGAGTTATATACAACATTGTGATAGATAATAACCGTGACCATTGCGCCGGTCTGTTATCTGTGTCAATCCTGCAAGTTGACTTCTAAACCAATATACGTTCCGAAACGACAAACATATTTGTCATTGCCGCCTTGAACTGAGATTTACCTATTGCTTCTACGGCCTAATGTGCTTACATAAAGTGCAAGACAGTTAGAGGTCATTGTGTCCTTGGTGGTATACCACGTGAGAAGCCGACGCAGCATTCTAACCTATAGATACGGCATTTATTTAGGGCAAACCGGGGCGGAATGGACTACCTGGGCAGAACAGTCTCGGTCATCTAATTCCGTCTAGAGGCACCAGAACGCTCCCAGACTGACAAGGGTTTAACAGACCGATGTCTCTTATGGTTTAGTAAGGTTGCAACAGTTACCGCGAGCATATTGCGTAGTCTGCCTATAAAAGTGGACGAATTCGCTGTCGTATCATAACTTTCCGGATCATTTCCAACTAAGGTAAGTGTGTCATATTTATTTCCTTACAATCAACCTTTAGTCCACCTCAATCAGCTTGTTATTAGCTATCTTTGTGTACAATGAAGTTGGAAAAAAATTGTTTACCATGGTTACCGAATATTTTCTCAATAGATTTGCGTCTTGGGTGGAATGGTCTACTGGTATAGCCCGTTCCTCCGAGCTCGCCATTTATTTTTCATTTGACAACTTCCGTGGCGTGGTTTGCATTTCTCGTTTGCAGATGGTACGTCACTATGTACGGAAAACGGAGAGAAAAAAACTGGTCCACGAAAAACATGGAACACGCTGTTGAACCTGTAATTAATAAAACGATAACCTACGAAGAAAAATCGAAAAAATTTGTCGTGTCTTTGACTACTTTAAAAAGATACGTAAAAATGAAGGACAATCGCCTCTCAGCGATTGGCAAAATCTGCGGAAAATATCAGCTTGTTTTCAATAAGGAGCAAGAGTTAGAACTCATCAAATATCTTAAGGATCAACAAAAGCGACGTTTGGGTACGACTTTAAAGGAACTGCGGAGATTAGCGTATCACCTCTCAGACGGAAACGGATGCCCAAACCCATTCCACAACGAAACGAATATGGTTTGAGAAATTGAGTCCTTATGTTTCTGGCTCACCATCCCGACTTAAGTTTCAGGAAGCAGTGCAGGCTATGGGCTAGCATATCGTGTGCTGACATAGATGTTGAGGGCGATGAAGCCCACGCACTTGAAGACAATTAGTTTATTGATATAACAAACGAGACAAAAAAATGGTTCAAATCGCTCTGAGCACTATGGGACTTAACATCTGTGGTCATCAGTCCCTTAGAACTTAGAACTACTTAAACCTAACTAACCTAAGGACATCACACACATCCGTGCCATAGGCAGGATTCGAACCTGCGACCGTAGCAGTCGCGCGGTTCCGGTCTGAGCCCCTAGAACCGCTAGACCATCGCGGCCGGCACAGACGAGACATTATTTTATGTTATCTTCATCTGCAAATTTTATTACAACAATGTTTGAATAAACGGTTCCTAATTTTTTTTCACTATTGAGATCTCCAAAATCTGCTCCAGGCGTTAGGCGCGCCTTTATGTCCCCATCTCCCTTACTTCTTTGCATTTTATATTCGTATTTCTCATTAAACTTCTCTTCAATAAAAGGTAGAAGTAAATACTGCTGTCGAAAGTTACAAATTATGAGGAATAATGCATGGAAATGTTTATACAAGTATGTATCATAAATTCAGGATTATTATTTCACGTCGTTTATTTTAGTCCACATTTCATGTTTCGCCTCTGGACATCTTCAGCTGAACTGATAGAAGTACAGTAACAAATATGAAGTTAAGTGGTATACATAGAAACACATGTCTTAAAAAAGAAATGTAGTTGCAACGTGTTTGCACAACAGTTGTTTTTGTAGACGAATAGATACCATTTTACATAAATGTTAAAAATGACTTTGACAAGTACGTCAAAAATTGCCAGAAAACAATGAAGTTAAACAAAATAGCAACAGGAACTAGATACGATGACCTGACACAGACGAAACCTGTGGAATGAATGGAACGGCCTCTTTATCCTGCTAGGTAAACAGTCTGTCAACAGATGGCATACTATAGCGGCGCTGCTTTACATAATTTCGTCCTTATCATTAGTTACATATTTGTCCATAATAAAAGTTAGTGTTAAAAATGATACATGAAGTAAGATATGTGTTTATAACCTTCAAGAGCTATTTATATCAAACTGTTAGGTAACCTACGATATATAGAAGGAATTTTTATAAAAAGTATAGTTTAATTTTCTATATAAAATGGATGACAGAAGAAAATTACAAGTAATGCGATTAATACAAAATAATTGGACAAAAATTTCTCTATAATCTCTCACAATCCCATTAGAACGAAACAGCAAAATATGTAAGACAAGTAATTTTTTTTCCTTTTTTATAGAAGAGAATTACATGGAAACTTAGAGAAGTAAACGTTAAACAACGCTTCTTATTTATTCATTTCTCTTTCATTCACAAACAATTCTTTAAATATGCTGAAAGACATTAAAAAACATTAATTAAGGTTGGTTGTCAACCAGCTTTTGGTATAGATTTCAAATTCCTCGAGAATATCTAAAATATTGCCTTTTTGTTCAGAATGTAATATGGAAAGACTATTTTCGTTTGTTGTGAGATGGTAGTTCTGCTCTTTCACATGACAACCCAATGCACTATTATTACTCGCATAACTCTTTTCTCTGAATCTCATCTTAAACTCTCTCCCAGTTTCCCCACGCCGAAGATATCTCAAGATCCACATTTAATTTTGTAGACACCTTCGCTACAAAACTGATTCTGTAGCGCATTTATACTACGACGCAGAAGCTTCCCTTGTTTGTTATTTGAAGGAAAAAGAACCTGAAACTTAAATGTTTTAAGACATGGGCTGCTTTTCCGAAACAGGCGCAGTATACGGTAGTGAAATATATTTGACTACTATTTCATTCTCAGGTGTGTTTCTTTCTATTTTTTAAAATACTTTTTCTCCAATTTCCTGGTTGCAATTTCTGCAAAACTATTTGCTAACCCGATTTGAATAATTGTATTAATTTCCGTATCTACTGCTTCTCTGTCCAAAAAACATCTAGTATCTGTTTTTCAGCGATCTTTCAGCTTTTTTTAAATTACTTACAGTTTTTGTGACTATAATGGTTGCATGCCTCTACCTAGACTTTAAGTCAGATTTACTATGGTTTTGCAAGTAACAATCGAAGTAATGTAATGTCACTGAAATATGTTAGAAAGACGACAGTATAGGGAAGATTAGAAAGATGTCAAGTGGCTTGTGGGCTGTATGGCTGGGTACTACGAGAGCTCTGTGCAACTGACGACGATACTGTCTCTTCCTCGCATAAAGGGTGTCTGCCTTTCTTAAACTTAATCGTTTGTGTCTGTCTGCACTTAATACTCGGGAAAAAAAGGGAGAGCCGTCAAAACGTGAACGTACCTCATATTTTATTAACAGGAGTGTAGCGAAATTTTTATCATCTTGTGAAACAGCTTCAAACAGTTTCTTACTATTACGTAAGCGCAGTAAACATTTGAAGTGGTACGCCCAACAATGAAGTCTAGAATCGATTTAGTCTTTCTTATTAACGTGCAGCTGACGATTAGACGGTCTATTGGTGAAGGGAAAGAGCTTTGCGTGGTTCTGAAAATCTACATAGGGCTGGCGTGCAAACACGGAAAGCATAATTAGTGGAACAGATCGATGTCTACACGCAAAGGGCAGGCAGCAGTTCACTCTAACAATAAGTGCTTCACGCTGACCGACATGCAAGTAGCCCAGTGCAGTTTTGCCGTGTTGCTTAAACATTGTAATTTGCACGTGATACGACATATTCCTTACTACACACGATATTTTCTAATGACGTACATGACTTGCCTAATTTTTGAAAGGTGAATCGAGCATTGTGGCAGACTATGTACCGTAACGAAGTTTCATATTATGTTGTGTTCCAGAGTTGTGAGTTCGATTCCCGATGTCTCCATCCTATAGAGCTTTTTGAACTTCCGAGCCCTATATATAAGTTTCTTAAATGAAGAAACAAATATTTCAGAACTGCTAAGAATTGTAACTCGTACTTTTATTAGAGGGATGAACAAGTGTCTGTGTGTTCTCGCTGACGGCTCTTTCTCAGACTACGAATCACGTTTCGGACTGAAACTAGTGTACGATACCGTCCACTGTTCCCAGGCATTTTACTACGGCTCTGTTTATACCCCAAAGATTTTCGATCCTCTTGCACGTGCCGAATAATCTTCCAGTCTTCTATTATCGTCTCCATTTTTCACCCTATCTGCTCTCTCACGCGGCCATCAAAGTTCCAGCGCGTGATTGATGCTGTGGAAATCGACAGGCTTTCTTCTATGGCGCGTGGTGCGCATGAAAACATTTATTCGGGACGTATATTGTAAGAGTGGGAGGAATAGAAGAATCAAGATGGATTAAGGAAAAACCACTTTTGAGAAACACAGCTTGCTTTATTCACACGAAAAGTACAAGCATGTGGACTGGTAGGTTCTATCCTCCCAGATTTCCCTAAAACATTAGACATTATGATACCTTTGACTAACAAGCAACATACTACAATATGGAGCATCTGTGCGTATCTGTGACTGGCTGGAAAAAGTTGTATTACCATAGTCTAATAAAACCAGACACGACAGTCCCGCTGTGAAAGTTGTTATCGTCTGACAGCTGTACATCTAGCTACGAAAAAGCCAACCACAAGACTGTTTGTTTCTACTCAGTTAAATACATAGTTATTAAATCTCTGCATTACATTTCAGTCTCTGGCTTGAGGGAGCAGGACAGGCTGTTTGAGGGCTTGCTATTTGCCCTTTTCAGCCATAGGGCTTAACAATTTTATTTTTATTAAATTTATTACATTTGTCTTGTCTTCTTTGGTTTGTTAACAATTTACAATTCATATTTTAACTAATTTGCAATGCAATTGATTCTTTAACTATTCATGTTTTTAACTAGTTTACAACACAAATTATTTGTTAATTTTACAATACATATACTTTACAGTTTCAATTAAGACAAAGAAAACTAGGCGGAATCAACACTCAGGAAAGTAAAGAAAACAATAATAAGAGAGAATTATACTTTACTATTATGGTTGGAAGAATAGTATCCACGAATAGTGGTATTTTTCCTTCTCGTTTGTTACATGTTGTTGTACATAACATTTTGTATTTACAATGTTTTTATGCTTTTTCTTTGTCTTGATTAGAGTGAAGAGCGAAGGAAGGTGCACTACCATACACACAAGAACATGGCCCATTAAAGGGACCGCTACCATATACCAAACAAAATTCCCATTCCTCTCCACTCCCCCATCCTTCGCTCTTCATTCTAATCAACACAAAGAAAAAAGCATAAGAAAAACTGATTCATCGCAACATGAATAATCGTGAAATAAGTGTCAAAAGAAGCGAATCTCACTGATTCAGTCACGAAAGCTACAACTTATTTACGAAAAAGTACTTTAGAAGCAGTACATATTACAAAAATGTATTTTATGTATTTGTACGTGTGTCCCATATTTGTCCCATATTTCTTCCTAAACCAATGGACCGATTTGAATCAAACTTGGTACACATATCTCTTAGTGTCAGTCAACAATCGCTGTGGGGGTAAGAAGCACCTATCCATCATAGTTCAGGAAACACGACGTCATATACAAGGTGGTGAGTGAAAAACTGCCGCATCTTGCATGACGTTTAAATTTATCACTTCTGTGGTATTAACTCTATTCGCAATAAATTTCGCAGGCAGTTGCCATATATACCGCAAGATGCACATACAAAATTATATAATGGTGCCATGCATAGTTCAGGAGATATTACGTTATAAGCACAGAAATTCGTGGACAACTGCCGCATTGTGAACTACATTTAAATTTATTACTTCTTTGCTACTAACTACATGCCCAGTACATTTTGCAGACAGTATCCAGATATGTCCCTGAATTTTCCGTCACAAACATATCATTGTACACGTAGCACACATTGTATGTATAGCTCAGGAGATACTGTGACACTACAATACAGATGTGCTACCCAAAATTTTTACCATTATGTTTATTGTAAATATGACGTATTTTTTTGTCCTGTAAATCTTTAGCTACTATGTGTTAATTACAAACGTGATACGTGTGCTATCATTTATTTATTCTCGGTTAACTCGTTAGGAGAGGTCATGGAGGTAAAAAAGAAGGGAGGTGACATTTCGTCACAAACTTGAAGCTGATGTCTGACATCTTAACTAGCCCAAGACATTAGGTTCATCGCATTCTTACCCCCATAGTTCACCGACGTGACACCTCCCAGTGACGTCACTCTGACTGTGTCGTATTACTAGAGCAAATACTCATTCAATAACAGAACGGCTTTCGATATTGCCTTCCTCAACTTTGTTACTCATGTAAGGTGTATAATTTTTAGTATTTAAAGCAGTTGCTGCGAGCACCCGACAGAGATAACGAAAAAGAAGCACTAGTAAATAGTAGTCTGCAAATGTTTTGGGCGACTTAAAATGGCACCCACTCTGGCTTCAAAACAACGTACAGCGTAAATCTGTAGTGCCACCTCCCTTCTTTTTTCCTCCATGGGTGAAGTTAGGAAAATCAATATCGTTGGCAGAGATTAAAGACTTGTGTAGGAGCTCTGTCTCTGGACGCGAGTGTGACGTCAGAGCAGAACGCACAGGAGGCTGACTTGGTTGTGAGACCTAAGAGTGGGAATACGCAAGTGTCGTTCGCTGTCGGGCCTACGTGAGGCGCATGCGTTACTAGCGAGCCACCAAGAACTTGACGAGTGTGGGCAGACGTAAGAGGCTTCAATAACACCAAGATCCTGCCCCGTAATTGCTCACTGCGAATCAAGGTGTATTCGCATGTTACATGGAGACGACAACGAATATGACTGCTTATCATCTGCAACGAGCTGTTAGGTTGATTTATTTTCGTTCACCTTAGTAACTTTTGAGTGAAATTCTTAGTTAATTTTATTAAGTGCTGTACTTAAAAACTGTGGGTATCCGACCTTGTCGGTGTCAGCATTGTGTAGTATAAAGTTAATTAAATCTGCTGCCTTGGGAACGAAATAACCTATAATGGACGAAGCAGACGAATAAAAAACAGACCAGCAAAAAAAGGAACTGCACTCCAAGAGAATGCTAGCTTCAAACTAGACCACAATTTGAGAAAGACATTTCTGGAGTGTACATTTGGAACACAGTATGGTAGTGAATCATGCACAGCGGGAAAATCGGAACGGAAGAGAATCTAAGCGTTTGAAATGTGATGCTATAGAAGAACGTTGAAAATCAGCTGGACTGAAAAGATAAGGAATGAGGAGGTTCCTGCAGAATCGGTGAAGAAAGGAGCATCTGGAAAGGATGATAGGACTCGTGTTAAGATATTAGGACATAAACTTCCATAGTAACTGAGTAGCCGTAGAGCGTAAAAACTGTACAGGGAAAAAGATTGAAATATACTCAGAAAATAATTGAGGATGTAAGTTGCAAGTGCTGCTCTGAGACGAAGAGAAATTTGTGGTGGTGTGCTTCATACCAGTGAGAAGGCTGATGACAAAGAGAAACGTTCTTCTCGCGAAACCGTGTAGCGTAAACTGATGGGAGGTTTACGCGTCAGACCTGCTGCCAACGCCGTATACCTCATACACAGCTCCGAAGAATACAATTAGACTTATGTGGTCGCGTACAGTGGGATATAGACAGTCATTTGTTTCTTTTTATAGACACGAATCGTCTAAGATGAAAATTGGTTAACATTGCCATGAGTCTTTTAACACATAGTGGTTTATCGATTGTATGCATAGATGTAGAAAGCCATTGCATTATAGTCAATTGTCTATAATCTTAACTGTTGAGTTCACTACGTAAAGTCTGTATCTGCAGATATTCTACAAATCTAATAATTGCATTGTAGTCTTATTCACCGAGATAAAGTAAACTGCTTGCTGTTGCATACACACCTACAAGTGTTGTGGTCGTAACAAACTTTATCTCACCGCTATTGAATGCGTCGACAGTCCGTATTTTTGGCTTCATTGATCTCGAAGGGTCCGTGTAATATCTGTTACTAATACATTTCTCGCAAATAAACGTTTTATGAGTGTGGTGTAAAATATTGCAAAGAGAGTTAGTAGGAACATAAAGTTATGCGTGCTACAACGACAATTACCTTTCGCAATAAGATTCAATTAAATGAGGCGGTTAATCAGAGTGTAGTCTGTAAACCGCAATTTGTAGTACAAAACAGACCAAAGTTGAAATTTTTAGTTCAGTGTTTGCAAAATATCATATCAAACATAAACAAACACTTGCTTACTCGCTGAGGACCAACTAATTGTATATGATGGTGAAGATAAACTGCAAAACGCTGTCCACAAACTGAGCTTACTCTGCCGAGCATTGTATACGAAAAATTCTTTTCATAAGGCAGAAGTATTGAAATTTCAGGTATCGAACAGAAAGAAAAAGACGTAATTTTTGAAAAAGATGACACGTTGAGTAAAAGGTAATTTTTATTGGTTGTGCTCGATATCTTTGATAAACTGTAGAAATGACATCATGTAACACCGGGTACCATTGTTGAAAATATCCTTTTTTTAATCACAGTATTTTTAACAGCAGCTTACGCTGTTACACGCGGTCATTTTATCAAGTAAAAACTTTTGATTATGTTCAAAATCAACTATGTTACCGAGACGATCAAGATTTAGATAGAAAACTCGAATATTCTTATACTTTTTTTGTAGTGTCAACAAAGTTAAAAAATAGTAAGTGGAGGAAAGAAATTAAATTTTGCGGACTATGGCAATGCCTGTATGGCAATGAGATCTGGAACCTTACGAAACGACAGAGAAGTAACTTCTGTAATGACGTCCCTAGAGCTGTTAAGATGTGCAAAATTAGATTAAATAAAAAAGAAGATATTAGAAAAAAGTTTCAAGATTTGTATGAATAAACGGTGTGCTAGATGAATGTGGACTATGTGAAAAGGATGTCAGAACTGCGACTATCAATTCAAGACGTGGAAAAAGAAGTCTCGAAAGAGTCAATGAGAGATGGTGTGAATAAGGATGACCCATAACGTCGGAACTGCCGTTACGATTAATTCCTGAAATTCCTAATGACGATCCCATTTCCGTGGTTGCGTGTTAATGACTCCTCAATAAGGGCGAACAAGTGTGTCCTTTTAGCGACTGTGGCCAAAAAAAGCATAAGGAGAATATAATCCGTAGTGATAAACACCGCTCCAGTGAATGGCGATGGGAGACTGCGAAGACCCCTTTGAGCATGGCTGTGAGTTGCTGGTTGCATGCTACCAGGCGATCCTGCTGCGAGTTATGAAGGTTATTTGTTGTCAATGGGTATACCGCTGCAGTAAGTTCGTTAGCGAGCTGTATTGGGCTAGTTCTTTCTCTGTCACTTATTTTTTCAGGCATAAGTGACTCTAACGAGAGGCTGTGGACACAAAATGTCTGACAAACTCAATCGTGTCATTAACCGCGTTCTCTATTACTGCGATTCTTCTTTCCCTTTTGATCTTCTACACTATAAAAAGAGGATTGAATTTGTCACTGAAGTCAGGTTATCCTTTATTCAGATGTACCTTCTGAGTATTTTCATATGAGGGACATGAGGTGTCCGGTGACTAGTTACTGGGTGATAACGTAATAATGATTTATTCGGTCTGCTGAGCCAATTAATTTCCTTTGCCCGCCTTGCGAAAAGAACTCAACATAACTTGGTTGTACAGCTTTTCTATTGCATTCAGTGAACCCATACACGAAGTGCACATCTACCAACTCTTTGTCAGTAAACAAATCCACGCTTCTGTGTACTCCTGGTAACGTACAACCAACTCTGCTGGGAGAACAAACCCGAGACATAACCGAACTGTTTTTAACTATAGGCTCGAGGGTGAAGAATTACGAGTATTATAGTGAGCAGCAATTAAAGTGAGTGAATGGAACAAATGGGTTTCGAAACAACCATACTATCGAACTTGCACTACTGTGTAGCTACAGTATGGGTACGAAGATACATGGAGGGTAGAAAATCAAAACGAAATGCAGTTGCGCTGTAACGAGCCACTGGTGCCCATGGGTTTCTTATACGAAAATACCAAGAAAATATCTGGGTCAGCGTCAGGAATTTGTCGGTGTAGTTCGGGTTTTATAAGATTTATTTTATTTCTTTGAATGTGGCCCATGGTGTGCGTTATACATCATCAAAAACTTTATCCATTGTTGGTTATTATTTTCATCAGTTAGCGAACCCACGAACGTAAGGGAGACATGTTACTGTTAGTGGTATCAGAGCTTCTTTCTAAATTGTTATCGGGGAGACGGGATTTAATGTGTTGCAGAACGAGGGATCTGTTCTGCGTCTTTCTACTGCATCAGACATCTATATTTCTCATCTTATTTCTTGTCATGATACGGCATAATGAACTGCTCAGTTTTCTAGTTTGACATCGGATATCTACCATATTTATTCTTAAAAGATCAGTGAAGTCTGTGTTGTAGCAATCATGAAAATATGCTGAGTACTTTTCCTTTTGGTGCATTACAAATTCTCTCTCTCCTTCACCTGAAAACAACACTACAGATCGATATATTTTTTTGTTTTTTCCTGTAATTTCTTTTCCTTTTTTTACTGATTTATTTAGGTGATTCAGTGAATGAGTTATTTTAGGATGAATGCTATTAATTTCTTTCTTTCTATGACGATGTTTCTGTTTACGTCATGCAGTGGTCATTAATATCATTGGTGTTTTCATTTTGTTCTGATGCCGTGTGTTTCCTCGCTTATTAACATGTTTCAATTCTTTTTACATGAACAGAATAATCTCAAGTTGTAATTATCAAATTGTGAATAGACGTACTTGGAATTGTTAAAGTGAAATCTAAGGCGAGATGGGTTGAGCGGTGTAGAAACCTATGGATAGGTCGACAGAAAAAGCATCGAAGAGTTGAGAGCGAGAACAGGACGGTGATTGTTGTGTCTCGGGAGTGTTAATGCGTACGGTTTGCGTGATTAGATGTGTACCGAGGACAAGGAATTAATTGCTTGTCACATTGTTTATAAGTTGGAACTGCAACTAGGCTCATTGTACTAATTACAATAATTCCACGAATATCGCGCCTTACTGCTATACTTGCAACGGGCTGCTACAATCAAGAGAATCATCAAGACGCCGATAGTTATTGGACAACACGCTCAACTATTACGGACCAACAATACGGAGATCGCCGACTCACCGACAGCACCGGCTAAGTGAAGATTGAGGCTCAACCTACGCGAACTATAGCTGAGAAGAACTTTATATTGAACTTATTAATTGGGGGAAAATCAGGTTACTTTTTCACGGTAACTGGCTTCCGAATAATTAAAGAGTTGCACTTAACACTGAACTGCGTTTTTTCAGTAGCTTTCAAAATTAACTATTAGAATCATTTCAGTTCACTAAATCAGTTGGTTTTACAGATGCTATTTCTTTGCAAGCATAGCTATCCTTTCTCCCGGCGTAGTCCTCAATTATTGCAGATAATTGCTATCATAATCAGCGAGACTAAAATTATTCAGTCTTTATTTTTCAGTTGCTTTTTATTGTTTATGCATATTTATGTGTGTTCTCTCCTGGTGCTATTTTTTATTCGCATGTTACTTTGTTTTTGCGCCAGTTCCGTGAGGATTGTTGCGTGTTGAGCGGTTGTGCAATGTGCGGCATTATGTTAGCAAACGGGGCTTGCCCATTGTATTTAATAAATAAATATGTTTGGCGGAAACATTTTTGATTTTGACAGATGTGTGAAAACTCATCGCGTTATAATGTAGTTTTATGAGCCTTGCTTACGAATGTGAACTTAATGTCGAATCAGTCTTTGGGAAAGTCAGATATTCTTGGTTTCGGGTACCTTAAAACTTACGTACGTGAGAAATCAGGGTAGACGTATCAGGCTTCCTCCACTTCTAATAGATGAACGCGGTTCATTTCTATCTAGATTAACATTCGAGGAGGTCCAATTTTGTCAAAGGCAACGAACTATTTTGTGGGCGAAGCGTAGGTTTCCCGACGTAAGGAAGGATAAATCTGTGTTTACACTAATTTCTTTCAAGCTTGATGTTTATTCGAGGGGGAGAATAACCCAGTAGAGAAAGTGATGTCGGTTATACTCTTGGGGATTCTTGAATGCTTTACAGAGATCAAATGCAATGGTATCACTAGGATCAACGTGCGGTTCAAAATGCTCTGAGCACTATGGGACTTAACTGCTGAGAATATCAGCCCCTATAACTTAGAACTACTTAAACCAACTAACCTAAGAAGAACATACACATCCAAGCCCGAGGCAGGATTCGAACCTGCGACCGTAGCGGTCGCGCGGTTCCAGACTGTAGCGCCTAGAACCGCTCGGCCACTCCGGCCAGCCTAACGGGCGGTCAATAAGTCGTTTTCAGAAAATAATGTGTATTAGATTTTGTACTCGTGAAGGTATTTCTAACAATTTGACTAATTTCCTATGGATCCCGAAACTTCTTAAGATTTTACAATATCTATGAACACAAGCACTCGGTTTTTTAAAATCTACTAAACACATTTCAAGAAGCTTTAGCATATCATTGTTGTTGTTGTCTTCAGTCCTGAGACTGGTTTGATGCAGCTCTCCATGCTACTCTATCCTGTGCAAGCTGCTTCATCTCCCAGTACCTACTGCAACCTACATCCTTCTGAATCTGCTTAGTGTACTCATCTCTCGGTCTCCCTCTACGATTTTTACCCTCCACGCTGCCCTCCAATGCTAAATTTGTGATCCCTTGATGCCTCAAAACATGTCCTACCAACCGATCCCTTCTTCTAGTCAAGTTGTGCCACAAACTTCTCTTCTCCCCAATCCTATTCAATACCTCCTCATTAGTTACGTGCTCTATCCACCTTATCTTCAGTATTCTTCTGTAGCACCACATTTCGAAAGCTTCTATTCTCTTCTTGTCCAAACTAGTTATCGTCCATGTTTCACTTCCATACATGGCTACACTCCAAACAAATACTTTCAGAAACGACTTCCTGATACATAAATCTATATTCGATGTTAACAAATTTCTCTTCTTCAGAAACGCTTTCCTCGCCACTGCCAGTCTACATTTTATATCCTCTCTACTTCGACCATCATCAGTTATTTTACTTCCTAAATAGCAAAACTCCTTTACTACTTTAAGTGTCTCATTTCCTAATCTAATTCCCTCAGCATCACCCGATTTAATTTGACTACATTCCATTATCCTCGTTTTTCTTTTGTTGATGTTCATCTTATATCCTCCTTTCAAGACACTGTCCATTCCGTTCAACTGCTCTTCCAAGTCCTTTGCCGTCTCTGACAGAATTACAATGTCATCGGCGAACCTCAAAGTTTTTACTTCGTCTCCATGAATTTTAATACCTACTCCAAATTTTTCTTTTGTTTCCTTTATTGATTGCTCAATATACAGATTGAATAACATCGGGGAGAGGCTACAACCCTGTCTCACTCCTTTCCCAACCACTGCTTCCCTTTCATGCCCCTCGACTCTTATGACTGCCATTTGGTTTCTGTACAAATTATAAATAGCCTTTCGCTCCCTGTATTTTACCCCTGCCACCTTTAGAATTTGAAAAAGAGTATTCCAGTCAACATTGTCAAAAGCTTTCTCTAAGTCTACAAATGCTAGAAACGTAGGTTTGCCTTTTCTTAATCTTTCTTCTAAGATAAGTCGTAAGGTCAGTATTGCCTCACGTGTTCCAACATTTCGACGGAATCCAAACTGATCCTCCCCGAGGTCTGCATCTACCAGTTTTTCCATTCGTCTGTAAAGAATTCGCGTTAGTATTTTGCAGCCGTGGCTTATTAAACTGATAGTTCGGTAATTTTCACATCTGTCAGCACCTGCTTTCTTTGGGATTGGAATTATTATATTCTTCTTGAAGTCTGAGGGTATTTCGCCTGTCTCATACATCTTGCTCACCAGCTGGTAGAGTTTTGTCAGGACTGGTTGTCCCAAGGCCGTCAGTAGTTCTAATGGAATGTTGTCTACTCCGGGGACCTTGTTTCGACTCAGGTCTTTCAGTGCTCTGTCAAACTCTTCACGCAGTGTCGTATCTCCCATTTCGTCTTCATCTACATCCTCTTCTATTTCCATAATATTGTCCTCAAGTACATCGCCCTTGAATAAACCTTCTATATACTCCTTCCACCTTTCTGCCTTCCCTTCTTTGCTTAGAACTGGGCTGCCATCTGAGCTCTTGATATTCATACACGTGGTTCTCTTCTCTCCAAAGGTCTCTTTAATTTTCCTGTAGGCAGTATCTATCTTACCCCTAGTGAGATAAGCTTCTACATCCTTACATTTGTCCTCTAGCCATCCCTGTTTAGCCATTTTGCACTTCCTGTCGATCTCATTTTTGAGACGTTTGTATTCCTTTTTGCCTGCTTCATTTACTGCATTTTTATATGTTCTCCTTTCATCAATTAAATTCAATATTTCTTCTGTTACCCAAGGATTTCTAGCAGCCCTCGTCTTTGTACCTACTTTATCCTCTGCTGCCTTCACTACTACATCCCTCAGAGCTACCCATTCTTCTTCTACTGTATTTTTTTCCCCTATTCCTGTCAATTGTTCCCTTATGCTCTCCCTGAAACTCTGTACAACCTCTGGTTCTTTCAGTTTATCCAGGTCCCATCTCCTTAATTTCCCACATTTTTGCAGTTTCTTCAGTTTTAATCTACATTTCATAACCAATAGATTGTGGTCAGAGTCCACATCTGCCCCTGGAAATGTCTTACAACTTAAAACCTGTCTTACCATTATATAATCTATCTGATACCTTTTAGTATCTCCAGGGTTCTTCCACGTATACAACCTTCTTTCATGATTCTTAAACCAAGTGTTATCTATGATTAAGTTGTGCTCTGTGCAAAATTCTACTAGGCGGCTTCCTCTTTCATTTCTTAGCCCCAATCCATATTCACCTACTATGTTTCCTTCTCTCCCTTTTCCTACACTCGAATTCCAGTCACCCATTACTATTAAATTTTCGTCTCCCTTCACTATCTGAATAATTTCTTTTATTTCATCGTACATTTCTTCAATTTCTTCATCATCTGCAGAGCTAGTTGGCATATAAACTTGTACTACTGTAGTAGGTGTGGGCTTGTATCTATCTTGGCCACAATAATGCGTTCACTATGCTGTTTGTAGTAGCTTACCCGCATTCCTATTTTCCTATTCATTATTAAACCTACTCCTGCATTACCCCTATTTGATTTTGTGTTTATAACCCTGTAGTCACCTGACCAGAAGTCTTGTTCCTCCTGCCACCGAACTTCACTAATTCCCACTATATCTAACTTTAACCTATCCATTTCCCTTTTTAAATTTTCTAACCTACCTGCCCGATTAAGGGATCTGACATTCCACGCTCCGATCTGGAGAACGCCAGTTTTCTTTCTCCTGATAACGACATCCTCCTGAGTAGTCCCCGCCCGGAGATCCGAATGGGGGACTATTTTACCTCCGGAATATTTTACCCAAGAGGATGCCATCATCATTTAATCATACAGTAAAGCTGCATGTCCTCGGGAAAAATTACGGCTGTAGTTTCCCCTTGCTTTCAGCCGTTCGCAGTACCAGCACAGCAAGGCCGTTTTGGTTAATGTTGCAAGGCCAGATCAGTCAATCATCCAGACTGTTGCCCCTGCAACTACTGAAAAGGCTGCTGCCCCTCTTCAGGAACCACACGTTTGTCTGGCCTCTCAACAGATACCCCTCCGTTGTGGTTGCACCTACGGTACGGCCATCTCTATCGCTGAGGCACGCAAGCCTCCCCACCAACGGCAAGGTCCATGGTTCATGGGGGGAGGTAGCATATCATAGATAATATTAAAGCCTCGCTGGTATTCACCCACGCCCTGCTTCAGTTGTCGTTTTATCTTTCCATATAAAATTCTGGAGAAAATCTAGTATGTGCAAGCCAAAAGAGATGACCTGCTCTTATCTCCTTTTTTGTGAGGTGGGTGGATACAGCTGTAGTCTAATCTTCAGGGAAGGTTCTTGTTATTTACATTCCTGATAGATCAATATGTTACGACGTGCTGTGCCACTAGCATATTTCCAAATTTCTGCGATAGCTTAACCTTCTCAGCATAGCATGTAATTTAGCAGTCACTGGAATGCCTCTCCCAAGCCTTGGTTTGTATCAGTGTTTATGTGTTCAGATATGGTCTTCACTGAAGTGTTTGTGTTAATTACTATGCTTCCTTCGTTCTTCACAATTCTGAAGTTTATAGAACGCTCTTGCATCCCCACAAATCAGAATTAACTTAAGGGGGTTGTATTTTTAGAGTTGTTTTCAAAAGGTTTTGTGATAGTTTTCATCTAATGAATTGATCAGGTCGTCTGACATTTACTCTTGATTCGGTATTTTGGATGAAGTTTTTTTGATTGTTTAGGATGAGGAAATATTATTCTGCTGCGAGATGTAAATTTTAACGATGCCTGGCGTCTTCCTGCAAGAGTTTCATCAAATTCTGAAGTCCACCAGGAATGTCATTTACCATAATTTAAGATGGCTGCGTTTCCAGCTTGTTACTTGAGCGTTTGTATCAGTTCGTCTAAATTGTCTGTTAATTTTATGGTTCATATAATTTCTAAGTGATTTTAACTTGTAATTAATGGGTGCGTCTCGTTATTCTCGTTTCTTTGGTAGCTTTCAGTTTCTTCATCATGACAGATAAAAATAAAATTTTGGTTTAGACTACATAGTGGCCTGAACCTGACTCTGTTACTTTTGAAAGGAGAAGTCTTCAGGGGTGATACCGACTCTTTGAAACCACTTATACAGTGGTATAGTGCGGGCCCCAGGCATCACCCTGCAGCCCTTCACCCTTGTGGGTTCTCGTTTGCGAGTAACTGAGAAAACATGACGTATTCAGTGGAACCTTAAAATCGGCATGATGTAGCGTAGCGGTTAAGTTATTTCCTTGGTAAGCATCTTTGTCGAAATGACTGTGATGGTTATTTTTATTCAATATATTGATTAAATAAATTTATTTTCGTTTCTAATACTTGGCCGTGTAATTTTAATAATCGTATTTGCTTTTTTTATTTCCTCTGTTTTTTACTTCTTTACCATCCCAAAAATGTACATCCTGTAACTAAAATGGGATGTTCATAAAAAAGCTGATCGTTGGTAAAGCAGATGCCGGACTGAGATTCATTGGGAGAATCCTAAGGAGATGCGATCCGAAAACAAAGGAAGTAGGTTACAGTACACTTGTCCGCCCACTGCTTGAATATTGTTCACCAGTGTGGTATCCGTAGCAGATAGGGTTGATAAAAGAGATAGAGAAGATCCAACGGAGAGCAGCGCGCTTCGTTACAGGATCATTTAGTAATCGCGAAAGCATTAAGGAGGTGATAGATAAACTCCAGTGGAAGACTCTGCAAGAGAGACGCTCAGTAGCTCGGTACGGGCTTTTGTTGGAAGTTTCGAGAACATACCTTCACCGAGGGGTCAAGCAGTATATTGCTCCCTCCTACGTATATCTCGCGAAGAGACCATGAGGATAAAATCAGAGCGATTAGAACCCACACAGAGGCATACCGACAATATTTCTTTCCACGAACAATACGAGACTGGAATAGAAGGGAGAACCGATAGAGGTACTCAAAGTACCCTCCGCCACACACCGTCATGTGGCTTGCGGAGTATGGATGTAGATGTGAAAATAAATTTTTGACACCATAAAAGACGACAGCGTGTAACTGTCGTATAGACCAGATGTGGTGTTATCTCGCACACTGCGTTATTGTCTCAGCAAAACTGTACCTATTCTTATGCCATGCGTTTGTTGCGTGTTTCTGTCGGCGTTGTTATTAAATGAGCACTGGTCACTTTTCCCATTTTCTATAGTAACGGAATATTTAAAAGCAATGGAAATTTTACGAACTAATATTTGCCGTTTTTAAAAGTTTTTTTCAACCAAAAATTTTAGCGGTGCTGCTACGAATAATTATGTTTCGGTTTTTTATCTGGTTATTAGTAAAAAATAAAAATAAAATCTGTTATAACCGAAACCAAACAAATACCGAAACATTCAGTTATTCAGAATTAAAACAACGGTATCGATTTAAATCGGTTAACTTTTCCCATCCCTACCCAGCATCCATCGGATGGATATGTTCGAGGGTGACCTTGTGAAACGTCCCCTTAGAAAAATTATACACGACTGTGCTTAAACTGACACACAATAGTTTTTAGCGCAACGCAATCTGACTTTCAATAATCCCTACAAGAGAATGGCCCTGACTAACATTAACCTATATGTTTCACAAATCACTTACCTCACAAAAATCTTCGTTACTCGAACTACTGCAATACAGTAAGCGCCACTACTGCCTGCTAACTAAAAGATTCAAACTACGGAAGTCACTAACTACTGATAGGCACAGTTAGCAAATGAAAGATTTTAATAGAGAACAAACAATGTATTTACCTTTATAGTCATAATATATATATCAGTTCATGACACCAATTCTTACAAATTTCGAAACTCCGCCATCTCTCTCCCCACGTCCACCACTGCTGGCGGCTCACCTCAAACTGCGCAACGCTACGCGCTGTTAGCATCCAGCTGCCGCTGCCCAACACTACAATGGCAGACAACAATGCAAACCAGCCACAGACTGCACACGGCACAGCCAGTGATTTTTCATACAGAGCGCTACGTGGCGTTACCAATAAGAAAACGTAAACAGCCTACTTACACTTGTTGCAAGAGGAATGACAATCAATGATGTTCTCCGCGACAGGTTATACATGGGCACAAGAACTTTGAAGAGGCTCAGTCAACAGTACCTGGGAAACTGGAACTGTAAAATCATGATGAGGATGATTATGATGGTCCTAACAATGATGACAGCTCAGAAGACTTTCCTCCCTTCAGTAAACGTGAAGCATCGGGTCATAAACATAAATAAAAAAAAATTGCCAAATCCTGAAACAGCAGACCCTGTACCAGATGGGCTAAACAATAGGGAAAAGGGAGAAGAAAAACAAAGAAAAGAAAGGTCCCCGTTAGAGAGTGACGCATTGTTTTGTGGCTGACGAGAAACGATCAAGATTCATGTGACAAGAGGAGTGAATGCTGTAGTTGGGTTACTGCTGACGTTCGCCCTGGATGTCAGCGTACTATGCTTGTAAAGGGTACTGTATTTTCATTTGATTATTCTAATCACTATAAGTTTAATTACATATGAATAAAATACATACCTGTAATAGTTAATATTGTAGGATTTCAGTAAAACCGGATTGAATAATTGTAACCAGGGTGACAATATTTAATGTATTCGTTTTTTTTTTTTTTTTTTTTTGTAAATTCGCGCATTGCATGCGCGCACAGTAAATTCCAGCACTGCGGCTCGGACTCGCAAATGTAGCGTAATCAGATGAATAATGAAATTCCGAGCGACTGATTACGGCGTATTGCCCGGCCACTGAATTACACCAGTGAGATAACGATGCCTGAAATATTCGCCGTGGCTCGACATAATTCCGATCCACGATTATTCAACCATTACAATCGCTTCCATCTCAGAGTAAGGGTTTTATTCCGCTGTTGTAAATTATGTGGGTCGTTTTGGTGTGGAATTAGGCAGGTGTGAAATTCATCGTGTCACCAAAGAGACGATATTTGAAATTTCAAAAGTACACAGTTGTTAGTTAAAATAGTTAATTTTTATAATGTTGTTATTTTATCAGGCGCTGAAATTTTATAGTAACATAAAATCATTCTCCTGCACAGTATCAGATCTCTCTGGCCGTGACCCGGCTGTACGCCCGAGAATTATTCTCTCGTTATCAACGCCAGGAGAAACTGTTACTCTGTAAAAAAAAAAAAAAAAAAAAAAAAAAAAAAAAAAAAAAAAAAAAAGAGAGAGAGAGAGAAAATCAAAGATACGATTAAGTCACTAGGGATGCGGGCGCTATAAATCCTGGTTTGCATTTTGAGAATGTCTTTGTGAAAATCGCTTTTTACTCCGTAACTGCACTGAGATTCTGTGTGTCTAATACAAACTTAAGTAATTGACACTCTTACGAAAAAATTTGTTTGCAATGTTACCTTATATCGAAGTGAAACATGGAAGATAAACAGTAGATGATAATGGAAATTTTAAAAACGTGATACTACAGAAGAGTGCTGAAGACTGGGTAAGTAGATCGAGTAACTGATGGGGAGGTAATCAACTGAATTGAAAAGCAGAAACATTGTTGGCACAGTTAGACTAAAAGAGTGAAAGATTGGTAGGGCACATACTGATGTACCATGGTATAGATAATTTGGCAGTCGAGGGAAGTGCTGGGACTTGAACACAGTAAGCAGGTTAAAATGGGAGTACAACGTTATTTGAAAAACTATAGCCTTTTCTGTTGAATAAAACAGGGATTTAATTACTTCTGTTGTTATGGATCGATGATAACTATTTGTCTGTTACACTGTCTCACTGCCGAAATTAGAAACTGGTTATACGTCTTTATTGTAAATGTACGTCTTCAGAAACATCGGAAGTTTAATTTGAAAGCTCTTATTACTTTACCAAAAGCAATCTTTGCTATTATTTAGCCGTTCGTTAATTTCTTTTGGTGTTCATCGAGTCATTGTTTTCGATGGCCTTAAATATGGAAACTCATCTCTTCCTATTGTGGCTTCATTGTTAAGTTGTACTACTTACTGTTCATTGCTTTGTTTTTATTTTGCCACTAAGACTCGCCACAGCGTATATAGGGCTCCGTAGTGAAAGATTCATCTACATCTACGTCTTTGTCAATATCTTCATCACTGTCCTACAATTCACAATTAAGTGCTCTGCAGACTGTTCATAGAACCATCTCCAATCTATTACTCTACCATTCCATTCACGGACAGCGGGCGATAAAAACGAACACTGAAATATTTCAAAAATGGTTCAAATGGCTCTGAGCACTATGGGACTCAACTGCTGTGGTCATAAGTCCCCTAGAACTTAGAACTACTTAAACCTAACTAACCTAAGGACATCACACACATCCATGCCCGAGGCAGGATTCGAACCTGCGACCGTAGCAGTCGCACGGTTCCGGACTGCGCGCCTAGAACCGCGAGACCACCGCGGCCGGCACTGAAATATTTCCTTACGAGCTCAGATTGTTCTTATTTTATTACAATAATCATTTCTGCCCATGTAGGTGGCACCAAAAATTTATTTTCGCTTTCGGAGCAGAAATTTGGTGATTGGGATTTCGTGAAAAGATCTCGCTGCAACGCAAAAGTATTTGTTCTAACGACTGCCACCCCAACTCGCGTATCGTATCCGTGACCCTCTCTGCCCTGTTTCGCGGTAACACAGAACAAAAGCTACTCTTATTCGAACTTTTTTGATGCCTCCATTAACCTTATCTGGTAAGAATCTCGTAGCGGACAGCAGTAGTCCAGAAAAGGACGGACAAGCGTATTGAAGGCAGTTTCTTTAGCGGATTTGTTGCAGCTTCTAAGTATTCCGCAGAAAATCACAGTTTTTGGTTGGTTTCCCCCGTAACATCATCTACGTGATTGTTTCAGTTCAAGTTACTCGTAACCTTAAATAGATTTGTGTTACTTATGAAATAATCGAAATTTATCGGATTCCTTCACACTTTTCATTACTTTGAGTCAATTTCCTCTTTCCGCACCGTATGATATCTTGTATAAATCATTTTGCAGGTTGGTTTTGATCTTCTGATAACATCACGAGACAGTAAACGACAGCGTCATCTGCAAATAATCTAAGAGGAGTGCTCAGATTGTCTCTTAAATCGTTTATATAGCTTAGGAACAGCAGAGGGTTATAACACGTCCTTGGGATATGCGAGGTATGACTGCTGTTTTAGTATCTGACTTCCCGTCAATTAATGTGGATGTAAGCTCACTGACAGTCAATAACGAATACAGTTGCACAACTGACACAGTACTTCGTAAGGGGACAATCTGATTAGAAGTCTGTCACTATTGGTTGTCTGTATTGAGCTTACTGCAATTAGTTAAAGAGAATTACTCCAGACGCGTTTCACTTTTGTTTATTAAGCATCTTCCGTGGTTATTCTGCAAACTGGATACATAAGTCTTTACATTTTTGGCTGTTTATAGAGTTAGTGTGCAAGTTACTTATTGCGTTTCTTTACATATTCTGCTTATTCCCTCCTTGCTAGCAGCGTTTGGCGTCAAAAGACTTTGATTCACATATGCACTAGGCAGTTTGTTGCCACTTTGCAGTATTTCTTGCGTTGTATCATTTATACTTCACTTTTGGTAACTATTTCTCATTCTGCACACTAACAGTGTTTTCATTTGTTCGTGTGTCTTCGTTCACGCTGTGAGTGCTGCCAAACTCAAACTGAGAAACTGCTTTGTGTGTGTGTGTGTGTGTGTGTGTGTGTGTGTGTGTGTGTGAGAGAGAGAGAGAGAGAGAGAGAGTTATGACATTGTCTTGTATGTTAGACAGAGATACTACAGGAGAATTGGGTTTGATTGTAATTTTCTTGGGTTCAAATGGTTCAGATGGCTCTGAGCACTATGGGACCTAACTACTGAGGTCATCAGTCCCCTAGAACTTAAAACTAAGTACATCACACACATCCATGCCCGAGGCAGGATTCGAACCTGCGACCGTAGCGGTCGCGCGGTTCCAGACTGTAGCGCCTAGAACCGCTCGGCCACCCCGGCCGGCAATTTTCATGGGGGTGGGTGGTGGGGATGCGGAGGCGGGGGGGGGGGGACTGGATGGTGATTATAGAATAGATTCTGGGAGGAGATGGTAGTGGTAAATGGAGATTGTTGTTATATGTGTAAGTTTAGTGTTGTATTAAGTGGGCAATCAGTTTAAAGAGTGCGTGGTTTGTCAAGTTGGTCTGATCATTTATAAGTTGTTTCTTTTCTGTTATGGTTTTTTGAATGTAGCAGTTTTTTTGTCAGGTGAGGAAGTGTTTTTTGTTGTTGATCCTTAAGATGAATTAAGGCAGATGAGATATAGATACCATACCACCAGAATTTCTAAAATAATTGGCGAAAGTGACAAAAAACGACTATTCTCACTGGTGTTTAGACTGTATGGGTCTGGCTGCGTACCATGTCACTTTTGAAAAAATATCATCCACACAATTTTGAAGACTGCAAGAGCTGACAAGTGCAAGAATTATCGTAAAATCAGCTATACAGCTCATGCATCCAAGTTGCTGACAAGGATAATATACAAAAGAATATACAGAAGAATGGAACAAAATCAAGGATGTTCTACATGACGATCAGATTGGCTTAATAAAACTAAAGACACGAGAGAGGCAATCCTGACACTGCGGTTGAAATGGAAGCAAAATTAAAGAAAGTCAAGACACGTTCATAGGATTTGTTGACCTGGAAAAAGCGTTTGACAATGTAAAATGGTGCAAGATGTTCAAAATTCTGATAAATGTGGGGGTAAGCTATAGGGAGAGACGGGTAATATACAATATGTACAAGAGCCCAGACGGAATAATAAGAGTGGACTACCAAGAACGAAATTCTGGGATTAAAAGGGGTGTGAGACAGGGATGTAGTCTTTCACCCCTACTGTTTAAGCTGTACATCGAAGAAGCAATGATGGAAATAAAAGAAAGGTTCAGGAGTGGAATTAAAATTCGTGGTGGAAGGATCTCAATGATGCGATTCGCTGATGGCATTGCTAACCTGAGTGAAAGTGAAGAAGAATTACATGATCTGTGCCGGCCGGAGTGGCCGAGCGGTTCTAGGCACTACAGTCTGGAACCGCGCTACCGCTACGGTGTCAGGTTCGAATCCTACCTCGGGCATGGATGTGTGTGATGTCCTTAGGTTAGTTAGGTTCAAGTAGTTGTAAGTTCTACGGGACCGATGACCTCAGAATTCCCATAGTGCTTATAAATAAAAAAACATGATCTGTTGAATGGAATGAACAATCTAATGAGTACAGAATATGGATTGAGAGTAAATCGAAGAAAGACGAAAGTAAAGAGAAGTAGCAGAAATGACAACAGCGAGAAACTTAACACCAGTCTTGATGGACACGAAGTAGATGAAGTTAAGTAATTCTGCTACCTAGGCAGTAAAATAACCAATGACGAACGGAGCAAGGAGAACATGAAAAGCAGAATAGGAATGTTGAAAAGGTCATTCCTGACCAAAGGAAGTCTACTAGTATCAAACATAGGCCTTAATTTGAGGAAGAAATTTCTGAGAATGTACGTTTGGAGCACAACATTGTATGGTAGCCAAACATGGACTGTGGGAAAACGGAAAGAGAAGAGAATCGAAACATTTGAGATGTGGTGCTACAGACGAATGTTGCAAATTAGATGGACTGATTAGGTAAGAAATGAGGTCCTGCGCGGAATCGGAGAGGAAAGGAATATGTAGAAAATACTGATAAGGAGTAGGTACAGGAATAAAGGACATTTGTTAAGACATCAGGGAATGACTGGTACTAGAGGGAGCTGTAGAGGGCAAAAACTGTAGAGGAAGACAGAAATTGGAAAACATCCAGCAAATAATTGAGGATGTAGGTTGCAAGTGATACTCAGAGATGAAGAGGTTGGCACAGGAAAGAAATTCGTGGTGAGACGCATCAAACCATCAGAAGACTGATGACACACCTTCCCACCCAATAGGAAACCTTATGATTTCCATGTCTGTGTGTCTGGCAGTAATATTATGTTGGCGTACCACCAAGTAAATCGCTTGGGAAGAGATCAACACTTTGTAGAGGGTGTGTAATGGCTTCTCAACGAAACGTCTACAACCTAGTTGAATCAATAGGCAGAGCAACTCCGCGTTGGTCAGGATGATCTCTCTCTTTGACTGCGAGAGTCCGCTGCTCGTTGACTTTCTGCAACAATGCGCCACAATTAACAAACAGCCGTATGTGGACACTTGGCAACAACTGAAACCCACAATCAAGTCCAAACGCTCAGCGATATTGACTGACGGCATCATTCTTTTTCAGGTTAATGTCCGCATGTTGTCAATGTTGTTTCGACAACGCTGCAAGAGTTGCTCTGGGATGCAGTTGCACATTCTCCACACAGTCCCGATTCCTTCCAATGCGATTTACACGTTATTGAGCCCTGAAGAACGTCATTCGAGGCCGTCGATTAGCTTCGCAAGAAGTATATTTACTCCTTAATGAAATTGGTCCTAAATAATTAATATCTTTTTCCAACAAACAGCTCAGTACATAATACAGTACCAGGAACAAAAATTATCTCCACAAGGACTTAAAAGCACTTACTTTAGTTAAAAAAGGGGTCCACTACTAAGGAACACTCATCTTCAATAATTTGCAAGCAAACAAAAAAATTAGTTACAAATAAAGATCAGTTTAAAAGAAGCCTGAAAGACTTACTAGTGGCCAACTCCTACTCAATTGACGAATTTTTTTAATAGAAACAAATGATATATATACTCATACTATTAGTATTGTTATTTCAGCTTAAAAATGGCGTATTGTATATACTCATACTATTAGTTTGTTATTTCAGCTAAAAAAAAAAAGATTTGACGTGTTCCACATCCACGAGGATCTCCTCAGCACGGATCTATGAAGCGAAAAACTAATCTAATCTAATCTATCTAATCCAGGCTCACATCTGGGTACAATCACGTTTCCATAGGCAATTGCCGTTTTTCGGTGAAGGCATTGAACATCTTGTCTCACAGTGGGATAAGTGTATTAACAGTTGTGGCGCTTACTATTGAAATAATAAATAGATAAATTGAAGTTTTATGGGATTGATGGTACAGCCAACCAGTGGATAATGTCGTATCGAAAGAAGGATGCAGATGTCCTTATTAATTCAACCAACGTAGTCCAGTGACATTAGTCTGGCTGGGAGGGGGAGAAATCACGTATGTGGCTCTCCAAGGCACATTGTTGGGTCCACTGTTATTACTCATATATGTAAACTATTTTCCATCTAATATACAACAAATAGAATTAGTGCTTTTTGCAGATGTCACTGGTATTGTAATCAATCCAAGCATACATGCAGAAAAATGGTAAAACAGTTTTCTTATAAGTATCGTTGACTGGTTTTCTGTGAATGGTTTCACTCTCAATTTTATAAACACACAACATATTCAGCTCTGCACGTCTAGGGATGCTACATCACAGGTAAGTGTAACACATGGCGAGGGAATTATAAATTAGGGTGAAAGTTCAAAATTCTTAGGTGTCCATAGTCATGCAAATTTAAACTGAAAAAGGCTTATCTTTGGAACTCCTGAAACAACTTAGTTCAGCCACAATTGCACTTATAATCATAGCAAATCTTTGGGAGCGATAATTCAGGAAGTTGACTTCTTTTGCATGTTTTCATTCCTTAATGTCATATGCAATAATGTTCTTGGTTAACACATCTTCGTTGCTCAGAAACGTGCTCTGAGAATAATATGTGGTGCTCATACATCTTGTAGACATTTGTTTGAATTTGTCATTCTTGCTACTGCTTCGCAGTATATTTATTTCCTCACAAAGATTGTTGTAAATAACATACTAGAGATGAGAAGGAACATCGATGTACATAATTACAATACCGTAAGGCAAAATTACATTCATTGCTCCTACATTAATGCTGCTTGTAGCACAAAAAAGAGTGCTCAGTGCTGCGACTAAGAGTTTTGATCACTTACCTAGCGAGGTAAAATGCATGAGATACAGAATGTAAAATTTGAAAGCAGATCGACAAATTTTCTGCTTGACAACTCCTTCTATTCCATAGAAGAATTTCTGTTATTGTAATGTGTAAAAGACAATGGGTAATGATAACATAATGTAATGTGAAATACAGGATGATTCACGAAGGTATGCGAATACTGTAATATGTTATTCTACGAGTAAAACTAAAAAACAATTCATACACAAATAGGTCCGCAAATGTTTAGTTGCGGAGTTACAGATAATAAAAGATTTCGCCTGAAATTTAGCAACTTCGCTAATATGAAGCCATTTCAAATCTGTACTAGATTAAAGTAAAACACGATTTCCATTCATTTTGTTATTATTGATCTGGTGAATCTAATAAAACATATCTCAGACGTGTATCTGCAGTATTTTTCCAGAACATTCAGAGGAGCAAAGAAGTAATTTCGTAAAATTATTAACTTATTAACTACTTGGCTCAATTTGTTTTTTAAATTCCAGACGATTGCACAGAGTTTTCAGCAGAAGTCGTAGAGGATGTAATTTTGGAAAAGTGATGGTAATAAACATCATATCAGCATATTCCTTTGTCATAAATTCGTGAAAGACACTGTATATGGAACCTCCAGTTAAATTTAGAGGAAGATGTGACGACCACTGTCTTTCCACAATAAACTAACAAAATAAAAAGTTAGTAATCAAAATATCCACGGGTGTACTGCCGGTCTATAGTGTCCAACGATCACAATATTTCGGAGATCAAACATGTCGCCATCATCAGGTGAACCGACGGACTGAGCTCCTGTGAACGTGCCGGCACGGAGATCCTTACGCTATGGCTGCTCAGGGGGAACTAGGTTCGGTCGCGGCGGCGGCCGATTTAAATACCCTCCGCCCGCGGCGCGCTCCCTCCGCCGTCCGCGCCCCGCGCCACGGTCGCGTGGTGGAACAGATTGCGACGGCGTCTGAGATGACGTCGGTGTGGTGGCTCTGTCCGCCGTGGTCGTCACAACTATGCGTTTGCTCGATTTACTCTTGATTAACCCAATCGCTGGTTCCCAAGCCTTGCTAAGGTTATAGCCACAGTCACGGTTTATGAGGTCTTCATTAGTGCGAATTTCGATGACGTCTGTAACAACGCTGTCCCAGTATCTCGACGTCTGTACCAATATCCTCTTGCGGTCATACTCCATAGCGTAATTTTCCGACAACCAATGTTCAGCGACCGCCGACTTGCCCGAATACATCAGTCGAGTGTGCCTCTGGTGTTCACGGCATCGATCCTCGACGGTACGCATCGTCTGACCAATATACGACTTGCCACATTGACACGGAATCTGGTACACGCCGGCCTTCCTCAAACCGAGGTCATCTTTGGCGCTCCCCACCAGTGCACGAGTTTTATTTGGAGGACAAAACACAGTTCCGACCCGGTGTTTCTTCAGAATGCGGGCGATTTTCCCCGAGAGTGCGCCTGTGTATGGAATAAATGCAGTGCCTACCTCCTCCCTCGTGACTTCATCCATCTCAACAGGTTGTGCTGCAGGTTGGGCGGAGAGCACGTTCAATCTGCCACTCTGAGTACCCATTTTTTTCGAAATACAGTTCTTAGATGTTCCAATTCCTGGGGTAGACTCTCTGCGTCAGAGATAGTGCGCGCCCTATGTACTAGAGTTTTAAGTACCCGATTCCTCTGTGAAGGGTGGTGGCAGCTGTCTGCGTGCAAATACAGATCCCGTGGATATTTTGATTATCAAATACGCCGGGAGAAACTCAAGAATTAAAAAGTTAGTGTTCACCAATGTTACTTTGGTTACTGAAGGGAATATAGCTCTCTCTGCATCAGCGAGGTATCCTGTAGCATGAAAACAGCAACAAGAGCCTAGGGTGTCTGCTGTCTGAGTAGAGCTCACAGCGGAAGAGTGGTTGCTCTCTAGAGGAGGAACGGGAAGAGGGCAGAGCTGATGAAGGAAAGGAATCCTTATTATAAATGGAGGAGGAGCTGGGAAGTGGCTCCGCCATTACTTACGGCGGCGGCGATAAAAGCTGCGGCTGGTTCTGCGGCTGCGGCGCGGTCGCGGGTGATAGCATCGCGGCAGTCAGTATTTCTTGCTGCGGGGCGCGCATTACGGCTGGCGCGGACGAGATGGGCGGGGCGCGGGGCTGCCTGTCACAGGCGGGGGAGGGAAGGGGTGGGGGAGGCGCCCGACAGCTCGGCTCCGGCGTCGCGACGCGCCGGCGCCTGCCCTGCCGGGGCCGCTGTCGGCTGCCACTGTGGCGCGCGCTGCTGGGGAGCACTCTCTGCGGAGAGCGGCCAGCTTTTTTGGCAGCGCGAGCCAGTGGGTGGCATCCACTGGGGCAGAGCCATTACCAGCGGCGCCACGAAACGTGCTTCCACACTGGCAAAAAAGGAAAAAAGTGACCATGTGAATTAATCACGAGACACATTACTTTCGCTTCCACATCATATAAAGTGTCACCTATGCACTGTTTGTTCTGCAACAGTTTCAGTGTGACTTCGAAGTTTCTCTAGACGATGTTGTTGTTGTGGTCTTCAGTCTAGACACTGGTTTCATGCAGCTCTCCATGATACTCTATCCTGTCCAAGCCTCTTCACCTCCCATTACCTACTGCAACCTACATACTTCTGAATCTGTTTAGTGTATTCATCTCTTGGTCTCCCTCTAAGAGTTTTACTCTCCACGCTGCCCCCCCCCCCCCCCCAATAGTAAATTGGTGATTCGTTCATGCCTCAGAATATGTTCTACCAACCGATCCCTTCTTCTAGTCAAGTTGTGCCACAAATTTCTCCACAATTCTATTCAGTACCTCCTCATTAATTATGTGATCGACCCATTTAATCTCTAGCATTCTTCTGTAGCACTACATTTCGAAAGCTTCTATTCTCTTCTAGTCTAAACTATTTATCATCCACGTTTCACTTCCATACATGGCTACACTGCATACAAATACTTTCAGAAACGACTTCGTGACACTTAAATCTATACTCGATGTTAACAAATTTCTCTTTTTCAGAAACACGTTCCTTGCAATTGCCAGTCTACATTTTATATGCTCTCTACTTCGACCATCATGAGTTATTTCGCTCCCCAAATAGCAAAATTCATTTACTACTTTAAGCGTCTCATTTCCTAATCTAATTCCCTCAGCATCACCCAACTTAATTCGACTACATTCCATGATCCTCGTTTTGCTTTTGTTGATGTTCATCTTATATCGTCCTTTCAAGACACTGTCCATTCTGTTTAACTGCTCTTCCAGGTCCTTTGCTGTCTCTGACAGAATTACAATCTCATCGGCGAACTTCAAAGTTTTTATTTTTCTCCGTGGATTTTAATTCCTACTCCGAATTTTTTTATAACCATACAGTAAAGCCGCAAGCCCTTGGGAAAAATTACAGCTGTAGTTTCCCCTTGCTGTCAGCCTTTCGCAGTGTCAGCACAGCAAGGCCGTTTTGGTTAGTGTTACAAGGCCAGATCAGTCAATTATCCAGACTGTTGCCCATGAAACTACTGAAAAGGCTGCTGCCCCTCTTCAGGAACCACACGTATGTCTGGCCTCACAACAGATACCCCTCCGTTGTGGTTGCACCTACAGTACGGCTATCTGTATCGCTGAGGCACGCAAGCATCCCCACCAACGGCAAGGTCCATGGTTATATCCTTATATAAAACTTTCCCGGTTTGTGAAATGATATTTCAGAGAGCGCAACCAATCCAAAAATTTGTTGACTTACTCAAATCCAGACGTTCATGCATATTATAAAAATGTGTGTGTGTTCGTGTGTTCCATATTTCCTCCTAAACCAATGAACCGATTGCAACCAGACTTCGTACACATATCTGTTACTGTCTGGAATAATCGCTGTCAGAGTGAGAATCGCCTGCCTATCATAGTTGCCCTTACTGTCTGGCAATAATGCCTGTCAGGGTGAGAATTCCCAACCTGTCGTAGTTCACAGGCTATGACGTCATAAGCGATGAGATGCTTGAAAAATTGCCGCAATATGTATGACATTTAAATTTATTGCTTCTGTGCTACTAACTCTATTCGCAATAAATACGCGAGACAGTATGCAAATATGCCGCTAAATGAACTTACAAAATTCTATCATGGTACTAAACATAGTTTAGGAGATATGACGTCATAAATATTGAGATGCCTGAAAAACTACAGCATTGTGCATGACATCTAAATTTATTACCTCTTTGCTACTAATTCAATTCGCAGCCTATTTTGCACAAATGCCTATGAATATACCTACACAGATACATTGTTGTATGACACATAGTTCAAGAGATATGATGCTGGAAACACTGATGCCCGTGAAAAAGTGTTACAATATGCGTGAAGTTTTAATTCAATTGTTATTTACTGTTAAGACACTGCTACAGTCAAGTCAGCGTAGGAAACGCGTGGCACCTAGTAGAGATTTCGACAGCTTTCGTCTGAGAAGCCCAAACGGCTGCAGGCGAAATATACCGCCATCCATAGAGCAATGAAGAGACACTGCCATAGACACGTTTACAAAACAACGCTGTAGACATGCAAAGCAGGTGCCGGATCTTGTTACCTATACATTTCTGCTTTATGCACATTTCTTTGCACGACTGTTTCATAATTTTAAAACTGTTTTCACGAATGCAAGGAATCAAATTTTTTCGATACTGCACTATAAACACAGTCCATTTTTTGTTTGTTTTCGGTTCTAATAGAAAATTGGCAAAACGAATACCCAGACAATGCCGGGATTGTTAGTTATTTAATAAAGCAACATGTTCCTACGTAGAAAACCTCATCTTTGGGCTAAGATGGTAGCACAAAAGAATTGTTAAGGAAAGAACACATTGATATCAAGGTTTTTCGTTGCTGTCTTGGCCTACGAGTGTGTTCAGTTACATTCATTGCTGCGGATCCTTGGGCCTTGTTAATCGTTGTTTATGAGGTTAGGGTCCAAGCAGAATTAGAGGGTGTGTTGAAGATTTCTTGGTTGACAGGATGCAGCATGTTCTCTAGGATGGAGAGTCATCGTTAGAAGTAGAAATAACTTCAAGTGCGTGCTAGGAAGTGTGATCGGACCCTGGCTGTTCATGAAGTATATAACGACGTTGCAAACAATGGTAGTAAGTGCCTCAGATTTTTCGCGGACGACGCCGTTATCTATAATGAATTACTACCTGAAAAAACTTGCGCAAATATTCAGTTAGATCTTGATGAGATTTAAAAATGTCGTGAAGATTGGCAACTTGCTTTAAATGTACAGATATGTAAAATTATGGACCTTATCACAATAAAAAAATGTAGTATCCTATAACTACAATGTCAATAATGCTGAATTCTTATCGACCGTCTTATACAAATACCTAGTTAAAACACATTGCAGGGATATGAAATGGAATAATCGGATAAGCTCAATCGTAGGAAAAGTTGCCGTCAGATTTCGGTTCATTTGCTGAATACGGGGAAAATGCAGCAGGTCTAAAAGAGAGACTGTTTATTAATCACCTGGGCATCCTATAACAGAATACTGCTCAAGCTGTAATGTTCCTGCTACATCTACATCTACATATATACTCCGCTAGCCACCAAGCAGTGTGTGGCGGAGGGCACAATTCGCGCCAAAGTCATATTTCCTCTCGTCGGTTCCACTCGCGGATCGCGCCAGGGAAAAACGACTGACTGAGCGCCTCAGTAGAACCTCTGCTAGGTCTTAAATATGTATTCTCTATAAAGTGAGTCCAGATACGTCCCAGATTAGGAAAAAGGCCCGGTTGAATAGTGCCTAGAACAGTGAGTCAAATTAGTAAGGGCACCTGACTACAAAGAATTTATAGAAAATTACCTGGACAGTGAACACTTACTTTCTTTTTTGTGCAACTATTTACAGTGAGCATAGAAAAAGGAAACTGAATTCAATTGAACGTGAGCAGTCACACTAAATATCTCGCCCAGCATAACAGTGTGTAAAACAGAATGTCAAATCAAACACCTTTCAGCCCTCTAATGTCCAAACTTATTTTATTTGGCTACCAGTTTCAGCGATTTACTGCGCTATCTTCAGGCCCATGACCGACGTGTAGCAAAATTCTACCTCTGTTTTGGTCAAAATAGGCATTCGAATACTGGCATATGTGGATTTCTGATTGCTACAAAGATATGTAAAACAGGTGGTTTATAATTCCCTGCAGTGCAGTGGATATGTAGACCCAGTCTGTTACAGTAACCCACAGATTTGAAGCAACTCATTGGCATGTGTTCCTCTCTGGCAACGACATCAGCATTAGCATCTATATTTTCCTAAAAGCATGCAAAACAATGCCAAAAATAATACTCGTACTGATTCCTACTCTTGTTGATATTAATTGCAGTAAGGAATCCCTAAGGATTCTGCCCATTGCTACAGGCAAACAGTACGCTTCGCATCCAGTTCTTCTATACTAGCTGCTCAGTATAAGACTGCATAATTCGGCAAAATAGGAAATTAGTGGTGAGGAAAATTGATTTGAAACAATATTTGTCAATCCATTCAACTGACTCCCTGAAAGTGTCGAGTGGAACAATAAGTTTATTGTTGCCAGTAGCTATTTATTTATATCCACAACCCATTTCTAAGGTTTAAACCTCCATCATCAGGTGTATTTACACGTGTTATTACGACGTGTGTGTGTTAAGACTTTGGTGTAAGCTATGGCACTGCCCAGTAGAGAAACAAAAACACTATTTGAGAACAGGGTTTTTGGGAGGTTTTTGGTTACAAGGTAAACATATGTCTAAATGTAAAAATAAAACAAGTGAAATAGAATACCTCCATTGGTCACAGGCTTCTTAATCTGTCGTAATACATCACACGTGCACTATCATAATTTGTAAACAAAGATGGTGTCTGGAAACTGCTAGGTGCAAAAAACTTGTCGCAAAACACAAAAATTGTCTCGAAGTACAAACAAGATATAAAAAATGACACTTTTATTTCAGAAAAGGTTTCAATGGATGTGGAGATCTTTGGTTGAGTTGATGAAAATATGCATTAGGATATATATTTAATGTAGTATACATATCCGTTTCTCTCAAGTTTATACGACTTAAATTTCATACTCGTTTATATGATCAGGTTGCAAGCCTTAAGTACAATAATGATTGGTAAAATTATATTAAATAACAATTTTGGTTGGAATTCAGAGATAGAGGACGAAGGGATTGCAAGAAAAATGGCTATGTTTTGGATACGCTAGAGCTGTGGGTTAGTTAAACTAACTTCTGTTATGTGTCAGAATTAAGTAAATACTGAAGTTAGACTTTCCAGGAAGTAATTCAATCACATTAGTACCTGTAATACAAGTTCTCAGAATAAACGAGACACACAGATTCCGATACGAAAGAAATTCAAACAAAATATAATACTTACTAGTCACAAAGTACTTGGAAGTATTGAAAGTAAGGTAAAGATTAGGGAGTGTGACAAACTTGATTGCACCTCTTTTCTAGTGAATTAATAGCAAACTGGTTCTGCCAAGCCTTGGAACATACTTTCATCACAAAAAACACGAATATCGAATGTCTACACGTGAGCCGCACGTCGAACCCAAGAACGTTACGGCATCTTTGCCATGCGAATCAAGAAAATAGTTACGCATGAACCACACGTTTACTGTGAATGATTAGCAAAGTCCTATTGCAGATGTGCTCACTCTGCACACAGCGAAGCTACATATGACCACCTCGCCGCACAGCAAAATAACAAGCAGTGGCGTCAGATTTTGTAACACGACCCACCTCCAGTATGGCAGAACACAAAAGTGCTTTCTTTACACTCATGACTGCACGATTGTGTTCCCCGTTCTGGTAATAATTCCAAAACACGCAGGTGAGTCAGAGTTTGGCATGGAAAGCTTATGTATATGTTCCTTACTATCAGACTGGTAGAAAGTCTCTCGTGACAGGTCCAGTTCATAATGTGTGTCAAATCTTATGGGACTTAACTGCTAAGGTCATCAGACCCTACGATTACACACTACTTAACCTAAATTATCCCAAGGACAAACACACACACACCCATGCCCGAGGGAGGGTTCGAACCTCCGCCAGGATCGTGACTGCAGCACCTCAGACCGCTCGGCTAATCCCGCGCGGCGTTCAGTTCAAGTGGAATTGCATTAAGAGGCGCTTTTTTCTTCGAATTCCTGCTAAAAACTTTTCTGAGTGCTGCCCTTATTTTTTATTTATTTATTTATCGTTTTAATTTTTACAAGCATGGTTTGTGTCTACTTCTTTGAGAGGTGAGACCAACATCAACAACTCAGGCAGCACACATGTCTAATTACGAATTTCTCAGGTCAATGTGTAGCCGACTATGAGGAGACTTAAGTACGAGCAGGACTCGCTCTTCATTGGTTCCATACATACTTAATTAGGTTTTCCTTCCAGCGAATAGAGAATTTTTGCTTTTGATCCGTATCTGTACTGGCAAGATATCAAAATATGTGACATTAATGGCTGCATCTTTCGACTGTAGTGGCGCAGAAGCTTAAATTTTTTACACCTCCATCGGACCGTAGACTTTAGAGTGTGATACAACTTACGTCTACGCGTGCTGAGAAAAAGAGGTCTTAACAGGTGGACAGTCTGTCGGTTAACATGACATAAAGAATCTACCAGGAAGTTTCATATCAGCGCACATTCCGCTGCAGAGTGAAAATCTCATTCTGGAAACATCCCCTAGGCTGTGGCTAAGCCATGTCTCCGCAATATTCTTTCATTCAGGAGTGCTAATTCTGCAAGGTTCGCAGGAGAGCTTCAGTAAAGTTTGGAAGGTAGAAGACGAGGTACTGGCAGAAGTGAAGCTGTGAGGACGGGGCATGAGCCGTGCTTGGGCAGCTCAGGAGGTAGAGCACTTGCCGGCGAAAGACAAAGGTCCCCAGTTCGAGACTCGGTCCGGCACACAGTTTTGATCTGCCAGGAAGTTTCTTGACGTACATATATTTTTTGTGTGATACTATTACAATTTAACAGTTTTTGAATATTTCGGGTCCCTTACCTGAGTAGGTGACAACAGAACCCGTACGGGATCTCTTTGTTGTTCGCCCGCCTGTCTATCTGACTGTCAGTCTGTATGTCTGACTGTTAAGAACCCTTTTTCTCAGGGCGTGTAGCCGTATCCAGTTGAAATTTATGTCACATACTAAAGTCTGTGGTTCCCTGGCGGAGTAATACTTGTAAGCTCCTAAGTCAATGCAGTTAATAGATACGGCCATTTATGTCACCTGGTTTGATTCTCGCAATCTTATTCATCAAAACCCGTAGGATACTTCCCACTGGCCTAGAATCATGACACTTGGCACGAAGAAAGACTTCACTGTACAAGTAAACGGAAAAATCCGAAATTGTTAGTTTGTAACTATATCACGCGAAAAACTTTTTTTTGTTATTTGTCATCCGTCTATCTGTCTGTCCTTCCGTCTGTTAAGACCACTTTTTTCGGAGGCACGTAGACGTATCAAGTTTGTATATATGCGACATGTTATGGTCTACGGTTTTTTGGCGGTGTAAAATATTTACGTTTCTAACTCAATGCTATCAAAAGCTACGCCAGTTTCTTGATACTTGCGGATTCACTTATGAAAGCGGTAGGGTACTTTCCATTGACGTAGAGTCATTAACTGTGGTAAAAAGCAAGGTCTCACAGCACAAGAACAGGAAGAAAAGGAGAGAACTGTTAATTTGTAATTGTATCACAGGAAAAACATATTTCTTTTGGCATTTTTATCCGACTTTAGACTTAAAATATTCTCTAAAGTATAGGAACTTCCGGGACCCTTATCTTGTGAGTATGTCGATAACACAAAAATCGAGAGTCTCTATTCCCGGGACAGATGAGTTGTCTACGCACACAATTAAATTAATTAAGTTTGTAGGGAATCCTCATAGTGCGAATCATGTCGGCCTGGCCATTTTATCCATTTACGTGTAGTGTAAAACCTCGCTTTCTGCCAAATTTGATGATTCTAGCTCGACGGAAAGTACCGTTTAGGTTTTGATGAGTGAGTTTGCGAGTATCAAAATATGTGACGTAAATGGCCGTATCTTTTGACTGGACTGACTTACAAGCGTAAGTCTTTTGTACCGCTAAGGATTCATAGACATCAATATGTGACACAAATTACGACTTGATGTGTCTAACCGCATATGAGAAAAAGGGGTCTTAATACATGCATGGACAGACGGTGAAATAACAAAAAATGACAAAAAATACTTTTTCACGTGATATGATTATAATGTAATTGTTGGAGAGTGATCCTTTATTTTTCAATGAAACTTTAGCCTCTTGCCAAATTTTATGATATTAGACCAACGCGAACTACCTTATACGTTCTGATGAGTGAGTTGGCGAATCTCAAAATATCCCGTTTGACGCAATTGGCTGTGTCTTTTGATTGTATTGCCTAGAAGCTTGAAATCTTTACACCGGCAAGGGACCATAGAGCTTAGTATGTGACATAAATTTCAACTTGATAGTCTACCAGTTTCTGCGAGAAAGAGTTCTTAATATTTTGACCGCCAGACAGACACATGGACAACAAAGTGATTCAATAAGGAATCCGTTTTTACCATGTTATTTGCTAATCTTGCCTACGTCTTTCAGCACCTAATCACTCTTTTGCTGGATCAATCTTTTGCAGTGCCTACTCAATGGTAATTACTGCTTGAATAAGCGAAGATGGTGCAGTGGGCAAGTACTGTTCTGTCCGTGTTATGGCTCTAGACGAACTCTGACAACAAACACACGCCTATTGGGATACTGCCTTCGCTGTTTATGTACCCAGCAGAGTCTCATAATGTCCAAGTTGCTGCATACTGACACCGAACCAGAGTGTAAGATCTGTCAGCTTTGTAGTTGCTGTGTCTCGGGGGTCGGCATGCAGTACAGAAACGTCATTCGGGTAGTCTGCACGGCAGGCGTTAACTGTCGAGACGAGGCGCAGATAAAGCTGTAGTACCGCTGTGACCTGCAGGGGGCGACAAAGGCGTCGCTCACTTTTCACCGTTGCGTGACATGGACGGAAATAGTGTAGCTCGCTATCACTCCTCCCACCAGGTAGTTATATAGGCTGCACTGTCCAAGTGGAGCCGATTTGAGGCGAGTCTGCTTCCGTAGGCGACGCATAGCCTTCTGGTTACGACGAGGGCCAGTGGACAAGAGCCTCCAACTAGTCTTCGACGACCGCCACTCGTCCACCAGTTCGCCGTTTCGCGATCTGACTTAGAAGAATTTCTTGTCAGTGTCACCTATCAGAGGCCGGCCGCGGTGGTCTCGCGGTTCTAGGCGCGCAGTCCGGAACCGTGCGACTGCTACGGTCGCAGGTTCGAATCCTGCCTCGGGCATGGATGTGTGTGATGTCCTTAGGTTAGTTAGGTTTAATTAGTTCTACGTTCTAGGTGACTGATGACCATAGATGTTAAGTCCCATAGTGCTCAGAGCCTCACCTATCAGATCCGAATTGTGATTCGGACTGATACGTGTCAGATATTGTTCCTGACGTCGGATTTCATCCAGACATGACTTCGTTATCAAATACTGTTGATTCTGTAATGGAGAGGGCCAACTTTATGAGCAATCACTCAGTAGTCATGATAGTCAAAAATGGTTCAAATGGCTCTGAGCACTATGGGACTTAACATCTTAGGTCATCAGTCCCCTAGAACTTAGAACTACTTAAACCTAACTAACCTAAGGACATCACACACGTCCGTGCCCGAGGCAGGATTCGAACCTGCGACCGTAGCAGTCCCGCGGTTCCGGACTGCAGCGCCTAGAACCGCTCGGCCACCGCGACCGGCCGTGATAGTCGTAGCCCCCTCGGCAGACCTGTTATTATTCTTAGTAATATGATTCCTGGTGGCTGTAATTAACTTACCTGTGTTGCAATGCTCTATTTTGTATTTTAGCTGTTAAATTATTTCGTAATTTACTAATGTGAAATAAACTTTTTGACGGTGCAACGTTCTTTTTAGTACCTCGCATTATATCGTAAAGGAGCACCTTCCATCGTTAGTTAGCAACAAGCTCATAACAATTATTGTTTTCTCTCCTCATATACTCTCCCTACATTTTATTGTTTATGACCTTCAGCTCTTTTACTATCATAAGTTAACCTTCCAATATTCTTTTGTATATTTTTTTACTTTGTTTTAATATCTGTATCTACATCTGTATGATTACTCTGCAATTCACAATTAAGTGCCTAATAGAAGATTCATCGAACCACCTTCAAGATATTTCTCTACCGTTCCACTCTCGAACAGCGCTCGGTACGAACGAACATTTAAATCTTCCTATGCCAGCTCTCATTTCTCTTGTTTTACTGTGACGATAATTCCTCCCTATATAGATGAGCGCCAAAAACTTCACACTTTGAGGAGACAGATAGTGACTGAAATTTTAGAGGATTATACTGCCGCAACGAAGAACTCCATTGTTTTAATGACTGCCACCAAAATTCACGGATCATACCTTTGGCGCTCCTTTCTTCTTGATGGACCATCAGTATAAGAAAATCTTTCCAGACCATCACGTAATGCATGGTAGACAAGAAGCCTTCTCGTAATGATCTCTGATTAATGACCATTTACTGCGACTTACTGTATTAATCAACAGCACATGGCGTTACCTGTGCATAGTGTGTTGGGGGAGGGGGGGGGGAAGTAGTTTTTTTCGTAGCTTGTTTTTATGGACCGTTGTTACGCGGGCTATGGGGCCTCAGTCAGTATTGGCTGCTATATGGTGGGGGAACTAGGACACGAAATGTAGTTATGATGCAGGCATGCATTAAATATGGAACACGTGAAGCTTTTTTATTCACGAAAGTTTTTCCTTGCTGCAGTGTATGAAATCGAACGAGAGCGCTTACCTTTGTGTGTGTGTGTGTGTGTGTGTGTGTGTGTGTGTGTGTGTGTGTGTGTGTGAGAGAGAGAGAGAGAGAGAGAGAGAGAGAGTGAGTGAGGGGGGGGGAGAAGAGATAGAGAGGGAGTGAGGTAGGGAGGGAGCGAGGTAGAGAGGGAGTGAGGTAGGGAGGGAGCGAGGTAGAGAGGGAGTGAGGTAGGGGGGGAGTGAGGTAGGGGGGGAGCGAGGTAGGGAGGGAGCGACGTAGGGAGGGAGGGAGGTATGGAGGGAGCGGGGGAGGGAGGGAGGGAGAGGGATCTTTGATTCTTTCGCAGAAGATGGGTAATGATAACATGGTTCTTTTGTATGTCTAAATGGAACATATTCAACACCTGAAGAGAAGACGATCTAACACCAAAGCTGCTGTTAACTTATTGGATTACTAGTGTCGAGTTTTGCCCATTTTCACAAGCCACCTATTGCAGAGAGTAAAATTTATGAGTGGAGGTGTAGAATATGGATAATAAAGGTATCAATGATGAAATGATTCGTATGATAACTACTCACGTATTTGTGTTTTTAGACATGGTTGGTGTTGACAGTTCTGTTCGTGCCATGTCTCATATCTGAGTTAAAAGAAGTCACAGATATAGTTACACCTTACGGTATAATGTGATCGTATGTGCATAATATAAACTGATCAGCCAGAACATTTTAACCACCTACCTGATAGCCGATATGTCCACCTTCGGCACAGATAACAGCAGCGAAACGTCTTAGAATGGAATCAATGAGGCCTTGATAAGTCGCTGGAGGGAGTCGAAACGACATCTGCACACACAAGTCACATAATTCCCATAAATTCCGGGAGGGGGCCGATGAGCTCTGACTCCATGTTTCATCACATCTCAGATGTGTACGATCGATTTCAGATCTGCTGAGTTGGCGGCCAGCACATCAACTGGAATTTGCTGCTGTATTCCTCGAAAAACAACCGTCGATCTCCTGGCTTTTTGACATGGCGCATTATCTTGTTGAAAAATGCTACTGCTGTCGGGAAACATTATCGTCATGAAGGGATGTATGCAATCTGTACAGGGGTTCCATACACATTGGCCGTCATGGTGTCTTGCACAAGCTCCACTGGAGCCTAGCCTTTTGACATGGTGCATTATCTTGCTGAAAAATGCCACTGCCGTCGGGAAAAATGATCGTCATGAAGGGATGTGAGCAATCTGTAACCGGGGTACCATACACTTTGGCGGCCATGGTTCCTTGCACGAGCTCCACTGGACACATGTACGCCCACTTAAATTTTACACAGAGCGTAATGGAGCCGCCGCCACCTTCTCTCCGTCCCGCAGTACTGGTTTCAAGGAGCTGTTCCCCTGGAAGACAACGGATTTTAGCCCTCCCATCGGCTTGATGAAGAAGGCATCGGGAATCATCAGACCATGCAACGCTCTGCCACTGCGCCAACCCCCAGTGCCTATGGTCACGTGACCATTTCAGTCGCAGTTGCGGATGTCGTGATGTTAACAGTGGTACATGTGTGGGTTATCGTTGCAAAGCCCCATAGTTAGGAGCGTACGGTGCACTGTGTGTTCACACACACTTGTACTATACCCAGCATTAAGGGGAGTTAAAATGGAAGAATTATTTCACATTTTCGGAACTTTTCTCATTATAAAACTTGCAATCTTCGCGGCGCGGAATGGCCGCGCGGGTTGAGGTGACAGGTCACGGACTGCGTGGTCCCTCCCGCTGGAGCTTGGAGCCCTCCCTCCGGCATGGGCGTTTGTATTGTTCCTAGCATAAGTTAATTTAAGTTAGCTTAAGTAGTGTGTAAGTCTAGGGACCGATGACCTCAGCAGTTTGGTCCCTTAAGAATTCACACACATTTTAATTTTTGTTGTTGCAATTTTCCGAATAAAGTGATATATATATCATTTATAAACTCACATGGGAACTGTTTTTTAAATTTTTTAAATTTTTTTTAAATATATAATCTGTAGCGGTTGAAAATGTTAAAATTTTTACATGCATTACTTCAAGATCTAACAAAATCTGTAATTTTTTATACAGAAGGCAGTGGATGCTGTGTTATAAAGGTCATGTCCAGAAGAGTATGGACACCAGGTTGAGGTAGTTGAAACGAAGTTTGAGAGACAAGAAACTTTGTGATGGGAAAACTATGAGGCAGGCTGACAGACAAAATGATTGAGGAACTACAGCAGTATTATTGGTTGTCCATTAGAAAAAATACTGAGGATTTGTTGAAAATGAAGCAGGCAGTGTGAGCTACCTTCTTCCACAGGCTGCCAACTGATGAAAGACCAGTACATCACCTTTGCCCTGCTGGACCTGATTCATGGTGCAATTACCGTAATGCCCAGTACTTAAACAGTTCATACAGCCATAAATATTCCATCCCAACAGGAGTCATGGACATCATAAAACCTATTTACAGACACCTGGCAAATTCTGAACTACTGAAGAAGCGTCTGCATGGTCAGACTCAAAATCTCGATGAGACGTTCAATAATCTTATATGGACTCGCTTACCAAAAAATGTTTTTGTTGGATTGAAGACAGTACAGTGGGGGGTCAGTGATATAGTTATTGCTTTTAATGATTGCAGCGTTGGCAAGGTAAAAGTTCTACAGCATATGGGAATTAATCCTGGAGCAAACTGCATCGGAGAACTTGAATGGATGGACAAGTTTCGCATTGATAAAGCACAGTATACAGCATAGTTGGCCACTAAGGAGTCCAGAAAGAAGAAAAGAAGGAAAAACTTGGAAAACGATCAAGAGGATGATATAAAGGATGGTGCAGGGTGCTTCTGACTGACTAAAAATAAAAAAAGCATATATTGAGTTACAGTTTTTTGAAACTCCAGAAGCCGTTCCTGAAAATTTACATTTTCAGTTGTATTTTTCCCTAAATCTCAGAAATCACTTCGGGTCCGGCCGTCCTGATTTAAGTTTTCCGTCATTTCCCTAAATCGCTCCAAGCAAACGTCGGGATGGTTTCTTTGAAAGAGCAAGGCCGACTTCCTTCCCCATCCTTCCCTAATCCGATGAGACCGATGACCTCGCAGTTTGGTCTCTTCCCCCAAACAACTCAACCCAAACCACTTCGAGTAGAGTATTCAAATTTTCGGGGAGTAATAACATGTATATCCTGACGCTACTGAATTAAAAGAAGAACATAATGTTATGTATAATTAAAATTTTAGGGTACCGTACAAAAAAGTTCACAATTTTAACCGTGTAGTTAAAATATATTATTTCTGAAAGCAGTGGCTGAAATGCAATTATTGTAATTCAGTAGACTCAAAACATACAGATCAATACCCTGTAAAAGTTTCATGTCAACGGCAACAGTGGTTCCTGAAATACAGGGAAGCCAAGTCACTAAATTTAACACTGTCGGGACAGGGCGTTCCAACTCCCCTTTAGGTCTGATGTTCGTTCCACCCCAGCTCTCAGCCCGTCCTGTTTTACCAGTCTCCAGAGCCTACAACGTCCGATATCTGGATGATGGATGGCCGCCTAAACCCACGACCTCTGAACGGGATTTCATTTTGGTTTCGCCACTTGTTGGAGACACTCAACACAGCACTCCTCGAACACCTGACAAGTCGTGCATTTTCCGAAATGCTCGTGCCGAGCCTCCAGGCCATCACAATCTGCCCTCGGTCCAACTCAGGTAGATCGCGCGCCTTCCCCATTCTGCACACGGGCAACACGCTTACATATACTACATGCACCCTCAGTGTGTCTGACAACCAGCCATTCCTCTCCTCCTCTCCAGGTAAGCCTGCAATCTCCTTGACTGGTTTATATCGATAGTAGGTCGGCGGTCTCAATGTTCTGATTGACCAGTGTATATTTTTCTTAATCGTGGTGCCTTCGTTATCCAGCATGATTTGATTGATGGTGCCAACAATATTGTATACACAATGGAGAAGTCGTTCTTATTGTATTAAACTGTCTGTCACGCTGGCTTATTTATTCTACATCTACATCTACATCCACACTCCGCAAGCCACCTGACGGTGTGTGGCGGAGGGTACCTTGAGTACCTCTATCGGTTCTCCCTTCTATTCCAGTCTCGTATTGTTCGTGGAAAGAAGGATTGTCGGTATGTCTGTGTGTGGACTCTTAATCTCTCTGATTTTATCCTCATGGTCTCTTCGCGAGATACAGCAATATACTGTTTGACTCTTCGGTGAAGGTATGTTCTCGGAACTTCAACCAAAGCCCGTACCGAGCTACTGAGCGTCTCTCCTGCAGAGTCTTCCACTGGAGTTTATCTATCATCTCCGTAACGATTTCGTGATGATTAAATGATCCTGCAACGAAGCGCGCTGATCTCCGTTGGATCTCCTCTATCTCTTTTATCAACCCTATGTGGTACGGATCCCAGACGGTAGGTGTTGTAGGTGTTACCGTAATTTTGACAGATGATGATGTAAAGAATTTTATTATAAGGTCCTTAAGTAATCTCTGACACTTTCAGTTAACTTCACTATTGTATTAATGTTACTGACTGTTCAGAGTAGAACACAGTCTTCTATCACAGCACAGTTCTACAATTTGCTTTTGCAGCACTATTTAACAGCAAACATTGTTTCATTCCTATTTTAATGGAAACCATATATGACAGTAGGCCATTATTACGCTGCTAAAATTTTCAGGGTATAGTTCGTCGTCTCGTATTTGGTGAGTCATTAAGGTAGGATGGAGTACAATTCATATGCTGATTAAGGTCCTATTGATAATTTCTATGAATCATTTGTGGTGGAGTATTTGGAGATTAATGCAGGACGAAGTGTATTTCATTTGTTGATTAGCATGCTACCGAAATTTTCTATGCATTCTTTGCTGCACAATTCTGTATTTTCATTTAGCGTTCTACACATCCACACGTAACAAAATTATGTTATCTGTAATGGGTGGCTTGTGAAAATGGCCAAAGCCCGGAAGTAGTTAGGCAGTAAATAAACAACAGCTTTGGTGTTAAAAGGTCTTTTCTTCAATATTTGAGAGCTACAGGACGCGACATACTGAAAACATTTACATTCGTGTCCTATTACGAAAATGACTGAATCCACAAGATGGCTATTTCTTGAAAGGTATACACACAGAAGAGCATTTCCCGTAGCATTCAGTGTCAAGCGCTGAATTCGCTGCGAGGAATGCCAGCCACAGATAACATCGAATCAATATCGATTCCTTGATACAGTAGCGTGACATACAAATGTCTGAGGTCGTAATTCCCCGTTCCAAAATAACGTTTACCGTAAAACAATTTTGTATTCAGCAGCTACAACGGTTTTTCTTGTACATAGTTATAGTGCTAAGAACAATAAATGGTAGCTACTACCGACGTTAGAACAATATTACCTACAGGAGAAGTAATAGTTTTGTGTCCTTTCCTTTCATAACAGCACTTTGTAGCCACATACAGTTTATCGTATCGTACTTTTGCAGAAGCAGCAAAACAGAGCTGGTAAAACCGACGCCTTCGAAGCTACAATCGCTTATAGTAACTGGAACTCAGTATCCTTTGAAGTCCGACATAAATCGAATAACTTCATTATGCGAGGTGTGTAAGAAAAGTAATAAGACTGACAACACTGCTAGCGATGTGGCAACTTCGTGTTGTTCTGCTTGTGTAGACCGGTGTGTTCAGTCCTTCCAGATGTTCAGTCCGAGTTTCAGTTCCGTACAGCCACAACGTGATTTTTGAGGATGCCATCAGTGAAGTTGTGTTTTTATCGTGTGTTACGAAAATGGTACAGTGCAGTTTAGAGCAAGGTTATGCCATAAATTTTTGTGTTAAACTCGGAGAATCTTCGAGTGTGACCTTTGAAATGTTGAAACAGGTCAATGGGGAACATTCCTTATCAATGGCACAGGTTATTCGCTGCCGCATATCATTTTTGAAAGGCCGAAAACACGCTGAAGATGAACCTCGCTTAAACTTAAAAAACCTATGAAAATGTTGAAAGCGTACGTGCTATTGTGCGATCTGAACGACGTTTTACAATAAGGATGCTGGGTGACCTTAACACTTTCTACATCTACATCTACTCAGATATTCCGCACGCCACCGTACGGTGCGTAGCGGAGGGTACCACGCACCACAATTTGTTATTTGCTTTCCTGTTCCACTCGCAAACAGAGCGAGGGAAAAACTGTCTGTATGCCTCCGTACGAGCCCTAACTTATCGTATCTTTTTTCGTGGTCCTTAAACGCAATGTATGTTGGTGGCAGTAGAATTGTTCGGCAGTCAGCTTCAAATTCCGGTTCTCTAAATTTTCTCAGTAGTGTTTCTCGAAAAGAGCGTCGCCTTCCCTCCAGCGATACACTGTTCATCAAATGGATCGACTGAAACCGAACATTGCAGACAAGTGGATGCTACATCATTGCTCGCCTCATGTCACACAGCCACTTCCATCACGGAACTGTTGATCTTAGAAGGGCTTCCTCCTTTCAAAGGGCACGTCCGTCTTCCTTTCCTAATCTGACGAGGCCGATGACCTCGCTGTATGGTCTCCTTCCCCAAACCAACCAACCAATAGAAGGGCTTCCTATTGTTCCATTGCCCCCTATTCATCTGATCTGAGTCCTTACGATTTTTTTTCTTTTTTCAAAAATTGAAAAATGTCTCTGTTCTCCTGATCGATCTGTGTCTGCCGAAAAATTAAAGTAAAACAATAAAGGAAAAGAAAAATATTGGCGAGTTGTCGCGGAAACTACTTTTCTGAGAATAAATAAAGGATCTGCTTGAAGGCAAACACAGTTCGCACATGGTAAAATTGCGCTCAAGTGGTCTCTTATGTTACACCTTTACTTTGGGATTCGATTGTGATAGATCTCGTTGCACCGGCAAAGAACTCATACAGGAAATGGTAATGCTGTTTGGTTTGTTACCACCTTCGTTTTAGTGAAGGGCATATCTTTTCGCGGAAAGAGGCAGTTGGGAATTGAAACACTTCTCACTGCCGTGAAGCTGCCTGGAGTTATCCTGGGAGGCATGTTGATTACCCGAGAGACTCGCAAACAGATTCCTCTTCGTTCACAATGGTTGTCTTCAAATGGTATTTTCCTGTTTCTGAGCAGGTTAGCAATTGTACCGTGTTCTCTGCCATGGAGAGCATCCGCTAACAAGACGCAGACAGTACACAAGGGTCTCGCGCAGACCGTAGAAGGCACCCGCTCGTGGTACATCGCGGCATGATCATACTTTTGAGGGACTTGTGATAATCTTTTGACATAGCTATTCGGTGGACTGTCACACAACTGACATCTTTGCTGTAGAAAAAGATATTCCACATTTAAGTTATGTGCAGTATTTTTGTCTGTTTTATTTTCCACGCTATTGATACAGGGTTGTCGATAAGTGATGATCCACCGTCCTAAAACAAAAGTAGGTGGCTGAAGAGAAATTGGAAGTTCAAGTAGTATGGGATGGTGCAAACCCCCGAGGCAATGAATTTCCCTGTACCTTCCAAAACTAAACGTGGACAGATCTCAAATGTACGTTGGCAGTAGACAGCTTCGAATACCGGTTCTATAAATTATCTAAATATTGCTTTGCGAAAAGACTATAGTCTTCCATCTAGGGCTGTGGTGACCGTTATATGGTGCATGAAGAAAATATTAGTTCCCAAGTAGACAAAGAACAATGTTTACTGACAGTGAGACAAGACTTCTGTTCTCGTTTCTCCCCTCGGAACTGCGTCTGTCTCACGGTGGGAAGGTATGACATGCATTTAGGCATTCTTGTGTTAGTCTGTGGTATTCCATTTGCTCACTCATTACTCGTATTACTTTGGTTAATTTAATGTCACGATTTATTCGGAGCTATGTGGCATACTACTGGATTTGCTTATTATGTCATGGTTTTCATGGAAGGTGTTGGATTTGCCTGACATCTTACAAGGTCATCAGTCCCCTAGAACTTAGAACTACTCAAACCTAACTGACCTAAGGCATCACATACGTCCATGCCCGAGGCAGGATTCGAACCTGCGACCGTAGCGGTCACGCGGTTCCAGACTGAAGCGCCTAGAACCGCTCTGCCACACCGGCCGGCCGGTCAACGGACAACCACGCCAAAGATGACTTCAGGGCACCTATCACACGGGGTAGTGTTTGCTGCCTTAGTCCCACAATCGCTGTGTACACAGTCACAGACGGTGCAGTATGACACAGAAGGCGCCGATCAGACTCTCTGCGGTTTAGGGTCTCTGGAAGAATGGAAGCTGGACAGTCGCAGACTCACTTGGCCCAATGACTTAATGTTAATCGTTCAGTTGTTTTTTGGATATGGTGACAGTTTATATAGATCGAAATTGTATCCTGAATACCAGGGTTTGGTCGACCACGTGCAACATCAGAAAGAGAGAACCATTATTTGGCTGCAAGGCCGTGACGGTACCGCCTCAGTACTGCAAGGCAACTGGAATATGACCGCGGAGCATCCAGTAGACGTGGTGCATCCAGGCAAACGCCGTACAGAAGGTTTCGGCAAAATGGCCTTTATAGCCGGAGATCTACTGTATAATCACCACTGATGCGTCTTCACGGGTGGGAACGTCTATAGTCGAGTCGTCAACGTGTCACCTGGACGGTCGAACATCGGGCTAATGTTCTTTCCACAGATGAATCCCGATTTGGTCTGGAGAGTTATTCTCGACGGATTCGCATCTGGAGGGAACGTGCAACACGATTTCGGGACCAAACCATTGTGAAATGAGACTGAGTGTGGGCAGAGATTATGTTGATGACTCGAATACCTCTTCGGGAACTTGTTCGGTTAAATCGGCAAGGTTTAACTGCTATCAGATATCGTGACAAAATCTTCGGACCTTATGTGCGGTTGCGAGGTGCAGTGGGCTCAGATTCCGTATTGATGGACGATAATGCTTGGCCGTATTGAGCAACGGAAGATATTGCAGCACGGCGTGGCATGCTTGTTCACTTGATTTGAATTCCGTAGAGCATGTCTGGGATACACTAGCGACACGGGTTGCAGCATGTCAGCCTCCACCAACCACTCTCTAAACTTGCGAACAGCGCTGCAAGAAGACTGGGCGTTATTGCCTCAATATGAGACTGATGACACCATTCACAGCATGCCCTGTCTTTCGTCGCATTAGCCAGTTGTCAGAATGAAAGTGTAAATTCGTTAAGTTGAAAAAAAAAAGATCATTCTTGTCTACCGTTCTGCATGTTGCACTTATTTACGTCCCGTATTCTTTACATTGTTTCTACATACCTGATTATACTATTTTGTGGCAAAATAAACGCAACCTTGCAAAAATTTCGGTATGTTGCTTTAATTTTGGACACCAGCGTAGTTAGGTTACTCCATACTAATTGACAAACATTGGCACTTTACAGTTCAATAGCCGGTCACAAGAAAAGATGTCACTTCGCAAGAAACTGTCAAGCTCTTTTAGTGATTTACGAGCAGTGGTAACACTTTGCAAGTAACCCTGTTGAAATCCCCATGTCATCGTCGGTGTCCAGTTCCATATGGCATGGCTGACAGTGGAAGCTCATCCTGTGCTATGAAGGTTGGGCAACTGGGCGTAGCCTATGCAAAGCCCAGAGTGTGAGCGAAATCTGCTTGTTAGTTGTTTTTTTTTTTAATATAAGACGTGGAGCCGCTCCACGACCACACCGCATGATGAGCTACACAAAAGGTCTTCTGCCACCTCTGTATAAGGTCTAGTTTTCACTAAAGTGATGTCTCGCAGGATGTGGGTACTGCGATGTTTGCGTACATCTGGTTAAGGTTAACCATTAATACCCGCTCATTTGGAGATAGATTAGGTCGAAAGTTGAACGAAGGGTAGCAGTTTGAAGGGCAAGGGAGAAAAAAGTGCCAAGGCAAGAGCCAAGGAAAAAAGAACTTCTGTGATTGTTGAGTCGGGTTGTAAGAGTAGTAGCGGTTTTCTTGCTGCCTGCGACAGATCATGCAAGGGTAGGCTTTGTTAGTAGTGAGCATCATGCAGGCGGATACCTTTGAGGTAGTGGAGTGGTGTTACTTGGCGGTACCGTGTGTTGGCTTCTCGGTCAGCATCAGCATACCTTTAGCAGTTGGGTTCATCATCGTTTAAGTGTCCAATGGGTCATTTTATCGGATGCACAGTGTAGTGTAGTGTTGGCGGTTTGTTTGTAAGTCGGTGTGCGAGTTTATTGGCTTCCCTGCTGTAGCATATTGGTCGGCCGTGATAGCTGCTGGCATATCCTGTCAATGATGCTGATTTGCAGGGGATTGCCGATGTTGTCGCTTGTGAGTGTATTTTGGTTCGCCATGGGTGGCTATGCCCTAGCTGGCACTTCTTTGGCCGCTTGTGCTTCCACCTATGGCTGTGATCATAGTTTCCCAGAGTAAGGATGAAAATATTGTTCAAGTGTATCGAGTGCCTGTTAGTCATTGACCAGCGTCTTAAATAGGCAGATGGTTCAAATGGTTCAAATGGCTCTGAGCACTATGGGACGTAACATCTGAGGTCATCAGTCCCCTAGATCTTAGAACTACTTAATCCTAACTAACCTAAGGACATCACACACATCCACGCCCGAGGCAGGATTAGAACCTGCGACAGTAGTATCAGCGCAGTTCCGGACTGAAGCGCCTGGAACCGCTCGGCCACCGCTGCCGGCTAGGCAGGTGGAAGGACTTTCGTGCATAGCACGTTAGCTGATTGCAGGAGATGAGGCGTACTCTGCTGGCAGCGAGACTGGTGCCAGCTGTGGCGGCTGCAGGAAATAATGGGGACCACAAGTCAACATGTGTTGATCATGGTCTGGAGAGTTTACATACACGTGGAGCGTGTGCCCACCAGCACTGGCTCGTTGACGTATAAGGTAATGGACGATTGTAGCGTGACAACCCGCCGAACATTTCTGTACGTCTGATTGCCGAAGTGGTTGGCGAAAATGCCTAGAGACAGCATGAAGGATTCCCATTTGAGTCTGCAAAGCATTTTCTTAGCAATCGCCTGTTGATGGAATTTTCCGGCAGAAAAATTTTTATTACACATTTTGCCACCTTCCCTATTGGCACCATCGCATCTTTCTCATTATCATCTATAAAATTAGTGACACGGGCAGCAAGTCCTCGCAGCTTCCCGCGAAGTCATTTCCTTGCTCGCACAGCGAAGTAACGACGCGCTGTACAGGATGGACTTAATGGGCAGCCGGTGGGCGTTATGGAATGAATAGGATAACACACTCCTGGAAATTGAAATAAGAACACCGTGAATTCATTGTCCCAGGAAGGGGAAACTTTATTGACACATTCCTGGGGTCAGATACATCACATGATCACACTGACAGAACCACAGGCACATAGACACAGGCAACACAGCATGCACAATGTCGGCACTAGTACAGTGTATATCCACCTTTCGCAGCAATGCAGGCTGCTATTCTCCCATGGAGACGATCGTAGAGATGCTGGATGTAGTCCTGTGGTACGGCTTGCCATGCCATTTCCACCTGGCGCCTCAGTTGGACCAGAATTCGTGCTGGACGTGCAGACCGCGTGAGACGACGCTTCATCCAGTCCCAAACATGCTCAGTGGGGGACAGATCCGGAGATCTTGCTGGCCAGGGTAGTTGACTTACACCTTCGAGAGCACGTTGGGTGGCACGGGATACATGCGGACGTGCATTGTCCTGTTGGAACAGCAAGTTCCCTTGCCGGTCTAGGTATGGCAGAACGATGGGTTCGATGACGGTTTGGATGTACCGTGCACTATTCAGTGTCCCCTCGACGATCACCAGAGGTGTACGGCCAGCGTAGGAGATCGCTCCCCACACCATGATGCCGGGTGTTGGCCCTGTGTGCCTCGGTCGTATGCAGTCCTGATTGTGGCGCTCACCTGCACGGTGCCAAACACGCATACGACCATCATTGGCACCAAGGTAGAAGCGACTCTCATCGCTGAAGACGACACGTCTCCATTCATCCCTCCATTCACGCCTGTCGCGACACCACTGGAGGCGGGCTGCACGATGTTGGGGCGTGAGCGGAAGACGGCCTAACGGTGTGCGGGACCGTAGCCCAGCTTCATGGAGACGGTTGCGAATGGTCCTCGCCGATACCCCAGGAGCAACAGTGTCCCTAATTTGCTGGGAAGTGGCGGTGCGGTTCCCTACGGCACTGCGTATGATCCTACGGTCTTGGCGTGCATCCGTGCGTCGCTGCGGTCCGGTCCCAGGCCGACGGGCACGTGCACCTTCCGCCGACCACTTTCGACAACATCGATGTACTGTGGAGACCTCACGCCCCACGTGTTGAGCAATTCGGCGGTACGTCCACCCGGCCTCCCGCATGCCCACTATACGCCCTCGCTCAAAGTCCGTCAACTGCACATACGGTTCACGTCGACGCTGTCGCGGCATGCTACCAGTGTTAAAGACTGCGATGGAGCTCCGTATGCCACGGCAAACTGGCTGACACTGACGGCGGCGGTGCACAAATGCTGCGCAGCTAGCGCCATTCGACGGCCAACACCGCGGTTCCTGGTGTGTGCGCTGTGCCGTGCGCGTGATCATTGCTTGTACAGCCCTCTCGCAGTGTCCGGAGCAAGTATGGTTGGTCTGACACACCGGTGTCAATGTGTTCTTTTTTCCATTTCCAGGAGTGTATTTAGACAAAGGCCATTTATTGGCAAAGCATGTTAAAAAGTGGTCACATGGGCCTAGGGAGGTGAGGGTGAGACAGAGCATAGAGTTTAGCGAAACATTGTTCGTGAAGCTAACGAAAGTTGGTGTCTGCCAATCGGGCCAGTCCGAGCAGCATGCTGGTTGCAAAAAACAGTCCCTGGCGCCGCAGCACCGGGAGAAGCGGGAGATGTTCACTGCTACAGGGCGTGCATCCAAGAGAGCGAGAAGATAAGAGAGCGGCCCCGGCGATGGGCGGGCGTGTATATTCAACGCACCATGCGGCTTCCTCCGCCCTGATAGTTCGGGACCGAGAGACCCGCGGTGGCGGCAATGGAACTTTCCAGAGTGTTGCCTGCTAAGCGATGCCTGGGGCGGCATTACCTCGTAAGCACATGAGGAAGGCGCGTGATCCTCCTCGATGCTGACTTCCTGTTGCTAGGCCATGGGACGAAAGAATTTGCGGTTCGCGCATCCCCGCCCAGACACGGGAGATTGCTGCGTTGCCAGTTGCACGCGCCAAGCAAACTTACATTTAGGGGGGAGCGCGCAGTTTATAAAGTAAAGCCACCACGGCCTCATTAACCCTTTCGCTGCTACAGAGACGTGCTCCCCACATTCTGCGCTGCGCGCGATTTAATCATCATTGCACTGCTCGCCTGTGCAGTCACATAGTGGTCAGACTGCTTTGACACACTCATCATTCGATTTCACAAAAACTGTTTGTCCCAAAAATTTGATTTTTACACATCTTCTTGACTGTTACCTCCCCCGCCATAAATGACTTAATGTTGTTTCGATGCTCAACGCAGTTATTGTGCAGCATTAAATGTAGTAAACCATTGCAAAAAATTCTGAAGAGTTTGCAGAGGTAAAAGTACATGTCGTATACTTTCCGTATGGTTGATTTCAGTTGCCACTATAAAGTTGAAAAAATTACATTCAAACGAATAAAATTTATGAAGTAAGACACTTCGATACTGCTTTTAAATAAAGAAAACATTAAGCACAGAACAAGGTTTGAACTTTGCGCCTTTCGCGTAGCAGTCAAACACTTTAACCATTACGCTACCGCAGCTTATCATTCAATATGGTTCCTCGAGGACTTTAAACTAGAATGTAAAAAAAGAGACAAACACTGTTGGTATGACTATGAATTACTCACGTTTCGTCGAGGTACAATAGGAAATAGACAATTACCGCTGTTCTTTATTGCGAAAAAGCGGTTAGTGAGAATGATACAAACACCTTTCCTTGCTATCGCCTGAATTAGGAGGCTTATTGATTGTTTGGTTTAGTTAATTAATAGAATAAGAAGCAATTGGTATAACGAATCCTTTTTCCAAACTTTCTATAAAAGAAATTCTGCTTTCAAGACATTGCTTTCGTTCAGTTACTTTATTTATGACTGAACGTTTCTAAAAACTGAAGACACTCGTTCCAGCTCGGCACTGCAGTCTGACAACGTCGTTCTCTGTTCATTGGCTGACTGTATTTTGTGACGTCAGATGCGCAGAACGAACCTAAGCTTGGCAGCCGTCGTAAATGACGCGCACTTTAACACTACCTGACGGGGCTGGCCGTAATGGAAAAATGAAGTTACCGTTTGGAAGCTCACGTAATAAAGTAAAATCCCCTACTGTCTGGCTCATCCTTTACAGCGCTTTACTTAGAATTGGAGCGCGACTGCAGGTCGTCACGTGAAAGCTACTTCCACCTACGACCGGATTACCAGTTGGCCTCGCCGGGCAACAAATGCTTCCATCACTACGGCTCAGGTGCTACAGTCGCCGCTCGACCTCTCGCCGACAAATCTGACCCTATTGTTCGCCGGAGAATGGCGGCGTAATTGCTTCGTTCCTAGATAATGCCGCCGCGCACGTGACAATTATGTTGGCGGCTGGAAAGCTGCGGAATATTTTTCGGTCCTCGCTGTTAACATGTTGTGTGGGCCGCCCTGCTTGCCAGGTGTCTGACTGTCATGGCGGCCGCGGGCCGGACAGTGAGCTCTCGCAGCGGTCGTCCACCGGGAGTTCGATACAATTACCGCCCGCCGGTGACTGCGGCCGACCGTCCAGTTCCGTGTTTACGCGCTCCAACCCTCCCCCCTCTCCCCACTTTTCCTCCCACCGAAAATACGGCACGCCTCGGGACAATGCGAGCGCGCGCCTCTTCTACCTGCAAACAGCTGCAGCTGTGTAGGCGCGCCGTCACCATATTGTGTCCCAGGAGCGTTCCTGTACCATCCCTGACCTGACGTTATTCAGTCTGGACATTGGAGCAAACAGAAAAGCAAGCAAAAATTTGGAAAGAGACATTACATCTACTTCCACATCTACAAGACTTCTCTGCAACTGACAGTTAAGCGTTTAGCAGGGGGTTTGTCGGATCAGCTTCAGACTATTTCTTTACTCATTTTTGGAAGGCAACTATCAACAGCCGCCAAGTAACGTATGAAAGCATGTTTGACCACAAGCTGCTCTAATTTGTAACCTAACTATTAACCGGTTTCAGTCATGGAACGTCTTCACAGATACGGGTTTAAGCCACCTCATTACATTTGTGAGGGTTGCTTTGGGTTGTCTGGGGGAAGAGACCAAACAGCGAGGTCATGAGTCTCATCGGATTAGGGAAGGACGGGGAAGGAAGTCGGCCGTGCCCTTTCAAAGGAGCCATCCCGGCATTTGCCGGGAGCGATTTAGGGAAATCAAGGAAAATCTAAATCGGGATGGCCGGTCGCGGGATAGAACCGTCGTCCTCCCGAATGAGAGTCTAGTGTGCTAACCACTGCGGCACCTCGCTGGGTCAATACATTTGTCATTACTTAAATAATGTGTAGAGCATATCATGAATATCAGTATACGACATACCACTTTTGGAAGCAAACATACTAAGTGCACACAGAGCAGTACTGATGAGAAGCAGCTGATGGTCACACATGGATATTACATATTTGGGGTTTACCGTTTCGTTCTCGAATACCAGCCCAGAAAAATTGACTACTTCAATCTTTACATGTGATCTCTGATTTCCCTTATTTAGTGATGATCATTTCTCCCTACGTAGACGGCCGTCAACGAAATATTTTCGCCTTCGGAGGAGAAATATGTTGACCGAAGTTTCGTTAAAAGGATCTTGCTGCAACGAAACACGACTTCGCTATCTGTGACACACTCCTTTATTTCGCGATAATAGAAAACGAGCTGCCTTTCTTTGAACATTTACGATGTCCTAAATGAATTTCACCTCATGAGTGTCCCATACAGCATAGAAATGCTCTAGCAGATGACGGACAAGTGTAGTGTAGGCAGCATCTTTAGTAGGTCTGCTATGTCCAACAAGGAATCCCTTGAGTGCGACGTCACAATAGGCCAGTGATGTTTACGGCATTCGACTCCCTACGTATTTTCTACCATGCGACAATATTCGTTATCTATTTATTTATTTATTTCATTAACAGTACAGAGTAACCCACCGCCTTGAAATGTAAGGCGCGTCGTATGATTCTGAATCTAATAGCAAAGACTTCTCATTGTTACAGTCTTATTGGTATACAGTTGTTAATGCTTTTTTTTAAAATAATGCGAAGAACATAATATAAGATTTCTCTGAGGTTACAGAGAATTGAATGCTTAACAATTTTTAAAGTGGTTCCATATAATTTGTTACTACAAAGTTGATGAGAATATAATTTATACAGTGCACATGTCAAAGAAAAATGAAAAAAAAAAAACGAAAATGTAACACACAGTAAGCGTGGTTAAGAATAATTTGTAATATACAGGGTGTAAACGGCATAAGGCGCCAAAATTATACAGATGTTACATCTCGGTGTGCTTGACAATAAAGTCTAATGACATTTTCTTGTATCATGTACTTCATTTATGTATTATTAAAACCTAATGTTCGCAGGATAAATAGTATAAGCATTTCTGTTTACGTAGTCATCCGACAGTACACGGCGTACCGAGCTTATTCCCTACAATGACGGGGCGGCCAGAGAAAGGCAACTAGCCGACCAGAGCCGGCCGCGGTGGTCTAGCGGTTCTAGGCGCTCAGTCCGGAACCGCGCGACTGCTACGGTCGCAGGCTTTAATCCTGCCTCGAGCATGGATGTGTGTGATATCCTTAGGTTAGTTAGGTTTAAGTAGTTCTAAGTTCTAGGGGACTGATGACCACGGATGTTAAGTCCCATAGTGCTCAGAGCCATTTGAACCATTTCGAGCCGACCAGAGGATTGAAATCATTAGACATGTACAACGACGTGGTGTGATAATCAGGTGGTGCCGAAAAAAGGAATTTTAACGGTTTTTGGGTTTGCAAGAATGTGTAATTCGCTTTACGTGAATTGAATACAACCAGTCTGTTTCTCAACAAGTTGATAACGAATGTCGTAGTAGTAATGACAAGCTAATATCAAACACAATGTATTTCCATTAGTACAAATTCAATCAATCGCCAAGTAGGTAGGTGTGCATTAATTACAATCAACTGTTTCACCTTTTTACGGCAATACCATAACGAATACTAAATTCACATTATTTTCCTTCTGTACAACAACATCGTAACGAAAAGAAAACCCATTACTTCCTTTCCTTACACCAATACTACAATCAATGTTCGAAATGACCACCATTCGCTTCTACACATGCTTCATTACGGCGAACCCAGTTTCGTCGCACTCGTTAACACACATGCACATTGGCCTTTATGCTATTGGCAGCATCTAAAATCTTCTGCGTCAATTCGTCCACATTATTTACTGGCTCAGCATAAACAAGTTCCTTCATATGGCCCCAAAAGTAAAAATCCAGTGGATTTAAATCAGGGTTGCGTGCTGGCCATCGACGTGGACCCGAACGCCCGATCCATCGTCCTGGAAACCGACTATCCAAAAATCTGCGTGCTCTGTGACCAATGTGGGGTGGAGCACCATCGTGGAGGAACCACATGTTATGACGTATGCCTAACGGAATGTCTTCTAACAACGTTGGTAACAATGTTTCCTCTAGAAACGTTCGGTAATAGTTACCAGTCAAATGTGCAGGTAAAACATAGTGCCGAATAATATAATTATCGAGCATACCCGCTCACACATTTACGGAAAATAGTCGCTGAAAATGTGTTGCCACTACGTGGCGAGGATTGTGTACGCTCCACGTGTGCAATATTATGGAAATTAGTTATTCCGGCGCGAGTGAAACACGCTTCATCTGTGACGAGTATTTGTTGACAAAATCGTGCTGCGCACTGTGTAACAAAAACCACTCTGAGAATTCACGTCGTGGAGGGAAATCTTGTTCTTCCAATGCTTGTACGCGTTGAATGTGGTAAGGCGCAGACGCTCCTCTTGCAAAGTGCGATGAACGACAGTGTGCGATATACCCACGTGGCGGGCGTTGCTTCTAGTACTCTGAGAAGGATCCTCCTGGATGCGGTCCAGAATTCTTTCCTCAGCTTCCAATGTACGATCGGCGCGTTGTGGGCCTCTGCCTTCTGCGCGGGGCAGTAAAGAAACAGTATCTCTCAATCTAAGGAAATTAAATACGTACTCGTCAGCTGTATTCTGTCATGATGTAACAAAAACGGAAAGCATATCAGAACAGAAGAGACGTTTCGTATACGGACGAAAATTTACAAAGGTGCAGATAACTACTTTATTAAGATGTAAATGCATAATAATCGCATACAAGTAGAGAATTACAATGACACAAACCTTTGGTGCACAGCAGCAAATGTCTTTCGCGCAGGAAGTCGTCGTTGTGGGAAGCGTTCTCGATAAATTTATACAGCTGCCCTCGCAACACCTTTTGCCTCGCCATAAATTAAATGCATATCGCATAGTTCAGCTATAGTTAATCTCCTTTCCATCCTAACAGTTAACAGAGTTGCAATAACATCTGCACAGGTTACTCGCCTACTGTCGTCGCTCGGTGTATTACAATGACGTAGCCACTCAGGCCGCAGTTGCCCATGTGTTTACGATTTACGCTCGCGATGTCAATACACGCAGCGGGTAACAACAGCAACCGATTGTTTACGTACGTGCACGGTCAAGTATCTACTTTTCCGAAACCATTATCCTGAGACGAACCGTCCCAGAAAGGACAACCGTAGGAAATACGCAAACATGTTACTAGACTTTTTTGTCAAGCATTTCGAGATGTGCCATCTGTATAATTTTGGCGCCTTATAGCGTTTACACACTGTATAGAGGGAAGTGATATGCTGTATTTGGATGATTAAAACAGTCTAAGTAGTATTTTGGTTAGTAATGGCCTATTTCTATCTATTTCAGATGAGAAGGTCTCGGTACAACCTAGAGCTATTCTCATCTGAAATGGTTTGCGCTAATGTATGTTTACACAGATTATAAAAAAATGGTTCAAATGGCTCTGAGCACTATGGGACTTAACATCTGAGGTCATCAGTCCCCTAGAACTAAGAACTACTTAAACCTAATTAATCTAAGGACATCACACACATCCATGCCCGAGGCAGGATTCGAACCTGCGACCGTAGCATTCGCGCCGTTCCGGACTGAGCGCCTGGAACCGCGAGACCACCGCGGCCGGCACACAGATTATACAGATTAAATGCTGATTGAACACTTCATACATGGAATACATGAATTTTAGCCTCACATGAGAAACACACTTACGTTTGTAACTTGTTAGTTGAAATAATATACACTCCTGGAAATTGAAACAAGAACACCGTGAATTCATTGTCCCAGGAAGGGGAAACTTCATTGACACATTCCTGGGGTCAGATACATCACATGATCACACTGACAGAACCACAGGCACATAGACACAGGCAACAGAGCATGCACAATGTCGGCACTAGTACAGTGTATATCCACCTTTCGCAGCAATGCAGGCTGCTATTCTCCCATGGAGACGATCGTAGAGATGCTGGATGTAGTCCTGTGGAACGGCTTGCCATGCCATTTCCACCTGGCGCCTCAGTTGGACCAGCGTTCGTGCTGGACGTGCAGACCGCGTGAGACGACGCTTCATCCAGTCCCAAACATGCTCAGTGGGGGACAGATCCGGAGATCTTGCTGGCCAGGGTAGTTGACTTACACCTTCTAGAGCACGTTGGGTGGCACGGGATACATGCGGACGTGCATTGTCCTGTTGGAACAGCAAGTTTCCTTGCCGGTCTAGGAATGGTAGAACGATGGGTTCGATGACGGTTTGGATGTACCGTGCACTATTCAGTGTCCCCTCGACGATCACCAGAGGTGTACGGCCAGTGTAGGAGATCGCTCCCCACACCATGATGCCGGGTGTTGGTCCTGTGTGCCTCGGTCGTATGCACTCCTGATTGTGGCGCTCACCTGCACGGCGCCAAACACGCATACGACCATCATTGGCACCAAGGCAGAAGTGACTCTCATCGCTGAAGACGACACGTCTCCATTCGTCCCTCCATTCACGCCTGTCGCGACACCACTGGAGGCGGGCTGCACGATGTTGGGGCGTGAGCGGAAGACGGCCTAACGGTGTGCGGGACCGTAGCCCAGCTTCATGGAGACGGTTGCGAATGGTCCTCGCCGATACCCCAGGAGCAACAGTGTCCCTAATTTGCTGGAAAGTGGCGGTGCGGTCCCCTACGGCACTGCGTAGGATCCTACGGTCTTGGCGTGCATCCGTGCGTCGCTGCGGTCCGGTCCCAGGTCGACGGGCACGTGCACCTTCCGCCGACCACTGGCGACAACATAGATGTACTGTGGAGACCTCACGCCCCACGTGTTGAGCAATTCGGCGGTACGTCCACCCGGCCTCCCGCATGCTCACTATACGCCCTCGCTCAAAGTCCGTCAACTGCACATACGGTTCACGTCCACGCTTTCGCGGCATGCTACCAGTGTTAAAGACTGCGATGGAGCTCCGTATGCCACGGCAAACTGGCTGACACTGACGGCGGCGGTGCACAAATGCTGCGCAGCTAGCGCCATTCGACGGCCAACACCGCGGTTGCTGGTGTGTCCTCTGTGCCGTGCGTGTGATCATTGCTTGTACAGCCCTCTCGCAGTGTCCGGAGCAAGTATGGTGTGTCTTACACACCTGTGTCAATGTGTTCTTTTTTCCATTTCCAGGAGTGTAGTTCATTGCTACTTGAATGCATTATTCCTTAAATAACTTAATACATTTCTGATATATGAAATTCATTCATTATAGCTTTGAACAGAGAAGAGAATATACTTCTGTCTGCACACAATAAGACGAGCAATACATGACTGCTTGTGTGCAGTAAACTTTAAACACCATGCAAGATGCATTGGGGAGGAGGAGCCTCGGAATAAAAGTTCTTCTCCCAAGCGACATTACATTATTACTACAGTCTTAGTACGTGGTGCCGGTGTTGATTTGTTATATGGTTGATGTGTTGTTTGTGACTGTGTTGTGGCATGCAGTTACATTGTTCATTTTGGCCCCTTACATGTTGATCCCTTCTGTGTCATGTTCACTTAGTGTTCCTTCCTCGGTTTCGGAATCTGTGGTCGTGTTCGTGTCCTCCCATGTGGTTTGTTGTGTTGTTTGTGCTTATCTACCGGCGGTTGTGGCCGTGTGGTTCTAGGCGCTTCAGTCTGGAACTGCGTGACCGCTACGGTCGCAGATTCGAATCCTGCCTCGGACATGGATGTGTGTGATGTCCTTCGCTTAGTTATGTTTACGTGTTCTAAGTTCTAGGGGACTAATGACCTGAGAAGTTGAGTCCCTGCTCAGAGCGATTTGATTTGATTCTAAGCTCTATGGGACTGATGACTACAGATGTTAAGTCCCATAGCGCTCAGAGCCATTTGAACAATTTTTGCGCTTATCTACGCCTCCTTCCAATGGGTTTTGGCGCTTGTATTGTTCGTACAGAGTGCCCGACTCAATATCGGCTAGACTATGTATTGTGTCCCAGTCACCGGGACTGCGTATTATTCTGGCGATGTCATTGTCATTCTGTATAGGTCTCATATGTGCCAGCGTGTTGCACAACAGTGTGACATGTTCTGGTGTCCCAGTTTCTCCGCATACGCATACTTCATCGTTAGTTAGCCTCATATGGTTTAAATGTATCGGATACGGCCCGTGGCCTGTCAGGAAATGGACCATCCCTCGGCTTGGGTCGACATGGTTCAGTTGTAGTCTTTCGTGTGCATCAGGAAGGAAAGAGTGTACTCGGCGACCCTTATCGGGTGCATCCCACTCTGTCTGACATGTTTGACTTCGCCACTGTTTAATTTGTGTTTTGTTCACAATGTTGGTTCCCGTAATTTTGGTGACTTTATCGAGCTAATGGCAACAGCGACCTGGACTGGAGGTATCCAACGGTGAGCACAACACGGGGATACGGAGTGTAGTTGAAGTTCTTAGTCGGCGCGTAAGTCACAACAGTGCTACAGCGCTTGTGCGGCTGGTACAAAGCACGACAACGACAACGATAAACAAAGCAAACATTGCATTATATCCACAACAGTTGCCGAAGTTGACATTCCGTCACAAAAGAGACTCAAGGAAATTCCCATTGTGAGAAAGAGAGAAAGATGAAATATTAGCGTTTGTGCAAGACGTGTCAGTGGAATGTGTGGTGTCGTACACGCTCGAGTATTCGGACAATATAGATCAGAGTAATTACGAGGATACGTCTTTAAGAAGTGAAAGTGATATTGAAACAGGTGTAGAGACATGTAGTTCGTCATCCTTGTCGGACAGGGAGCCACAAATCCCATCTCCAGTGCAACGTAGTAAAGGACAATCTTTGTCCAAGGAGCGGGTAGTATAGATAATTACGATATTGCAGTGCCTGTGTTCTTCCGAATTACATGTCCAAAGGAACATCGAACCGTAATTCGAAATAACGCAGGCACAGTAATATCCTATTTATCCACCGACACCGGGCGAGCGACTTTCAAGTGATATGGAAGTGAGCGTAGGGCCTCGTTGGTCGGGGGGCCCTATTCAGGGAACTTCGGCCGCCAAGTGCAAGTCTTATTTCATTCGACGCCGCATTGGGCGACTTCCGCGCCGGTGATGAAATGATGACTATGACGACAACACAGCACCCAGTCCCCGAGCGGAGAAAATCTCCTACCCGGCCGGGCATCGAACACAGGGCCATTTGCATGGGAGGCGAGCACGTTACCACCCAGCTAAGCAGGTGGACTCCGAGTGAAATGTCTCACCTTTACGAGAATACACATAATGGATGTACGAGAACAAGTTGTAGACGTATGGTTGACGACACATGGAAAGCCGGCCGGTGTGGCCGAGCGGTTCTAGGCGCTTCAGTCTGGAACCGCGCGACCGCTACAGTCGCAGGTTATAATCCTGCTTCGGGCATGGATGTGTGTGATGTCCTTAGGTTAGTTAGGTTTAAGTAGTTCTAAGTTCTAGGGGACTGATGACCTCAGATGTTACGTCCCATAGTGCTCAGAGCCATTTGAACCAAACATACGGAAATTTGGGACTGGCCGTGAGCTGTACACGGGTAGCCAAATAGTTTAGGACCGGTCGCGTTAATCGGGAAACCCTGGTTGGGGTCCCGGTTCCAGCTTACATTTTCACTGTCGTCATTCCATTCTATAGCTGATGGTTGTCCATATGCGGAATTGCGAATACATTGAATGTATTTCATAACGGCTGTGGTCGCCGCAGTGCCTGTTCCTTTGCACATGTGTGTGTGTGTGTATGTCCAAAGGAACTATGCATTGTAATTCGGAATAATATAGGCATTGCAATATCATAAAGTAAAATATAGTTACATTTCAAACTAGGGGACGCAAAAAAAACTTCGAGCTCTCAAAACTATTTGTAAAGAGCGAATAGAAGCGAAAGAAAAGTGACAGAAAAAAAATTATTACTCATAGTTAACAATGTCTTCACAGTTCCCTTCAACAATTTTTGACGACCCCTCTCCTCCCCCCCCCCCCCCCCCTCCCTCTGACAAACCTCACTTCAATACCGAATTGATAAATCCCGTAGTACCTGAAAAAATGCGACAAATTTCTTTTCTCCTCAATTAGATTCAGTACTGAGATCTACTTTTCTGGGAAAAACTGACCCTGTGGGGCAGCGGCGCCGTCTTTTTTTACACGAGCCTGAAAACTATATTTGTGGTCAGCCAGAAAGGGATGGAGAACGTACTGACCTTAGTTTCCAGTCTGCATCTCCACATGCTTCTTTTGTCCACAGAAAAAAATGTTTCTCCTCTCTGTTTACTCAGAGGGATCAGGAACTATAATTATAAATTTAGCAATTTGAATTTTACTGATTCAATTACATTTCAGAAAACTTCACAACCACAACATAGTACTATTCTTGATAATAGTAATAATAATAATAATAATAATAATAATAATAATAATAATAATAATAATCACGCTTGATCAAGGTCCGCGTCACGTTCCATTTTTAACGAGACATAACGTCTGAGACAGGAAAGAGAAATAATAATAATAATAATAATAATAATAATAATAATAATAATATCTCTATCATAAACAGCGCTATTAGCAGTTGTCTTACCTCTACGATTAAGTTCCCGTTAGATGGTCTTCCGACCTGACTTCTGGTAGTCAAAGTTAACTACTCGCCACAAAAGTGGAAAATAATGTCACCACTTGCCACGTGGTTTTGTTGATAACGGGCGGCACACAAAGCTACTTTCGTGAAATCTAACCGATCCAGGACGGAGTACAGTCCTCGCGAGTTCGCTTCCTATTTGTGCGAAAAACATGCGTTTAGCAGTGGCATATCTGTGACGGCATCCGGAGCAGCGGGTAAGCCAGTGTTTGACTGACGCGGACCGTATGGTAGCTGTGTGCGAAGTGAAGTCTCGTCACTGCCTCTCAGACTATATTTATGTATGGATGCAGCGGACGGCCGAAGTTAACACGTGCCGTCATCCGCTCTGTCCCACGTACCAGCATCTAAATGGCCTCTTTCTTGGACACATATTTTATATCAGCGTTGTGTATCAGCTTACAATCTTCGTAATTTTTGTACTAATGGAGTTAAGTTTTAGCTCGCTTGCATTTAACCTTTGCCGTCTAGATGTTTTAGAACGGAACTGACGATAGAATATGGCCTCTGAACTATATCTTTAGGAGACCTTGTATTGATCGGTATTTCCAATAAAGTCTTGAGACTTTTTATATATTTATTATTTAATGGTTTTAATCACTTGCTGTAATCAAAACTTTCTAGCATTAACATAACTGATACTTAATCTACACTACTGGACATTAAAATTGCTAACCACGAAGATGACGTGCTACAGACGCGAAATTTAACCGACAGGAAGGAGATGCTGTGATATGCAAATGATTAGCTTTTCAGAGCTTTTACAGAAGGTTGGCGCCGGTGGAGACACCTACAACGTGCTGACAGGAGGAAAGTTTCCAACCGATTTCTCATACACAAACAGCAGTTGACCGGCGTTGCCTGGTGAAACGTTGTTGTGATGCTTCGTGCAAGGAGGAGAAATGCTTACCATCACGTTTCCGAGTTTGACAAAGGTCGGATTGTTGCCTATCGCGATTGCGGTTTACCGTAACGCGACATTGCTGTTCGCGTTGGTCGAGATCCAATGACGGTTAGCAGAATATGGAATGGGTGGGTTCAGGAGGGTAATACGGAACGCCGTGCTGGATCCCAACGGCCTCGTATCACTAGCAGTCGAGATGACAGGCATCTTATCCGCATGGGTGTAACGTATCGTGCAGCCACGTCTCGATCCCTGGGTCAACAGATGGAGACGTTGCAAGACGATAACCACCTACACGAACAGTTCCACGACGTTTGCAGCAGCATGGACTATCAGCTCGGAGACCATGGCTGCGGTTACCCTTGACGATGCATCAAAGACAGGAGCGCCTGCGACGGTGTACCCAGCGACGAACCTGGGTGCACCAATGGCAAACCGTCATTTTTTCGGATGAATCCAGGTTCTGTTTACAGCATCATGATGGTCGCATCCGTGTTTGGCGACAACGCGGTGAACGCACATTGGAAGCGTGTATTCGTCATCGTCATACCGGCGTAGTACCCGGCGTGATGGTATGGGATACCATTGGTTACACGTCTCGGTCACCTCTTGTTCGCATTGACAGCACTTTGAACAGTGGACGTTACATTTCAGATGGGTTACGACCCATGGCTCTACCCTTGATTCCGTCCCTGTGAAACCCTACATTTCAGCAGGATAATGCACGACCGCATGTTACATGTCCTGTAAGGGCCTTTCTGGGTACAGAAAATGTTCGACTGCTGCCCTGGCCAGCACATTCTCCAGATCTCTCACCAATTGAAAACGTCTGGTCAATGGTGGCCAAGCAACTGGCTCGTCACAATACGCCAGTCACTACTCTTGATGAACTATGGTATTGTGTTGAAGCTGCAGGAGCAGCTGTACCTGTACACGCCACCCAAGCTCTGTTTCACTCATTGCCCAGGCGTATCGAGGCCGCTATTACGGCCAGAGGGGGTTGTTCTGGGTACTGATTTCTCAGGGTCTATGCACCCAAATTGCGTGAAAATGTAATCACATGTCAGTTCTAGTACAATATATTTGTCCAATGAATACCCGTTTATCATTTGCATTTCTTCTTGGTGCAGTAATTTTAATGTCCAGTAGTGTACTACAAATAAGGACGTTTTTGTTCCAAATTTAGTTTTCAGTAAATTACTCGAATACTATTCGAGATAGCTTAATGGGTTTTCATAGTTATTGTCTTTCTATGGAACTGAAGCTTCATACGAATTTTCGTATTTGTAAGACTAATATTTAGCGCCTTCAATTTTTCGTATAAACTCAGATTTTGACCAAAATAATTTTCTGATGAAGTTGAAACTTCTAAGAGTTGAGTCTGACATATATTTGCACATTCTGAATAAGTTTTGCCTTTTATAGCTACATTATTTAGCGCCATTTTTTATCTTAAAACATTGTATTTAGGGAAAAATATTCATCTGATGACTCTGAGATTTAACAGATTAAACATTAATATGCTGAAGCATATGTTGACAAAGTTTGGAAAAACAACTTTAATTATTAATTCATCCTTGAATTAAGGTGTAATACTCGCATGCAACGCACAGGCGCAGTATGATGACGTGGCGCTAGTAGCAGTGAACTGGGGTACGTCCCAGCACACCCGTTCGCCTCTGTATCTCTCGAATGATGCAGCTCTTGTTTCGTCACAATCCCACGTCAGTAGGTTCTCAGATTCACAGGTCTCTGGTTGTAATTACTTTGAGGTCGTTGGTTTGTCCAGAGTTGACGATGAGCTTCATCGATGGCTTACAGCCGTCCTCACAAGGGGCGAGGCACCCAATCTCATGAGAGACAGCGCGCTCGGCACACGGCACGAGCACCCTGACGTGATTTACGCTCTCAGCGCTCTCTAGCGGCAGTTGTCGGCTTCATTTGGCTAGCAAACCACGCAGTTTCTTTACGAAAATAGACGCGCGCTGTCAACGTTTGTCGAAGGACAGCAGAGATACTCGCGAAGAAGATTCTGGATTCGTCGATGGCTTGAACAGTGAACTGTTGGCAGAGGAATATTACATAACGCTGTACATAATGCTGTACAATGATCTCAGGTACATACTAGCGCAAGTTATTCGTTAATTGAATTTCATTTTATTACAATTTTCGGTTTTAAATTGAATATAGTTACGGCATAGTGTCTTATGTCAGTTTGGGCATGCATAATATCCGTATTCTCTATGTTGCATTGAAAAAATGGCTCCTGAGCACTATGCGACTTAATTTCTGAGATGTTCAGTCGCCTAGAACTTAGAACTAATTAAACCAAACTAACCTAAGGACATCATACACGTCTATACCCGAGGCAGGATTCGAACCTACGACCGTAGCGGTCGCTCGGCTCCAGACTGTAGCGCCTAGAACCGCACGGCCACTCGGGCCGGCTATGTTGCATTGACTACGATCGCTCTGAAATAACGAACTTCATCACATAGATTTTAAGATTGAGATTCGTTTTGTAATTTCATTTGATGGAAGCTGCTCACCATAATTGAAAAAGATATTTACCGGCAAGATACGAACATGAGCCGGTCCATAAACCCAGAGACAGATTCTTATACAGTGGTGTCCAAAATTAAAGCAACAAACCGCTATTTCCACGCCCTCCGTCTAATTCACGACATAATCATACAGACTTTCAACAGATGTCCGTATGATTGTGTTCTGCACGGAAGATGGCGTTCTGGTCAACTGACAACCACGCCAAAATTGACTTCAGGTCACCTATCAAACGGCGTAGTGTTTGCTGCCTAGTCCCACATCCAAAATCGCTGTGAAAACTGTCGCAGACGGTGCAGTATGGTACAGAGAAGACTCTCTGCCGTGGAGGGCCATAGGAATAATGGAAGCAGGACAGTCGCAAACCGATGCGGACCGACGGCCTAATGTGAATCGTTTTCTGTTGCTTCTCGGATGTGGCGACAGTTTATAGAGAACGAAAGTGTATCCCGAAGACCAGGGCACGGCCGACCACGTGTAACATCAGAGAGAGAGGGCCGTAATTTGTCTGTAAGGATCACAAGGTATCGACTTAGTACTCCACGGCAACTGGAGCCTGACCTATCAGCATCCAATGGAAGTGTCGTATCGAGGCAAACGGTGTACAGAAGGCTTCAGCAGAGTGGCCTTTACTATCAGATATCTGCTTTGTGTGTACCTCTGACGTGTCTTCACAGAAGAGAGCGTCGAGTGGAGCCGTCAACGTGCCACCGGGATGATCAAACAGTATATCTACATCTACATCTACATGGATACTCTGCAAATCACATTTAAGTGCCTGGCAGAGGGTTCATCGAACCACCTTCATAATTCTCTATTATTCCAATCAGGTATAGCGCGCGGGAAGAACGAACACCTATATCTTCCCGTACGACCTCTGATTCCCCCTTTTTTTTTATCGTGGTGATCGTTTCTCCCTATGTAGGTCGGTGTCAACAAAATATTTTCGCATTCGGAGGAGAAAGTTGGTGATTTTAATTTCGTGAGAAGATTCAGTTTTCAACGAAAACGCCTTTCTTTTAATGATGTCCAGCCCAAATCCTGTATCATTTCAGTGACACTCTCTCCCATATTTCGCGACAATACAAAACGTGCTGCCCTTCTTTGAACTTTTTCGATGTACTCCGTCAGTCACATCTGGTAAGGTTCTTCTTAGTCTTCCCCACAACGTTTTCTATGTTGTTCTACCAATTTAAGTTGTTCGTAATTGTAATTCCTAGGTGTTTAGTTGAATTTACAGCCTTCAGATCTGTGTGACTTATCGTGTAAACGAAGTTTAACGGATTCCTTTTAGCACTCATGTGTATGACTTCACACTTTTCGTTATTTAGGGTCAACCTCCAATTTTCGCATCATTCAAATGTCATTTCTGAATCTTTTTGCAGTTCGTTTTGATCTTCTGATTACTTTATTAGTCAATGGACGACGGTGTCATCTGCAAACAACCTAAGACGGCTGCTCAGATTGTCTCCCAAATCGTTTATATATAGCAAAGGCCCTATAACACTACCTTAGGGAACGCCAGAAATCACTTCTGTTTTACTCGATGACTTTCCGTCAGTTACTACGAACTGTGAGCTCTCTGACAGTAAGTCACAAATCCAGTCGCATAACTGAGATGACATTCCACAAGCACGCAATTTCACTATAAGCCGCTTGTGTGGTACAGTGTCAAAAGCCTTCTGAAAATCCATAAATAAGGAATCGATCTGAAATCCCTCGTCAATAGCACTCTACACTTCATGCGAATAAAGAGCTAGTTGTGTTTCACAAGAACGATGTTTTCTAAGCCAAAGTTGACTGCAGGCCAATGTTCTTTTGAAAGATGAGTCCCACTTTGGTCTGGAGAGTGATTCTCGACGGATTAGCAGCTCGAGGGAATGCGGAACACGCTTTCGGGACCCGAACATTGTAGAAAGAGAAAGATGTCGAGGAGGATCCCTAATGGTTTGGACAGGGATTACGTTGACCACTCGAACAGCTCTTCGTGAAATTGTACGGGTGAATGGGCAGGGTTTAACTGCTATCCGGTATCGCGACGAGATCTTGAGACCTCATGTGTCGTTGTTGCCAGACGGTGTGGGCGCAGAATTCGTATTGATGGACGATAATGCTCGACATCATAGATCACAGGTGGTTGATGTTTTCTTGGAAACGGAAGATATTGAACGCACAACCTGGCCTGCTCGCTCTCCCCATTTGAATCCCATAGTGCTTGTCTGGGATACGCTAGGGAGATGGCTTGCATCACGTCAGCATCCACTAACCACTCTCCAAGAGTTGCGAGCAGCTCTGCAGGAACAATGGGCGTTATTGCTTCATCGTGAGATTGGTGACATCATTCACAGCATACCCCAACGTTGTCAGGCCTGTACTGCTGCCAGAGGTGGTCACACCCCATACTGAGCACATTAACCAGTTGCAGAAATGTGCGTGCAAATCCGTTAAGTTGGGAAAAAAGGAAGAACGTTTTTGTCTACCCTTATGCATGTTATAGCTGTTCATGTTCTGTATTTTTAAATTTTTTTCTACTAGACTATCACCTGCTAATACTTCCAGAATGAGATTTTCACTCTGCAGCGGAGTGTGCGCTGATATGAAACTTCCTGGCAGATTAAAACTGTGTGCCCGACCGAGACTCGAACTCGGGACCTTTGCCTTTCGCGGGCAAGTGCTCTACCAACTGAGGTACCGAAGCACGACTCACGCCGGTACTCACAGCTTTACTTCTGCCAGTATCCGTCTCCTACCTTCCAAACTTTACAGAAGCTCTTCTGCGAGACATGCAGAACTAGCACTCCTGAAAGAAAGGATACTGTGGAGACATGGCTTAGCCACAGCCTGGGGGATGTTTCCAGAATGAGATTTTCACTCTGCAGCGGAGTGTGCGCTGATATGAAACTTCCTGGCAGATTAAAACTGTGTGCCCGACCGAGACTCGAACTCGGGACCTTTGCCTTTCGCGGGCAAGTGCTCTACCATCTGAGCTCCCGAAGCACGACTCACGCCCGGTACTCACAACTTTACTTCTGCCAGTATCCGTCTCCTACCTTCCAAACTTTACAGAAGCTCTTCTGCGAGACATGCAGAACTAGCAGTCCTGAAAGAAAGGATACTGTGGAGACATGGCTTAGCCACAGCCTGGGGGATGTTTCCAGAATGAGATTTTCACTCTGCAGAGTGTAAAGTTTGGAAGGTAGGAGACGGATACTGGCAGAAGTAAAGCTGTGAGTACCGGGCGTGAGTCGTGCTTCGGTAGCTCAGTTGGTAGAGCACTTGCCCGCGAAAGGCAAAGGTCCCGAGTTCGAGTCTCGGTCGGGCACACAGTTTTAATCTGCCAGGAAGTTTCACCTGCTAATACTGTTTCGTGTGAAAATAAACGCAGTCATGTTAAATTTCCATTTGTTGCTTTAATTTTGGACACTAGTGAATTAGAAAGCTTCATAATAGCAAAAACTTTGTGTGTGTAACTTGTGTTTACTTTCAGACATAGACTGGCAGTCACGTAAAGATGTCTGCCCGCTGGGGTCGTTGGCCTTTGCTACAAGAATTCCAGCAAATACGTTGTATGTTGTAAATAACGCCGACTATTAAAAAATCTCCCTTAATGAATAATAATGATCTAGAATCGTTTAGGCAACAAAAGATGAAAAAATTTATTTGGGAAGGGGTAGACGCGAACCTGTAATCTTTCTCTTCGCGGTTCTACTACGCTACGGAAGTGCAGGGTTTCCCGGTATTACATATACTGCCTAAACACAATGTCTATTACGGTACTTATTTGTTATCCAATATGGTAGCTAAAACAAAGCGTTTTCGAGAGATCCTCTATTTTCTGATACTCTGAAACGGATTATAGTCGTACTACGTACTCCATGAGAAAGAAGACCCGCCGGATACGATGTTCAGCGCCATGCAATATGGCGGCTGCTATGTTCTACTTGTGACGTAAAACGGTGTCGCATCCCACTGGCTACGTCCCTCTCCACGTGGCACAGTCTGACAAGCCAGGCCCTGTAATTCTCACTCCGGAGTGTAGTGGAAAATGGAATTCCACGGTGTGACGTCACCTGTTCCTCGTCCACGTGCGTATTCGCCACCCGTGGGAGGACGGCTTTATGGGTTTGCGGAAGGAGTAGAATCGCTGAGAACGGGTGATGTTTTAACTTCGCGTAGGAATTTTTTCACAGAAGAACTCTAGAAGTTATGCGAGCAGAGGCGGAGGCAGCTGGAAACAGACTCGTTGGCCTGCAGGGAGGAGTAACGCGATCTAAATTCCAGGCGTCGCAGCAAACATTCCTCACAGACATTCAGAGAAGCTTCCTACCAGCGCGAATTCTCGCGTCTGTACGTCTGATACAGATTCCACAATATTACGTGCAAAAGCAGCATCCTTGCGTTAGAAGGAGGTCGATTTTAGCACGTTTATATTCATTTCATTTGATACAGCTGTGGAATTTCCATAGGTACAAGTTCTGGGCCTCCAGAAAGTCAATGGATCTCCGTATTGTAATCCTCTGAGTGAAACTAAAAGCACCCGTCTGTGAACTAAATTTATCTGTGATTGATCTGATACCACTATTATGTTTACAAGAAAACCGAGATGCTGTAAGAATCTGCAAGACGTTTTACTTTAGAACCAATCGCAACATCCTGCTCATGTGAAAAATGGAGATAATTCGATGTCAGTAATATTTATAGATATCGAGATTTAACCAAGCAGTTTGCTTATAAAAATCAATTTTTACTGTCGATGAGTTGACTGTGTTTTTGTAGGCGTTCAAGGTCGTTTTACTTCAGTAAGGCAGTTTCGCTGTGCCAAAACTACAGTTCGGTAGTTTTGGTATACTACATAAAGGATGTAGTAAATGGTAGGATTTCTAGTAATATTAGTAACGAAAGAAACACAAATGAATGTGTAAACAGAGTGACGATGATTTCTCCTTGTTTTTTTGTTTGTTTGTTTTGCACATAATTAGAACTGCACATAATTCAGTGTTAGTCCATGGTGTATTTTATGTCCTTACAGAATATAAATTGCATTTCATAAGTAATAAAAATTAGTAACTTCTGCGCTTTCAGGTAACCAAAGCAATTACTTTTGATACACGTTCAGTTAACATGCGGACACACACACACACACACACACACACACACACACACACACACACACACACACACACACACACACACACATAAGAATTATATATATAATTCTTATTTGTATTCAGTAGAGCGTTCTACAGAGTTCTTCAACATGGTCAAATCAAAGGCAAGAGTTTCTTGCTATTGTTATTGATATTGTTTCTAGACGTTTCACTGCTTTCTGTTATTAGGGGAATCTAGTAAGACACTGACTGCATACGTAATGAAAGTGATCGTTATGAGGTAACGCGCAATAGGTATGCAATACACTTACCATACAGGCGATGCACATTCAATCTTAACTGAGCAAAGCTACTAGGAAAACTACCGTAGTGGACGATTACTTATAATAGTCTACAGTAGTCTACAGTAGTTTTACAACTGAACATAAACACGGGTACAATTAAAAACGTTTATAACAGTTGGTTATTATTTGGGCTGTTTCTTATATTACGACTCGTCACGTTTTACTTGAATCGTGTACTGTGATTTCATCTTTACCAGGCTTTCGTTCTAAACGTTACTTTTTGACAGGTACTAACGAGTTTGGTCGTGTTCACATTCTCGACCACCTACCAATGTAGCAACGCAAAATTTATATGGGTGCATCAAAATCATAAATAGATAAAACAAAAAAACACGTGCCATGCATAGCTACATACACTGCAATCGCCAGTGGATACAATCTTGGAATAGGCATTTAGAACCTACCTATACAGAGCTGTTTGTAGTTCCATCATCTATTGGAAAACAGGTAGTAGAGCTTGATACTCAAAGTAACGGCTTACTGAAAATAATATAGTTATTGTAGTCCATTCTTTTAGTATATTGTAACGCAGGCGGAAGGATTTCCTACATAATTTTCCTGTTTAATTAACAGATTTGACGGTGAGGGCATCGCACCATCCAGCGCCATGCACCAACAAAACTGCTGCACGCCCCCACAGTTGTAGATATTTGCTTTTGTGAGTTTGCACAGCTTTGAAATCGGAATTAAAATAAAAGATAAAAATTGTTATTGACACGATAAAAATTGGAAGGTTACGAAGGCAATGCCTCTCGTACATTTTCCTACCACAAAGTACGCCGAAATGCCAAAGAAACTGGTACAGGCATGGGTATTCAAATACACAGATATGTAAACAGGCAGAACACGGCGCTGCGGTCGGCAACGCCTATGTAAGGCGACAAGTGTCTGGCGTAGTTGTTAGATCGGTTACTGCAGATACAATGGCAGGTCATCAAGATATGTGGTTGATGAAATCTTCTCGGGTTATCAGCCGAGTGGTGGCGTCGTCTTGTCGCAACGTTTCGATGAGTTTCGTACCCATCATCTTCTGGCCAGAAGATGATGGGTACGAAACTCATCGAAACGTTGCGACAAGACGACGCCACCACTCGGCTGATAACCCGAGAAGATTTCATCAATGGAATACGCCGAGAAAGACTGCAATCGCAAGATATGTGGTGTTATAATCGGCCCACGAGCGACGGGACACAGCATCTCGGCGGTAGCGATGAAGTGGGGATTGCCCATGCGACCATTTCACGACTACACCGAGAATATTAGAAACTGGGGCGGTCACGGTGGCCGTGCGGTTCTAGGCGCTGCAGTCCGGAACCGCGGGACTGCTACGGTCGCAGGTTCGAATCCTGCCTCGGGCATGGATGTGTGTGATGTCCTTAGGTTAGTTAGGTTTAAGTAGTTCTAAGTTCTAGGGGACTGATGACCTAAGATGTTAAGTCCCATAGTGCTCAGAGCCATTTGAACCATTTATTAAATTAGAAACTGGGTAAAACATCAAGTGTCCGGCATCGCTGAGGCCGGAAAAAGATACTGCAATATTGGGACTAACGGTGACTGAAGAGAATCGTTCAACGTGACAGAAGTGCAACACTCGTGCAAATTTCTGCTTATTTTAATGCTGAGCCATCAACAAGTGTCAGCGTGCGAACCATTCAACGTAACATCATCGATATGGGCTTTCATAGCCGAAGGACCACTCGTGTACCCTTGATGACTGCACGACACAAAGCTTTACGCCTCGCCTGGTCCTGTCAGCATCTACATTGGACTGTTGATTTCTGGAAACGTGACGCATGGTCGGTCGAGTCTCGTTTCAGATGGTATCGAGCGGATGGAGACAACCTCGTGAATCCATGGACCCTGCATATCAGCAGTGGACTGTTCAAGCTAGTAGATGCTCTGGGTCGTGTGCAATTGGAGTGATGTGGGACCTCTGAAACGTCTAGATATGACTGTGACAAGTGACACGTACGTAAGCATTAGAGTGATATGGGACCTCTGAAACGTCTAGGTACGACTCTGACAGGTGACACCTACGTAAGCATTCTGTCTGATCACCTGCATCCGTTCATGACCATTGTGCATTCCGATGGACTTGGGCGATTCCAGTAGGACAATGCGACACCCCACATGTCCAGAATTGCTACAGAGTGGCTTCAGGAACACTCTTCTAAGTTTAAACACTTCCGCTGGCCACTAAACTCCCCAGCCATGAACATTCTTGATCATATCTGTGATGCCTTGCAACGTCCTGTTCAGAAGAGATCTCCACCCCTTCGTACAGATTCATGGACAGCCCCGTAGGAGTCATGTCAGTTCCATCCAGCACTTCTTCAGATATTAGTCGAGTCCATGCCGCCTCTTATTGAGCCACTCCTGTGTCCTCGCGGGAGCCCTACACGATGTTAGGTATGTGTACCAGTTTCTTTGGCTCTTCAGTCTATAGCAACATTGCAAATTATAGTCACATAACAAATACGAGGAGTGTTCAATTAGGAAAGCAACATATTTTTTCTCTCGGCCAGTTTCGGTTGACAAATGCGGAATTTGATGTAGGGAATCGTGGAATCTGCTTCGGCCTCTTTAGTTTCAAGAAGTTTCGATAGGTGGCGACACAAAATGTAGCCTTAAAAATGGCGTCTGTGACGGAGGTGTTTTCCAAGCAGCCATTGAGTTTGTTTTGGCGGAAAAACCGAGCATTTGAGACATTCATAGGCGCTTGGAAGATGGGTTTGGAGACCTGTCAGTGAACAAAAGCACTTCGATTCGTTGGGCGAGGGGTCTGTCATCATCGCAACAAGGTCGCGCAAACCTGTCATATCTTTTGCGTGCTGACCGGGCGCACACAGCTGTGATTCCTGCAATGTTGGAACGTGCGAACACTCTCATTCGATGTATCGACGGATCACAATGACACACTTCACTGCTCACCTGTATGTCCCTTTTGGAATGCTCATACACAAGTCTGCGCCCCCGATTTGAGCTCACAGAAATTTATTGGAATGTTCTTCTTCATCCACTTTGCACTCCGGATCTCACACTTTCTGACTTCCAGCTGTTTGGTACTATTAAGGAAGCACTACTCAGGAAGCAGTACGGGATGACGGGAAGATTATTGAGGCAGCAAGACGTTGGCTCTAACGTCGACCGGAAGAGTGGTACCATGTGGGCAAACAGGCACTCTCTTTCAGGGCCAGCGCATCAGAAGAAGTTGATGCTGAAAAAAAAGGGTTTTGTAGCCAAAAGAATGGGGAATAATATGGTGTACTGAAATCCTGAATAAAAATAATTTGGTTTAAGAAGACAGTGTTGCATTACTTACTGAACACCCCTCTAAAATAACAATAACATCAACAACAACGACAACGGCGTGGTGTAGCCGCGCGGTCTTAGGCGTCTTGCCATGGTTCGCGAGGCTCCCCCGTCGGAGGTTCGAGTCCTCCCTCGGGCATGAGTGTGTGTGTTATCCTTAGCGTAAGTTAGTTTAAGTTCGATTAAGTAGCGTGTACGCCTAGGTGGATGACCTCAGCAGTTTGGTCCCATAGGAACTTACGACAAATTTCCAAAAACAACAATAATAATAATAATAATAATAATAATAATAGATTCAAGCTTATATGCATTCAGCTTGTATTGCTAATCATTCACAATGCATCTTTGATATTGTAGTAAGGGGTACTGTGCAGTGAATAAAGGATTTCTATATCACTCTATTGTTATTAGTAACGCTGCTAGAACAGTTACTTGAGGTAATGCCTAATAAACGTCCACTGTAAATAGCACTTCAAAGTAATTACTACTTGTATTTTCTGACCACTCAAAAGAAATATGCGAAGAAAAAATGGAATTTCATTGACATATTGCTAATTATTTAATGTTGAACTGCAATAAAAAATTCATAGAAGAACTGCACGCCAGAACAAACTTCTTGATAAACTTGGCTCGGTCCATGCGTGTTGACGTGGACTTCGTATATTTGTGGCATCACTGTAGAAATTTTACATCTCCTTATAGAGAGCAGTAAATTTCTTCTTCCCTCCTTAATATATGGCCACTGCAATTACGACATGCCACAATGTTATCCCAGATAGCACGTTTTCATACCACTGCATTCCATACAAACACACACACATACACACACACATACACACACACACACACACACACACACACACACACACACACACACACACACACACAGCCAGCCACAGACTGTTAATACTCGACGCTTTTACAATAAATAAAGTCTTTGTCTGACCGGTACAGTTCTTTTACAGTCGGAATAAAAATGTTTACATATTCTTGTTTTTGACGTTATGCATAGTACTGTTTCCTTATTGTTTAACGTTATAGAAAATGTACCATAAAATAATAAAATTTGCATTTACACATTTGCTTGTAAATGAAATGAAAACATTTTTACAACCAGCCCCCGACGCCACTAAGAGGTGACAAAAAAATGGTTCAAACGGCTCTGAGCACTATGGGACTTAACATTTATGGTCATCAGTCCCCTAGCACTTAGAACTACTTAAACCTAACTAACCTAAGGACATCACACAACACCCAGTCATCACGAGGCAGAGAAAATCCCTGACCCTGCCGGGAAAAGAGGTGACACAACACGTAGCCGTATGTGATGAAGTACTTCAGTCAGAGAAGTTATTTAAATTTCGTAGATGAAGGGAATGTATATGTAATTACGTCTAGGAATTACCGTGCCATTGCAGTCTAAACTACGAGTATATTCCTAGCCAACGCAAGCGTGACTTTAATATTTATTTTTACACCAACCTGCAGTGGGACGAGAAAGAGTTCGCGTGCATTGCTGTCGCGCGTTAGTCAGACCTCTGTGGAAACCAAGTGCGGGCACTGCAACAGTTAACCTAATTTTAGCATTTTTAAAAATGGTAGATGGATAGTACGCTGTACGAGCAACTTTAAAGTAGAGTTTACAGCGAGTACGAAGAATTAGGAGTGCGGCGTACGTCTCAGTAACGCGCGGCCACAGAGGAGTTAAAAAGGGAACAATTAAACAGAGAGCCTTTGTTCCGCTCACAGCGCCGCACCGGACAACTTGGAAGTCCCCCGCACTCGCTCGCGTAATTTCGCGTCCACTTGCCTCGCGCAGGGGCCTCGTGGTTTAAAAAGACCTGTCCGGACAGGGACGAGCGAGCCGTCTCCCAGACGCAGCCGCCGGTCCGCCCTGATAAATGTATTAATTACAGTTTTATGTGGCTTCCTGCGTCGCTATCCTGTTCCATCCATCTGCCGCCACCGCTGCCCCTGGTGGCCCCGCCACCCGCCGTACAAATTGCGACACGGCCTCCTCTCCCCCCTCCCCTCCCCGCGTCCCCCCCCACCACAGTCCGTTAATTAATGTCAAGTAATAACTGCGGGAGACCGCGCCTCAATTTGCATATGATCTCTGGCCGCGCTGCGTGAAATGAGCTGCCCCCGCCACCAGGAAATGAGATAGTTACCGCCGCGCGCCACGCGCAGCCCTCTGTCGTTTCCAGTCCAGATTACGTCGCAAAATGGAAACCTGACCGCCGCGTCTGACGGCGACCTCGCCTCCCACCCCCTTCATCGGATGTCCGCAGCCTTCAAACCTGCTGACGTTAACCACTCCTGTGACATTTTCTGCTTCCCCTCCGATACAGCCACTGTCGCGGGGAACAAGTTGGGATGGCGAGATATAACGAGTAAGTCTTGGCGAAATCGAATGTCACTCCTTACACCGTCAACAGCAGATTCCTTCCCCCCTCCCCTCCCTCCCACTCTCTCCACTAATATTTTTCGTGACCACAACGTGTTATTATTTTCTGCCGAGACTGTGTATTTTCCGACGGTATTTGTTTTTATTTGTTTTTAGTAGCTGACAAACCCGGCATTACGAGATTGCTCACTTTATGAATTTTCTATTATAAATGAAACTTTATAACTGTGTACTCCTGCGGTAGACTCGGCTTGAGATGATCCCGGGAAGTTTCTCAGCTGTGTGATTTTCGTCTCCATGACAACGTATCTATAGGTGGCTGCTGCTTTCGCCTACAGACATTTCGCTTCGCAGTTGAAAGCTGTCAAAAGCGCTGCAAAGTGCCAGGGATTTTCTTACGTTGATTCGTCAGTAGGAGCTTCTTGGCAATAAAGAATAAATGTATTAAAACTACATGCGCGGTGCAGAATTTCAGTGTTTATGTTGTCATATCTCTTGAGCTATATGTCGTACAGTGATATATTTGTGCAGATACATTCAGTGGTGTATGTTGATACTCTTTGCGAAATATTTAGCAAGTAGAGTTAGTAGCAAAGAAGTAATAAATTTAGAAGCCATACACAATGCGACAGTTTTTCACGCATCTCGCTAGTTATGACGTCATATCTGTTGAAATATAGTGGGTAGGTCGTTCTCCAGCACAGCGATTGTTGCTTCACAGTAATGAATATGGCGGATATGTGTATCAAGTTTGGTTGAAATCGAACCAGTAGTTTAGAACGAACACATACATATCCGGACAACTGGCTGAAAATGACTTACAAGTTCGTAGCGCCCTCCATCGGTGATGCTGGAATTCAATATGGTGTTTGCCAACCCTTAGCCTTATAACAGCTTCCACTCTTGTAGGCATCAGGTGCTGGGAGGTTTCTTGTGGAATGGCAGCCCATTGTTCACGGAGTGCTGCACTGAGGAGAGGTATTGATGTCGGTCGGTGGGGCCTGGCACGAAGTGGGCGCTCCAAAATATGCCAGATGTGTTCTATAGGAATCAGGTCAGGACTGTGTGCAGACTAGTCCATTACAGGGGTATTACTGTCGGGTAACCACTCCGCCACGAGCCGTGTGTTATGAACAGGTCCTTGAACGTGTTGAAAGACGCAGTCGCCATCCCCAAATTGCTCTTCAACAGCGGGAAACAAGAAGGTGCTTAAAACATCAATGTAGGTCTGTGCTATGATAGTGCAATGCAAAACAGCAAGGGGTGTAAGCCACCTCGATGAAAACACGACCACACCATAACACCACCGCCTCCTAATTTTACTGTTGGCTCTACATAACCTGGCAGATGACATTCACCGGGCATTCGCCATACCCATATCCTACCATCGGATCGCGATATCGTGAACCGTGATTCGTGACTCCACACAACGTACAACGTTTTTCCACTGTTCAGTCGTCCACTGTTTACGTTCCTTACACCACGTGAGGCGTCGTTTAGCATTTACCGGCTTGACGTGTGGCTTATGAGAAGCCGCTCGACCATCAAATCCAAGTTTTCTCAACTCCCGCCTGAATTTCGTAGTAATTGCAGTAGATCTTGATGCAGTTTGGAATTCCGGTGTGACGGTCTGGATGGATGCCTGCCTCACCTCCCGCCTGACTTTCGTAGTAATTGCAGTGGATCCTGATGCAGCCTGGAATTCCGGTGTGACGGTCTGGGTGGATGTCTGCCTATTACACATTGCGACTCTCTTAAAACGTCCGCAGTCTCTGTCAGTCAACAGGCGAGGTCGGCGTGTACGCTTTTGTGCTGTACGTGTCCCTTCACGTTTCCACTTCACTATCACATCGGAAACAGTGGAGACAGGGATGTTTAGGAGTGTGGAAATCTGGCGTACAGACGTATGTCCTAAGTGACACACAATCACCTGAGCACGTTCGAAGTCCGTGAGTTCCACGGAGCGTCCCATTCTGCTCTCTCTCATAATGCCTAGTGACTGCCGAGGTCGCTGATATGGAGTACCTGGCAGTAGGAGGCACCACAATGCACATAACATGAAAACGTATGTTTTTGGGGCGTCCGGGTATTTTGATCACATAGTGCGTATATATATATATATATATATATATATATATATATATATATATATATATATATATACTCCTGGAAATTGAAATAAGAACACCGTGAATTCATTGTCCCAGGAAGAGGAAACTTTATTGACACATTCCTGGGATCAGATACATCACATGATCACACTGACAGAACCACAGGCACATAGACACAGGCAACAGAGCATGCACAATGTCGGCACTAGTACAGTGTATATCCACCTTTCGCAGCAATGCAGGCTGCTATTCTCCCATGGAGACGATCGTACAGATGCTGGATGTAGTCCTGTGGAACGGCTTGCCATGCCATTTCCACCTGGCGCCTCAGTTGGACCAGCGTTCGTGCTGGACGTGCAGACCGCGTGAGACGACGCTTCATCCAGTCCCAAACATGCTCAATGGGGGACAGATCCGGAGATCTTGCTGGCCAGGGTAGTTGACTTACACTTTCTAGAGCACGTTGGGTGGCACGGGATACATGCGGACGTGCATTATCCTGTTGGAACAGCAAGTTCCCTTGCCGGTCTAGGAATGGTAGAACGATGGGTTCGATAACGGTTTGGATGTACCGTGCACTATTCAGTGTCCCCTCGACGATCACCAGAGGTGTACGGCCAATGTAGGAGATCGCTCCCCTCACCATGATGCCGGGTGTTGGCCCTGTGTGCCTTGGTCGTATGCGGTCCTGATTGTGGCGCTCACCTGCACGGCGCCAAATAAGCATACGACCATAATTGGCACCAAGGCAGAAGCGACTCTCATCGCTGAAGACGACACGTCTCCATTCGTCCCTCCATTCACGCCTGTCGCGACACCACTGGAGGCGGGCTGCACGATGTTGGGGCGTGAGCGGAAGACGGCCTAACGGTGTGCGGGACCGTAGCCCAGCTTCATGGAGACGGTTGCGAATGGTCCTCGCCGATACCCCAGGAGCAACAGTGTCCCTAATTTGCTGGGAAGTGGCGGTGCGGTCCCCTACGGCACTGCGTAGGATCCTACGGTCTTGGCGTGCATCCGTGCGTCGCTGCGGTCCGGTGCCAGGTCGACTGGCACGTGCACCTTCCGCCGACCACTGGCGACAACATCGATGTACTGTGGAGACCTCACGCCCCACGTGTTGAGCAATTCGCCGGTACGTCCACCCGGCCTCCCGCATGCCCACTATACGCCCTCGCTCAAAGTCCGTCAACTGCACATACGGTTCACGTCCACGCTGTCGCGGCATGCTACCAGTGTTAAAGACTGCGATGGAGCTCCGTATGCCACGGCAAACTGGCTGACACTGACGGCGGCGGTGCACAAATGCTGCGCAGCTAGCCCCATTCGACGGCCAACACCGCGGTTCCTGGTGTGTCCGCTGTGCCGTGCGTGTGATCATTGCTTGTACAGCCCTCTCGCAGTGCCCGGAATAAGTATGGTGGGTCTGACACACCGGTGTCAATGTGTTCTTTTTTCCATTTCCATGAGTGTATATATATATATGCCCTCTCCTAACCATGTTATATACGACATGGTTAGGAGAGGGCGTTCAGGCCCTCTCTTTCATCCGACCAGGGTTCCACATACGCATTTCCTTTTGCATCACAGTTACCTAAGAAGTACCAATAATTTTAATATCACAAGCAGTAACGAAACAGCATCATTAGAATTAAATATAACTTGAATGTTTGTGCAGACAGTGTGGGAAACTAATGAAAGTAATTTTCGCATTCTGTGTCACTGCTAAGGAGTATAGCTCGATAAAACATGAGCCATACATAGGAAGAACTGCTGCAGTGTAGTACATAGGGTAACTGAAATAAGTAGGCATTGAGACAAACAAATATGACATATTTATACAAAGATAATTACACCGCAGTCACCGTGATTTATGATGATTCTCTGGAGATTACCAAAGGAAGTACATGTTTCTTAACAGGGCACGTGTTCACCACAGACAGCTATCCGCGCTCTGGAACATACTGCTATACTGGAAACAAGGTTGGTGAGGAGTTCTTAAGGTAGGGCGTTCCATCCCTCCACGAGCGTGGTGGTCTGGTCGTTGGTGCAAGTGGACTTGCTCTAACACGCCCCCTCTGCGCATGCCATATGTTATAGATGGGGTTGAAGTCTGGGGACGGGTAGGACAGTCCGTTCGCTGAATGCCCTGTCTTTCCAAGGGCTCCTTCAGCTACGCTGTTCACTGCGACCGCGCATTATAATGCATAAAAATACAATCAGGCCCAAATGCGCGCCTGAAGAGACGTACTTGGGGCAGGAGTACAGTGTGACAGTAACGTTAACCAGTGAGTGTACCTGTAACGTAGCAAATTATTATGAATTGTCATTCTGCATTGAAAGCATAGCTTTCCATGGAGCCGGGAGGAGAGCAGATGTTTGCTTCTCACGCTGGCGCAGCTGCCGCTGGCTACTGGGCAGGGCGAGCTGTGTACTTGTCTAACGCTGATTGCACTACGTTACACCTACTCTGTACGAATCTAAAAATGTTCAAATGTCTCGGAGCACTATGGGACTTAACTGCTGGCGTCACCAGTGCCCTAGAACGTAGAAATACTTAAACCTAACTCACCTAAGGACATCACACAGATCCATGTCTGAGGCAGGATTCGAGCCTGCGGCCGTTGCGGTCGCGCGGTTTCAGACTGTAGCGCCTAGAACCGCTCGGCCACTCCGGTCGGCTCTGTGAATCTAAAGAAATAGTGTTAAATATTAAGGGATTTTTCCCATACTTAGTGTAACAAGTTTTATGGCTAATACAACCATAGAGTTAAAATTTCAGATGAATAACTTGAATACTTTCGGAGAACACATAATAAACGTACTGGCATTGTGAAACCGTGGTAGGGACTGGATGTATTCGTCTGTAGTATCAACTGAAACTACAAGGAGGATAGGTTAATGTAATATAATTTTCTGGAATTTTCTTTAGCTTCATTACCATAGATTTCTTATGCAGTTACAAATACTTTGGAAAATTATTATTTCATCATGTTTTGATTTTTTGTGATGGCTCTCGATCTTCCACCATAACCGAGTCCATCAACATGAGGTGGCAAATATGTGGTAGCCAAGGAAGTGGAAACGTGAGTTCTACAATGCCAAGACTGCTTGGTAGCTACAACAGGAAAAAACAAGTAATTAGCAGGAGTACAAAATAAGAAAGTATTTATTACTTAATTTGGTTGTAGCCCATTATCTGTTGGTTGAAAATTATAGAAGTCACGGCTAGACTAAACGCCTGTGGAATGACATAATTTACAAGTCACAAATCTTGCAGTGACGAATTAGTCTCTCGTAATCTTGAGTGTCGAATCCGGTGAATTTGAAGACTAACTTGGCTGTCGATATGACAGAACGTAGAATTGTTTATAACTGCCAACTCAGTACTGTTGATTTTACTGTAGTACTCTTTCGGAGCTTTAAAACTGGGCTTCAAAGACTTGATGGCAGCAATGACTAAGCTGCAGACGATGACTGACTAACATCGGCGCTGGCTGACCACTGAGCGCGGCTACGAAATGTAGACTGGTACAACTGCACTACACTCCAGCTACACGTGAAGTGGCCCAGCGGCGCCTCGCGGAGAGCGTAAGTACTGCGACTGGCTGTGTACTCTTTGGCTAACACAGCCGTTCTTCTGTTCCGTTTATCGAGAGAATCGCATCCGGCAGATCGATCTCTAAGGCGGCAGTGTCGTATCACTGACATCGTGAGAACGTGACATTTTATTAAAACTATGTAAATGTAACCACGAGAAAGTTGTGTGCAATAGGGGACTACGTGACGTATGCCTGAGTGAACTTGATTTTGTAAAAGGAAGTCAGAAGAGGAGTTGACTATTAAGTTTATTACTAATTTATTTTGTGGAAAGGAATAGTATTTGGATTTCATGAATTGTTTTTTAGTTTCGGAGTTACAAGGTTTCTAGTCTAAATTACTTGTGGCAATCTTATTGGCTGACATTAAAAATACTGCGAGTATAGAAGTGCTCCAGATAATCTGATTGACTGCTTAACATACTAGCCAATAGGAATTCAGCGTCTCCCGCACGCGTGAGTAGGGCTGTTTGCGTCAGATATATAAGTCGAGACAGTCGCTCGGAGGCCGTCTTCTTGTAAACATCTGTGTTAAAACGCTCTGATTTCGCGTTTTTGATCGGTTCTCGTGTCATTCACGAAAAGTGAATACAGTACTGACTATTTTGTGAAAGTTTGAGCTTCGTGAGTGGTTTGTTTTGGGAGATATTCGCGTGTGAACATTTTATGACGTACATAAATGCCGCATGGTGTGTTCCGTGCAGATTATGAGACGTTATGGTGAACCCTTCTTTAGAAGAAACCAACTAAACGACTGAACGTGTTAACTCGCAAGTAGTCGTGGGTCTGTAACTCTGTAAGATGTCCAAAAATCGGAATAGACTCAGTTTTCTTCTGGCTGCTTGCCGGTGTGAATTGTAACAGAGACAGTCAGTAATACTGCGTAATTGATGCCGGGATATTAAATACGCACTTGATAGTCCATAAACTAACTTAAAGGAAATTTTAGACTTTTTTGAAACGAATCATGTAATGATCCCGAACACTCGATAGTTTAACTAACTTTCAGCTACTGCCCACGGACTGGAGTTACGTGACATTTGTGTGGTACGTATTTAATCGAAGCTCGGTCAACGCTGCTTTCGTCGGATAAGTATCTACGAGCGCAGGGTCAAGGGGCAGACAACCTGAAACCTGTCCAGGAAGATGGACTGATTGTTTAAAGGACAGTGAGAGACCAACGCGCAACGCCGCATACTATGTTCAAAGATTTGAAGGTCAGTGCGCCCATGCACCGCCGTCCGTGTGGCCGAGCGGTTCTAAGCGCTTCAGTCCGGAACTGCTCGATCGCTACGGTCGCAGGTTAGAATCCTGCCTCGGGCATGGATGTGTGTAATGTCCTTAAGTCAGTTAGGTTTATGTAGTTCTAAGTTCTAGGGGACTGATGACCACAGATGTTAAGTCCCATAGTGCTCAGAGCCATTTGAACCATTTTTTGAACCCATGCACCAGTATGTCTCCCCACGTCGTCAATACCTCGACCACCAAACCGATCTTGTTCAACAATTTTCCTGGTTCCATTTTGTGTTTGCCCCTCTCACCATATGAGGGTAGGTCGAGCATTGTGGAACATGATCATTGTGGTGGTGGTGAGGAGGCGTAATGTAGCCTGGGCTTACTGGCCTCCAAATATTTGACTCTGATACATTCAACAGTCAATATTATTGCCACGTTGTAGTCCTGCCCCATGGACGTCTCTTCAGGTGTGCATTCGGGTCTGATTTCAGTTTTATAGGTAAACAGTGTGAGACCGCAACGAACAGCGCAACTAGAGGAGCTCTAGGAACGAGAGGACAATCGACGAATAGACTGGCCTGCCCGTCCCCCGACTTCTTCGATCATGTGTGGGATGCGTAGGGGGAAGGGAGAGGTGCAATAGAGCATGTCCGAATGCACCAACGACCATTCACCAATTGTCAATGGCGCTGGTGGATGAATGTGACGCTCTACCGTAAGAACTCCTTCTGAACCTTGTGTCCAATGTTGGAGCATTTCCCACAAGAAGACCGATATCTCACCGTCAGTGCCTACAGACGGCCACGGAGTAAGGCAGGTAGCCTTGGTCGGGACCTTACCACAGCCGCTGGAACAGTTGTTTCCAGACACACAATCTACAGACGACTGAACAGACATGATTTATTCGCCCGGAGAGCTGCAAGGTGCAATCCACTGAGCCCTAGTCACAGCAGAGCCTGTAAAGCCTGGTGTCAACAACATAGTAGATGGTCATTGGAACAGTGATCCCAGGTTATGTTCACAGACGAGTCCAGGCATAGTCTGAACAGTGATTCTTACCGTGTTTTCATCTGACGTGAGCCAAGAACTAGATACCACCCCCCAAATGTCCTTGAAACGGATATGTGTGGAGGTCATGATTTGAAGGTGTGGGGTGGGATTATGACTGGTTTACGTACACCCCTGCATGTCTTTGATAGATGAACTGTAACAGGTCAGGTGTATCGGGACGTCATTTTGCACCAGTATGTCCGCCTTTCCAGCGATGCAGTGGGTCCCACCTTCCTCTTGATGGATGATAACGCACAGCCCCACCGAGCTGCCATCGTGGAGGAGCACATTGAAACAGAAGATATAAGACGAATGGAGTGGCCTGCCTGTTTTCCAGCCCTAAACCCCATCGAGTACGTCTGGAATGCTCTCGGTGGACGTACCGCTGCACGTCTTGAAACCCCTAAGACACTTCAGGAGCTGACAGGCACTGGTGCAAGAATGGGAGGCTGTACCACAGCAGCTGCTCGACCATCTGGTCTAGAGTATGCCAACTCATTGTGCGGCCTGTGTAAGCGTGCATATCCCATATTGATGTCGGAGTGCATGTGCATGAAAGAGTGGCGTTTTGTAGCACATGTGTATCGGGACGGTTTTCTCAACTTATCACCAATACCGTGGACTTACAGACCTGTGTCATGTGTGTTCCTTACGTGCCTACGCTATTAGCGTCAGTTTTGTGAAGTGCCACATTGTGTGGAACCACATTCTGCAATTATTCTTAATTTATGAGCAAGAGTGTAGATACTTGATAATGGTCAAAGACCGGAACTCTAAATTTCTTGACCCAGCGAAGGAAAAGTGACAGCTGCAAGCGGAACTAAATCCTTTAAACAATTCGTCGCAGCTCGGTTCCAGCCTCGAAGAAGATCTAGAGAAAGCATTTGACTGTGTTGACTAGAATGCAGTCCTCTAAATTCAAAAAGTATCAGGGGTAAAGTATAGGGAGCTAATGATGAACTTGTACAGAAACCAGACTGCATTTGTAAGGGCCGAAGAGCGTGAAATGGAGGCAGTAGTTGAGAAGGGAGTGGAACAGGTTTGTAGCATATTCGCGATACTGTTCTCAGCAACCTATGAAGGAAACCAAGCGCAAATGCGAAAAGGGAATTAAAGTTGATGGAGAAGAAATAAAAATTTTGGTACAGTCATAATGTAATACTGTGATATTGTAATAATGGTATTGTATTATTGTAATGTTACTGGTATTATTGGTATTGTAATATTGTGGTATTGTAATTCCATGAGGGATGGATCTGGTAAACGTATACCATGGAATATATACTGTGCAAAAAACTATGACTTTTGAGAGAACCCATAATTGCCTCCCTTTACGACGCATGAGATTGAAATTTGACTAAAAGGTGCCCACAACCTTCCTCTGTAACCATGCAAAAGCATGGCACCCTTTGAAGTCACCCGCGGGCTCTGCTTCTTTTCAGAGAGAAAGGTGTCGGCACATGCGAAAGAAGGCTACAGGTCAGAAGTTCATGTGAGGTGTAAGGTGAGTCAATGATGTCACAATAGCATCAAATTTCAGCACAGTTATGCGCTACGCCATCCTGGACGTCTATCTCGATGGGAAAATCGTCACACTATAACGAACCAATATCTTGTGTAACTTGTTTATATTGCAGAAACGTACCACCTTCATTTCAGCCATAGTTGTAGCTGTTATCAGATATATAGTGTAAGATTTATGTTTTTCGATATTTACACTGTGTTGCAGCTGTCTGGCGAAGTTCTGCCGTGCTTAAAATTAGTGGAGTGTTTAGAGACTTTTTTTACACTTTACCGGGTTCGGCTACGAGCATGTCTTCCTGTAAAAGTAACAAAAATATGGATTACAACTTTATTCTCAATTTTCTAGTATAAAATCAATACAAAGTCACTTACTAAATATGCTACTTTTTTTTGAGTTATCAGGCTTCTGATTCGCTCGACGAGGCCAGCCTTGAATTTCTCTCCTGCTCCAAGCTTTTCATCTCAGAGTAACACATGCACACTAGGTCCACGATTACTTGTTGGATGTATTCCAATCTCTGTCTCCCTCTACGGTTTCTATCTTCTAAAGCTCCCCCTGGTACCATGGAAGGCATGCCCTCATGTCTCAAGACGTATCCTATCATCCGGTCCCTTCTTCTTTTCAGTGTTTTTCATATGTTCCTTTCTTCTCCAGTCCTGCGGAGAACCTCCTCATTCCTTAGGTTATCAGTATTTTCTGTAGCACAAGATCTCTAACGTTTCGCTTCTCTTCTGTTCCGTTTTTTTCACTCTCCAAGACGCACTACCGCACAATGCTGTGCTCAAAATGTACGTTCTTAGAAATTTTTGAAGACTTATGTTTGATAAGACCAATATTTGATATCAGTTGACTTCGATAACAATGTTCCTTTTTGGCACTGCTCTTTGCTTCGTCCCCTATGGGCTATTTTGCTTCCAAGGAGGACCAGAATTCCTGTACTTCGTGACCATCAATATTTTTCAATTGGACTCTCAATCCATAATCTAGACTCATTAGACTATTCATTCCATTCAGCAGATCATGTAATACTTCCTCACCTATACTAAGGATATCGATGTCATGAGCGAATCTTTTCATTGATATCCTTTCACCCTGGCATTTTAATCCCACCCTGGAATGTTTCTTTTATCTCCATCATTGCATCTTAGATGTCCAGAATGTACAGTAGGGGCGAACGACTGAATCTCTGTATTACACACTTCTTAATCCGAGCTCTTCGTTCTTGGTATTCCTCTCTTATTGTTCCCTCTTTGATCTTCGACATATTATAACCTCTCTTTCCCCCTAACTTACGCCTGTTTTTCTCAAAATTTCGAACACCTTGAACCATTTTCCATTGTCGAACCCTTTTTCCAGATCGACCAATCCAATGAACGTGTCTCGATTTTTCTTCAGCCTTGTTTCCATTATCAACCGCAATGTCAGAATTGCCATTCTGTTGCCTTTACCTTTCCTAATGCCAAACTGATCGTCATCTAACAGATATTCAATTTTCTTTTCCATTCCTCTGTATATTATTCACGTAATTACACAATTTTTAATCCGAGCTCTTCGTTCTTGGTATTCCCCTCTTATTATTCCCTCTTGGATCTTGGACATATTATAACCCCTCTTTCCCCCTAGCTTACGCCTGTTTTTCTCAAAATTTCGAACACCTTCGGCCATTTCACATTGTCGAACGCTTTTCCCAGGTCTTGAAAATGTAGGACTTAGTATGATGAGGTAAACCCTTTGAAAGAGAGAACATATACTCGTGAATGAACGAAAGTTATGTGCAATAAGCTGATATGCGTATGAGACAGAAGAAAGAAATTTGGTGACAGTGCCGCTGCTTGTTACGGGCTCATTCCGTGGGAGGGAGAAGTTTTATTTCTCCGCAGTGCTGGGTTTCGGGTCGGGACCGGCCTGGGACAAGGTGGCGACCGTGGCAAGCAATATCGAGGAGCAGAGGGTGGCCACATATCGATCTTTAGCTCTCTCCGCGGTCTGTTTCCTTGTTTCACACAGGTCCAGTGAGGCAGCGAGAACATTTCTCCAGTTAGCTCGAATGTTCTCATTGGGGTTGAAGATCGCAGGGGGTGCGGGCCGCAAACTTTTTTACTTTTATCTTTTTACTCAGTGAACTCATAGATTGCACATACAAAATTATATCCAAGATCCTATATGAAAGAATCAAGGAGCAACTAGAACAGGAGTTAGGGGAATATCAGGGAGGTTTCAGACCATGGAGAAGCTGTGCAGAGCAGATAATTAGTTTAAAATTGATCATAGCATATTATAAGAAACGGAACAAACCTCTTGCAATAACATTTGTAGATTTTAAGGAGGCATATGACTGTCTCCACAGACATTCAGTATTGAAAATTTTAAGAAATCTAGGACTCCATCCAAAACTAATTAAAATAATACAACTCACTCTAACCAACACCAAATCAAAAGTGAAGTTTAGAGGAGAAATTTCGGAACCATTCCTCATAAAAACAGGCCTAAGACAAAGTGACTGCCTATCACCATTACTATTCAACTGTGCACTGGAATACATAATGAGAGAATGGTATAAGGACAATCCAAAGATGATAAGAATGGGAAGTGCAAAACATGATATTAGCTTAAACTGCTTGGGATTCGCTGATGACGTTACTCTCCTAGCCAACACCGTTGAAGAAGCCAGGCAACAAGTGAAATCACTACAAGAAATAGCAGAGAAAGTAGGCCTTAGAATATCATTTGAAAAAACGGAGTTTATGCTAACTGATCCACCACTTGCAAACAAAATTACAATAGGAGAACAGGAAATCAAAATTGTTGACAAATTTAAATATCTAGGCAAAAAATAACATACACTCTAAATGAGAAGCCATCATGGCAGAACAGAATTAAAAAAAAACTGAACTACGCAAATTACATTACCAAAACTACATGCAACAAAAAAGCCTATCTATAGATGTAAAATTAAAACACTATAAAAGAGTTACACAACCAGAAATAATGTGTGCAGCTGAAACTATCTTCAAAACAACTAAGAAGCAGAAATTGACAGAATACTAAAGATAGAAAGAAGAATAATTAGGACATGTATAAGTAAACAGTATAAAATAAATTGACATTGGAGAATAGCATCAAATGAAGCAGTTGTTGTTGTTGTGGTCTTCAGTCCTGAGACTGGTTTGATGCAGCTCTCCATGCTACTCTATATTGTGCAAGCTTCTTCATCTCCGAATATCTACTGCAACCTACGTCCTTCTGAATCTGCTTACTGTATTCATCTCTTGGTCTCCCCCTACGATTTTTACACTCCTCGCTGCCCTCCAATACTAAATTGGTGATCCCTTGGTGCCTCAGAACATGTCCTACCAACCGATCTCTTCTTCTGGTCAAGTTGTGCCACAAACTTCTCTTCTCCCCAATCCTACTCAATACTTCCTCGTTAGTTATGTGATCAACCCATCTAATCTTCAGCATTCTTCTGTAGCACCACATTTCGAAACCTTCTATTCTCTTCTTGTCCAAACTATTTATCGTCCATGTTTCACTTCCATACATGGCTAAACTCCATACGAATACTTTCCGAAACGACTTCCTGACACTTAAATCTATACTCGATGTTAACAAATTTCTCTTCTTCAGAGACGCTTTCCTTGCCATTGCCAGTCTACATTTTATATCCTCTTTACTTCGACCATCATCAGTTATTTTGCTCCCCAAATAGCAAAACTCCTTTACTACTTTAAGTGTCTCATTTCCTAATCTAATTCCCTTAGCATCACCCGACTTAATTCGACTAAATTCCATTATCCTCGTTTTGCTTTTGTTGATGCTCATCTTATACCCTCCTTTCAAGACACTATCCATTCCGTTCAACTACTCTTCCAAGTCCTTTGCTGTCTCTGACAGAATTACGATGTTATCGGCGAACCTCAATATTTTTATTTCTTCTCCGTGGATTTAATACCTACTCCGAATTTTTCTTTTGTTTCCTTCACTGCTTGCCCAATATACAGATTGAATAACATCGGGGAGAGACTACAACCCTGTCTCACTCCCTTCCCAACCACTGCTTCCCTTTCATGTCCCTCGACTCTTATAACTGCCATCTGGTTTCTGTACAAATTGTAAATAGCCTTTCGCTCCCTGTATTTTACCCCTGCCACCTTTAGAATTTGAAAGAGAGTATTCGAGTCAACATTGTCAAAAGATTTCTCTAAGTCTACAAATACTAGAAACGTAGGTTTGCCCTTCCTTATTCTAGCTTCTAAGGTAAGTCGTAGGGACAGTATTGCCTCACGTGTTCCAATATTTCTACGGAATCCAAACTGATCTTCCCCGAGGTCGGCTTCTACTAGTTTTTCCATTCGTCTGTAAAGAATTCGCGTTAGTATTTTGCAGCTGTGACTTATTAAACTGATAGTTCGATAATTTTCACATCTGTCAACACCTGCTTTCTTTGGGATTGGGATTATTATATTCTTCTTGAAGTCTGAGGGTATTTCGCCTGTCTCATACATCTTGCTCACCAGATGGTAGAGTTTTGTCAGGACTGGCTCTCCCAAGGCCGTCAGTAGTTCCAATGGAATGTTGTCTACTTCGGGGGCCTTGTTTCGACTCAGGTGTTTCAGTGCTCTGTCAAACTCTTCACGCAGTATTGTATCTCCCATTTCATCTTCATCTACATCCTCTTCCATTTCCATAATATTATCCTCAAGTACATCGCCCTTGTATAGACCCTCTATATACTATTTTCCACCTTTCTGCTTTCCCTTCTTTGCTTAGAACTGGGTTTCCATCTGAGCTCTTGATGTTCATACAAGTGGATCTCTTTTCTCCAAAGGCCTCTTTAATTTTCCTGTAGGCAGTATCTATCTTAGTCCTAGTGAGATAAGCCTCTACATCCTTAAATTTGTTCTCTAGTCGTCCCTGCTTAGTGCTATTTTGCACTTCTTGTCGATCTCATTTTTGAGACGTCTTTATTCCTTTTTGCCTTCTTTATTTACTGCATTTTTATATATTCTCCTTTCATCAATTAAATTCAATATTTCTTCTGTTACCCAAGGATTTCTACTAGCCTTCATCTTTTTACCTACTTGATCCTCTGCTGCTTTCACTACTTCATTCCTCAAAGCTACCCATTCTTCTTTTACCGTATTTCTTTCCCCCATTCCTGTCAATTGCTCCTTTATGCTCTCCCTGAAACTCTGTACAACCTCTGATTCTTTTAGTTTATCCAGGTCCCATTTCCTTAAATTCCCACTTTCTTGCAGTTTCTTTAGTTTTAATCTACAGGTCATAACCAATAGATTGTGGTCAGAGTCCACATCTGCCCCTGGAAATGTCTTACAATTTAAAACCTGGTTCCTAAATCTCTGTCTTACCATTATATAATCTATCTGAAACCTGTCAGTATCTCCAGGCTTCTTCCATGTATACAGCCTTCTTTTATGGTTCTTGAACCAAGTGTCAGCTATGATTAAGTTGTGCTCTGTGCAAAATTCTACCAGCTGGCTTCCTCTTTCATTTCTTTGCCCCAGTCCATATTCGCCTACTACGGTTCCTTCTCTCCCTTTTCCTACTACCGATTTCCAGTCACCCATGACTATTAAGTTTTCGTCACCCTTCACTATCTGGATAATTTCTTTTATTTGATCATACATTTCTTCAATTTCTTCGTCATCTGCAGAGCTAGTTGGCATATAAACTTGTACTACTGTAGTAGGTGTGGGCATCGTATCTATTTTGGCCACAATAATGCGTTCACTATGCTGTTTGTAGTAGCTTACCCGCATTCCTGTTTTCCTATTCATTATTAAACCTACTCCTGCATTATCCATATTTGATTTTGTGTTTATAACCCTGTAGTCACCTGACCAGAAGTCTTGTTCCTCCTGCCACCGAACTTCACTAATTCCCACTATATCTAACTTTAACCTATCCATTTCCCTTTTTAAATTTTCTAACCTACCTGCCCGATTAAGTGATGTGACATTCCACGCTCCGATCCGTAGAACGCCAGTTTTCTTTCTCCTGATAACGACATCCTCTTGAGTAGTCCCCGCCCGGAGATCCGAATGGGGGACTATTTTACCTCCGGAATATTTTACCCAAGAGGATGCCATCATCATTTAATCATACAGTAAAGCTGCATGTCCTCGGGAAAAATTACGGCCGTAGTTTCCCCTTGCTTTCAGCCGTTCGCAGTACCAGCACAGCAAGGCCGTTTTGGTTATTGTTACAAGGCCAGATCAGTCAATCATCCAGACTGTTGCCCCTGCAACTACTGAAAGGGCTGCTGCCCCTCTTCAGGAACCACACGTTTGTCTGGCCTCTCAACAGTTACTCCTCCGTTGTGGTTGCACCTACGGTACGGCTATCTGTATCGCTGAGGCACGCAAGCCTCCCCACCAACGGCAAGGTCCATGGTTCATGGGGGGAGGATGAAGCAGTATATAAGAAAATAGAACGAGTCATGAGCACGATCATGAAGAAACGCATCTCATTCGTTGGACATCTGATGAGAACTCCAAAAAACAGAATTAGAAAAAAACACAAAAATTGTGGAATTTCAAGAGCGATATTAAATGTATCAGAGAAATTAAGGAAGCTATAAAAGAACTCCAAATTACAGTAGATGACCTAAAAAACAAGACAGAGAATACCAGAATACTGCAAGACCCGCAAACCAGACTACAAATGAAAATCAATAACAGGAGTACAGGAAGAGTGGTCTCAGATGAAGAAAGAAAGAATATATCTGAAAGGATGAAGAAATATTGGGCTGACAGAAGAGCAAACTCCTTTCGTATAAGAATAGACTCTAATAATTATGTTACCTAAATATCATATTAATTTATTGTTGAGCCAAATTGTATCCCTGTGTTACAACTTGTTTACAACTTAGTATTTTGACTGGTGTGGTCCAATGAAGGCCACAAAATAAATAATAATAATTTTAAAAAACTCAGTAAGAAAACACAAGTTGAAATCTGAGACGTGAACGGTTTCCTTACTGTCACCCACCATATAGCTTGACAACCAACAGTGATGATCTGTGATGCCATCTCATTTCATAGTAGTAGTCCTTTCATCCGCGGTACTCTTAAAACACAACGTTTCGTGACGACTTTCTATGCCCTTTTTTGTCGCCTTTATTGGCAACAAACTTTCGCTTGTATTCCGTATACGGCGAGATTTTCTACTACTTGTCTCCGTACTTGCTAAACACTGCCTTGGTCAGCCACGTCGCCGGATCTCTCCACAACTGTGAAAGTTTGGCGAATTATGGGCAGGGCCCCGCAACCATCTCAGGCATTTGGCGATATAACGCTTCAAAAATGCCTCTGAGTGCTATGGAACATCTGAGCTCATCAGCCCCCTAGAACTTAGAACTACTTAAACCTAACTAACCTAAGGACATCACACACGTCCATGCCCGAGGCAGGATTCGAACCTGCGACCGTAGCGGTCCAGCGGTTCCAGACTGCAGTGCCTAGAACCGCACGGCCACGTCAGCCGGCCTTCAGGAGGACATTCAACAAATCCGTCAATCAAAGCAAATCCTAGTAACTGCTTGCATAAGAGACAGAGGTAGACCAACGCATCACAGTCTTCTACATCTACATCAACATACATACTCCGCAAGCCACCTGACGGTGTGTGGCGGAGTGTATCTTGAGAACCTCTAACGGTTCTACCTTCTATTCCAGTCTTGTATTCTTCGTGGAAAGAAAGATTGTCGGTATGCCTCTGTGTGGGCTCTAATCTCTTTGATTTTATCCTCGTGGTATCTTCGCGAGATATACCGGGTGATCAAAAAGTCAGTATAAATTTGAATACTGAATAAATCACGGAATAATGTAGATAGAGAGGTACAAATTGACACACATCCTTAGAATGACATGGGGTTTTATTATAACCAAAAAAATACAAACGTTCAAAAAATGTCCTACAGATGGCGCTTCATCTGATCAGAATATCAATAATTAGCATATCAAAGTAAGACAAAGCGAAGATGATGTTCCTTACAGGAAGTGCTCAATATGTCCACCATCATTCCTCAACAATAGCTGTAGTCGAGGAATAATGTTGTGAATAGCACTGTAAAGCATGTCCGGAGTTACGTTGAGGCATTGGCGTCGGATGTTGTCTTTCAGCATCCCTACAGATGTCGGTCGATCACGATACACTTGCGACGTCAAGGAACTCCAAAGCTAATAATCGCACGGACTGAGTTCTGGGGACCTGGGAGGCCAAACATGACGAAAGTGGCGGCCGAGCACACGCATCACCAAACGACGCGCGCAAGAGATCTTTCACGCGTCTGGCAATACGTTGTTGTTTTTTGTTTTGTTTTTCAAGCATGTGTGTCAATTTGTACCACTCTAACTACAGTATTCCGTGGTTTATTAAGTTTTCAAATTTATACTTACTTTTTATCACCCGGTACGTAGGAGGGAACAATATACTGCTTGACTCTTCGGTGCAGGTATGTTCCACCGAGCGTCTCTCTTGAAGAGTCTTCCACTGGAGTTCATCTGTCATCTCCGTTACTCTTTCGCTATTACTAAATGATCCTGTAACAAAGCGCGTTGCTCTCCTTAGGATCTTCTCTCTCTCTTCTATCAACCCTATGTTGTACGGATCCCACATGGGTGAGCAGTATTCAAGCAGTGGGCGAACAAGTGTACTGTAACCTACTTCCTTTGTTTTCGGACTGCATTTCCTTAGGGTGACTTGCTCAGTTTGGGAAACTCTTTCTCTTGAATAGATCATCCATCTCTAGCAGAGGCTTTCCCCGCCAGTTAGTCGACATAAACGTTTTCTGGGTATGTTACCGCGTCATAATGTATAAAACTACTGTTGCTCAAGATAACCAACGTTTCAGCCACGATTGTAGCGGCCTTCTTCTGGGTGTAATGGTCCGTTCTAGCTAAGCAGTGTCCTTTATATTTTGTTGTTACTGTTAACTGCGCATGCCATTACGTCATAATTTGAAAAAAGAAATTAGTTTCATTGATCACTGAAGGAAGAACTCAAATAAAAAAGATAAGCAATACTTCTCATTCGACGGTGACCACCAATCATGGCACATAACACAAGGGCCAATAGACAACAGAGGTTACGTTCTCCCTCCACCGCAATAATCTATTAAAATAAAGTGCGCTCTCCTTCTTCCTTACGTGACCAATGAAACCAATTTCTTTTTTAAAACTGTGACGTAATGGCATGCGCAGTGAACAGTAACAACAAAATATAAAGGACACTGCGTAGCTAGAACGCACCATTAGACCCCGAAGAAGGGTGCTGCAACCGTGGCCGAAACGTTGGTTTCTCTCCAGCGGTAGTTGTATACAATATGATGTGGTACCACACCCAGAAAACATTTATGTCGACAACCATCATTTGTTTGTACATGTACGTCACATCTACTAAATTCTGTCCTGTTAAGCTAATACCTTCGTGATGCGTCTTCTTTCTTGTTTTAGAGTGTGTTAAGTTCCACACCAAGCCTCGAACCCCGACGCTCACAATTTGTGAACGGTGATTTGCAAATTTGTCACGACAAAAGTTTCAAAAGAATGAATTTCAACCTTTTTCCTGTCAGCCCTGAAATGTAAGCGAACTCGTTTTACGGCAAGTACAATGTCGCTTCCGGTAGGGCACACGCGGCAGTACGCTTTGTGACCTGTACCGACCGGCAGACACTCGTTAAATATTTGATGCCAGTAACAGACAGAATGCAAAGCAATTAGGTGCTCGCCGTGGACTAATGCAACGACCTCGCTTGCCAACCGACCCGGCAGAAGGATGTAGGAGCGGTGGACAGAACCGCACAGTCGCATTGGTGGTACCCCCGTCCCCTCCACACGCACACGCACACGCACACGCACACGCACACACTCACATGCACACACCCACGGCCTCACGCGCCGCTGGCCTGAAAATGAAGTACAGCAGTCGCACTGGGTCAACTAAATGCAAATCCCGTGTGGACGCGACGGCTGCGGTGTACCTACATCTACACTCCATACAAGCATTCATACAGTGTGAGCGCGGAGGCTAATTCCGTTCCGCTCCGCTCCTCCCCCCCTTCCCCCCATCGTCCTCCCTTTCCTTCTCTGTTGCAATTGTGAATGCCATGCGAGAACAATAATAGTCGGTAAAGTTCCATACTACCTCTAATTTCTCTGATTTTCTCGCTGTGGTCATTTCGCGAGGCGTACTGTGAATTGTCACCATCAGTCAGAGAGCACCTCGAGTTGCTAATAAGGCGAGTAAACCGTTCGTTTGTTGTATATTGTTACTAGCTTCAAACAGGAGTGACTTATTTTCAGGTATCTGTGTAGTTACTAGTTTATTTTTGTAATTTCTTTCATGTTTGAGTGCTCACTTGGCTCAACCTTCCATTTTAATAACAGTTTAGCGTACACTTCCACCGTTGTTACCGAAAGTTGCTTGTTTTGGTTAGAACAGCTCAGTGTCTTTAACTGTCAGTGAGAGAGCACCTTGATTTCCTGCTACTTCTTGCTTCTAATAAGGCGAGTATACCATTTCTAACAGGAGCGACTTCAGCAATGGATAGGAACTGTGATTGCTGTGTACAGATGCGAGCTGAGTTGGTGACCCTTCACTCACAGCTCCAGGTGGTGTTGGCTTTTGTCACACAGCTTGTGGCTGCTGCCAAGGGAGAACATTGTGGAGGGTCGGATACAGGGATGCGAGGGACGTCGAGCGCGTCCCATGTTTCCCCAGATCGGTCCACTGCTGTTGCTGCCCCGGGTACTTCCTGCATTGAGGTTGACTCCTCACTGGTGGTCGAGTGGGAAATCATTCCAAAGTCTGGCAGGCAGTGAAAGACTTTCCGGCGGGCCGATCGTAGGGCCTCCCCAGTTTGTTTGACAGACAGGTTTCGGGCGTTATCTGTGGCTGACGAAGTCTCTAAGTCGGATGCAGTCGTCCACCTTGTTCCAGAGGAAGCTTCTCGGCCCGCAAGGTCTGGGAACTCACAGAGGGTGGGTTTGCTGGTAGTTGGGATCTCCAACGTTAGGCGTTTAATGAGGCCCCTCAGGAACACAGCTGCCAAGGAGAGGAAAAGGCCAGTGTGCACTCTGTGTGCATACCGGAGGAGTCATTCCGGATGTGGAAAGGGTGCTTCTGGATGCCATGAAGAGTACAGGGTGCAGTCAACTGCAGGTGGTGGCTCATCTCGGTACCAACGATGTGTGTCACTTTGGTTCGAAGAAGATTGTCTCTGGTTTCTGGCGGCTAGCGGAAATGATAAAGACTGCCTGTCTTGCTTGTGAGATTAAGGCGACGCTCACCATCTGCAGCATCGTCAATAGAACCGACTGTGGTCCTTTGGTGCAGAGCCGAGTGGAGGGTTTGAATCAGAGGCTCGGGCGGTTTTGTGACCATGTACGCTGCAGATTCCTTGACTTTCACCATTGGGTGGTGGGTTTGCGGGTTCTGCTTAATAGGCCAGGAGTCCACTACACAGGAAGCGACTACACAGGTAGCTGGGGCTGTGTGGAAGAGACTGTGATGTTTTTTAGGTTAGAGGGTCCCAGGAAACCACAGCTCCCATCTATCGGTATTGTAGATGTAAATTGTCGTAGCTGTGTCGGGAAAGAACCAGAGCTCCAAGCCCTAATAGAAAGCGCTGAAGCTCAAATAGTTACAGGAACGGAAAGCTGGCTAAAGCCGGAAATATGTGCAGCCGAATTTTTTTCAAACATCCTAATATTGTCCAGAAAGGATAGATTAAATACAGTTGGTGGTGTAGGATTTATTTCTGTCAGAAGTAGTTTACCTTGTAGTGAAATTGAAGTTGATAGTTCCTGCGAAATAGTATGGGTAGAGTTTATGCTTGATAGTCGGACTGAACTACTAATTGGATCGTTGTACCCGCCCCCCCCCCCCCCCCCACCCAACTCATAATAGATACCCACTCATATAATTATAGTCGGTGGTGACTTCAATCTACCCTCGATATGCTGGAAAAATTACACGTTTAAAGCCGGCGGCAGGCATAAAACGTCATCCGAAATTGTACCGAATGCTTTCTCAGAAAATTATTTTCCAACAATTAGTTCATAAGCCCACTCGAAGTGAAAATGGTTGCGAAAGCATACTTAACCTCTTAGCAACAAATTATCCTGCACAAATAGGAAGCATCATGACGAATACTGGCATTAGCGAACACAAGGCAGTTGCAGCTAGGCTGAATACCGTAACACCCGCAACCATCAAAAATAAAAGTAAAGTACATCTATTTAAAAAAAAAAACTGATATAAATGCTCTTAACGCCTTTTTAAGAGACGATCTCCACTCCTACTGATCTGGTCATTTAAGCGTAGAAAAGATGTGGAATCGTTTCAGAGAGATAGTATCGACGGCAATTGAAAGATATATACCACATAATTTAGTATCCCTAATGGTACACAAAACGGGTCAGATCACTGTTGCAGAAGCAACGAAAAAAGCATGCCAAATTTAAAAGAACGCAAAACCCCCAAGATTGGCTAAGGTTTGCAGAATTTAGAAATATAGTGCTTACTTCAATGCGATATGCTTTAAATAATTGGTCTCGTAATCTGGCAGAAAACGCAAAGAGAGTTTGGTCATACATAAGACACAACAGTGGCAAAACGCAATCAGTACCTTCACTGCGCGATAACGACGGTGAAGTCACTGATGACAGTGCCACTAAAGCAAAGTTATTAAACACAGTTTTCCGAAACTCCTTCATCAAAGAAGACGAAGTAAATATTTCCTGAAGTCCAGTCAAGAACATCTGCCAGGATGAGAAAAATAGAAGTAAATATTGCCGGTGCTGCAAAGCAGCTTAAATCACTTCGTAAAGGCAAGGCCTCCAGACCAGATTGTATACCAGTCAGGTTCCCTTCAGAGTATGCTGATACAATAGCTCCAAATTTAGCAGTTATATACAACCACTCTCTCACAGAAAGATCCGTACATAAAGACTGGAAAATTGCTCAAGTTACACCAACACCCAAAACGGGAAATAGGTGTAATCCGCTGAATTACGGCCTCATATTACTAACGTCGATTTGCGGTAGGGTATTGGAACATATACTGTGTTCGAACATTATGAATTAACTCGAAGAAAACGATTTATTGACACTTAGTCAACATGAATACAGAAAATATTGTAGCGTTCGCTGTGTTATTCATTGGTTTGGTATGTAACTAATTTGTAAATGAAAATGATAATGTTATTTCATTACAATGAGTAATTACTAAATCATTTTTCTCCCGGCTAAAGATTTGGTCAAGTTGCTAAAGAACTCCAAGTTAACGTTGTGTTAAAGTGTTGTCTGTAAGTTGTGTAAGTGTCACTAAATCACAGTTCATACAACAGATTCTATACAACTATTGATTATGATGGAAACAGTTATCTTCAGCAAAATGATCATTAAAGCCACCGAATATCAGCCGCGCACAACACTGACGTATGTTACCTGAAACAATATTCTTCGCAACTGGTGCGTAATTAATTTCGGCTCCATACATCAGCTAGAAAAGTTTGTGATAACGATCGTGCTATGAGCACTGTTTTTAAAGAACCAATCTGGTTCTAATTATTTTCATTAATATGAGTTCGGGACCACCGGTGCACTTTTATTTTTACACATTTGTATTACCTTCGGCATTTATGTCTGCATAGTTGCGTAATTTGAATTTGCCCCTGAGATAATTGTTAAGATGGCGGCAGACAATTGATAAAGACTTTCTATTGTTAGAGAAAATAGGATAAGTATTTGAAATGCTTATTAAACTTTACTTTCGTATTGTGCACTATTTAGACTTCATCAAACAAACATTTGATTTTTTTCTAAGGAAAAAACAGACAAAAACGCGATACAAATCGCTATCATCAATGGCTGCGCTCCTTGCAGCGGAAAGAAATAATTAACACAGATAATGCTTACTGAGAGAGGAATTAAAGTTACAAATAATTATTCACTCATATTTATAATAATAATGAACTCTATTCTAAAGTAATAATTAACAAATAATTACAATTTCTTAACAGACCTCAGTTTGATATGCGTCCGCAACCTACAAAAGCCAACCAACAAAAGGTAAAACAAAGGAAGACAAACGCAGATCATAAAAGGAATTTACAATTATCATTGTCTATGTATGATACACATCGATATGTCCAATTACATCATAGAATATTATATAAATAATTAATATTTATCATCGTTTTCACTATTTTTTCATATGTCGTGTAGATAATGTTTATAACTGTTACAGGCATAATTTCCTCTCGTCCCACTGTAGCTAAAATGTATCTCGTGGATGTTACAATATCATTCTTTTGAAACACAAGTAGCTCTTTATACTCATGAAGTAATCAGTGCTATCGACAGGGGATGTCAAATTGATTCCATATTTTTAGATTTCCAGGAGGCTTTCGACATTCCTCACAAGCGTCTTGTAACCAAACTGCATGCCTATGGAACATCGCGTGAGTTGTGCGACTGGATTCGTCATTTCCTGTCAGAAAGGTCACATTTCATAGCGATCGACCAAAAGTCATCAAGTAAAACGGAAGTAATATCCGACGTTCCCCAAGGAAATGTTATAAGCACTCTGTTGTTCCTGGCCTATATTAACGACATAGGATGCTATCTTAGTAGCCCTCTGAGATTGTTTGCAGATGATGCTGTCGTTTTACCGTCTTGTAAAGTTATCAGATGACCAAAACGAATTGCAAAATGATTTAGATAAGATATATGTATTGTGCGAAAAGTGGAAATTGGTTCTGAATAAAGAAAAGTGTGAAGTTATTCGCATGAGTACTAAAAGAAATCGTTTAAATTTAGGTTACGCGATAAGTCACACAAATCTGAATGCTGCAAATTGAAGTAAATGCTTAGGGTTACAATTACAAATAACCTTAAATTGGAACGATCACATAGATAATGTTATGGGTAGAGCAAACCAAAAACTGCAATTCATTGGCAGTACACTTAGAAGGTGCAACAGGTCTACTAAAGAGACTGCTTACACCACGCTTGACCACCCTATTCTGGATTACTGCTGTGCGGTGTGGGATCCGCATCAGGTGGGACTGACATCGAAAAAATTCAAAGAAGGCCGGTACATTTTGTATTATCGCGAAATAGGGGCAATAGTGTCAAAGACATGGTACGTGAATTGGAGTGGCCATCATTGAAACAAAGGCGCTTTTCGTTGCGACGGGATCTTCTCATGAAATTTCAGTCACCGGTTTTCCCCTCCGATTGCGAAAACATTCTGTTGGCACCCACATACATAGGGAGAAATGATCATCACGATAAAATAAGAGAAATCAGTTCTCGCACAGAAAAATTAAGTGCTCGTTTTTCCCGCGCGCCGTTTGAGAGTGGAACGGTAGAGACAGCTTGGAGGTGGTTCATTGAACCCTCTGCGAGGCACTTTATTGTGAATAGGAGAGTAGTCACGTAGACGTAAGTGAAGTGATACTCTAGTATGCAAAATTTAAAGAGGAAAGTAACTTTCACATGCTGTGTCACTGCCATGTAACATAGCTCGACGGAACTTCGACCTTACATGCGAAGAGCTGCTACGATATGTTATATAAAGTAACTGGAATAAATGCACAGTGAGACGGGCGGAAGTGACAATTTCATTCCAAGAATATAATGGCACTGAAGTCACCGGAAATCTGCGGTAAAACTGTGGAATCAATTTCGCATCCCCTGTCAACAGCACTAACTACTTCGTGAGAATAAAGAGCTGTTTGACACGATCGATACCTACTGACTCCGTATTGGCTGTTTGTCAATAAATCGTTTTCTTGGAGATAAGTCATAATGTCCGAAGACAGTATAGGCTCCAGAATCCTACCGCAAATCGACGTTAGCGATGTGGATCTATAATTCTGCGGGTTATTCCTGTTTCCTGTCTTGGGTATTGGTGCGACTTGTGCAAATTTATCAGCACGCTCTGAAAGGAACCTGAGTGGTATATAATCTGGAACAAACTTGTTTCTTCTGTTACTCTTATTGGCAGTTGTTCTAGATTCGAAATCTGATATATTTACTTCATCTATATACACGATAAAGCAGACAAATGTAAAGGCTATAAATTCAGTGAATACTTAGGGATTACATTTATGAATAACTTAAATTGGAACAGATAATTTGTGAAGGAAGCAAAGCACAGACCGCGATTTATTGGCAGAACACTTAAAAATGTAGCAACTCTGCTAAAAAGACTGCATACACTAAATTTCTTTGTGCTCATCTTTAGTACTGCTGGGCGATGTGAGATCCGCATGACAGGCCCGACGGAGGACATCGAAAAATATCAAAGAACGGCAGCTTGTTTCGTACTCTCGAAATAGTGGAGAGACTGCTTCGGATATGATGCGTCAATTGGGGGCGGCAATCGTTGAAACAAAGGCATTTATTGTTGCGGCAGGATATTTTTAGAAATTTCATTCGCCAACTTTATTCTCAGAGTGTAAAAATATATTCTTGGCGCCCATCTACATAGGGAGAAATGACCATCATAACACAGCAGGAGAAATCAGAATTCGCTTGGAAAGATTAAAGTGTTCGTTTTTCCCGCTCGCTGTTCGAGAGCAGACGGAAACTGACATGTGGCCGGGAGACCGGTGTTCTGAGTACATGCCCCTCCATACCCTAATACAGTGACGCCTGTAAGCTGAGGATGACACGGCGGCCGATCGGTACCGTTGGGCCTTCATAGCCTGTTCGGGAGGAGTTTTAGTTTTAGCTCGAGAGCAGAACGGTGGAGAAGTAAGTTAAAGGTGTTTCGATGACTCCTCTTCTAGGCACTTAATTGTGAATTTCAGAGTAATGATGTAGATGTAGATGATGTGTTTGAGAACCGAACTGCGAGCGGAACAAACACTAAACGTTATAAAATCGACAGTTTTGTCTATAATACAGAGGATGACCAATGAAACGGAAGTGAAGACAAATCAAGTACCACAAAAATAATGATCATAATGATTTAGTTCAGACCTCATCCAAGTGATTGATTTAGTAATGTGTAACTGAATCATTTCTTCATCTTTGAAGCCCATATTGCCTTTGCGTCAATATCCTGGATGGTAAACTTGTGTTTTACATTAGCTACATATACGTGGAACAATATTCACAGAACGCCGTTATCGTCAGCTTGGGGATATATATTCAAGTAATGTTCCGAAATATTCTTTTGATTACTGCATTTAATCTGTGTGGCGATGGCATAGCAGAAATCCATTAAAGGGAAAGTACGCCAACAATTTATTCTATTTGCGTTGTGCTCTAGTTCAAGAACTATAAACGAAAGTGGACTAATGAATTCCCCTTAAATCGTAATTTTTAAAAAGCTTCGCAGTTCTCTTCGCGAACCTAGTAACAACGCAGACATTTGTACGAGTTGCTTATTACTCTTGCCAGCATCCGAGTCACGTACTCTTCCTCAAAATATAATTGCCCCGCATGCGATTTTACGGTTGAGAGATTCCAAAAGCTGTGCCCTCTAGTCCACGGAAACGCGCAAAATGCCGGTGTACGCGCAAAAGTTGCAACTACTAAGGAAGAGAGATCTCGGTGTAGAAACTGTTAAAAAGAACGAGTTAAAAGCAGACGGAAACATACATTCGCACGGCACAAAGTAATAATGGACTATGAATGCTTCGCAAAAATTTCCTTTTACGACTAATGACACGACGGAAAGGGGAGCGATGTGGCCCGTAATAAAGCAGAAACTAGTCATAAATCGCAGATGCTCGGAACACGATCTTTTCCCTCATAAAACTGCCGATCGTAAAAAAAACTTGATGTGCATTCACGATTTATGGCTTTGTGTCATGTCCAGACCTGCGAATGAGTTGGGCTGTAGATCTTTGTTTCTGACCGGTCGATAGGAAAATATAGAACGAGCAATACGGGGAACTAGGGAGCTTCATTGACAGCCAAAGCACATCAATGTCGTCATGAGTCCAAAATTAAAAACTTTATTTTTAAAGCTTGTAATACGTGAATAAAAGTCCTAGGTCACAATCGCTAAAATTCTTTTATTTGATAACTATTTTCAGCACATTGACGAGCCATCTTCAGATCTATAATATAGGAAATTGCATAAAAGAAATAAACAATAGCGTAATATAATTGCGCAGGCTCCGCGGCCAGAGTCAGTCGACATAAAAGTTTTCTGGGTATGGTACCGCGTCATAATGTATAAAACTACTGGCTCTGAGCACTGTGGGACTTAACATCTGTGTCATCAGTCCCCTAGAACTTTGAAGTACTTAAACATAACAAACCTAAGGACATCACACACATCCATGCCCGAGGCAGGATTTGAACCTGCGACCGTAGCGGTCACGCGTTTACAGACTGAAGCTCCTAGAACCGCACGGCCACAATGGCCGGCTATAAAACTACCGATGCTGGAGATAAACCAACGTTTTGGCCAGGTTTCAGCGGCCTTATTCTGGGACTAATGGTGTGTTCTAGCTACGCAGTGTCCTTTGTATTTTGTTGTTACTGTTCACTGCGCATGCCATTACGTCATAGTTTTAAAAAAGAAGTTGGTTATTGGTCACGTAAGGAAGGAGGAGAGGGCACTTTATTTTAATAGATTATTGCGGTGGAGGGAGAACGTAACCTCTGTTGTCTATTGATACTTGTGTTATGTGCCATGATTGGTGGTCACCGTCGAATGAGAAGTTGGCTGCTGTTTACCAACTGTTGGACGTCGGCCGCGCGGCGGCAGTTAGTCGGCGGCAGTGCTCGTGCCTCGTGTTGACAGCGCGGTCTGTTGGGCTCTGATTGCTGGCAGCCAAGATGGGGAAAGCCTGAGTCCATTCTCCTAGTCCACGTTATTAGGGTGTTTAAGTATTTCGATGGCATCTCTGGTTTTACGTTTCGTCATAACCGGCGGCTTGGCCAACACACAGGCTTCGCTGAATTTTATTTCTTCTCCGCAGTCCTACTGATGTTCTGCTACTGCAGATTTGTTGTGTTGCCCTAGACGAATGCGGAATGCGCGTTGATGTTGGCCTACCAGTCTCGCCGTTGTATGCCTCTCCACATTCGCATTCCACCTTGTAAACGCCTGCAGTGTGTAATGCATCCAGCTTGTCCTTACTGGAGCCTAGCACGTCCTGGACCATACGACCACTATAGAAGAGAGGCTGCACCCCAATACGGCGAACGTGTTTGCCTTTTTTACATAAGGTAAGCGCACTGTTGGCTGCAGTTTGTCTATTTCTTGCTTACCTTTCTTACTTGTGGTCTTCCTTAAGTGACCAATGAAACTAACTACCTTTTTAAAATTATGACGTGATGGCATGCGCGAAGAACAGCAACAACAAAATATAAATGACACTGCATAGCTAGAACGCACCACTAGACCTAGAAGAAGGCCGCTGCAAGCATGGCCGAAACTTTGGTTCTTCTCCAGCAGCAGTAGTTTTATACATTATGACGAGGTACCATACCCAAAAAACGTTTATGTCGATTAGCGGCATACATATTATGTTTAAATTTCCATTCTGTAATACATTCCAATGATTCACTGTATACCAGCCACCAAGCATTACATCTCGTCATAATCCGTTCAGGTGAATCACTCCTATTGCAATGTGCAAACTGAAATATTTATACAGATCGTGACAGAATAAAGGCGTACAAACCGCATTCGATAAACACACACACACACACACACACACACACACACACACACACACACACACACACAAATGGCTCTGAGCATTATGGGACATAATATCTGAGGTCATCAGTCCCCTAGAACTTAGAACTACTTAAACCTAACTAACCTAAGGACAAAGGACATCACACACATCCATGCCCGAGGCAGGATTCGAACCTGCGACCGTAGCGGCAGCACGGTTCCATACTAAAGCGGCTAGAACCGCTCGGCCACCACGGCCGGCCAAAATGCGTCAGTTTCTATATCTACATATACACGGATACTCTACAAATCATGCTTACGTGCCTGCCAGGCGGTTCATCGAACTGCCTTCACAATAACTCTCCATTCTTCCAGTCTCAGACAACTCGTAGAGAAAATGAACACCTATATCTTTAGATGCGAGCTCTGCCCCTCCGTTTCCGCATCCAATGATGCCTGTTTGATAAGGATGGCGCGGTACCGTTGGGCCCTCATGGCCTATTCGGGCGGAGTTTGGTTTAGTTTAGTTTTTTAGTTTTTACTATCGGCAGCAGGCTCCTCGTGATTAGCGAGCAACTTGAATAAATTTGTGCGGTTATAGGAGCTACAGTCTGGAGCCGAGCGACCACTACGGTCGCAGGTTCGAATCCTGCCTCGGGCATGGATGTGTGTGATGTCCTTAGATTAGTTAGGTTTAATTGGTTCTAAGTTCTAGGGGATTGATGACCTCAGAAGTCGCATAGTGCTCAGAGCCATTTGAACCATTTTTTTTTTTTAATAAATTTGGACCATACATTATTAATCATACCTTCCAAAATCTTCTTGCGCACTCTTGATTGTGTCATACTTGCTCGCTCACTTATAACTTGCCCGGCCAAATATTAGAACATCTTTGACGCAAATATACTTCGCAGATACTTCTCTGGTTTCTTCTCTACAACGGCGCGCACTCGCGCCAGCGATGTTATTTTTACGCTAAAGATATTTTATGTGTCTTTTTTCCAATAAAAACTTCCCTGACATTGGCAGCGTCAACACTACATAGATTTGACATGAACATTATCCTACCAACATCCATTACATTTTCATGAACACAAATTTTTGACAATCTTCATTAATAAGCATATTTGCAAAAAAAGGTTATAAACGCGAAAAAACAACTAGTTGAACAATACGTGAGGCACTGTATTATAGTCTTACAGAGGAGAGTATGGGTTGTCATACCTACAGACTCAGATGTAAGCTTAACTACATACAGTAAGCAATTTCAGTTCGATATTGGATATGCACAGATGAAATAGCTTCCACGAGATGTAGTAATTTGGAGAGCTGCATGAACTATTCTTCACTCCCGAGGGCACGACAGAAAGCCGATCGCGGTGGTCGAGTGGTTCTAAGCGCTTCAGTCTGGAACCGCGCGACTGCTACGGTCGCAGGTTTGAATCCTGCCTCGGGCATGGATGTGTGTGATGTTAGTTAGGTTTAAGTAGTTCTAAGTTCTAGGGGACTGATGACCTCAGATATTAAGTCCCATAGTGCTCAAATGGTGGTGGTTAGTGTTTAACGTCCCGTCGACAACGAGGTCATTAGAGACGGAGCGCAAGCTCGGGTTAGGGAAGGATTGGGAAGTAAATCGGCCGTGCCCTTTCAAAGGAACCATCCCGGCATTTGCCTGAAACGATTTAGGGAAATCACGGAAAACCTAAATCAGGATGGCCGGAGACGGGATTGAACCATCGTCCTCCCGAATGCGAGTCCAGTGTGCTAACCACTGCGCCACCTTGCTCGGTCATAGTGCTCAAAGCCATTTGAACCATTTGAACGACAGAAGCAACTGTTCACCGATAGTCTTAGCCCGCAACAACAAATCATTTCTACTCCAGACGCTTGTGGACTGTTTTGCAATGCTCTTACTGTAAACGCCGGTAGACGCGCCCAGTAGCGGCTGCAGGTAGCGCTGTGTGCAGTTTCTAATTGGCAGGCGGGTGGTGGCGCCTTGTGATTGGATAGCGCGGCGTCGCCCCCTCGCCCTGGCCGCGGCGACTTAGAATTTCAATTAGGCGCGCCGGAGCCGGTGTCCGGTCCGCTTTTATTTGGCCGCGGGCGGTCGCCCCGTGGCTGCCGAACCTGATTCCGCGCGGGCCGATCCTCCTGCCAGGAGACGTTATTGCGTTCCGGGCCCAACTGCCGGCCGTTCCCTGCGACGCGCGCGCACACACACTCACTCACTCACAGACACACACACACATGTGGCGGGGATCCCGCTGCAAACCCGCTGCCTTTAATCTAACTTCCCCGGCAGCGGTTGCCGGACGTGCCTAGTGGTCAGAGCGGTGGGAAGGGGGGGGGGGGGGAGAGGGGGGAAGAGGGGATAGAGGAAGGACTTGCCGTAATAGCCATTAGGTAATTCTCCAACGTCACGGACGAATTGAGGCAGCAGACCTTCGACTCTGACACTAAACGAAGTCTACAGACACTGCGGACTTTCTATGGTTCATCGGATAAGCCTTCGTGACTGACACAAAGAAAGCCCGGCGTTAGTAAACCTAATAGCGATCCAGGAAATAGCCACTAAAATTAGGTCAGCAAAAACAAGCGAGCTAGATCGGTATTCCCCTCCCGTTGCCCCCAGTACTGTTAGAGTACTGAATTTTCTTCCACCTTTCACTACTGTCCATTAAAATTGCTACACCAAGAAGAAATGCAGATTATAAACAGTTATTCGTTGGACAAACATATTATACTAGAACTGACTTGTGATAACATTTTCACGCAATTTGGGTGCATAGATCCTGACAAATCAGTACCCAGAACAACCACCTCTGGCCGTAATAACGGCCTTGATACGCCTGGGCATTGAGTCGAACAGAGCTCGGATGGCGTGTACAGGTACAGTCGTGGACAAAACGCACAGCTTTAAAGTCTGCTACATAGCATAACAAGCAAGGCGACTAAGTGCTACCAACATACTGTGCACAGGCGTGAAATTGAAAAACTATCCGAAATTTGTCACACTGTACAGAGTCATGTGTAAGACTATATTAATGCTGATTAGTGTGTTAACCACAACACCTAAATATAAGATATAAATGAAAGAAGAAACGCTAATTAGTACGAACTGTACTAATAAAAATGAATTTCAGCTTATCGAGATAACATAACTGTTTTACTAAGACCAAGTAACCCAGATCGTTTCGAATTAGCGATATATTATGCGTATTCGGCCTCAAAATGGTGTGTGTCAATGTTCAGACCAGTCATACTGGATTACCGTTGCTGACTTACCAGGGTGCAAATTTAGCAGTGCGTGAAGATTCATAACGAAATTCAGTTAAAAATTATTCAGTGCCATAGTTAAGTCAATTCAATTACTGACAGAAGCGGAAAAACGTAGGCAGTAGCATGTATGAAATTCTACAAGAGTTTCATATCGACATCCACAGGGTGCCGGTGCAGAATAAAGGTAGGCATAAAACGTATTGGGGGCGCTAGAATTTCTTAAAATTCCTTTACTGATAGTCAATCTGTCTGTATCGAGATTAGAACCGAAAACAAACCAGACCTCCCTTGCAGTAGCAAACACCTTTCACTACGCTAGCAGACAACCCAGGCAAACAGCCCTCTATTATTACCCCAGACGTGAATAAGCCGGCAATTTCGCAGTGAAAATGGCAAAATAATCTGCAGTTTCTGTTGCATAGAGCTTTCTCGACTCAAAAACATGAATTGTTTACCTTTATGTCACCAGTCATGTGACAATCATTCGGGATGTTTATCGAAATAACAAAAAACTATCATTAGCGGTTAAATTTAGGATAATTTTGCACCACCCCAGGAAATAAACGGCGACGTAGCTGCCAAACGTATTCTACAATGTTTAGAATTCTTCATTAGACGTGCCACAGCGAGAAAACATTCATTAGCCGAAGTGTTCCTTGAGGTAGCTAGCAATGAGTGGCATTCTTAGTGGGATCTGAATTACCACGTGTATAGGCAAATGGATTTTATTTGTAAATGTGATTTGGATCGAAAGCTTAGCAACGATTAATATGCTGATGTATCGACTGCAACTGGAACATGTCGAATAAAGAGTAGGGGAAATTATTACGCGGCCCTCATCTTCAGTAACTGTGGTAGCTATTTTCGTTGTTAAGATTTCGTCACGTAAATCGGTAAAAATGGAACCTTACTAGTCTCACTTTCTTGACTGTCTATTTGTCTACCCAACCCTTAAAAACCCATTTACCTCGAGTACGGGTGGACATAAGAAGCGGAAATATATTGCACTTCCTGCGGTATACGGCCTCTTGGTGGTGTAGAAAAGTGAGCTATGTCAACGTAATCTAAAGATACGGCCGTTTATGTAAAGGAAATTTACGAGAAAGGTCAAAAAATGGCTCTAAGAACTATGCCACCAAACTGCTTAGGTCATCAGTCCCCTAGACCTAGAACTACTTCAACCTACCTAATCTAACACACATCCTTGCCCGGGGGAGGATTCGAACTGACGGCGCAAGGAGCCGCGCGGTCCGCGATATGACGCCGTTGATCGCACGGCTAACCCGCGCCGAAAGCTGTTAATATCACCTGGTGTTACTCAAACGTTATTCACTTCTGGTGAATGATTTTCTGCGCAGTTCATTAAAGAAAGAATAACTAAAATATATTTGATGTTAACGAAGAGGAAGGGCGCCTAATTCATTTCCCCTTGTCTTTATTCATGATGTTAGATTCGCAATCTGAGCATACGTACTATCCATAACTACACTTTAGATCCAAGTCATTGTCACATATATGCGAATACAACACATTGGCATATACTTGAGGTATTTCGTTTCTCACGAAGTGGTGGCAGACGATGCTGTGGCGTCTTCGAAGCGCGAGTTTCTCCAGTGATAGCTAGCTATCTCGGCACACCAGCTGAGCGAACTTGCGTAGTATTTTCGCCTTGCCTGTTATGCGGTGTAGCAGACTTTGAAGCTGTGCGAATCAGCTTAACGAAAAGGCGAGGTGTCTCGCTCGTTTTGTCCTCGACAGTACAGCTACCCATGCAGCTTCAACACGATACCACAGTTCATCAAGAGTAGTAACTGGCGTATTGTGACGAGCCAGTTGCTCGGCCACCATTTACCAGACGTTTTCAATTGCTGAGAGATCTGGAGAATGTGCTGGCCAGGGCAGCAGACGAACATTTTCTGCACTCAGAAAGGCCGTACAGGACCTGCAACATGCGGTCGTGCATTTTCCTGCTGAAATGTAAGGTTTCGCAGGGATCGAATGAAGGGTAGAGCCACGGGTCGTAACACATCTGGATGTAAGGTCCACTGTTCAAAGTGCCGTCAATGCGAACATGAGGTGACCGAGATGTGTAACCAATGGCACCCCATACCATCACGCCGGGTGGTACGCCAGTATGGCGAAAACGAATACACGCTTCCAATGTGCGTTCACCGCGATCACGCCAAACACGGATGCGACCATCATGATGCTGTAAACAGAATCTGGATTCATCCGAAAAAATGACGTTCTGCCATTCATGCACCCAGGTTCGTCGATGAGTACACCATCGCAGGCGCTCCTGTCTGTGATGCAGCGTCAATGGTAACCGCAGCCATGGACTCCGGGCTGATAGTCCATGCAAACGTCGTCGAACTGTTCGTGCAGATGGTTGTTGTCTTGCAAACGTCCCCACCTGTTGACTCAGGGATAGAGACGTGGCTGCACGATACGTTACAGCCATCGGATAAGATGCCTATCATCTCGACTGCTAGTCATACGAGGCCGTTGGGTTCCAGCACGGTGTTCCGTATTACCCTCCTGAACCCACCGATTCCATATTCTGCTAACAGTTATTGGATCTCGACCAACGCGAGCAGCAATGTCGCGATACGATAAACCGCAATCGTGCTAGGCTACAATCGGACCTTTGTCAAAGGCTACCTTACATACCGATTGGTTATAATCAGACGTGCCCTATTTAACACTTTATGGCATGGAAGCGTATCGCCATACGAGTACCAGACTTGGTAGTATTAACGCCAGGAGACAGGGAAGAGAAATAATGCAGCATCAGTTAAGCTGAAACACTTTTCTTATACGCTGCTACGATACATCATACCATTACATACCGGTACCACTCCTGCTACAATAGGGCTTCAGTATGGCGCCCATCAGTGTCCAGAAGAGACGGGAAGCGCAGGATTACATTCAGAGCAGCAGAACTAAGCATGTCCGTAGGTGTGCTAGCTACCTCTCTTGCTATGCCGCACTTCAGATCAGCACTTGTGTGAATGTTCACCTGGTAAACCCTGTCCTTCAGGTAGCCCCACGGAGTGAGATCAGATGATCGTGCTGGCCAAGCATTTGGAAACGATAAGCCGATAATGTGACCGTTTCAAATGTGTTTCGGAAAAGCAGATGAACGTCACGAGCGATGTGCGGCAGGGCTTCCATCTTGCATGAGTTCAATGCGTCTTTCTCCTGCATGATGTGCTGGCGAAGCGTATCCAAATAAAGCTGACCAATCAAATTGCACGTCTTTGCTTCTTGAGCGCTATCTGTTCAAGAAAGAATGGGCCAAACATGAACGTATCCGTGAAGCCAAACCATGTGGTGACACGTTCACCTTTCTGAGGAATTTCATGCACAGTGACTGGAGGTGAAGATCCCCACACTCGGCAGTTCAGTGTGTTCACCTTACCCGTCTGTTTAGGGCCAGCCCTCGTCGGTTCAGTCCTTGCGAGAAATTCGATAGCGAAGTCAACACATCGTTGTGCGTCCTGTGGTGCAAGATGCTGTACGATATGGATCTTGTAGGGATACCATTTGAGAATGGTTCGAAGTACCTTCTGTACAGTGGGCCACGGGATGTCTAACTGTCATGACAAAGCACGAGCACTACCTGACGATCGGGAATTGGGCGAAACGTTGTCTGCCACAACAACAGCGATTTCATCAACCACCTCTGGTGCAAGCGTTCGTCGGCCTCTTCCCGGAGCGACGACCAGCTCTCCAACTTATTCGAACATATTTATCATGCCCGCATAGCAGATGAGGAAGAGGATCCTTCCGTAATCCTTTCAGCCGGCAATATTTTCGAAGAGCAGCTCCAAGGTTAATGTTGTTTTGGTAACAGAGCTTCACCAATAATGCCCTGCCCCTGTTGTCCAAGCTCATGTTGGCATGTCAACAATTGCGCTGCGAGTCGTCTGGTGCTTGAGACTATGAATCACGATGACTGATTACGGCACCTGGTGTCCATAGCTGGAACTGGACGGTGGCGCTGTGACGCATGGAAATCATGCACCCCGAACTCTGGACATTGGTACTCGTACGATAATCAGTTTCCGTGTTACAATGTGTTAAATTGGAAAAGTTTAATTATAAACACCCAGTATATCTACCTATCAAAGAAGCGAGGCAGAAAAGTTGCCCACGACGTGCGTATGCCCATACTTTATTCAACCAGTGCTTAAGGATAAGAGCGCTTTGCGACTTGCAACGAACTTTACACACTGGGCCAATCAGCTGGAAGTTGGTAGGTGCGAGATACGAACTGTACGATGGATGAGGAAGAACAGTCCAATGAAGTTTGGAGCTCCTGTCGGGCACGCTGACTTTCGTGTTGCCTTGCGTTGTCATGGAGAAGAACTCTGTTGACATTTTTTGTGGCGACGAACAAGCTGAAGTGGTTTCTTTAGTTTCCCGAGGGTAGCACACGATACTTCAGAGTTGATCGTTACACCGTGAGGGAGGACATCAAACAGAATAGCTCCTTCAGAGTCCCAGAAGACCGTGTCTGTGACTTTACAGCTTAAGGCTGCGGTTTTGAACTTGAGATTGGGTGGCACCACTGCATGGATTCTGTTTTGTTTCCGGTTCGATATGGTGAACCCATCTTCATCTGTGACGATGGTTGCCAAGAAATTGTCACGATCGTGTCGTAATGTGCAAACGGTTCCGCATAGATGGTCCGTCGTTGCTCTTTGTGGCCTTCTGGTAGTCGGCGGGCACACACCTTTCAGTACCCCAACTGGTAAACGAGTGTATTAGTACTACCAACAGAGATGTCCAGTTATGCTGCGAAATCACCTCGAATGAGAGTGTCCTCTCGTTGCAACACTGCAGGCACGTCACAGCTGTGTGTGGCCGGTCATTACACGGGAGATCTGACAGGTTTGCACGACCTTGTTGCGATGACGACAGACGCCTCGATCAACGACTCACCGTGCTTTTGTTCACTGTCAGGTCTCTGTAGACATTCTGCAAGCGCCTGTGAATATCTGCGATGCTCTGGTTTTCCTCCAAATGAAACTCACTGACAGCTCTCTGCTTGGAACGCCCCTCCGTTACAGACGCCATTTTGAGAGCCACGTATAGTGCCGACACTTGTCAGAACTTCATAAAGCTATAGGGGATGAAGCGGGAGTACTGTACGACGTCTCGCAACAAAATCCGCATTTTTTTCAACCGATACTCTCCGAGAAAGAAAACATGTTGCATTATGTGTTGAACGCCCCACGTGCTTGTAAGATTTACAACGAAAAACTTGCAATTCATGCATATCCAAAATTAAAGCATCAAATATCTGTTTCCCCGTGTTGTGTTTAATTCACGGTATAAGCATATGAATTGTCCACAGATATCCACACAATCGTGTTTTTCACGGAAGTTGGCATTCTGGTCAATGGACAACCACGTCAATGAGGGCGACAGGGCACCTATCAAACGGAGTGGAGTTATCCGGGGAGTCCCATGTCGACAACCACAGTGTACACACTCAAAGACGGTGCAGTATGTCAAAGAGAAGATGCCTACCAGACTCTCTGCAGTGGAGCGCCGTAGGGAGAATGGAAGCAGGACAGTGGCAAACTGATGTGGCCTGAAGGCTTAATGTGAATCGTTCTGTTGCTTCTCGGACGTGTCGACAATTTATGGGGACTGTTCTATGTACTGACTTGGCAGAAAATCCTAAGAAATTTTGGTCCCATGTCAAAGCGGTAGGTGGATCAAAACAAAATGTCCAGACACTCTGTGACCAAAATGGTACTGAAACAGAGGATGACAGACTAAAGACCGAAATACTAAGTGTCCTCTTCCAAAGTTGTTTCACAGAGGAAGACTGCACTGTAGTTCCTTCTCTAGATTGACAAAATGGTAGATATCGAAATAGACGACAGAGGGATAGAGAAACAATTAAAATCTCTCAAAAGAGGAAAGGCCGCTGGATCTGATGGGATACCAGTTCGATTTTACACAGAGTACGCGAAGGAACTTGCCCCCCTTCTTGCAGCGGTGTACCGTAGGTCTCTAGAAGAGCGAAGCGTTCCAAAGGATTGGAAAAGGGCACAGGTCATCCCCGTTTTCAAGAAGGGACGTCGAACAGATTGTGCAGAACTATATTCCTATATCTCTAACGTCGATCAGTTGTAGAATTTTGGAACACGTATTATGTTCGAGTATAATGACTTTTCTGGAGACTAGAAATCTACTCTGTAGGAATCAGCATGAGTTTCGAAAGAGACAGTCGTGTGAAACCCAGCTCGCGCTATTCGTCCACGAGACTCAGAGGGCCATAGACACGGGTTCACAGGTAGATGCCGTGTTTCTTGACTTCCGCAAGGCGTTTGACACAGTTCCCCACAGTCGTTTAATGAACAAAGTAAGAGCATACGGACTATCAGACCAATCGTGTGATTGGATTGAGGAGCTCCTAGATAACAGAGCGCAGCATGTCATTCTCAATGAAGAGAAGTCTTCCGAAGTAAAAGTGATTTCAGGTGTGTCGCAGGGGAGTGTCATAGGACCGTTGCTATTCACAATATACATAAATGACATGGTGGATGACATCGGAAGTTCACTGAGGCTTTTTGCGGATGATGCTGTGGTGTATCGAGAGGTTATAACAATGGAAAATTCTACTGAAATGCAGGAGGATCTGCAGCGAATTGACGCATGGTGCAGGGAATGGCAATTGAATCTCAATGTAGACAAGTGTAATGTGCTGCGAATACATAGAAAGATAGATCCCTTATCATTTAGCTACAAAATAGCAGGTCAGCAACTGGAAGCAGTTAATTCCATAAATTATCTGGGAGTACGCATTCGGAGTGATTTAAAATGGAATGATCATATTGTTCGCCGGTAAAGCAGATGCCAGACTGAGATTCATTGGAAGAATCCTAAGGAAATGCAATCCGACAACAAAGGAAGTAGGTTACAGTACGCTTGTTCGCCCACTGCTTGAATACTGCTCAACAGTGTGGGATACGTACCAGATAGGGTTGATAGAAGAGATAGAGAAGATCCAACGGAGAGCAGCGCGCTTCGTTACAGGATCATTTAGTAATTGCGAAAGCGTTACGGAGATGATAGATAAACTCCAGTGGAAGACTCTGCAGGAGAGACACTCAGTAGCTCGGTATGTGCTTTTGTTAAAGTTTCGAGAACATACCTTCACCGAAGAGTCAAGCAGTATATTGCTCCCTCCTACATATATCTCGCAAAGAGACGATGAGGATAAAATCAGAGAGATTAGAGCCCACACAGAAGAATAACGACAATCCTTCTTTCCACGAATAATACGAGACTGGAGTAGAAGGGAGAACCGATAGAGGTACTCAGGGTACCCTCCGCCACACACCGTCAGGTGGCTTGCGGAGTATGGATGTAGATGTAGATGTAGAAACAGTATCTCCAAGACGAGAGCAGAGCCAAGCACATGTGATATCAAAAAGCGCGGACCATTATTTGGCCGTAAGGGCACGGCGGCACTGCCTTAGTACTGTACGGCAACTGGTATCTGTCCTCGCAGCCTCCACTGGACGTGCTGTTTGGGGACAAACGGTTTACAGAAGGCTTCGGAAGAGCAGCCTTTATTGCTGGAGACCTTCTGTATGTGTACCTCTGATGCATCTTCACAGAAGGGAACGTGTAGAGTGGTTCAAATAGCTGTGAGCACTATGGGACTTAACATCTGAGGTCATAAGTCCCCTAGACGTGGAACTACTTAAACCTAACTAACCTAAGGACAACACACACATCCATGGCCGAGGCAGGATTCTAACCTGCGACCGTAGCAGCAGCGCGGTTCCGGACTGAAGCGCCTAGAACCGCTCGGCCACAACGGCCGGCAATAGTGTACCTCACCTACAACAAATACTTAAAATAGCTACAACAAATAATGCTTATGTTCGTCTGTGAAAATGGACTCGATAAGCAACCTGAGCTACCAATAATGTAACCTGCATAACACTGTGTGCGTTTCGTATTAGTGTCAGTCTCACTGACGTTTATTACTTCAACAGATCTTTAGACGAAAAGCTTAAAATTGGAATTAGGATGAGCTGTCTGACTGTGTACTTCGATACGAAAAACTACAGGAACAAATTAAACTGTCACAATGAATACCTAAGCTATCTGACTGCGTTTTTGAACAAGAAGTTACAAGTGATAAAGAATCTGACTTCTGCAAAGAAATTTACTGGAATAGAGTACATGACATGTTGTGGTGTGTCAATGTCTCTGTTTTGGCCCTACGTTTTGCACTCACCTCTTTAGATGACTGCCTTTTTCCAAGTGGTTTATAGCTATTCACAGCACCATGCAGCAGCAGCGGCTAAAGCTTATTGTTACTGAGAATGAGTTTAATCAAGGAGGAGTTCGTTTGGGTTTTGTTAACTAATAAACAAAGTGTGAGAAAGGGCTTTCATAAATTAAGTCTACTTAAAAGTTCAGAAATCATCATGACCAATAATAGTTTGACAAGTATTAATAATTGTAATAGTTTGACAAGTATTAATAATTGCGAAATGCCTGACAATGAGATAAGTATCAATAATGGCCGAGTGCCAGATTAACAAATTATTTCAAATTCGAAGTTGCATTAACATTTAGTAACCACAGCATATTTATTAATTAGTTATGGAGCATAATTATTATTATTTGGAGGATAAGGAGACTTCTTTAACTGACAAGCAAAACATGGGATTATTTCTGACTCAGTCTAACAGTCAAGAGCCTAACCCTGCAGTTGCTTTCGCGCTATGCTTGCGAATTTACCTTGAATTCCATCTTCAAGCGTAGTTAAGCCATACAAATGAATCAGGCCTTGAGTGTGGTAAGATCCGCCATCACCAAAGTGAGGGCAGCAAGACACGTCTTCTGTCTCCGAGCTCTCGACCGAAACTACCTGGAACCGCACTCCCATATTTTGGCCTCAGATTGTTACTAGTCTCACAATGTCTAGAATCGCGCTCCCATGTTTCGCCCTCAGATTGTTACTATCAATATCTGAGTGCTTATTTATTTCCAGTCTTACACAATGCAAAGAACAGCGTTAAGGTGGTCATATTATTTTCAGTGTAATGGAGAGTACTGACACACTACATAAAATAGTTCAGCTCCTACTGTTATCTGTTGTGTGCATGCCACATTTTTCGTTGTAAATATTACTGGTATTTTCATAGTTATTAAAACTTCAGAATCACATTTTTTCAGAATTATCTGTATGAGGTTAGGAATCTGTTCGAGGCTTGGAGAAATTATTTTATACACTCCTGGAAATTGAAATAAGAACACCGTGAATTCATTGTCCCAGGAAGGGGAAACTTTATTGACACATTCCTGGGGTCAGATACATCACATGATCACACTGACAGAACCACAGGCACATAGACACACGCAACAGAGCATGCACAGTGTCGGCACTAGTACAGTGTATATCCACCTTTCGCAGCAATGCAGGCTGCTATTCTCCCATGGAGACGATCGTAGAGATGCTGGATGTAGTCCTGTGGAACGGCTTGCCATGCCATTTCCACCTGGCGCCTCAGTTGGACCAGCGTTCGTGCTGGACGTGCAGACCGCGTGAGACGACGCTTCATACAGTCCCAAACGTGCTCAATGGGGGACAGATCCGGAGATCTTGCTGGCCAGGGTAGTTGACTCACATCTTCTAGAGCACGTTGGGTGGCACGGGATACATGCGGACGTGCATTGTCCTGTTGGAACAGCAAGTTCCCTTGCCGGTCTAGGAATGGTAGAACGACGGGTTCGATGACGGTTTGGATGTACCGTGCACTATTCAGTGTCCCCTCGACGATCACCAGAGGTGTACGGCCAGTGTAGGAGATCGCTCCCCACACCATGATGCCGGGTGTTGGCTCTGTGTGCCTCGGTCGTATGCAGTCCTGATTGTGGCGCTCATCTGCACGGCGCCAAACACGCATACGACCATCATTGGCACCAAGGCAGAAGCGACTCTCATCGCTGAAGACGACACGTCTCCATTCGTCCCTCCATTCACGCCTGTCGCGACACCACTGGAGGCGGGCTGCACGATGTTGGGGCGTGAGCGGAAGACGGCCTAACGGTGTGCCGGACCGTAGCCCAGCTTCATGGAGACGGTTGCGAATGGTCCTCGCCGATACTCCAGGAGCAACAGTGTCCCTAATTTGCTGGGAAGTGGAGGTGCGTTCTCGTACGGCACTGCGTAGGATCCTACGGTCTTGGCTTGCATCCGTGCGTCGCTGCGGTCCGGTCCCAGGTCGACGGGCACGTGCACCTTCCGCCGACCACTGGCGACAACATCGATGTACTGTGGAGACCTCACGCCCCACGTGTTGAGCAATTCGGCGGTACGTCCACCCGGCCTCCCGCATGCCCACTATACGCCCTCGCTCAAAGTCCGTCAACTGCACATACGGTTCACGTCCATGCTACCAGTCGCGGCATGCTACCAGTGTTAAAGACTGCGATGGAGCTCCGTATGCCACGGCAAACTGGCTGACACTGACGGCGGCGGTGCACAAATGCTGCGCAGCTAGCGCCATTCGACGGCCAACACCGCGGTTCCTGGTGTGTCCGCTGTGCCGTGCGTGTGATCATTGCTTGTACAGCCCTCTCGCAGTGTCCGGAGCAAGCATGGTGGGTCTGACACCCCGGTGTCAATGTGTTCTTTTTTCCATTTCCAGTAGTGTACTTTTTAGCTTTGTATGAAACGAGTTAAATTTAAAAATTTATTTTTCGTAAAATAATTATTTCTCTGTTCACTTCTCTTAGTATGCGCCTGTGTGGTTTCAGTGTCGCTTTGTGGCCTGGAGCTCCCACTGGATATTTTGCAGAGCTTCCGGGAAAGCGTGGTACGGCGTCCATCCAGACGGCGGTTGCTCTAGGCGACGTTTGTTATCAGTCGCGCATCCGCGTCCCGCTCCGTCCAAACAGAGAACAAATATTTGCGCCGCTGCGCTCTCTCAATTACGCGCGTGCTTATTTAGCGCGCGTCGCCTCGCATGGCATCGCTTCGCTTCCCCCCCCCCCCCCCCCTTTCGCCATCTCACCCTCTGCCGCATCCGCGCCGGAGTCGATACGGACCCGCTAGGCGGACCACCTCTCCGCCGCGCCGTGACGTCACTTGGCAGTTCGCGGCCGGAAGCGCCACCAGAGGGTAAACAGAGAGGCTGCCGTTTTCTATCCGGCAGTCAAAGCGCCCTCTGTGTACGCCTGGGAGGAAAAAGAAATAAATAAAAAGGCAGCTGGCGGTAACCAATATGGAATTGGCTGCAGCTTTTTGGCAGCGAGCGGCAGGTGGAGTGGGAACGGGGTGGAAGAGCTGATGTTGCACTCTCCCCTGCCTACGTTTAGAGGCCTTTGAGCGAACGCTGACGGTTGACAAGTCGCAAAGGTTACTTCAACTGCTATTAGCCACTTAGTGCTGTTTGTTGTTACGCACGAGGTATTTACTTGCATAAGAATGCTGTCTGATAAGAGAGTTACACTGATGGAAATTTTAAATGCTGCACCATAGAGCACCACACTACATCTACATCTGCACTACTGACCATTAAAATTGCTACACCAAGAAGAAATGCACATGATAAACGGGTATTCATTGTACAAATATGTTATACTAGAACTGTCATACGATTACATTTTCACACAATTTGGGTGCATAGATCCTGAGAAATCATTACCCAGATGAACCACCTCTGACCGCAATAACGGCGTTGATACTCCTCAACATTGAGTCAAACAGAGTTTGGATGGCGTGTACAGGTACAGCTGCCCATGCAGCTTCAACACCATATCACAGTTCAGCAAGAGTAGTGACTGGCGTACTGTGACGAGCCAATTGCTCGGCCACCATTGGCCAGACGTATTCAGTTGGTGAGAGATCTGGAGAATGTGCTGACCAGGGCAGCAGTTGAACATTTTCTGTATCCAGAAAGGCCCGTACAGGACTACATGCGATCGTGCATTATCTTGCTGAAATGTAGGGTTTCTCAGGGATCGAATGAATGGTAGAGCCACGGGTCGTAACACATCTGAAATGCAACGTCCACTGTTCAAAGAGCCGTCAATGCGAACATGAGATGACCGAGATGTGTAACCAATGGCACCCAATACCATCACGCCGGGTGATATGCCAGTATGTCGATGACGAATACACGCTCCCAATGTGCTTTCACAGCGATGTTGCCAAACACGGATGCGACCATCATGATGCTGTAAACAGAACCTGGCTTCATCCGAGAAAATGACGTTTTGCCAATCGTGCACCCATGTTCGTCGTTGAGTACACATTAGCAGGCGCTCCTGTCTGTGATTCAGCGTCAAGGGTAACCGCAGCCATGGTCTCCGAGCTGATAGCCCATGCTGCTGCAAACGTCGTCGAACTGTTTGTGCAGATGTTTGCTGTCTTGCAAACGTCCCCACCTGTTGACTCAGGGATCAAGATGTAACTGCACGATCCGTTACAGCCATGCGGATAAGATGCCTGTCATCTCGACTGCTAGTGATATGAGGCCATTGGGATACAGCACGGCGTTCCGTATTACCCTCCTGAACCCACCGATTCCATATTCTGCTAACAGGTATTGGATCTCGACCAACGCGAGCATTAATGTCGCGATACGATAAACCGCAATCGCGATAGGCTACAATCCTACCTCTATCAAAGTCGGAAACGTGATGGTACGCATTTCTTCTCCTTACACGAGGCATCACAACAACGTTTCACCAGGCAACGCCGTTCAACTGCTGTTTGTGTGTGAGAAATCGGTTGGAAACTTTCCTCATGTCAGCATGTTGTCGGTGTCGCCACCGGCGCCAATCTTGCGTGAATGCTCTGAAAAACTAAAATCATTTGCATATCACATCATCTTCTTCCTGTCGGTTAAATTTCTCGTCTGTAGCACGTCATCTTCGTGGTGTAGTAATGTTAATGGCCACTAGTGTACATGGATATTCCCCGAATGACACTTAAGCGCCTGACAGAGTGTTAATTGAACCACACTCACAATAATTCGTTCTTACTTCAATCTCGAACAGCGCGCGGAAGAAACGAACGCCTATACCTTTCCGTTCGAGCTCTGATTTCCCTTATTTTATTATGCTGGTCGTTTCTCCCTGTGTAGGTCGCTGTCAACAAAATATTTTCGCGTTCGGAGGAGAAAGTTGGTGATTGAAATTTTGTGAGAAGATTTGGCCGCAACGAAAAACGCCTTTGTTTTAATGATGTCCACCCCAAATCCTGTATAATGTGTGTAACACTCTCTCCCCTGTTTCTCGGTAATATGAAACGTGCTGCTCTTCTTTGAACTTGCTCGATGCACTCCATTAATCGTAGCTGGTAAGAATTCCACTCCGCCCGGCAGTTCTCCAAAGGAGGACGGACAAGCATAGTGTAGGCAGTCTAGTAGATCTTTTACATTTTTCAGGTGTTCCACGACTAAAACACAGTCTTTGGCTCACCTTTCCCACAACATTTTCTGTGTGTTCTTTCCAATTTAAGTTGTTCGCAATTGTAATTCCTAGCCGCGCGAGTTTAGCCGAGCGGTCTCAGGCACTGCAGTCATGGACTGTGCGGCTGGTCCCGGCGGAGGTTCGAGTCCTCCCTCGGGCATGGGTGTGTGTGTTTGTCCTTAGGATAATTTAAGTTAAGTATTGTGAAAGCGTAGGGACTGATGGCCTTGGCGGTTGAGTCCCATGAAACTTCACACACATTTGAACATTTGTAATTACTAGGTGTGTAGTTGAATTTACGGCCTTTGGATTTGACTGATTTATCGTGTAACCAAAGAGTAACGAATTCTTTTTCGCACTCAAGTGAATGACCTCACACTTTTCATTATTTATGGTCAATTGCCAATTTTAGCGGCTTACAAATATATTTTCTAAATCGTTTTGCAATTTGTTTAGATTTTCTGGTGACGATAACCGACAGCACCACCTGCTACCTAAGGCGGCTGCTCAGCTTACTATTTATCAAACACTGTAGAAATGTTCGTCATGTAATAGCTACGAAATGGTTGTACCTTCACGCCATTCAGAACATCTGTCATCATTGTCATTAACATTCGCCTAATTGAAAGACCCCCGTCAAAATATAAATTCCTGGCAAAAACACCGGGTGGTTGTAAATAAAGTGCAGCTACTTACGCATGACCAATGTCAGCTGTAGTTGACGTACGACTTCGAAACTTGGCAGATATGCTAATGTCTTAATGCCGGCCGCTGTGGCCGTTCGGTTCCAGGCGCTTCAGTCCGGAACCGCGCTGCTGCTACGGTCGAAGGTCCGAATCCTCCTCGGGCATGGATGTGTGTGATGCCCTTAGGTTACTTAGGTTTAAGTAGTTCTAAGTCTAGGCGTCTGATGACCTCAGATGTTAAGTCCCATAGTGCTTAGAGCCATTTTTTTCTGTTAATGAGGAAACGATTTACATTGAAAAAAAAAAGTTGTGGCTGCCTGCTTGGAATTTGGTGCTGTACACTGTTAGTGTGACGGTATGGCTTCCACGCACTAACGTGAGTGATCAGTAGAGCTATCGAGAAGAGAGACCGCGTGCTGTTAGTGTAACTCTTTTGTGGGAGCGGCAACATTTACAGTGCTGCATTGAGAGAGTATCGCTGACGGAAAGGTCCGAGGTGAGACCCGTTATTGAATGGTTTAACGAAGACGATAACGGAAGTCGAAAACATGGGTGATCTTGGTGTGGCAACTGGAAGACGAAGCCGCCCTATTGCGGTAAAAGCTATGGACGAGGTTCCCGTCGCTATAACTGACCATGTGGCGCGTATTCTGTGTAGTGCTAGTGCTCGTGAAGTTTCAAGGGAGATGTCCATCTGATGGTCAACAGCATTTTCTCTTTAATCTTTTGGTCACCAGTCTTCTGACTGAGCACGACTTTCTATCCTGTGCCAACCTCTTTGTCTCAGAGTAGTACTTGCAACCTACGTCCCCAGTTGTTTGCTGGTTGTATTCCTATCTCTTTCTTCCTCTAAAGTTTTTACCTTCTACAGATAATACCATGGAAGCTATTTTGTGATGTCTTAACTGATATCCTGTCATCATGCCCCTTCTACTTGTCAATGAATTCCATACGTTCTTTTCCGTGCCGATTCTTCGGAGAACCTCCTCGTTCATCCTTCCACCTAATTGTCAACATTCTTCTGTAACACCACGTCTCAGATCCTTTGATTCTCTTCTTTACAGGTTTTCCCACAATCCATGTTTCGTCACCATACAATACTGTGCTGCACACGTGCATTCTTAGAAATTTATTCCTCCGATTAAGGCCTATGTTTGACACTACTAGATTTCTCACGGCCAGGAATGTCCTTTTCGCCGGTGCTCGTCTGCTTTTTATGTCCTTACTTCGTCTGTCAAAGGTTATTTTATTGTCTAGCTAGCAGAGTTACATAACTTCATCTACTTCGTGCTAACCAATTCTGCTATTAAGTTTCTCGCTGTTCCCATTTCTGATATTTCTCATTACTTTAGTCCTCCTTCGATTTACGCTCACCGGCCGCTGTGGCCGAGCCGTTCTAGGCGCTTTAGTCTGCAACTTCGCGACCGCTACGGTCGCAGGTTCGAATACTGCCTCGGGCATGCATGTGTGTGATGTCCTTAGGTTGGTTAGTTGTAGGGGACTGATGACCTCAGATGTTAAGTTCCATAGTGCTCAGAGTTATTTGAACCATTTTTCGATTTACGCTCAATCCATATTTTGCACTCATTAGACTTTTCAATCAATTCAACAGATTCTGTAATTATTCTTCATTTTCACTGAGGATAACTATGTCATCAGCGAATAGTATCATTTATACCTTTTCACCTTGAATTTTAATTCCATTTTCGAACCTTTCTTTTATTTCCGTCGTTGCATCTTCGATGTACAGATTGAAAGTAGGGTCTAAAGACTGCATCCCTGTCGTACACCGTTTTTAATCTCTGCATTTTTGGTCTCCCGCTCTTCTTGTTGCCTCTTCCTTCTTGTACGTATTGTATGTTACCTGTCTTTCGCTATGGCTTACCTCTATTTTTCTCAGAATTTCGAGCAGCATGCGCTATTTGACATTCTCAAACGCTTTTTTCACATTCGCAGATCCAATGAATATGTCTCGATATTTGTAAAGTATTGCTTCCATTATCAAAGGCAACGTCAGAACTGTCTCTCTGATGCCTTTACTTTTCCCACAGCCAAACTGAAGGTCTGTTTCTGTCATGGATCGAAATTGGCTGCACGTAGCCGTACAATACTCTACGGAGTGACAGGGCAAATTTTACGTTACAGGGAGCAGTGAACACGCAGACCTGCCGAATTTGTGGTGCTGTTAAACCAAGTTTTGTGCACAAAGAGCCACTGTACTCGCTATATGTGACTGCAGAGTATGGGTTTACAAGCAACTTTATTCTTGGTGCATTGTTCTTTGAAAAGAAGACACCAAGAGGGGCTATCAAGTGTTCTGCAGCGGGTCGGGGTTTAGTGACACTAGATATTTCTGCCCTCTGTTACTGTAACAGAGGGCAGCAAAGGTAATTATTCTTTCAGGGATGGCGGCAGGGAAAGCGACACTTTATGGGCGGTTGAATGGGTTCTTTACTTGGATCAGTGGGCGAGGTGTGAAAATTTGGTGGTTCCACTGTCAGTCATTTACTGACACGTAAGACCCTTTAAACAAACAGAGTAATATAGTGTGTTCTAATGCGCTCAGTGGCGTGGAGTTGTAGCATGCAGATTCCAGTGATCGCTGATACGGTGACAGCTCGTGTTGCAGCGGAGCGCCGGGCGGCGTACTCTTCCATTAAGTACAGCGTTCGTGACCCTCTGCGCCGGCAGCGTCGTCTTCTCCTTGTGAATTCACTCGTTGCGTTATTAACAAGCTGTTACGGTTTGGCGCGGAGTGCATCGTGCCGGAATCGAACCAGCGACCCTCGGGTACGGCGTCTTCTGGCGGAGTTCACCAATCCATCAACCTCTAGGTTCACAGGTGACTCGTTTGGTGACGCCGCAGTTCCTTCGTCGTCACCAGCCACCTGAGTAGGTACCACGCGCACTTCTTTCTGGTAACTTCTAGGATGGCATCTTCTCTGTCGACCTATTGGCGCTGTATCGACATCTTAGTCTGTCGATCAGCACAGCGGCTAAGTCGTTGCAGCGAAGTATGACTTCCGCTGACGCTTTGTTCGGGTGACGTTTCTTAGCGTCTTCATTCTCCCCTAAAAGGTGTTTCTCAAAGGACCACCTCACGCCCGTTTGTCGGAGGTATTTATTCCGTGTTTTCGCCGAAGTCGCGAAGTTTCTAGGTCGGTGACTGACTCTTCGGTCTTTGGTCTATGCTTCTCATGTTGGGCAGAAATGCGACTAATGTCGATACACGTGCCGGCTTTCCTTGTTTTACCTCATTGCCCTGTCATCCTCCTCTGCATCAGTAGATACGTCACGCACGAGAGTTCAGTATGCTGACAGTTCCTGGAGCATTGACCGCCGATGGGCGAACTGCGCTCGTGCTTGTTTTCCTTGGGAACGTTGCCCATCTGCTCAGTCCTTTATCCATCGTACCGCTGACTGGTGCTGTGCAAACTCCGCTGGTCATCCACCTCCTTGTTTGGCTGCTGCCGCTTCCCAATATTGTGGCTTAACGTGTCAAAGACTCTGAAATATTCACCTACAGTAAGTCTTTACGTATTTTTCTTCCGGATCTCTGCTTTGAACAACCACAAATGACACAATTATTATACACAATCATAAATAAAAGATAATTAGTGTATATAAATATTATACACTCTACAGTACCTACACGTCTGCAGGTTGTAGAAAACTACTCGTACAGAACATGATTCCTGCTTTTGAAGAGCACAACTGTGTGAAAACCTCTGTTTTCCGGCAAGATGGGGCAATACCTCATGTCGCTCGCCCAGTGAAATATCTGCTTGATGCAACCTTCGACGAATGTGCTGTCTGCAGAGATTTTCCAAATGCATAGCCAGCAAGTTTCCAGATGCATGGCAACCAACATCACCTGATGTGAATCCATGTGACTTTTGTCGCTGGGGATACCTAAAAGAACGCGTTTACCAGGGACACGCTCGGTCTCTACCTGATCTGAAGGCCGGTGTACAGGAACACGTTGGTCTTATTCCACCGGACCAGCTGTGAGAAACTGTTGATCTCGTCATTTTGCGAATGTACCATCTAATCAACTTCTCCGGTGCTCATATTCTACAAATTTTGTAAGCGGCGATTAATGATAAAATCAGTATTATGTCTTCCTTACTTGTTTATCGTTTTCTGGCCACGTCCCGTTCCTAATCCATATGGCTTACAGTGGACGTCGGTGAATAGCTGAAGTTATAACCGTCCGGTATGTGTATGTTATAGTTTTGCTCTGTGCTGTGATACTAGCCGTTGTAGTAGTAGTAGTAGTAGTAGTTGTTGTTGTTGTTGTTGTTGTTGTTGTTGTTGTTGTCTTCACTCCTGAGACTAGTTTGATGCAGATCTCCATGCTACTCTATCATGTGCAAGCGTCTTCATCTCCCAGCACTTTCTGCAACCTACATCCTTCTGAATCTACTTAGTGTCTTCATCTCTGGGTCTCCCTCCACAATTTTTACCCTCCACGCTGCCCTCCAATGCTAAATTTGTGATCACTTGATGCCACAGAACGTGTCCTACCAACCGCCCCCTTCTTCTTGTCAAGTTGTGCCACAAACTCCTCTTCGCCCCAATTCTGTTCAATATCTCCTCATTAGTTATGTGATCTACCCATCCAATCTTCAGCATTCTTCTGTAGCACCACATTTCAAAAGCTTCTATTCTGTTCTTGTCCAAACTATTTATCGTCCATGTTCCACTTCCATACGTGACTACACTCCACACAAATACTTTCAGAAACGACTTCCCGACACTTACAGTAAAGCTTCATGCCCTCGGGAAAAATTACGGCTGTAGTTTCCCCCCCTTGCTTTCAGCCGTTCGCCCAGTATGGAAAATAAAATAATTACTAGCTTAGGCGTGATTTGAGCTTTCTTAGAAACTCCAACTAACCCTGAAGCTGTACTCTGCAGATGAGGACGAAATGATTCTCTTGGATAGCCCGGAATATTATGAAAAGAATGGTTAAACGTTCCATGGTCATATTATCGAATGTTGTGTGTTTCGTTTGTTTTTCAGACGTGCTCAGATGAAGTCCTCATTAACAACTCCATTCTTCTTCTTATTCTTTCTCTCCTTTTCCCATTACTCAGCGCCGTTGAGACGTAGGAATTTGTTACTGTCACTCTGCCACTGATACGTGTGGGTTTTGGAACACTGCTACCAAATTAATTAGTAAGATGTACTTGAACACTGAAACCTCTTTATTTAAATTTTCTGATTGTATTGCTGAGTGAAATTGACTATGCTGTCTCTCTGCTTGTCTTTATCGTTACATTTCTGACCTACTAAATTTCCCCTGACTAACAGAACTCAAGCTTTTCCTGTACATTAATTACCCACAATATTCAACGAAAACACGATCTGACTGCTTTAAAATTAATTCGAAAGAATGGCCCTTACTAAGAAGAAATCCGAATAACCTATACATTACATAAGTCACTTACCTCACAAAAATCTTCATTACCCAAACTACTGCAATACAGCAAGCACCAATACAGACAGTTAAATAAAAGATT